>NC_058084.1:420448044-421096906 GCF_014858855.1 Bufo gargarizans
AATAGACTCTGCTTCTGTAAAAAATATCTTCCTTCATTGTGCAGTCTAATGTACTTATTCAGTGACATGTTAGACAACCATGCTGGTAAGTGGCAACTTGTGGTGAAAATGAAGCTATTACTGTCAGTAGGTTTGGGGAATTTTTTCTTTTGTAAACTAGTACTCTGTTTAAAAAATATAGTCAAATCTAAAAAACTGATTTCACTATGACTGTAACATGAGGTAAATTGTAAATAAGATAAATTTTTATTTAGTTCATTTAAATATTCAATCAAGGAAGAAAACCCCCCCCATCCCAGATAAAAATAATATCATCGATAAAGCATTTTCCAGAGGACCAACTTTGCACGGAGTTGTCCTTGTGGGAAAATGACTTGCTTCTCCCACCTGCCCATATATAGATTAGTGAAACTCAGTGTGAACCTGGTTCCCTCGCAGTACCACACGTTTTGCAAGTGAAATTCATCATCATACATAAAAATAATTACGAGTTAAAGTAAAGAGATGCACTCTCCAATAAATTGGACTTGTTTTTATGACTATTTTTTAGGAAAAAATTCTGACTCTTCCCTCCCTTTTTATTTTCAATAATCATATATACGGAGGTGACATCTAAAGTGCTCAGAACGTAATTTTCCTTCCATATAATTGTCTCCAATATATTGACAATACCTTTCAGGTATGCAGGGAGAGATTGGGCACAATATTGTAGGCCTATCCCAGAAATAATAGGCATGCCCGAAGGTTTACTGTCAGACTTGTGAATTTTAGGAATATGATAAAATACAGCTGTCGTGCGTTTTACATTTTCACAAAATTGGCTTCATTTTTGGATAAGATTCCCATTATTTTAACTTTTTTAAACTAATTTGCTTAATTGCATTTTATACTGATATACAGGATTGTGTGCTAATTTCCTGTACGTTTTATAGTGTCACAGTAGTCCAAGTGATTCCTGGTGGTAATATTCATAACTCGTTATAACAATCCCTCCTCTTTTGTCTGCAGGGCAGATCACACTTTATGGCCTTTTGTTCCCCCTTGATTAAGTTACTTTTAATCCCCTTACATTTTGGTTTGATTTTCCGTAATTCTGTCAAGAGCAATGTTTGGAAAGTTAAAAGGGCTTCAGAATATTCATTCAGAGGGTGAAATTTAGACTTATTTTTTTAACATTGTATCTATACAGTATATTCATCTTTTTGATCCCCTCTTTCTTGGTTACTTTGCTGGGAGCACAGAATGTGTTTAAAGTATTGATCTAAACCCCATCCCTGACGAAGGAATACGTGCATTCCAAAACACGTTGGAGGTGTTTCAATCCACATAGGCTTTTGTACCTAGAGAGTGTGACATCACACAAGAAGATTCACGGAGGACACTTGCAGGCTATTCCTGAGCATTCTAGATACTGGCTGCAGCTGAACGTGTACGAGGTAAGCCGAAGAGGAGGTACTTACCTGCAGTGATGCTTGGCAGCTCAGTTACATTATCCCCTCAAGACCTACAGCAGTGGGATAGTGAATGGACTGGATGAATAAGACAAGCGACTACTTGCAGGTACTTTAGAGAAGCGTGGTACTTATACCAACAGCCTATGTTGATGTATAGCATATAAGCGATGTAGAAAATAACACAAGAGCATTGTATCTGGATTTATAAGGATGTGTATTTTCCAGTATCAAGAGGCAATATACTCCAGTGCATACATTTGAAGAATAGATGTGCTATAGTTTTCTTAGTATGCTAGCACAGATACTTTTTTATACACATGATAGTGGTCTCTAATGATCATTGGACATAGGCTGGCTGTCTATTTGTAGTATTAGAGGTGGTAGCACTAGTGTACCATTAGTTTTAATCATTATGTTCGTTGATAAAGTCACTTTCATCATGTCCCACTTATATTCTACTATCCAAAAACACCATATAACAGGTGGATGAAAAATGCTGGACCAACATTTATGACTCTGTGATTTCCCCATGAACATGCAAGCATGAAGCATAACAGTACCTACAATTCTGGGAAGATTTACCACTACATTTTGGACAAATGTACGTAT
Source organism: Bufo gargarizans (assembly GCF_014858855.1). NCBI lineage: Eukaryota > Metazoa > Chordata > Amphibia > Anura > Bufonidae > Bufo > Bufo gargarizans. Next base: position 420,450,108 of record NC_058084.1, read on the forward strand.
ATTAACATCTATTTCATACATTTTATGTAGGTTGGGAACTGATGTTGGGTGATTGTTGGCCTTCCAGTTCCTTAATGTTCTTCAGTTTTAGGTCAGGTATCTGTAAAGGCTTGTCAAGTTTTTCCACACCAAACTTGGCAATGTATTTGTTTGTACTAAGGCATCATGTAGGCATTGCCAGGTTAATATAAGCATAAACAGTGGTGTTTAAAAGTTTGTGAACCCTTGAGAATTTTCTATATTTCTGCATAAGTTTGATCTAAACTACATAAGATTTATTAAGAAAAATTATCCAATATCACATCTGTGAGTGGAAAAAGTATGTAAACCTTTAGGATTAGCAGTTCATTTGAAGGTGTAATTAGAGTCAGACACAGAGGTGTTTTAAATCAATGGAGCAACAATCAGGTATGAGTGGGTGTCCTGTTTTATTTAAAGAACAGGGATCTTTCAGAGTCTGATCTTCACAAAATGTTTGGGAAAGTGTATCATGACATAAACAAACTCGATTTATGAGGACCTCAGAAGAGTTGTTGATGCTCATCAGGCTGAAAAAAAAAAGACAAAACCATCTCTAAAGAGTTTGGACTCCACCGATCCATAGTCATACAAATTGTGCACAAATGAAAGAAATTCAAGACCATCATATCATTCCCCTGGAGTGGTTCACCAACAAAGATCATGCCAAAAGCAAGGCACGTAATAGTCCACAAGGTCAAAAAGGAACTCAAGTGAATCTGTAATCAACTAAAGGCTTTTCTCACACTAGCTAATGTTCATGAGTCCACCAGGACGACAGTGAACAACAATTGTGTGCATGGCAGGATTGTAAAGAGATAGCCTCTGTTCTCCAAAAACAACATTGCTGCCCATCTGGAGTTTGCTAAGTGTCACCTGTGGAAGCCAGGCTACTGGAACAGCCTTTTATGGAAGAATGAGACTAAAATAAAACTGAAACGCATTAGATTTAAAGAAACAGTGCATTCCCACATAAAAAGTCATCCCATCTGTAAAACATGATGGTAGTAGTATCATGGTTTGGGCCTGTTTTTCTGCATCTGGGCCAAGACAGTTTGCTCAAAGTCAATGTGCAGGACTAATTAACATAATCGGAAATGTTTAGTTGCTCACCCCAGACACTGAAAGCAAAGTTTCACACACTTTTGCCACTTACAGACATATGATCATTCTCCTTAATAAATAAAGACCAAATTTTATATTTTTGACTTGCTTGTTTGATTTGGTTATCTTTATCTACTTTTAGGACTTGTGTGAAAATCCGATGCAGTTTTAGTTAAAATTTATGCAGAAACATTGAAAATTTTGAAGGGTTCATAAACTTTTGAAGCACCACTTTGTGTTCATCCTTGGCTCTTGGTATAAAATATCCCAAAATTAACATTGCAAGATGACCATCTTTGAAAAAATAACAAACTTTTGTGCTACTCTACTGGGGCTTTGTGAGTACTGCAAATGTTTTTGTTTTCAAAGATGGTGATCCTCTGCCAGTTGTGATATCTTAATATTGATATCTAGATATGATGTCCATGTGCCCACATAGATCTGCTATGTGTGAATATAAATAAATGCAACCCAAGCACATCTTTTTTCCCCCCAGAAATTGAAACATAATGTAGTTAAAAGTAGAATATATATCACAAGAATTAGTAGAATCTTTAAGAATTTTCAAAAAAATAAAATAAAAATTAGACCAGTACCTCCAAGCAAAAGCAACCATTTAGGAACACTTCCTTTATGAAGGTCACACATTTTATGGAAACAGGTGGACTTTTATTTCAATTTCTTCTACATTCTTACTACTTCAATTTTTAGATTAATGTATGTGTTTTTGCACTTCACAATGGAACATGTCTAATTTTCATTGTTTTATTGTTTTTGGTACACTGAAATGAAAGGCTATTGATATAAATGGATATGTGTGTTGAATACCTGGTAAAAAAAAACAATTGGACTAATATATTTGAAATTTTCCTCTTTTTGTTGACACAGACATTAGTGTGTTGCACTGTGAATATTTGCTTTGGTCTGCAGATGGTTTTAGAATAGATGGACCAGACACTTGAGGTGGCACAGGATCACCTAAACCAAAAGAAACAGATGACAATAAACTGATTAAAAAAACAAGAAATAATAAATAATAAGTAATGCTGAATTTACACTGCCCGACCTGGCAGGCAATTACCGATAACTGCTTGCTCGTCAGTGGAGGTAAAGAGCCGCATTTACATTTTCATTAGCGTTATGTTTAAGTGCGTCCTTCTGTTTCTTCAGCTGATATTTTGTAATACCAAACTAGAGGCCGTTGGGTATTATTGGGCCATAATATATGCTTTACATTTTCACATAAAAAATCTAACACTTAATTTTTACTAATCAGCTGGTTGCAGTGAAGTAACATCTGGATGTACTGTATGTCATACTAAATAACTATAAGGAGCTTTATAAGATAATTAAAGGGGTTTTCGGAGACTTTAATACTGATGACCTATTCTTTGGATAGGACATCAGTATCTGATTGGTTTGGGTCCGATACCTGGGACCCCTGCTGATCAGCTGTTTGAGAAGGCAGCAGCACTCGCAGTAGTGCCACAGCCTTCTCCTGCTTTCCCCAGGCCCTGTGACAACGTGTTAATCAGTTACATGGCCTAGATGCAGTTCAGCCCCATTGAAGTAAACAGGGCTGAGCTGCAATACAAAGCACAACCGCTATACAATGTACCACACTGTGTTTTGTGAGCACAGAGAGGGAGGCTGCAGTACTCACAGGAGCGTCGGTGCCTTCTCAAACAGCTGATTGGCGGGGGTCCCGGGTGATAGACCCCCACCGATCAGATACCAATGACCTATCCAGAGGATAGGTCATCAATATTAAAGTCTTGGAAAACCCCTTCAATAACTAATAGGTACTAATTTACTGAATAGACAAATGGATTTAAGAGTGGCCTTCAGTAAACATTTTAGGACTGATTTAGTATAGGAGGGTTATTAATCAACATTTCGTCCAGCAATTAAAGATAAAGTATTAATACATGGGTCAATGAGAAAGTACAAAATCCAGCTAGAAAATTAACCCTTCTACATAACAGTCACTTCAATTTTAATTTTAACCTCAAGACATATACTGATTGTCCATTGTAGGTAGATCCACAAAAAAGGCTATGTAGGTTAGCTATGGGTGGGGACAATATCCCTATTTATGAAAACCCTAGACTAAACCCTCTGCCCAGGGACGGCCCCTAATGGTGGGGACTCCCTGTCCTCGAGCCTAAGGCTATCAGCTCCTATATAACCCTTATTGGTATCACTGATAGAAGAAAGCCTCAGAGTGGTCACCAGCAATTGATACAATGAACCCCAAACAAATGATACAATGAACCCCAAACAAATGATGTGGCATTTTATATACTGCATTTGGATTGACATAAAAAACACCTGGATATAGTGAGTTACCTAAAAGTGCTGTGTGATTAACGCGGTGGTGGGTACACAATTGTCAGGTGATGAGTTAGTGTTGAATATATCATGCAATTATAAATGTGTGTATTTCTGTTTTTCTTTTTACAGAAATCCACTTTGAAGTCCTGTATGTTTGCATAAAACAACCGCGTACACAAGCGGTGCATGCAATACTCGATGTGCCTCCTCCTCCTCCTCCTAATAATATCGTCTAATACCATCTGGTCCATTTTTAATTGATATTTGTATGACAACGGACACCATTACACTCAGAACAGTGATCAACACCCATTATACGGTGGCCTCATTACAATATGGGTCCCCGCCCGTTCTTAGTTTGATTTATTACTTCATTTATTATTTACTTTCCATACAATTTATGTTGATGTATTATCCAGTTAAACCTATAGATCCATTTACCCCCTGATGATCCCACACCGTGGGGGAAACGCGTTGGGGTTTATTGTATCATTTGTTTGGGGTTCATTGTATCAATTGCTGGTGACCACAAACAGTTATTTAATAGGGTGTCTTTTAATAAATGAGTCTAGTGCACCATGTACCTTTTGATGCTTTCACATCAATAGGGCTATATAAATTGTGCACAATATTTGTGTTTGTTTTGTCTTGCTGTCCATGTAGGTTTTCCACTCTGAGGCTTTCTTGTATCAGTGATACCAATAAGGGTTATATAGGAGCTGATAGCCTTAGGCTCGAGGACAGGGAGTCACCACCATTAGGGGCCGTCCCTGGGCAGAGGGTTTAGTCTAGGGTTTTCATAAATAGGGATATTGTCCCCACCCATAGCTAACCTACATAGCCTTTTTTGTGGATCTACCTACAATGGACAATCAGTATATGTCTTGAGGTTAAAATTAAAATTGAAGTGACTGTTATGTAGAAGGGTTAATTTTCTAGCTGGATTTTGTTATTAATCAACATGTATACATTTTTTTATCCGCTCATTGGATAGCAAAACCTTTGATTAATCCATACACTCCTTCTATCAATGTATGATGTGTGGGTCTAGCTAGCAAAAGCAGGTATAAGGTTATAATTGGATTTTGAGATAAATGGGGAGATTTTTTTTTCTCTTCTTCACAATGCCTAAGGGTGTGCAACCTAATAAGACCGTCAGAGGTGCAAGAGCTGATGGTTTTAGAAGAGAATCTATGAAGTTAAAGGGAACCTGTCACCTCCAACAAACATCCCGAGTCATCAGCAGTACCTGAGAGTAGCCAGCAGCGTGTTTGTAACAATCATTTTCTTCCTGCAGGCAGTTGAAGCAAAAGCTGTAAAAATGTTCTTTTATCCCCTGCCGGCGCGCATCTCTAATCAGGCTTGAAGTCACGGGGGCAGCGGCCTACTTGCTTCAAGTCACTGTAACCACGCCCCCTTCCCTGCCCCTTCACTCTGATTGACAGCGCTTATGCATGACAGTTTGGCTGGCTTTGCCGAACTGGCGGCTGTCAGACACAGCGAAGGGGCAGGGAAGGGGACATGGTTACAGTGACTTGAAGCAAGTAGGCCGCTGCCCCCGTGACTTTAAGCCTGACTAGAGATGCGCGCTGGCAGGGGATAAAATAACGTTTTTACAGCTTTTGCTTCATCTGCCTGCAAGAAGAAAATGATCGTTACAAACATGCCGCTGGCTACTCTCAGGTACTGCTGCCGGCTTGGGATGTTTGTTGGAGGTGACAGGTTCCCTTTAACCTCTGAAAATGGGATGTCTTTAAAAGGACTGAACTCCTCTCCAACAACCAGTATAATGGTTGAATAAGGGCTAACACAAAATACTACAATACAGAACGTTAAATTGATAGCTGAAGCAGTGGTGAGGGAAATTCTTGCATTGCTAAATGCAAGTATAAATATCATAATGTGGAATATAAGAGGGCTGGTGCATCCAAAAAAAGAGAAAAAAAGAGAAAAAAAGGTGTTAAGACATCTAAAAGATTAAAAGCTGAAGTGGTCCACTTGCAGGAAACATACCTATCAAAGAAGGAGGTTTAGAAGCTAAAAATATATTGGGTAGGTCATGGGGTTGTATCACACAAAAGGAGTGATAATACTATGAAATGAAAGTCTGAAAGTGAGAACATTTTACTGAATGTGGGGAGGAGAAATAAATAATGAGATTATTAATAAGATTTGAACCACAGGAGGTTATGATTTACAACATTTATGCCCCTAATGAAGCAGATTAGTTGGGTTAATTCAGATAGAACATTGCATAAAATAAAAGGAAGAGACTTCAATAGGGCAATATATGCTACTTTTGATAGATCATGAGTTCCCAAGAGGGGTTGGGAGGTCAGGGAGAGGAGGAGGTAATTAAGAAGTTCCTTTGGTAAGCCTGGTGGACTCATGGAGAATACGTAATCTGAAAGTCAATAATCATATTATTCTAAAGTACATGATTTATGGTCATGCGTAGACCTCATTTTCTCTCTGCCCTCCTTACTTTTGAAAACTAACAATATTGTGATATATGATATTATTATTTTAGATCATGTATCAACTATTATCACATTAGGGCTTTAAAAATGAGAGGAGCTCAAGGAAGATGGAAACTTCTTAGAGGAATGGAGGTGGATCAACTGTTTAACGAGATAATCTCCAATGAGTGGAGCATTTTTATGGAAAGTAATGAGTTGCATAGGGTCAACCAATATTGTTTTGGGAAACATCAAAGATGATGCTAAGAAGCAGAATTACTTTGTACATGGCAAAGATTCAAAAAAATCTAGATCTAAATACATTAAATTAAGTGAGCTATTTCAGAAGGCCTCTTTGATTTACAGACAAGTTCCAATGGTGGAGTATTATTTAGAGTTGGTATTTTGTCAAAAGAAAATGTTTGTTCCTAAGGGGTAATAAATCTGGTAGATTACTCTCCAATATGATTAAGGCAAGAGAATATATAAAACATATTATGGCTCATAGAAATAAGAAAGGAGAATTGGTTGCTGATTCTAAGGGCATAAATAAAATCATGGCAACATTTTATGAAGATCTTTATGCTAAAAGGGAGGCAGACATGGGAAAAATAGAGAATGTTCTGAATTCCAGATTACAGATGAGCAAAGCAATTTATTGTCAGCATCCATAACAAGACATTACATAGAACAGGTAATTAGGATGTCTCTGAAATAGAAAGCACCCGGTCAGGATGAATTTGTGACAAAATTCTACATTATGATGTTATTGCAAATAAGAAATATGTTTATCAATGTGTGTAATAAATTGTTTGAGGGGGGAAATTGTTTTGGAGTCAGGGAAAACAGCTAATATCAAGAAAGAAAGGAGGTCAATTAGATCCAGCCTCATATAGACCAGTCTGGATATGAATTTGTAGAATACTGGCAGAGAGATTGCCTAAGATTTTGCAAGAGATTAATAATTGTCGTCAAAACTGTTTTATAACAGAGAGGCATGGGTTAAAAATGTTCGCACAATAATGGTCGTTTTGGATTGGACCAGGGCAATGCCAACACTAGTGAAAAAGGCCACTAGAGTATCTATTGATGCCGGAATGGCTTTTGATTGTGTAGCACCTCCCTGGCTCAGAAGGGTAATGGAAAGAATAGTGTATTTAGTATCATCTCTAACAGCCTTAACATATAAATCGCTACATAGATTTGTATATTCAGTTTAGATACCGACATTAAGCAATAATACTGCTATAACCGAGGGCTAAGGAAGAACAGAGGATCAGTAGAGGAAGATAATTGCCACATGAAATGAATAAATAATTAAATAAAGACATCAGTTTGACGTTTAAGTATAAAGACATCACTTTGATGTACAATTAAGGATGTCCTATATAGCACGCTTAGTATTTATTATGCGGGTTCGGCTGACATCAAGATAGTGCTGAACCTTATTATACTAAACACACCTTGTCCTGCCTCCCAAAGTCTCCCCCCCTCGGGCCAGTGCGCCAAAACTGTGTTTTAAATTGCATGTCATGTAACATATGTTTTAATCTGTAATTGTCCTGATGAAGGGGGGCGCTTCGCCCTTGAAATGCATTGACTGTAAATAAAAGAATATTAAACATAGAATGTGTCGGCAGATAAGAACCATTTGGCCTATCTAGTCTGCCCAATATACTGAATACTATGAAAAGCCCCTGGCCCTATCTTATATGAAGGATAGCCTTATGCCTATCCCATGCATGCTTAAACTCCTTCACTGTATTTGCAGCTACCACTTCTGCAGGAAGGCTATTCCATGCATCCACTACTCTCTCAGTAAAGTAATACTTCCTGATATTACTTTTAAACCTTTGCCCCTCTAATTTAAAATATGTCCTCTTGTAGCAGTTTTTCTTCTTTTAAATATTCTCTCCTCTTTTACCTTGTTAATTCCCTTTATGTATTTAAAAGTTTCTATCATATCCCCTCTGTCTCGTCTTTCTTCCAAGCTATACATGTTAAGGTCCTTTAATCTTTCCTGGTAAGTTTTATCCTGCAATCAATATTGATACTTACCTTGAAGACCTTTCTGTATGCTGGCAGTGCCGAAGGATTGGTTCCCCTTTTCTCCACTTCTCTCTTCTCCTAGTTGTCTTAAATTGTTATATAGCCTTTGTTGTTATCGGTTAAGCATAAGGATATTAATAAGATGAATATGGAATTTCAAAAGTCTTTGTGGAATGTTAGATCAAGAGCTTTAATTAAAAATGGAAGTTTATGGGGAATAGCACTGCCTGAATATTCTAGATTAACGCATTTAAGGGAGTATAAATAGTGGTCGGAAGTGTGGGCTTGTAAGGGCTACACAGTGAGCATTACTTAAACTATTGATTATCAATTATCACCTATGATAAAAAAAACAAGGTGATTTAGCACTCTTATTAAAGGGATTTTGCCACTTCAGCAAATAGCATTTATTATGCAGAGAAAGTTTCCATGGATACGACCACCCTGCAGTCCTCAGCATGGCTGTGCTTGTACACGATAGAAAAAAGCACCAGCCTACGTGAGCTCCCACAGTCCTGGCCACCAGAGAGGCTGGCATTTTTTCTTATAGTGTGCAAGCACGAGCACCACTGCTGGATTACAGGGTGGTTGTAACTATGGAAACAAGCAGTGTATAATGTGATGGAAAAATGAATCCAGCCAGCAAAGGAAGCAATATGGACAATCTTAATACATTAGTAAGTGCCTTGTATTAACTTTCTCTACATGATGAATGCCACTTGCTGAAGTGAGACAGCCCTTTAAGACCGCCCCCCATTCAACTATCAGTGACTGAGAGCTATGTACATATGTTACGACCACCCTGTAATCCAGCAGTGGTGGCCGTGCTTGCACACTATGGGAAAAAGTGCCAGCCTCTGGTGGCCGGGACCGTGGGAGCTCACGTAGGCTGGTGCTTTTTTCTATAGTGTACAAGCACAGCCATGCTGCTGGACTGCAGGGTGGTCATAACCATGGAAACTTTCTCTGCATAATAAATGCTAAAGGCAAAACGCCTTTAAGCTCTAGTCAATCTATGTTCAGACTGCTGGCTCGGGTAGAAGCATGTAGTCCGTCAATTTCATCCATAAAGCAGTAGTTGTCAAGTACAGTATGGAAAAAAGTGTGCTTATAGGTAATATAGTTAAAAAGTTGTTGAGAAACTTTGATACACAATTCTCAGAAGAAGAGGTGGAAAGATCTTTGTTAAAAGGCCCGCTAAAAGTGTTTAGAGTAACTCCTTCAGAAGGTTTAAGAGAAATGCAGTGGAAAGTTACAGTATGTGTAGAGTATACAAAGTATTCATTATGCCTTTACAAAATTACAGTATATTTTTAAAAGGTTGTAATTTATCATGTACAGAAAGTTCATACAGGGCACTTACTAATGTAATGTGATTGTCCATATTGCCTTCTTGGCTGGCTGAATTCATTTTTTCCATCACATTATTGTCACGCCACACCGAGCATAGGAGACAAAGGGGATACCGGAATAAGGCCTGGAAACTAGGGAAGGAAGATGGACACCTCCTAGAGAAAACCCTAACTCCAGCCCTGACAGACTACCAGTATGAACAGGCCCCAAAGGTAGACAAGTTCTTACACCGTATACCTAGAATCCTATCTCACCCTATAGGACCCTGGAACTAATGTTTCCTCCAAAGGGAAGGATGAACAGGGGTCTTCCTCAGGGCTAATTACAAACAACAGGGAAAGGCAACACACACATAAATATAAACAAAATATAAAAGGGAAAGGAAACACTCATCTTCAATGAAGCTTTGGTAGCACCAGGTGAGCTGAGAACCAAACACAAGCTAATTACAAGTCCAACAGAAGCTATAAACCGCATAGCATAGAGGGAGAAACAACAATAAATAGAGAAGGTTAAATGACCATAATAGCCACACCTGGGGAAAGAAGGTGTGACAAGCACCAGGAAAATACACAGACGTCATACCACGTGTTGCCATTCTCACAGATCTCCTGCCACCTGTCGCGGGAATGTCCGTATGTCTCGGTACATCCGTGACAATTATACACTGCTCATTTCCAGGGGTTAAGGCTGCTGTTGCAGCACAGATAGGAGGTGGCCAAGACCAGAGCTGCTGCGCATGCGTCCCTTTGTGCGCTCCCACTGTCCTGGTCACTAGAGAGGCCAGAGCTTTCTCCTATGGTGTGCAAGTACGACCACAGCTGCCGGATTGCAGGGTGGTCGTAACTATGAAAGCGAGCAGTGTGTAATGTGATGGAAAAATTAATCCAGCCAGCAAAGGAGGCAATATGGATAATAATACATTAGTAAGTGCCCTGTATGAACTTTCTCTACATGATAAATGCCACTTGCTGAAGTGAGACAACCTCTTTAAGTTATAAACAGGAATGCCCAAAATGGGGGAAAGTTAAGGTAGAATTACTACACTGTTTAGGACCTGCCCGGCAGTTAAAACATTATCTGCAGAGAGATCATTATGTCCTTAAGACTCCAGTCAAATTGGATAAACGGATCTGTCTGTTCCATTTTTCTTTAAAACAAGGGAATAGAACGTTTTGGGATCTTATCCACAATGGGGTTATCTGTTAAAAAGTATTGTTTAAGGAATGGATTTCTGTACATCTTCCATCTTTTATTCAAATTAGGAAACAGTGGAAGCAAATTTTGTATAATCGATGGATTTATAAGAATTAAGATGGGTGTTGAGCTACAAGGTGTATGGAACACTATGGGGGGTCATTTATCAAAACTGATGTAAAGGAAAACTGGTTTAGTTACCCATAGCAACCAATCAGATGACGCCTTTCATTTTCAAAAGGAGCTGTGAAAAACGAAAGGAGGAATCTGATTGGTTGCTATGGGCAACTGAGACAGTTTTCCTTTACAACAGTTTTGATAAATCTCACCCTATGATCTTTCTCATCAAGATGGATAAGGCCTAACCGCAGACTCCCTCTGGGGGGAGGGGAGGGTGGGATACACGATAGGTTATGTATGTGGTGTATAAATTTGTCTATTTTTCTTATTTTTTTTTTCATCTGAAGACCCCATTTAATAGGATTCAACAACTCATCATTATGCACTTGAGTTGTTAAATACAAGATTTTGGCAAAACAGCTTTGTCAATTAACCCCTTAGTGACCAAGCCTGTTTGGGCCTTAATGACCAAGCGAAATTTTGGATATCTGACGTGTCATTTTAGCTTAGAATAACTTTGAAACGGTTTTGCACATCAAAGTAATTCTGACATTGTTTTTTTCGTCACATATTGTACTTTACTTAGGTGGCAAATTTCTACCGATAAAATATGCGTATCTTTATTAAAAAAAAGTGAAAATTTATGAAAATTTGTAAAAATTGGCACATTTTCCTATTTCCAACTGCAATATTTCATATACATACATAAATACTATTCAATACCTTTATCAGAAATATATTTCCACATCTTTACTTTATTTTGGCTGCACTTACAAAAAATGTAATTTTTTTTATTTAGGAGACATAACATTTTAAAATAAATTTAAAAATTTTTGAAGTACATATTTTTTCCTGCAACAAGCCAAGTTTGCAGAGGCTTATAAGTGTCAGAATAATAAAACCCCTTAAAAGTGAACCCATTTTAAAAACTAGGCCCCTTAACGTATTTATCTATGGGTGTAATGAGTTTTTTGACTGACTAGTTTTTTAAAGAAATTAATGCTAAGAAGGTGAAAAAAATTTTTTTTTTCATTTTTTTACACAAAAGTATTAATTTAAAGACATATTTTTCCTACAGAGCACATTATTATTGGTCCCTGATGGTTACTGTGCTGAAGGCAGATCATGTCTGCGCCATTTTATTATTATTTTTAATTAGCCCTAATAACTTTAGTTAAACATATCTGGGGGCCATATTGCCCCAATCGGGGTGCTGGGGGACCCGATCGGGGCATAATTTGAACTTCTCTCTCCTCTCCTGAGGAGAGAGACCTTACTGTGAGCGGCGGTGAGGGTAAAGGGGGGTGGGGGCTGAGGATCGGGACCCATCTTAGGCCCAGAAGCGCTGGGGGACCCGATCGCTGCACCGGAGACTTTCTCCCTCCTCTCTTACATGAGAGGAGGGAGAAAGTTTAGTGCGGGCTGCTCCGCTGTCGGCATTTTCTGTAATCGCCGTGATAAAGTGTATCACGGCGATCACGTGATCAGAGACCGCTTGTCACGGTCTCTGGTCACTGCCCCAAGCCCTCAGCTACCTCCGGTAGCTGCGGGCACGGAGCTACAGCGATTGATTTTATCGCTAACTTGGGCTGAAGTGCTGCCGTAAAAAGGCGGCGCTCCAGCCCAAGGCCCCTTAGTGACCGCCGTAAAAACACGTATTGGGTGGTCACTAAGGGGTTAAAGAAAGTGACAAAGCATTTTGCCTGTCACTAGTTTATGTTTCTCTTAGTTAGGAAACCGTAACTGTCAAAGCTGTAAATAAGCATTACAAAGTGAGTCTGTCTTCAGTCTTCAGCGTCTTACCGAGCAGTAAACTTGCCTGTGTGTAACAAGTTAGATGGGCAGGGTGATATACAGTGATAGTCCACATGTCCATAGTCCATAGGTAGTAGCAAGAGGCGGCTGGGAGCCTCTGCATATAACACAGGTGTTGTCACAGACGTTCCTGTGACAGGTGCCAGGAGATCAGTGAGACTGGCCACACGTGGTTTGATCTGACAGGTTCCTTGTGGATCTATTCATGTCTGTGTTGTTAGATCAAAAAGCATAGGCCCACTCACCGCGACAAGGTTGCCTCTTCGAATGGGACCCTATTCTAAATATGGCGCAGCACTACACGGCGACAAACGACGCAACAGCACCACCCCAGCAGGCAGGAGGTCTAAGCAGTCAAACAGCGCCCCCGCTGTCCGACAAAGCCACCATGGCACTGGGTCCCACCAACCCACCGGGACAGCACAGATGCAACAATAGCCGCCGTGCAGTACTGCACCATGTGAACAGGTGTGGGACCACCCCCATCACATACTCTCACCATGTGAACATGGTGGCTTTGTCGGACAGCGGGGGCACTGTTTGACTGCTGGGTCCCGCTGCCTGCTGGGGTGGTGCTGTTGCGTCGGTTGTCGCCGTGCAGTGCTGCGCCAAATTTAGAATAGGGTCCCATTCGAAGAGGCAACCTTGTTGCGGTGAGTGGGCCTATGCTTTTTGATCTAATTGTATACTAATGCCTCATGTATAGCATGCAGCATAGGTGTAGGTATACGATAAATTACGCTGAGAAGCGATATTAATTATGCTGAGAAGCAGTTAGATAAAAGCATAGTATTGAGGATGTGCGATCCAGTTCTTTTTCTTATATTTTGTTCACATCAATACACTGCCCTCTGTATGTATGTATGTATGTATATATATATATATATACACACTGCATATATTACACAGTATTATAGACGCAATATGTACAGATATATAGTATATACCGCAGTGCACTGATATGTGAGGTACAAGGTATAATAGATGCAGTGTGTACAGATATATAGTATATACAGCAGTGTACTGATATAAGAGGTATGAGGTATAATATTTGCAGTGTGTACAGATATATAGTATATACAGCAGTGTACTGATATGTGAGGTATGAGGTATAATAGATGCAGTGTAACATAGTAACATAGTACATAAGGCCGAAAAAAGACATTTGTCCATCCAGTTCGGCCTGTTATCCTGCAAGTTGATCCAGAGGAAGGCAAAAAAAACAAAAAAAAACCCTGTGAGGTAGAAGCCAATTTTCCTCACTTTAGGGGAATAAAAAATTCCTTCCCGACTCCAATCAGGCAATCAGACTAACTCCCTGGATCAACGATCTCTCTCTAGTAGCTATAGCCTGTAATATTATTACGCTCCAGAAATACATCCAGGCCCCTCTTGAATTCCTTTATTGTACTCACCATCACCACCTCCTCAGGCAGAGAGTTCCATAGTCTCACTGCTCTTACCGTAAAGAATCCTCTTCTATGTTTGTGTACAAACCTTCTTTCCTCACCATCTGTCACAGTCACAGTCCTGGGGATAAATAGATGATGGGAGTGATCTCTGTACTGACCCCTGATATATTTATACATATTAATTAGATCTCCCCTCAGTCGTTTTTTTTCTAAAGTGAATAGCCCTAATTTTAATAATCTTTCAGGGTACTGTAGGTGCCCCATTCCAGTTATTACTTTAGTTGCCCTCCTCTGGACCCTCTCCAGCTCTGCTATGTCTGCCTTGGTTACAGGAGCCCAGAACTGTACACAGTACTCCATGTGTGGTCTGACTAGCGATTTGTAAAGTGGTAGGACTATGTTCTTATCACGGGAATCTATGCCCCTTCTGATGCAACCCATTATCTTATTGGCCTTGGCAGCAGCTGCCTGACACTGGTTTTTGCAGCTTAGTTTGCTGTTTATTAAAATTCCTAGATCCTTTTCCATGTCAGTGTTACCGAGTGTTTTACCATTTAGTATGTACGGGTGACTTGCATTTTTCCTTCCCATGTGCATAACTTTACATTTGTCAGTGTTAAACCTCATCTGCCACTTATCTGCCCAAGCCTCCAATCTATCCAGATCCATTTGTAGCAGTATACTGTCCTCATCAGTGTAAATTACTTTACACAGTTTAGTATCATCTGCGAAAATTGATACTTTACTATGCAAGCCTTCTACAAGATCATTAATAAATATATTGAAGAGAATAGGGCCCAATACTGACCCCCTAGTGACAGTGACCCAATCTGAGTGTGTACCGTTAATAACCACCCTCTGTTTTCTATCACTGAGCCAGTTACTTACCTACATACAGACATTTTCTCCCAGTCCGAGCATTCTCATTTTATATACTAACCTTTCATGCGGTACAGTGTCAAATGCTTTGGAGAAGTCGGGATATACGACATCCATTGATTCGCCGCTGTCAAGTCTAGAACTTACCTCCTCATAGAAACTGATTAAATTAGTTTGACATGACCGATCCCTCACGAAGCCATGCTGATATGGCATTATTTGCTTATTTCCGTTGAGATGCTCTAATATAGCATCTCTCAGAAAACCTTCAAACAGTTTACCCACAACAGATGTTAAACTTACCGGCCTATAGTTTCCAGGCTCTGTTTTCGGCCCCTTTTTGAATATTGGCACCACATTTGCCATGCGCCAATCCTGTGGTACATTCCCTGTCAGTATAGTCAGTATAGAGTCTGCAAATATCAGAAATAATGGTCTGGCTATGACATTACAGATATATTGTATATACAGTACAACAGTGCACTGATATGTGAGGTACAAGCTGTCAATACACTGCTGTATTTACTATATACCTGTACACACTGCATCTATTATACCTCGTACCTCACATATTACACTACTGTATATACTATATACCTGTACACACTGCATATATTATATCCCGTACCTCACATATCAGTACACTGCTGTATATACTATATACCTGTACACACTGCATATATTATACCCTGTACCTCACATATCAGACCACTAGGGAATATACTATACATCTGTACATACTGCATCTATTATACCTCTTTGTCTGCCAGGGCTGTTTTGTAATCCCAATCCAGTCCTGATGGCATAAATTATAAAACGCAGCAGCAAGAATAGTTCATGGAACAAAGGGAGAGGCCTGGAATGGGTAGTGAGAGGTGCTTTAAAGGGGAATGGGGGCCCAATTTAGATTCTTGCTATGGGGCCCAGTGATTTTTATGTACGCCCCTGCCTTCCCTATTTATAGTGGCTTTCCCCACCTTGCTGTGCGGTTTATAGCTTCAGTCTGGTTTTGGATTGCTGGTGGTTGGATCTCGGCGAAGTTCCTGTGCTTCTATTGCCTTTTTATTAAGTGTCTTTTTTCCCTGTTGTTTATCATTTGGGTTATCTTGTGTTGCTCTTTTCCCTGTCATTTGGGTTTAGGCCTGAGGGAGACTTCTGTTTGTCTTACCGTTTGGAGGAACAGGTTGTCTCTTGTCCTGACATTAGTACCATGGTCCTACAGGGTGAATTAGGACTTTAGGTTCCTGTGTATGAACTCACCTACCCTTGGGGTCAGTTCATATTGACAGACAGTCAGGACTTTGGTTAGGGTCTCTCTAGGAGGTGACCAGCTCCTTTTCCCTAGTGTCCGGGCCTTTTCCCCTCACCCCTTTCCCTCCTACGTTCAGTGTGGGTTTCCCTCCCACACCGAGACGTGACAGGTGTCTTCTGCAGTCTGAAGACAAATTCAAGTTAGCAAAACTGTTAGTGCTTTGCTTAAGAAGACTTTTTGCATCCTGTTTTCTAGTACAAAGAAATATTTTTTAATAAAGTATATTACAAAAATGTTTAAGATCGTGGTCTCTATACTATATTAAAATTGACCAAAACGACAGTTACACAGTTTTCCAGGATTGTGCAGTAATGTGCAGTTTTCCAGGATTTTTGAACTGATGACCAATTCTCAGGATAGGTCATGACTCATCATATCTGGGACCCCCACTGATCAGCTGTTTGAGAAGACACTGGTGCTCCTGTGAGTGCTGTGGCCTTCTCTCAGCTCACCAAGCACAGATCCGTACATTGTATAGCAGCTGTGCTTGGTATTGAGCTCAGTTACATTCACATCTATGGGGCTGAGCTGCTCCTAGGCCACATGACACATTAGCGTGTCATAACTTGGGTTTGGAAAAGGTTAGAGAAGTCTGTCGCGCCAGTGGCTTCTCAAACAGCTGATTAGTGGAGGGGGGGGGGGCAAGTGTTGGACCCCTGCCGTTCAGATACTGATAACCTATTCTAAGGATAGATCATCAATATAAAATACCGCATACCCCCTTTAACTTTATCAATTTTTTGACAACATTACCCAAAGACAGGCAGCCATTTTACATACCACCTGGAAACAGGCAGCCATGTAAACACACATACAGTGAAATAGTTTTTCTAATAGCCACAATAGTTACCATCATTAGTCCATAGTTATCCCATTAAAGTGTCTTGTGTGCTGCCCCAGCACATATACAGTCATGTGAAAAAATTAGGACACCCTTTGAAAGCATGTGGTTTTTTGTAACATTTTTAATAAAAGGTTATTTCATCTCCGTTTCAACAATACAGAGAGATTAAAGTAATCCAACTAAACAAAGAAAACTGAAGAAAAGTCTTTTCAAGATCTTCTGTAAATGTCATTCTACAAAAATGCCTATTCTAACTGAGGAAAAAGATAGGACACCCTCACATGTATTCCCTCTTAAATTGGCTCAGATCTCACACAGGTATATCACACCAGGTGCACATAATTAGTAGATCGTTACTCTGCATGTTGAATGAGGCTTGCCCTATTTAAACCTCAGACATTTAGTTTGGTGTGCTCCTGACTGTTGAAGTGAGAGTGAGCACCATGGTGAGAGCAAAAGAGCTGTCAGAGGACTTCAGAAAAAAGATTGTAGCAGCCTATGAGTCTGGGAAGGGATTTAAAAAGATCTCAAAAGATTTTGAAATCAGCCATTCCACTGTCCGGAAGATAGTCTACAAGTGGAGGGCTTTCAAAACAACTGCCAACATGCCCAGGACTGGTCGCCCCAGCAAGTTCACCCCAAGAGCAGACCGCAAGATGCTAAAAGAGGTCTCCAAAAACCCTAAAGTGTCATCTCGAGAACTACAGCAGGCTCTGGCTACTGTTGATGTAGAAGTACATGCCTCTACAATCAGAAAGAGACTGTACAAGTTTAACTTGCATGGGAGGTGTGCAAGGAGGAAACCTTTGCTTTCCAAGAGAAACATCGAGGCCAGACTGACATTTGCCAGAGATAAAGTTGACAAAGACCAGGACTTCTGGAATAATGTTCTTTGGACAGATGAGTCCAAAATTGAATTATTTGGACACAACAGCAGAGGACATGTTTGGCGTAAACCAAACACAGCATTCCAAGAAAAGAACCTCATACCAACTGTGAAGCATGGAGGTGGAAGTGTCATGGTTTGGGGCTGCTTTGCTGCAGCAGGACCTGGTCAGCTCACCATCATAGAATCCACGATGAATTCTACTGTGTATCAGAAGGTGCTTGAAGAACATGTGAGACCATCAGTTAGAAAATTAAAGCTGAAGCGGAACTGGACCATGCAACATGACAATGACCCAAAACATACTAGTAAATCAACCAAAGATTGGCTGAAAAAGAAGAAATGGAGAGTCCTGGAATGGCCAAGTCAAAGTCCAGATTTGAATCCCATTGAGATGCTGTGGGGTGACTTGAAAAGGGCTGTACGTGCAAGAAACCCCTCAAACATCTCACAGCTGAAAAAGTTCTGCATTGAGGAGTGGGGTAAAATTTCCTCAGACCGATGTCGAAGACTGGTAGATGGCTACAAGAACCGTCTCACTGCAGTTATTTCAGCCAAAGGAGGTAACACTCGCTATTAGGGGCAAGGGTGTCCTATCTTTTTCCTCAGTTAGAATAGGCATTTTTGTAGAATGACATTTACAGAAGATCTTGAAAAGACTTTTCTTCAGTTTTCTTTGTTTAGTCGGATTACTTTAATCTCTCTGTATTGTTGAAACGGAGATGAAATAACCTTTTATTAAAAATGTTACAAAAAACCACATGCTTTCAAAGGGTGTCCTAATTTTTTCACATGACTGTATATCCTGTAACACTGTTGCCTACTGAATGTCAGTGGGGTGCTACATGACTGATGCCATACCTCTCTTAGGCCATTGATGCATTATACAGGGCTGACTGATTCATGGTCTATACCATCCTGCTGTGCAGATAAGAGTCAAAAACCTGATGTGAGACAGGAAATGAAGCAAACTGTTAAATACATGTGTATTTGAAAATGGCATAAATTCTTGTAAATAAATTAACACATTAAAAACCTAAATATCTCTTTAACTGTTTCCTGCCTATACACATGTGGGGTCATTTATTAACATCCCTGTCTTACATTTATCCACCGCCGAAGCTATGTAGAGGCCGGCGCCTCTACATAACTTCGGATGTCCACCACTAGCGCAGGACAGGACCTTATTAAGACCGGCGTCTAAAACGCTAGTCTTAATAATTGTGCCCCAATATTTTCAGACATATTTAACCCCTTTAGCACTGGAGCACTACATAGTAGTGGGACACTGCATAATGCCCCCTTAGCACCCACACATAGTAGTTTTGCACTCTTAGTGCCCCATTACAGTAGTGCTTGTCCATTAGTGGCCCTCTTACAGTTATGCTGTCCCCTTAGTGCTTTCTCTTACAGTAGTGAAACCCCTGTAAAATAAAAAAGAGATACTCACCTAGTCTTTTTCCCTCAATGAATGTGCAGAGTCCTGCCGGGGAGGCGCAATAAAGAAGGTGGGAGTCATAGTGGCTATGCTGGTGGTAGAAGTACTCAAGGTTCCCTCTGGCTCTCCCTGTAGTTAAAGCTTCTGCCTGGTGTTATTTGGGGTGCAAGGCAGGAGATCAGATGAAATGACCAGTGAATGGTAGAGTCAAAGACTAGGCCATTGGTTTCAATAAATAAGTCTCTCTTTACTGAAGGGAAGTTGGAAGTAATATTATATCTGGCAGTAACAAGGCAAAGTTACAAAGGAGATCACAGATCACAGTGCAATTACTTAGCCAATAGCAGCTTATGGATAGAACAATGATAGGGGTTGTAGGATCCCTTTTCTCTCTAAAGACACTTTGCAGTCTCTCAGCAAACACACTGGCATGCAATGAGGTTCTTATTAGATATGTCTGCAGTTTCCAGACTAACGGGGCGCAGAAACTTTAGATACGGGTGGCTAGTCCATGTCCAAGCCTGGTGGAGTGCTTCTGCAATATCCCCTTCCACTGCAGCAAAGTCTGTCATAAACGAGCGTAATGCCTTGCTGTATGAATCCAATGCACCACCTTGTGTGTTGTAGGTCTTCTAACCTCCTTTTCTCGGGGATACTCTAGTAGTGTGGTTGATTCCTGTCAGCTGCAGGCTCAGAGATAGATGTTCTCTGATCTGATTGTGGGCCTAGTTCTCAGGAGCTTTCACATGTAGGTCTTCACTGTAACAAAGTTAAATTATGATTGACTATCTAACCAGGGGGGTGGACCAATTCCATTGCCTGGCAGCCTAAGACAATGTGCCAAGATATTAAGTGTTTAGTTTGTCTATACAGTGCTATAAGGTACACAAACATAGGAAATCACCACATTTAACTTAATAACATTGCATTAACTCTTCATTTTTCCATCACATTATACAATTCACGTTTCCATGGTTACCATCACCCGACAATCCATCAGCAGAGGCCATGCTTGCACACTATAGGAAAAAGCGCCAGCATATTTGGTGCCCAGTACCGTGGGAGCTCACCTAGGCTGGTGCTTTTTTCTGCAATGTGCAAGCACGGTCACCTCTGATGGATTGCAGGGTGGTCGTAACCATGGAAATGGGCAGTGTACAATGTGATGAAAAAACTTATCCAGCAGGAAAATTAAGCAATATAGACAATAACAATACTTTAGTAAGTGCCTTGTATTAACTTTCTCTACATACATTCTTTTTGCTGAAGTGGCACAACCCCTTTAACAAATTTTGCCTCCGCGCAGGGCATATATTTTAATACTGTACGGAGACAGGTCTCCATATAGTATTGAAACGAATCTGGGGAATGAATCAACTTCGGATTTTGGACCCCCTACTCATGAGACATATCACACAGTTGCCTCTGGTCTCTCTTGGGCCAATGATGTTGCAGAGCAGAATTCCACTTCTTGATGAAGCTTTCAAACTGCCCATAGATGGCAGCAAGGTACACTAAGTATAATGAATAACAAACAGACTACAATAATGAATTCTACAGTAGTTCAGAAGCCATAGCTGGGACAGCACACGTTGTGACACCCTTAAAGGGGTTTTCCAAGAATTTCCAAGATTTATTTACCAAACCAAGAGACCGTAACACCTTGCTTTTGTATTCTAGCTGTCACCCACGTAACACCAAGGACTCACTCACCCGATCACAGTTTAAGAGGGTTGACAGAATAGTAAGTGATCCAGATTTAAAACGAGTCTGTCTTTCCGAAATGGCTCAGAAAATTAATAAAAAGTGTGTATCCAAACAAACTACTCCTAGACGAGCAAGCCCAACTAAGAAAAAATGGCTGACCATCTATGTCCAAATCAGTATCTTCTCCTCGGTTACGTCTCATGCTCACATACCATCCATTTATCCTAAAAATTCAACGCATAATTAAGAAACATTGGCCCCTGCTAAATAAATACCTGAAATACCAGAATTTACCAACCCTATTCGTATGTGCTACAAACGATCTAAAAATCTTAGGGATAGTTTGGTGCGAGCTGACATAGGCCCCCAAAAACCCATATTGCAGCAAACTACATTTTTGCCCCAAAATAAAGGCACTTTCCCATGTTTCAGCTGTGAGGAGATAGCACTTTCACACATCCTCTTTCCAGTAAAACATATCCATTAAGTGGCGTTATTACATGTACTACTTCAGTGCAGTCTCGCATATGTTGGGGCGACCTCCCATTGTATTCAAGACCGCATTTCCTAACACAAATCATATATACGATGCAGGAAGTCCGAATTACTGATTCCACACGATTTTCTTAATGCTGAACATCAGATTAACCAGCTTAAATTTCAAGTATTGGAACAAGTCCCAAAACGAAGAAGAGGGGGAAATCGCAAATCAATTTTATAAAGACGGGAAGCCTACATGAACTTAAAACATTGTCTGCACTGGGCCTCGATCGTGTCTTTGACCTTTGTATATAATTTACTATTCTTTCTGTCTATTATTCACTCCTAATTTCTATTATTTCACAGACCAGATGAAGTCTTCCCATGAAGTACAGTGTTAGGAAAGACTTCATTGTGCAAAAAAAACCGATTTACAAGGGGAAGATTAGTCAAGGTGTAGGAAAAGGATTGGGAGGAATTAGAGTTGAGCAGACACCTGGATGTTCGGGTTCGAGAAGTTCGGCAGAACTTCCCGGAAATGTTCGGGTTCGGGATCCGAACCCGATCCGAACTTCGTCCCGAACCCCATTGAAGTCAATGGGGACCCGAACTTTTCGGCACTAAAAAGGCTGTAAAACAGCCCAGGAAAGAGCTAGAAGGCTGCAAAAGGCAGCAACATGTAGGTAAATCCCCTGCAAACAAATGTGGATAGGGAAATGAATAAAAATAAAAATAAAATAAATAAAAATTAACCAATATCAATTGGAGAGAGGTCCCATAGCAGAGAATCTGGCTTCACGTCAGCCACCACTGTAACAGTCCATTGTCAGATATTTAGGCCCAGGCACCCAGGCAGAGGAGAGAGGTCCCGTAACAGAGAATCTGGCTTCATGTCAGCAGAGAATCAGTCTGCATGTCATAGAAGAGAATCAGGCTTCACGTCAGCCACCACTGTAACAGTCCATTGGCATATATTTAGGCCCAAGCACCCAGGCAGAGGAGAGAGGTCCCGTAACAGAGAATCTGGCTTCATGTCAGCAGAGAATCAGTCTGCATGTTACAGCAGAGAATCAGGCTTCACGTCACCCAATATTGGAACAGTCCATTGGCATATATTTAGGCCCAGGCACCCAGGCAGAGGAGAGAGGTCCCGTAACAGAGAATCTGGCTTCATGTCAGCAGAGAATCAGTCTGCATGTCATAGAAGAGAATCAGGCTTCACGTCAGCCACCACTGTAACAGTCCATTGTCAGATATTTAGGCCCAGGCACCCAGGCAGAGGAGAGAGGTCCCGTAACAGAGAATCTGGCTTCATGTCAGCAGAGAATCAGTCTGCATGTCATAGCAGAGAATCAGGCTTCATGTCAGCCACCACTGCAACAGTCCATTGGCATATATTTAGGCCCAGGTACCCAGCCAGAGGAGAGAGGTCCCGTAACAGAGAATCTGGCTTTATGTCAGCAGAGAATCAGTCTGCATGTCATAGAAGAGAATCAGGCTTCACGTCAGCCACCACTGTAACAGTCCATTGTCAGATATTTAGGCCCAGGCACCCAGGCAGAGGAGAGAGGTCCCGTAACAGAGAATCTGGCTTCATGTCAGCAGAGGATCAGTCTGCATGTCATAGCAGAGAATCAGGCTTCACGTCACCCACCACTGTAACAGTCCATTGTCATATATTTAGGCCCAGGCACCCAGCCAGAGGAGAGAGGTCCCGTAACAGAGAATCTGGCTTCATGTCAGCAGAGAATCAGTCTGCATGTCATAGCAGAGAATCAGGCTTCATGTCACCCACCACTGTAACAGTCCATTGTCATATATTTAGGCCCAGGCACCCAGCCAGAGGAGAGAGGTCCCGTAACAGAGAATCTGGCTTCATGTCAGCAGAGAATCAGTCTGCATGTCATAGAAGAGAATCAGGCTTCACGTCAGCCACCACTGTAACAGTCCATTGTCAGATATTTTGGCCCAGGCACCCAGGCAGAGGAGAGAGGTCCCGTAACAGAGAATCTGGCTTCATGTCAGCAGAGAATCAGTCTGCATGTCATAGCAGAGAATCAGGCTTCACGTCACCCAACATTGGAACAGTCCATTGGCATATATTTAGGCCCCGGCACCCAGACAGAGGAGAGGTTCATTCAACTTTGGGTAGCCTCGCAATATAATGGTAAAATGAAAATAAAAAGAGGATTGAATGAGGAAGTGCCCTGGAGTACAATAATATATGGTTAAGGGGAGGTAGTTAATGTCTAATCTGCACAAGGGATGGACAGGTCCTGTGAAATCCATGCCTGGTTCATTTTTATGAACGTCAGCTTGTCCACATTGGCTGTAGACAGGCGGCTGCGTTTGTCTGTAATGACGCCTCCTGCCGTGCTGAATACACGTCCAGACAAAATGCTGGCCGCCAGGCAGGCCAGCACCTCCAAGGCATAAAAGGCTAGCTCTGGCCACGTGAACAATTTAGAGACCCAGAAGTTAAATGGGGCCGAACCATCAGTCAGTACGTGGAGGGGTGTGCACACGTACTGTTCCACCATGTTAGTGAAATGTTGCCTCCTGCTAACACGTTGCGTATCAGGTGGTGGTTCAGTTAGCTGTGGCGTGTTGACAAAACTTTTCCACATCTCTGCCATGCTAACCCTGCCCTCAGAGGAGCTGGCCGTGACACAGCTGCCTTGGCGACCTCTTGCTCCTCCTCTGCCTTGCCCTTGGGCTTCCACTTGTTCCCCTGTGACATTTGGGAATGCTCTTAGTAGCGTGTCTACTAACGTGCGCTTGTACTCGCGCATCTTCCTATCACGCTCCAGTGAAGGAAGTAAGGTGGGCACATTGTCTTTGTAGCGTGGATCCAGCAGGGTGGCAACCCAGTAGTCCGCACACGTTAAAATGTGGGCAACTCTGCTGTCGTTGCGCAGGCACTGCAGCATGTAGTCGCTCATGTGTGCCAGGCTGCCCAGAGGTAAGGACAAGCTGTCCTCTGTGGGAGGCGTATCGTCATCATCCTGCCTTTCCCCCCAGCCACGCACCAGTGATGGGCCCGAGCTGCGTTGGGTGCCACCCCGCTTTGACCATGCTTCATCCTCATCCTCCTCCACCTCCTCCTCATCCTCGTCCTCCTCGTCCTCCAGTAGTGGGCCCTGGCTGGCCACATTTGTACCTGGCCTCTGCTGTTGCAAAAAACCTCCATCTGAGTCACTTCGAAGAGACTGGCCTGAAAGTGCTAAAAATGACCCCTCTTCCTCCTCCTCCTCCTGGGCCACCTCCTCTCCCATCATCGCCCTAAGTGTTTTCTCAAAGAGACATAGAAGTGGTATTGTAACGCTGATAACGGCGTCATCGCCACTGGCCATGTTGGTGGAGTACTCGAAACAGCGCAACAGGGCACACAGGTCTCGCATGAAGGCCCAGTCATTGGTGGTGAAGTGGTGCTGTTCCGTAGTGCGACTGACCCGTGCGTGCTGCAGCTGAAACTCCACTATGGCCTGCTGCTGCTCGCACAGTCTGTCCAGCATGTGCAAGGTGGAGTTCCACCTGGTGGGCACGTCGCATATGAGGCGGTAAGCGGGAAGGTCGAAGTTACGCTGTAGCGCAGACAGGCGAGCAGCGGCAGGATGTGAACGCCAGAAGCGCGAACAGACGGCCCGCACTTTATGCAGCAGCTCTGACATGTCGGGGTAGTTGTGAATGAACTTCTGCACCACCAAATTCAGCACATGCGCCAAGCAAGGGATGTGCGTCAAACCGGCTAGTCCCAGAGCTGCAACGAGATTTCGCCCATTATCGCACACCACCAGGCCGGGCTTGAGGCTCACCGGCAGCAACCACTCGTCGGTCTGTTGTTCTATACCCCGCCACAACTCCTGTGCGGTGTGGGGCCTGTCCCCCAAACATATGAGTTTCAGAATGGCCTGCTGACGTTTACCCCGGGCTGTGCTGAAGTTGGTGGTGAAGGTGTGTGGCTGACTGGATGAGCAGGTGGAAGAAGAGGAGGAGGAAGCTGAGTAGGAGGAGGTGGCAACAGGAGGCAAAGAATGTTGCCCTGCGATCCTTGGCGGCGGAAGGACGTGCGCCAAACAGCTCTCTGCCTGGGGCCCAGCTGCCACTACATTTACCCAGTGTGCAGTTAGGGAGATATAGCGTCCCTGGCCGTGCTTACTGGTCCACGTATCTGTGGTTAGGTGGACCTTGCCACAGATGGCGTTGCGCAGTGCACACTTGATTTTATCGGATACTTGGTTGTGCAGGGAAGGCACGGCTCTCTTGGAGAAGTAGTGCCGGCTAGGAACAACATACTGTGGGACAGCAAGCGACATGAGCTGTTTGAAGCTGTCTGTGTCCACCAGCCTAAATGACAGCATTTCATAGGCTAGTAGTTTAGAAATGCTGGCATTCAGGGCCAGGGATCGAGGGTGGCTAGGTGGGAATTTACGCTTTCTCTCAAATGTTTGTGAGATGGAGAGCTGAACGTTGGCGTGTGACATGGTTGAGATGCTTGGTGACGGAGGTGGTGGTGTTGGTGGTACATCCCCTGTTTGCTGGGCGGCAGGTACCAACGTTCCTCCAGAGGCGGAGGAAGAGGCCGAGGCGGCAGCAGCAGAAGAGGTAGCAGGGGGAGCCTGAGTGACTTCCTTGTTTTTAAGGTGTTTACTCCACTGCAGTTCATGCTTTGCATGCAGGTGCCTGGTCATGCAGGTTGTGCTCAGGTTCAGAACGTTAATGCCTCGCTTCAGGCTCTGATGGCACAGCGTGCAAACCACTCGGGTCTTGTCGTCAGCACATTGTTTGAAGAAGTGCCATGCCAGGGAACTCCTTGAAGCTGCCTTTGGGGTGCTCGGTCCCAGATGGCGGCGGTCAGTAGCAGGCGGAGTCTCTTGGCGGCGGGTGTTCTGCTTTTGCCCACTGCACCCTCTTTTGCTACGCTGTTGGCTCGGTCTCACCACTGCCTCTTCCTCCGAACTGTGAAAGTCAGTGGCACGACCTTCATTCCATGTGTGGTCTAGGACCTCATCGTCCCCTGCATCGTCTTCCACCCAGTCTTGATCCCTGACCTCCTGTTCAGTCTGCACACTGCAGAAAGACGCAGCAGTTGGCACCTGTGTTTCGTCATCATCAGAGACATGCTGAGGTGGTATTCCCATGTCCTCATCATCAGGAAACATAAGTGGTTGTGCGTCAGTGCATTCTATGTCTTCCACCGCTGGGGAAGGGCTGGGTGGATGCCCTTGGGAAACCCTGCCAGCGGAGTCTTCAAACAGCATAAGAGACTGCTGCATAACTTGAGGCTCAGACAGTTTCCCTGGTATGCATGGGGGTGATGTGACAGACTGATGGGCTTGGTTTTCAGGCGCCATCTGTGCGCTTTCTGCAGAAGACTGGGTGGGAGATAATGTGAACGTTCTGGATCCACTGTCGGCCACCCAATTGACTAATGCCTGTACCTGCTCAGGCCTTACCATCCTTAGAACGGCATTGGGCCCCACCAAATATCGATGTAAATTCTGGCGGCTACTGGGACCTGAGGTAGTTGGTACACTAGGACGTGTGGCTGTGGCAGAACGGCCACGTCCTCTCCCAGCACCAGAGGGTCCACTAACACCACCACGACCATGTCCGCGTCCGCGTCCTTTACTAGATGTTTTCCTCATTGTTATCGTTCACCACAACAACAAAAATATTATTTGACCCAATGTATTGAATTCAAATTCAGGCCTTTTTTTAAAGACAACTAACACTATCTGGCTATCTATTTAGGTACCGTATTACACTAATACAGGCACAGCAGTAACCACTGACTATAAATTTGAGGCCTATTATTTAGGCGCTGGGTGACAGGTATAGGTTTACTGACAGAATTAGACTTGGAAATGCACAGTAGCGTGTGTGTGAAGTTATTCAGAATGACCCTATGTGCACCTTGAATCTGATATACCCTTTTAGGGATAGATTTAAAATAGCTCTGATACAGCAGAAACCACTAAATTAGGAAATTGCTAAATTGGGAATTGTATTTCAACCCAGAACAAAAAATGTGCTTTGACGGACACTAAATAACTTGTCCAGCCACAGCAGTAACGACAGATTTAGCTGGATATAAATTTGAGGCCTAGTACTTAGGCTCTGGGTGCTAGGTATAGGTTTACTGACAGAATTAGACTTGGAAATGCACAGTAGCGTGTGTGTGAAGTTATTCAGAATGACCCTATGCGCACCTTGAATCTTATATACCCTTTTAGGGATAGATTTTAAATAGCTCTAATACAGCAGAAACCACTAAATTAGGAAATTGCTAAATTGGGAATTGTATTTCAACCCAGAACAAAAAATGTGCTTTGACGGACACTAAATAACTTGACCAGCCACAGCAGTAACGACAGATTTAGCTGGATATAAATTTGAGGCCTAGTACTTAGGCGCTGGGTGACAGGTATAGGTTTACTGACAGAATTAGACTTGGAAATGCACAGTAGCGTGTGTGTGAAGTTATTCAGAATGACCCTATGTGCACCTTGAATCTGATATACCCTTTTAGGGATAGATTTAAAATAGCTCTGATACAGCAGAAACCACTAAATTAGGAAATTGCTAAATTGGGAATTGTATTTCAACCCAGAACAAAAAATGTGCTTTGACGGACACTAAATAACTTGACCAGCCACAGCAGTAACGACAGATTTAGCTGGATATAAATTTGAGGCCTATTATTTAGGCGCTGGGTGACAGGTATAAGTTTACTGACAGAATTAGACTGGGATATTGCCAAAAAATAACCACACTATTGATGGTTAAATGCACTTGGTGTGACAGCTTGACCAACCACACTATTGAGGGTTAAATGCACTTGGTGACAGGCTCAGCTTGCCCCGGATGTAGTATATGGCCAAAAAATAACCAGACTATTGATGGTTAAATGCACTTGGTGTGACAGCTTGACCCTGTTGTAGGATTTAGCCAAAAAACAACCACACCATTGAGGGTTAAATGCACTTGGTGACAGCTTGCCCCTGATGTAGTATATGGCCAAAAAATAACCAGACTATTGATGGTTAAATGCACTTGGTGTGACAGCTTGACCCTGATGTAGGATTTAGCCAAAAAACAACCACACCATTGAGGGTTAAATGCACTTGGTGGCAGCTTGTGCTGGCGCACCACAAGACACAAAATGGCCGCCGATCACCCCAGAAAAAAGTTACTGAAAAACGCTCTGGGCAGCCTAAAAACAGTGAGCAATTCAATAGCAGCAGTTCAATCATCCACAGCTGCAGATCGATCTCTGAATGAAGTCTTTTGGAGGAGTTAATCACTGCCTAATCTCGCCCTAACGTCGCAGCTGCAACCTCTCCCTATGCTGAACAGAGCAGAGTGACGTGCGGCGCTACGTGACTCCAGCTTAAATAGAGGCTGGGTCACATGGTGCTCTGGCCAATCACAGCCATGCCAATAGTAGGCATGGCTGTGACTGCCTCTTGGGCCAAGTAGTATGACGCTTGTTGATTGGCTGCTTTGCAGCCTTTCAAAAAGCGCCAAGAAAGCGACGAACACCGAACCCGAACCCGGACTTTTACGAAGTTCGGGTTCGCTCATCCCTAGGAGGAATCATTCCACAGCATTTATGTTGAACAGGGTTCAGTAGGAGAGGTTACAGTCTGGGAAATAGGAACAATCCTATTACACCTTGCTGCACTGACTGGGGATCCAAATTGCCATTATTCAGCTCTGTAATTCCAGCAAACCGTTCTTGTTGTTGGGGTGCAAGTGCTGTTGGATACAGCCATTAACAGGGTTTATTATAAGGAAATATTTCTACATCTTATTTGCCCTTGTGCAGTACAGTTAAATGTTCTAAAGCATTTTTTGGCTTGTGTCACCACCAGTTCTGTGAGAAGGCCTGACAGACGTCCTTCTCTACCTCTTGCATGATGTTCTTTGTTTTGGTTTCGCTTTCTCATCTCATTTCCTTCTCCCAGGTGTCACCTCTTTAGACTAATCCTCTTTCCTTTATATTCCCTCCCATACTGCCTCATTTTGCGGTTTATACCACTTACTGGATTTAAGTGTTCACTGCTGGAGGCTTCTGCTTGTTCAGTAAGTTCTTTCATGTATTGTGTTTCCTTGCTGGCTTGATTCTAGGTGACCCTGACTCCCTCCGTATGAAGTGCAGGGAGCCGGTGGTCGTGTCCCCTCACTATTATAGGGTTTTTAGGTGTCACACAGTCTTGGGTACGTGGGCATACAATCGTCTACCTTTGAGACCCTTGTATGTGCTTAGCAGTCAGGATGAGCTCTTAGGGTTTTATAGGGGTCACCTATATGCTCCTTAGTTTGGGATCAAGTCAGTCGGACGTTTATTCATAACTTCCAGCTATCTGCAACATCATCTGTGACAAAAGGGCTTACTAGCCGTTGTGTGGTGAAATGCGAAAATTACAGCCCTTTTTGGTGTGTATTAGTGGCACAATTTTTTTTTTCATTTGCCGTTCAGCGGTGCAGTTATATGTTCTAAAGCCTTTTGTGGAGTGTATAAGTGGAAAAAAGCTAAATATATTTGCCGTTCAGCTGTGCAGTTATATGTTCTAAAGCCCTTTTTGTCATGTATAAGTGGCAAAGGAAAAATATATTTGCCGTTCAGCGGTGCAGTTATATGTACTAAAGCCCTTTCGGGCGAGAGGCCCGAGCTCCTGGTGAAATCTAGCAGTCATGTCTTGACCAGCAACCCAGCGGTTCTTGAATGGTTGACTCGGTCATTCACTTCATCCCAAGTGACATCACACACCTCCAGCCAAGAGTCAATGAGTTTGTCAGACACACCCCTTAGTTGGCATGGCCCAGGAGCAGGCCCTGTACCATCACCTGCCCTCAACTTGCCTCAGTCGTTTCTGTTTCTTCAGTCAGAGAAGTATTATATGCTGAGGACGAGCTACTAGAGGACAGTCAGCAGCTACTGGCCAGCCAAAATGTGGAGGAGACATCCACCGCTTTCTCCGCTAGGTGGACAAGTAGTGATGAGGAGAGTGGCGTTGGAGCTGGTGTTGTGAGCGGTGGCACTCCTGACCCAGAGACCGTTGAGAAGGACATGTAACGTGCAAACAGTACTCGATGATGTAGCTGATCAAACTTGGGAGCTTGGTGAATTAGGGGCTTCATCATCATCGGGAGAAGAGGGTGGCAGCTTGCCCGTGAGGCAGCGGCGGAGCCAGCAGGTCGCTAGCATGGCCGGGAGTCAGCAGGGTGGCAGCAGTAGGAGGTTGGTAGCCAAATGTGCCTGGGGTAGACCACCCACTTCGCAGGAGCCTACCTGCCCGGAAAGTAGTGGTGCATGTGTTCACGGAAGCAGCGGCGATAGCAGTCAGTCAGTGCATAGTGTTTGGGGTAAAATCACCTACTCGAAGGTATGGCAGTTGTTTGTTAAGCCACTGGAGGAGGTGAAAATGGCCATATGTAGAATCTGTAGGCAGAAGGTGAAGCGTTGCCAGGGTGCCATTGTTGGCACCACGGCCCTGCGTCAACATATGCAGCGTCACCATAAAGTGGCCTGGGAGAACTGTGGCTCTGATGTGGTGGTCCAGCCTGCCGTAGCTGGCACACACCCGGTTTCAAGCAGTCAAGGCTACACCACCTCAGCCGAAGGCAGCTGTGTGTCCTTCACATCATCTGCTGGTCCGGATGCTCTGTCTCTTCCTACTCCTCGTCAGTCATTTCGTTCACCGAAGCGATTGCCAAGAGACAACAGTGTGCGTGCACTCATCCAACGGCGCAGAAGCTGAATGTGCTCCTGTCCAAGTTGCTAGTACTGCAATCCCTCCCTTTCCAAGTTGTGGACTCTGCACCTTTGAGAGAACTGATTGCTTGTGCCAAGCTGAGGTGGAGAGTCCCAAGCCATCATTTCTTTGCCAAAAAGGCAGTACCAGCCCTGCACACACATGTAGAGCAGGTGGGCCAGTCCTTGAGCCTGTCGGTGTCTGCCAAAGTGCACGGCAGTGCCGATGTGTGGAGCTGTAACTACGGTCAGGGACAATACACGTCCTTTATGGCCCACTGGGTGAATGTGGTTCCTCACAGCTAGAGTTGAGCGAACACCTGGATGTTCGGGTTCGAGAAGTTCGGCCGAACTTCCCGAAAATGTTCAGGTTCGGGATCCGAACCCGATCCGAACTTCGTCCCGAACCCGAACCCCATTGAAGTCAATGGGGACCCGAACTTTTCGGCACTAAAAAGGCTGTAAAACAGCCCAGGAAAGGGCTAGAGGGCTGCAAAAGGCAGCAACATGTAGGTAAATCCCCTGCAAACAAATGTGGATAGGGAAATGAATTAAAATAAAAATTAAATAAATAAAAATTAACCAAAATCAATTGGAGAGAGGTCCCATAGCAGAGAATCTGGCTTCCCGTCACCCACCACTGGAACAGTCCATTCTCAGATATTTAGGCCCCGGAACCCAGGCAGAGGAGAGAGGTCCCGTAACAGAGAATCTGGCTTCATGTCAGCAGAGAATTAGTCTGCATGTCATAGCAGAGAATGAGGCTTCACGTCAGCCACCACTGCAACAGTCCATTGGCATATATTTAGGCCGCCCAGCACCCAGGCAGAGGAGAGAGGTCCCGTAACAGACAATCTGGCTTCATGTCAGCAGAGAATCAGTCTTCATGTCATAGCAGAGAATCAGGCTTCACGTCACCCACCACTGTAAGAGTCCATTTTCATACATTTAGGCCCAGCACCCAGGCAGAGGAGAGAGGTCCCGTAACAGAGGATCTGGCTTCATGTCAGCAGAGAATTAGTCTGCATGTCATAGCAGAGAATGAGGCTTCACGTCAGCCACCACTGCAACAGTCCATTGGCATATATTTAGGCCCAGCACCCAGGCAGAGGAGAGAGGTCCCGTAACAGACAATCTGGCTTCATGTCAGCAGAGAATCAGTCTGCATGTCATAGCAGAGAATAAGGCTTCACATCAGCCACCACTGCAACAGTCCATTGGCATATATTTAGGCCCAGCACACAGGCAGAGGAGAGAGGTCCCGTAACAGAGAATCTGTCTTCATGTCAGCAGAGAATTAGTCTGCATGTCATAGAAGAGAATCAGGCTTCACGTCAGCCACCACTGCAACAGTCCATTGGCATATATTTAGGCCCAGCACACAGACAGAGGAGAGAGGTCCCATAACAGAGAATCTGGCTTCATGTCAGCAGAGAATCAGTCTGCATGTCATAGCAGAGAATCAGGCTTCACGTCAGCCACCACTGCAACAGTCCATTGGCATATATTTAGGCCCAGCACCCAGGCAGAGGAGAGAGGTCCCGTAACAGACAATCTGGCTTCATGTCAGCAGAGAATCAGTCTTCATATCATAGCAGAGAATCAGGCTTCACGTCACCCACCACTGTAAGAGTCCATTTTCATAAATTTAGGCCCAGCACCCAGGCAGAGGAGAGAGGTCCCGTAACAGAGGATCTGGCTTCATGTCAGCAGAGAATCAGTCTGCATGTCATAGCAGAGAATCAGGCTTCACGTCACCCAACATTGGAACAGTCCATTGGCATATATTTAGGCCCCGGCACCCAGACAGAGGAGAGGTTTATTCAACTTTGGGTAGCCTCGCAATATAATGGTAAAATGAAAATAAAAATAGGATTGAATGAGGAAGTGCCCTGGAGTCCAATAATATATGGTTAAGGGGAGGTAGTTAATGTCTAATCTGGACAAGGGACGGACAGATCCTGTGGGATCCATGCCTGGTTAATTTTTATGAACGTCAGCTTGTCCACATTGGCTGTAGACAGGCGGCTGCGTTTGTCTGTAATGACGCCTCCTGCCGTGCTGAATACACGTTCAGACAAAACGCTGGCCGCCGGGCAGGCCAGCACCTCCAAGGCATAAAAGGCTAGCTCTGGCCACGTGGACAATTTAGAGACCCAGAAGTTGAATGGGGCCGAACCATCAGTCAGTACGTGGAGGGGTGTGCACATGTACTGTTCCACCATGTTAGTGAAATGTTGCCTCCTGCTAACACGTTGCGTATCAGATGGTGGTGCAGTTAGCTGTGGCGTGTTGACAAAAGTTTTCCACATCTCTGCCATGCTAACCCTGCCCTCAGAGGAGCTGGCATTGACACAGCTGCCTTGGCGACCTCTTGCTCCTCCTCTGCCTTGGCCTTGGGCTTCCACTTGTTCCCCTGTGACATTTGGGAATGCTCTCAGTAGCGCGTCTACCAACGTGCGCTTGTACTCGCGCATCTTCCTATCACGCTCCAGTGCAGGAAGTAAGGTGGGCACATTGTCTTTGTAGCGTGGATCCAGCAGGGTGGCAACCCAGTAGTCCGCACACGTTAAAATGTGGGCAACTCTGCTGTCGTTGCGCAGGCACTGCAGCATGTAGTCGCTCATGTGTGTCAGGCTGCCCAGGGGTAAGGACAAGCTGTCCTCTGTGGGAGGCGTATCGTCATCGTCCTGCCTTTCCCCCCAGCCACGCACCAGTGATGGACCCGAGCTGCGTTGGGTGCCACCCCGCTGTGACCATGCTTCATCCTCATCCTCCTCCACCTCCTCCTCATCCTCGTCCTCCTCGTCCTCCAGTAGTGGGCCCTGGCTGGCCACATTTGTACCTGGCCTCTGCTGTTGCCAAAAACCTCCATCTGAGTCACTTCGAAGAGACTGGCCTGAAAGTGCTAAAAATGACCCCTCTTCCTCCTCCTCCTCCTCCTGGGCCACCTCCTCTTGCATCATCGCCCTAAGTGTTTTCTCAAGGAGACATAGAAGTGGTATTGTAACGCTGATAACGGCGTCATCGCCACTGGCCATGTTGGTGGAGTACTCGAAACAGCGCAACAGGGCACACAGGTCTCGCATGGAGGCCCAGTCATTGGTGGTGAAGTGGTGCTGTTCTGTAGTGCGACTGACCCGTGCGTGCTGCAGCTGAAACTCCACTATGGCCTGCTGCTGCTCGCACAGTCTGTCCAGCATGTGCAAGGTGGAGTTCCACCTGGTGGGCACGTCGCATATGAGGCGGTGAGCGGGAAGGCCGAAGTTACGCTGTAGCGCAGACAGGCGAGCAGCAGCAGGATGTGAACGCCGGAAGCGCGAACAGACGGCCCACACTTTATGCAGCAGCTCTGACATGTCGGGGTAGTTGTGTATGAACTTCTGCACCACCAAATTCAGCACATGTGCCAAGCAAGGGATGTGCGTCAAATTGGCTAGTCCCAGAGCTGCAACGAGATTTCGCCCATTATCACACACCACCAGGCCGGGCTTGAGGCTCACCGGCAGCAACCACTCGTCGGTCTGTTGTTCTATACCCCGCCACAACTCCTGTGCGGTGTGGGGCCTGTCCCCCAAACATATGAGTTTCAGAATGGCCTGCTGACGTTTACCCCGGGCTGTGCTGAAGTTGGTGGTGAAGGTGTGTGGCTGACTGGATGAGCAGGTGGAAGAAGAGGAGGAGGAAGCCGAGAAGGAGGAGGTGGCAACAGGAGGCAAAGAATGTTGCCCTGCGATCCTTGGCGGCGGAAGGACGTGCGCCAAACAGCTCTCTGCCTGGGGCCCAGCTGCCACTACATTTACCCAGTGTGCAGTTAGGGAGATATAGCGTCCCTGGCCGTGCTTACTGGTCCACGTATCTGTGGTTAGGTGGACCTTGCTACAGATGGCGTTGCGCAGTGCACACTTGATTTTATCAGATACTTGGTTGTGCAGGGAAGGCACGGCTCTCTTGGAGAAGTAGTGGCGGCTGGGAACAACATACTGTGGGACAGCAAGCGACATGAGCTGTTTGAAGCTGTCTGTGTCCACCAGCCTAAATGACAGCATTTCATAGGCCAGTAGTTTAGAAATGCTGGCATTCAGGGTCAGGGATCGAGGGTGGCTAGGTGGGAATTTACGCTTTCTCTAAAATGTTTGTGAGATGGAGAGCTGAACGCTGCCGTGTGACATGGTTGAGACGCTTGGTGACGGAGGTGGTGGTGGTGGTGTTGGTGGTACATCCCCTGTTTGCTGGGCGGCAGGTGCCAACGTTCCTCCAGAGGCAGAGGAAGAGGCCGAGGCGGCAGCAGCAGAAGAGGCCGAGGCGGTAGCAGCAGAAGAGGTAGCAGGGGGAGCCTGAGTGACTTCCTTGGTTTTAAGGTGTTTACTCCACTGCAGTTCATGCTTTGCATGCAGGTGCCTGGTCATGCAGGTTGTGCTCAGGTTCAGAACGTTAATGCCTCGCTTCAGGCTCTGATGGCACAGCGTGCAAACCACTCGGGTCTTGTCGTCAGCACATTGTTTGAAGAAGTGCCATGCCAGGGAACTCCTTGAAGCTGCCTTTGGGGTGCTCGGTCCCAGATGGCGGCGGTCAGTAGCAGGCAGAGTCTCTTGGCGGCGGGTGTTCTGCTTTTGCCCACTGCTCCCTCTTTTGCTACGCTGTTGGCTCGGTCTCACCACTGCCTCTTCCTCCGAACTGTGAAAGTCAGTGGCACGACCTTCATTCCATGTGGGGTCTAGGACCTCATCGTCCCCTGCATCGTCTTCCACCCAGTCTTGATCCCTGACCTCCTGTTCAGTCTGCACACTGCAGAAAGACGCAGCAGTTGGCACCTGTGTTTCGTCATCATCAGAGACATGCTGAGGTGGTATTCCCATGTCCTCATCATCAGGAAACATAAGTGGTTGTGCGTCAGTGCATTCTATGTCTTTCACCGCTGGGGAAGGGCTAGGTGGATGCCCTTGGGAAACCCTGCCAGCGGAGTCTTCAAACAGCATAAGAGACTGCTGCATAACTTGAGGCTCAGACTGTTTCCCTGGTATGCATGGGGGTGATGTGACAGACTGATGGGGTTGGTTTTCAGGCGCCATCTGTGCGCTTTCTGCAGAAGACTGGGTGGGAGATAATGTGAACGTGCTGGATCCACTCTCGGCCACCCAATTGACTAATGCCTGTACCTGCTCAGGCCTTACCATCCTTAGAACGGCATTGGGCCCCACCATATATCGCTGTAAATTCTGGCGGCTACTGGGACCTGAGGTAGTTGGTACACTAGGACGTGTGGATGTGGCAGAACGGCCACGTCCTCTCCCAGCACCAGAGGGTCCACTAACACCACCACGACCATGTCCACGTCCGCGTCCCTTACTAGATGTTTTCCTCATTGTTATGGTTCACCACAACAACAAAAATATTATTTGGCCCAATGTATTGTATTCAAATTCAGCGGGATATAAATTTGAGGCCTAGTATTTAGGCGCTGGGTGACCGGTATGGATTTACTAACAGAATTGGACTTGGAAATGCACAGTAGCGTGTGTGTGAAGTTATTCTGAATGACCCTATGTGCACCTTGAATATTATATACCCTTTTAGGGATAGATTTCAAATAGCTCTGATATAGCAGGAACCACTAAATTATGAAATTGCTAAATTGGGAATTGTATTTCAACCCAGAACAAAAAATGTGCTTTGACGGACACTAAATAACTTTCCCAGCCACAACAGGACAGCGGTAACGAGAGATTTAGCGGGATATAAATTTGAGGCCTAGTATTTAGGCGCTGGGTGACCGGTATGGATTTACTAACAGAATTGGACTTGGAAATGCACAGTAGCGTGTGTGTGAAGTTATTCTGAATGACCCTATGTGCACCTTGAATATTATATACCCTTTTAGGGATAGATTTCAAATAGCTCTGATATAGCAGAAACCACTAAATTATGAAATTGCTAAATTGGGAATTGTATTTCAACCCTGAACAAAAAATGTGCTTTGACGGACACTAAATAACTTGCCCAGCCACAACAGTACAGCGGTAACGACAGATTTAGCGGGATATAAATTTGAGGCCTAGTATTTAGGCGCTGGGTGACCGGTATGGATTTAGTGACAGAATTAGACTGGGATATGGCCAAAAAACAACCACACCATTGAGGGTTAAATGCACTTGGTGACAGGCGCAGCTTGCCCCTGATGTAGTATATGGCCAAAAAATGAACAGACTATTGCTGGTTAAATGCACTTGGTGTCACAGCTTGACCAACCACACTACTGAGGGTTAAATGCACTTGGTGACGGGCGCAGCTTGCCCCTGATGTAGTATATGGCCAAAAAATGAACAGACTATTGCTGGTTAAATGCACTTGGTGACAGGCGCAGCTTGCCCCTGATTTAGTATATGGCCAAAAAATGAACAGACTATTGCTGGTTAAATGCACTTGGTGTGATAGCTTGACCAATCACACTACTGAGGGTTAAATGCACTTGGTGACGGGCGCAGCTTGCCCCTGATGTAGTATATGGCCAAAAAATGAACAGACTATTGCTGGTTAAATGCACTTGGTGTCACAGCTTGACCAACCACACTACTGAGGGTTAAATGCACTTGGTGACGGGCGCAGCTTGCCCCTGATGTAGTATATGGCCAAAAAATGAACAGACTATTGCTGGTTAAATGCACTTGGTGACAGGCGCAGCTTGCCCCTGATTTAGTATATGGCCAAAAAATGAACAGACTATTGCTGGTTAAATGCACTTGGTGTGACAGCTTGACCAACCACACTACTGAGGGTTAAATGCACTTGGTGACGGGCGCAGCTTGCCCCTGATGTAGTATATGGCCAAAAAATAAACAGACTATTGCTGGTTAAATGCACTTGGTGTGACAGCTTCACCCTGATGTAGGCTTTAGCCAAAAAACAACCACACCATTGAGGGTTAAATGCACTTGGTGACGGGCGCAGCTTGCCCCTGATGTAGTATATGGCCAAAAAATAAACAGACTATTGCTGGTTAAATGCACTTGGTGTGACAGCTTCACCCTGATGTAGGCTTTAGCCAAAAAACAACCACACCATTGAGGGTTAAATGCACTTGGTCGCAGCTTGTGCTGGCGCACCACAAGACACAAAATTGCCGCCGATCACCCCAGAAAAATGTGACTGACAAACGGTCTGGGCAGCCTAAAAACAGTGAGCAATTGAGTATCAGCAGCTCAATGACCCACAGCTGCAGATCGATCAATAATCAAGTCCTTTGGAGGAGTTAATCTGCCTAATCTCGCCCTACTGTCGCAGCCGCAACCTCTCCCTACGCTAATCAGAGCAGAGTGACGGGCGGCGCTATGTGACTCCAGCTTAAATAGAGGCTGGGTCACATTGTGCTCTGGCCAATCACAGCCATGCCAATAGTAGGCATGGCTGTGATGGCCTCTTGGGGCAAGTAGTATGACGCTTGTTGATTGGCTGCTTTGCAGCCTTTCAAAAAGCGCCAAGAAAGCGTCACAAAAGCGCCAAGAAAGCGACGAACACCGAACCCGAACCCGGACTTTTACGAAAAATGTCCGGGTTCGGGTCCATGTCACGGACACCCCAAAATTCGGTACGAACCCGAACTATACAGTTCGAGTTCGCTCATCCCTACTCACAGCCACACCAGCAACTTGGACAGGAGACGCCACTTCCGCCTCCACATTGTCATGCCGTTGGTACTACAACAATGTCCACCTCTGCATCCTCATCCTCCACCGTGTCCTCAGCCTCCACTGCAGGGACAATTCACAGTGCCCCTCCAGCATACCACATGTGCAGGGCATGAAGGTGTCACGCTGTTCTGCACCTCGTTTGCCTGGGCGAACTCAGTCACACAGGAAAGGAACTGCTCTGTGTCTTTCATCAAGAAATCGAATCCTGGCTTTCTCTGCGACAACTCAAAATCTGAACCATGGTGACCGACAACGGGAAGGACATGGTGTCGGCGCTGCATCAAGAAGAGCTGAGCTATGCGCCCTGCATGGCACATGTGTTCAATCTAAATGTCAAGCGGTTCCTCAAGTCTTCCATTCATCTTGAAGAAATCCTAAAAATGGTGAGGAAACTTTGCATGCACTTCAGGCACTCGTACACCGCAAAGCACATCCTCCTTAAGTTGCAGCGACAGAACGGCATCCCCCAGAATAGGCTGATATGCAACGTTTTCACCTGTTGGAATTCCACCCTCCATATATTGGACTGACTATACGAACAGAGAAAGGCCATAAATGATATCTTGATGATCCAAGCGGACAGGAGTACTCCCCTGTGTAACTTCGATGTCAGCAAGTGGCAGCTCATGCATGACTCCTGCCGTTGGCTCAGACGCTTTGAGGAGGCCACGTTTTTCTCAGTTGCCAAAACTATGGCATGAACAACGTCATTCCACTGCTTCATGTCCTGGCACCTAGATCTGAACTGGAAGAGGAGGAGGACATTGGAGAATAAGCAATGTGTAGCAAAATGGGTGGTTTTTACACACAGGGGACAGGAGAGGAGAAGCAGGAGCAGCCAGAGGAGTTACAGGGCAATGAGGAAGATGACGCAGAGGAGCCAGACACACCATGACAGTATGCAGTGGAAAAGGAGGCAGGGAGTCCCTCCAAATCACTTGCAAAAATGGCCTGATGCATGCTAACTTGCTTGCGTAGTGACAGTTGAATTGTCACCATTCGGCAGAGGGTTGACTTCTGGCTCTACACCTTGTTGGACCCTCGCTACCGGTCCAAAATTACACCCACTGAGAAGGAGGACAAACTGAACTACTATAGAGACATCCTATATAGTCAGCTGGCCGTTGCCTATCTGCACCATTTTCCATCCTCTCGCAGGTCTGACCGGGGAGGGGGGCCCTCTTCGCTCACGTTCCTCCGGCATGGCTGCTGTGGCAGGGTGGGGGTGGGGGGGTAGGAGCAGTTCCAGCGCCATCAGCAGCAACTTGAGTCTAGAGTCGCTAATGAGCAGCTTTCTTCACCCGCCTAGTGAAGAATCTACTCACCAGCAGCATCAGCTAGACCTGGAGCAGGACCTGAACCAGCAGGTGGTGGCATACTTGGACAGCACCCTGCCACCCCACATTGAAGATCCACTGGACTACTGGGCAACCAAACTAAATTTTTGGCTGCAACTAGCAGAGTATGCCCTGGAAAAGCTGTCCTGCCTGGCCAGTAGTGTGGCATCAGAGCGGATGTTTAGTGTGGTGGGGCTATAGTTACCCCAACAAGAACTCGCCTGTCCACTCAAAATGTGGAGAAACTGACCTTTGTCAAGATAAAAAGATGAATCAGGCATGGATCAGCCAGGATTTCCACCCACCAATGCCTGATGCATCAGACTAGATCATCCAGCCACACCAACACTTTTGACAAAAGAGACCGGTTTTTTCTGGCTACCTGCCTCAGGTACTATTCTGATGCTGCCACCTGTCTGATGCCACACATCTGATGCCAAGTGCTCCTTCTTTCACCCACCATCTTCAGCTGGTACTGGTATTGCCACCCATCTCCTCACTCTGTCACCGGGTCATTCTGTGGTCTCCTGATGCTGCTGCCACCTCCACACTATGTCACCTTGCCACTCTTGGGTCTCTTGATGCTGCTGTCACCTCTACAGTATGTCACCTTGCCAATCTGTGTTCTCCTGATGCTATTACCACCTCCCCACTCTATCACCGGGTCACTCTGTGGTCTCCTGATGCTGCTGCCACCTCCACACTTTGTTAGCTGGCCACTCTGTGGTCTCCTGATGCTGCCATCACCTTCACACTATATCATCTTGCCACTCTGTAGTCTCCTGATTCTGCTGCTGCCACCTCCACACTGTCATTGTGCCACTATGTGGACTCCTGATGCTGCTGCCGCCACCTCCACCTCCACACTCTGTCATTGTGCCGCTCTGTGGCCTCTTGATGCTGCCGCCACCTCCTCACTGTCATTGTGCCACTCTGTGGCCTCCTCCTGCTACTGCCGCCACCTCTAGACTCTGTCATTGGGCCACTATAATAGTAGGCAAACAGACAGTGGTATGATGGCGGCAGCAGCCATATGGTGCAGAACATGATGGTAGGCAGGCATATGTCATACAGTACATAACATGATGGTATCCAGGAAGACAGAGGCAGTGGCTCTATAATGGCAGCAGCAGCCATATGGTATGGAACATGATGTTAGACAGGCAGACACCGGCAGTGGCCTGATGGGGCACTATAGGCAAGGCCAGATCTATTCATCAGGCTCTGCCAGACAGCAAGCTACCGTCCCGCCAGCGGTCCCTTGTCGCATCAGTGTGAGCGTCTGCTCTAAGATAAATATCAAGGGGATGACATAGTTTATGCCACAGTTGTCCCTGCTGACAAGCCTGATAGCCTCTTCGAAGGGCTGGACTATGTGACTGGCATCTGTAATAAGCTGCCACTGCCTTGCCTCAAAAAACACATACTGTATGCTCTCTGCTAAGGTGGTCTGGTGCATGATGAAATAATTCACTGCTTTACGCTGCTCATACAGATGCCCTAGCATATGCAAGGTGGAATTCCAGTGAGTTAAATCATCGTGGATAAAGCAGCGCATTAGTGGATCATTCTGTTGGTTCAAGTTCAGTAAAGCTGTCCTTGCTACGAGAATGACTGAAATGCGAGGACAGTTTCCTAGGCATGGCCAGCATCTTCTGTATATGCTATTTCCCCCAAATTCAGCGTGGCCACGATGTTCCTGCCATTATCGCTGACCACTTTGTCTAGTTGGAGTTGGTGGAGAGACAGCCAGAGGTATTTTTACTGCTTGATGCACTTTAGCAACTGATCAGCTGTGTGGCTACTCTCACCCAGACCGATCAGCTGTAACACAGCATGGCAATGCCTCACTTTATACATAGGGAGGGGGATTGGGAGTGAGACTCTGCCCTGCTCTGTTGAGGATGTAAAGAGTCCATGGAGAAGGACGTGGAGAAGGTGGATAAGCACCAAGTGTGGGATACAAACTGAGACAATGGAGCTATCAGTTAGCCCAGGCTTTGTTGCTGCGGTGCTGAAGCTGCCACGCAAAAAACACTGACCCAGTAAGCCGTGAAATACAAGTACTGTCCTTGCCTGTAACAACTGCTCCAGGTGTCCCTGGGGACATGAACCTTGCCACACAGTAAGAATTGCAAGGAGTGGCCCACATTCACTGCTACGTGACTGCACCTCCAGCATCTTAGCGAGGTGGGAGTTAATCCCACAAACTGATTGCTGGCCACAAATATTTTTTTTATGGCCACTCATTCCATTATGGATGTCTCATAATGGAGAGGAGTACAAGCAGAAGTCTGAGAAGGAGAAGACGCAGCTGATGATGATAAGGACACTGTACTGCTTGGGGATGGGGTCTGGCTGCCACAAAGAAGATCGGGAGAAGGAGAACAAACTATCTTTCCACAGGATCCAGTGATGCAGTCTCATGTCCTACAATACAGCCCTGGTACCTATCTTTGTGTTTCAGCGCACACTGCCTAGTTTCATCCTGCAGATTTTGCACTTCGCAATGGTTTTGTGTGTTGGCCTTATGGAGAAAAAACATAAAGCGGGAGTTGCTTGCACATTATCAGCATTATCACTAGTTACCAAGCTGACCACAATTGAAGCAGATGGCCATAGCAATTTTTTGAGAGATTTTGGCATACATTGCCTTTGCTCTTTATTGCCACCACGGCCACTGCTCTCCTTCTCTGATGTCACCTGCTCCTTCCAACACGAGATCTGTCTCACAGGTCCTTGTGAGTGCTATAGTGCTCACCTTCCCTTCTACTTTTATCAGACTGTGATATGTCACTATGGGCTTCTTGGCCTGTATCCTGATTCCCTCTCTGTAATTTCCCTACCGCCACCACCATGGCTACAAGTGCCACTACTACAACTACCACCACCAGCAAAACAGCTACACATGGGTTCCCTTGCCCCAGCCTGAACTACCCCCATGGCGGTCCAAACACTGAAGCTGATGCTTCTCACACAAGTTATCAACAGGGAGACGTTTTTGAATATCTTTCATTGCATGTGGTGAGGTTTTGTTACCTCTTCTTAGGAAAAAACAAGGCACCACACCAGGAGGGCACAGTAACAACAAAGAGGAAGCAACTGAAAGGCTTCTCTGGAGTTGCAAGGAGGATGAGCAGAAGGAATGCTGTGACCCTTGGCTCCAAGACTCAGAAGTGACACCCTTATCATTCTGTCCGACTCAGAAGTGACACCCTTATCATTCTGCTGTGACTAAAAGGAGGAGTGAGCCATCTAATCTACAATCTCATTCTGTTTGTCCTCAATAATGTGGCACCTATTAGAAGCCAGGGAGAACTATAGCCTTCTACTACTACCGGCTAGCTGGTGCTGCTACTTCCCACATTCTGACTCTCGGGTGATGAGGCATGGGTCTTTTGTTTTCTAGACGTTTTATTATGAGGCCTATAAATGAAAAGTCATGGGTTTCCACAGATATTTTACAGATTATTAAATGGTACTAGCAAAATTGAGTTTTTCCCCCCTGTAATTTAAAGACAGAGGAACAATTAAATGCCCCTCTTCTTCTAAATACACGGTGTAAGGGATTGTGTACTCGCAGTGGGGTCGGCAATGACAGACTCTCAGACTCTGGGGGTTAAAAGTCAAACAGTGCTTTATTTTCCACTCAGCACATAACAGGGCTAAAGCCATGGCTCATGAAACAAAAAACGTCCAAATAAATACCTCCCCATCTCTAACTAGTACACAGAATATCTCTATCTCACCTACAGGTCAAAGTGTCAGGGGATCAGTCTTCACACAGCCTCACGGTCAAACAGCCTCCATGCTCTGACACTGACTGAAGCTCTGAGACCTGTTTCGTCCTCAAAACTGAGCTAAAGAGCTGCCTCATCCTCCTCTCTGCTCTACTTGTCAGGAATTATGATCCTGAATAGAGCTGATAAGATCTTCAGCTGAATCTCTGTAGTAATGGAGTTCATGAGGAAACTGCTAGAGTACAGAGAGTTGGGGATGTGGATAATGAGCAGCAGCACTTGTATGCAGTCTCCATTACCACAGTCAGTCCTGTCCATCCTCTCTGTACTTTATGTCAACTCATGAACTCCATTCCTACAGAGATCCAGCTGAAGATCATATTAAACTGTATTCATTATCATAATATCTGACAAGTAGAGCAGAGAGAAGGATGAGGCAGCTCTTTAGCTCAGTGTTCTGAAGTAACTTGTTCTTTGTGTGATTAGGACAGGTTTTGTGTGTAACAATAGGATGTCAGCCACTTTATTTCTCCTGATGATGATAGCTCTCTAGACAAAAACAAGCCATTAAAACTAATGA
Source organism: Bufo gargarizans (assembly GCF_014858855.1). Lineage (NCBI taxonomy): Eukaryota > Metazoa > Chordata > Amphibia > Anura > Bufonidae > Bufo > Bufo gargarizans. The sequence goes on from NC_058084.1 coordinate 420,494,620, forward strand.
AAGGTGTTTGGGAATATATTTAGAATAAAGTAATATTTACGTATTTTCATTTTGTTAATTCCTGGAGAACCCCTTTAAGGAAACAATAAATGAATAATTAGCTAGGAACCTCCTGCTCTATCCATATGAAGCCAATGGGGGAAACAGTACACAGAATACAGTGACATCGGCACTTGCATATTTCTTTTACTGACTCTGTAATCGCTCACTTGTTATGTTAGCGCAGGCTTCAGCTGCGGCCTAGTAGGGCACAGCAGTAGATCTCTGTAATGCCACTATTAAAATGAATAAAACCTTCGGAATGTCTATAGTTCTATGACTTTGGACAAAGAATTAACCCGTTTGCTACCAGTCCAGTGTAAATGTACAGTGCTGGAGCGAAGTGCAAACAGCAGAGACCCCTGCTAATGACCTCGACCGGCAATAATGCTGATTGCCGTCATTAAAGCCTTTAGATGCTGTGATCAAGTGTGAGCATGGTATCTAAAGGGTGAAAAATCCGAAAGCGCGCTTCCGAGCTTCTTACCGGTATCCTCTGTAGTCAATGAGGATGCCGGTAATTGGTTTCAATATGCTGGGTCTTTCTGAAAAGGCACAGGGTATTGAAGCTGCATTTCTTACTTTGACCAGCAGGCCAACATAAGAATTTAGCAATCCTCCTCACATCATAGGCCCGAAAGACCCATGAGAGGTTAAAAAAAAAAAGAAAAAAGGGTTTTGTAGGCTCAAATACAAGCTTCAAAATCATAACAAAAAAAAAATTTAAATATATAAATAATAAAAAAAATCGAAAAGTTTAAATCACCCCACTTTCCGTAGAATAAAAAAATAAATACAGAAATAGCAAAAAATATAAACATCATGGGCATCACCCCCCACCGAAAACGCCTGTACGATTAAAGCATATTTTTCCAAAAGGCGAATGATGTAATGGAAAAAAGGATCAAAATGCCCAATTTGCCATTTTTTCATAGCGTCTCTTACCCAGCAAAATGTAATAAAATGTTATCATAAAGTCACACACACTTCAATATGGTATCAATAAAAACTACAGATTGTCCCGCAAAAAATGAGCCCCCACTTAGTAGATATAACTATAAAAAAAATGGAACACCATGAGAGCTAAACTTGTAAAATGGTGGAAGAATTGCGTTTTTTTCCAATTCCACCCCATTTGGAATTTATTTCCTGCTTCCCACTACATTGTATGCAATATTAAATGGTGGCATTAGAAACAACAACTTGTTCCACAAAAAATAAGCCCTCACATAGCTATGTGAATGGAAAAATTAAAAAAAGTTATGGCTCAAGGAAGATAGGGAAAAAAAATGAAAAAACAAAAAACTTCGGCATCCTTAGACTTAAAGGGGTTTTCCGGGCTCTCCTATATTGATAACCTATCCTCAGGGCACCCGGCACCCCTGCCAATCAGCTGTATCAGGAGACGGCTTGGCAAAGCAGTGGTGAGCAGGAAGAGAGAAGGGAGACAGCACGTGCGCGTGCCGTCTCCTCATACAGCTGATTGGCTGGGGGTGCTGGGTGTTGGACCGCTGCCGATCTGATATTGATGCCCTATCCTGAGGATAGGGCATCAATATTAATAGCCCGGAGAACCCCTTTAATTTTTATGTTTTTTCTGGAATGACCCTTTAAGAGCAATTTATACTAGTGCATGATCAGACTGTATACATCAGACATCCATGGCTTGTTTGTTCCTCTATGTGAAATCTCCCAGTGTTTTGCAATTCACAGTTTGGTGGTATTTAGCTTGCTAAGAGATTTTGTTGACATGTTTCTTGAAGAGTCAGACATGTACTTTAACTTGTCATAATGCTGATTGTGTTGGATCCAGATATTGGAATTTTTCTTGTGAACATTTATAAATCCATCTTATCATGATTATTTCCAGTTATTGGGTCTTTGCTGCAATAATATTCCTAGGGTTTATTCAGACGGCCGTATGCTGTCCGCAAAAATGCGGATCCTGTTTTTTTTTGCGAATTAGATGCTGACCCATTCAATTCAATGGGGCCCTTTTGTTCCATTCCATGGCTCAGCAAAATAAATGAAACATGCCCAGTACTTGTCAGTGAAAATCAGGACATGGCCACATTGAAGTCTATGAATCCGCAAAAAAACAGAATGCAATCCGTATTTTTCTGACATGCTGGACTGTCCACAAAAAATGGATCCGCATTTTTGCGGACATCATACTGCCGTCTGAATGAGCCCTTAGCCTGTGGAAAAGAGTGGTACTGTTTCTTAACCAGTTCAAGACTTGACCATTTGCACCCCTTCCTGAGCAGATGCATTTGACGTTTTTGTAGTATCCCTCTTTGAAAACAATTTTTTTTTCTGCTCGGTTATGTAAATATCTCTTACATCTTTGGAGCTTTATTTTTTGTCAGTTTTATTTTACAATTTATTTTTTTTTATACTCAGGAAAATATAAATAAAGGGAAAATAGTCTGTTTCTCTATTTGTTTTCTGTTTTTCATAAATTGCAAATGAGCAACTAATATATATATATTATTTTTTATTTTAAACAGACCTGAGAATACGAGTATATGTAGGCCACACTCATGACAGTCCCTAAGGTTGCTCCATTCATAGACCACAGGTCCCATCAGTCATAAAGAATCATTCTTTCCTGATTACAACCTAATGCCTGCCCTGCATTATCTGATCTTTCCAAAATACATGACATACTGTACCTATAAGTAAAGAGGACCTGTCGACTCTGCTGACATGGCTATTTTGTAATTACTGCATTCTTTTTTTATTACTTTTTTTCTCTGTTATTATTCCTAAAATATAGGTAAGAGGCGGCTCACTATAACTCCAAGGGGTGGAATATGGTGCTCAATCCAAACAAAGCGTACCCAACGCTTGTAATGGAGGAGGAGTAAATGGAAGTAAAGGGATGGCACTCAAAACATAGGTGATGTATGGAGGATAGGTAGATTCAAAGATTATTTATTAAATAATGGCTGGATGTGCCTAAAAACAATGGCTGGGTATGCCTGAATAAAAATAGTATTATAAAATGTGTCGTCAAATAGATGTGAACAATTTCATAAGGCAGATCGCTCCGAAACGCGTATGGGATATTGAGTCAGCCTATTCAAACTAGCTAGCACTAAGGAAAAGGATCCTATAACCTAACAAAAGCTCCGGAGCTATTTTTCTTCCCCTCCTGTTCAAACTGCAGCATTTTCCCGCCACCCACTCCCACGTGGCAAGCCGACACCAATTTGAGCGGGAAACTCCACTTCAAACGCATGTGACGTCACCGGAAGTGAAGACCGCACGGCCGGAATACTCAGCGGGCGGGTAACTGACACGTGCTCGCCGCTCTGCAGGAAGGAGCCGCTTACTATCCCATCAGCGACCAACAGGAGGGTACTGCTTACACAGCAGTAGTTTTTTTCATATACAGCTCATGACATCGGACCTGTAAAGAAACTCTGCTCACAAGGAGACACTTACCTTATTAGTCCACCAGATGTCTTTTTCCTCCAACAGGATTTGAATGCAATTGACATTTCAGGACATTGTCCAGTATCTACAGGATTTGTACATTCATCCCCTCTAATGGGTATTGCATCATAAGATTGGACTTTCCCTCCACAGGCTTTTCTTCAACAGGTGTCAAATACCTCTCCTTGAACATTGGGATTCAATTCCCATAGAATTTTTCTCCAACAGGATTTTTTTTTTTTTATGAATTGACAATCAAATTACCATTTTACCAGTTGGTTATTTTATATCTTATACTGTATACAAGTGTTGATACCTACATATATATATATATATATATATATATATATATATATATATGTATTTACTAGCGATCTGCCTTATGAAATTGTTCACATCTATTTGACGACACATTTTATGATACTATTTTTATTCAGGCATACCCAGCCATTGTTTTTTAGGCACATCCAGCCATTATTTAATAAATAATCTTTGAATCTACCTATCCTCCATACATCACCTATGTTTTGAGTGCCATCCCTTTACTTCCAATTATTCCTAAAATGTTATACTGTACAGGTCCTTCTAAAAAAATTTGCATATTGTGATAAAGTTCATTATTTTCTGTAATGTACTGATAAACATTAGACTTTCATATATTTTAGATTCATTACACGCAACTGAAGTAGTTCAAGCCTTTTTATGTTTTAATATTGATGATTTTGGCATACAGCTCATGAAAACCCAAAATTCCTATCTCTAAAAATTAGCATATCATGAAAAGGTTCTCTAAACGAGCTATTAACCTAATCATCTGAATCAACTAATTAACTCTAAACACCTGCAAAAGATTCCTGAGGCTTTTAAAAACTCCCAGCCTGGTTCATTACTCCAAACCGCAATCATGGGTAAGACTGCCGACCTGACTGCTGTCCAGAAGGCCATCATTGACACCCTCAAGCAAGAGGGTAAGACACAGAAAGAAATTTCTGAACGAATAGGCTGTTCCCAGAGTGCTGTATCATTGCACCAAAGTGGGAAGTTTGTGGGAAGAAAAAATTGTGGCAGAAAACGCTGCACAACGAGAAGACCGGACCCTGAGGAAGATTGTGGAGAAGGACCGATTCCAGACCTTGGGGGACCTGCGGAAGCAGTGGACTGAGTCTGGAGTAGAAACATCCAGAGCCACCGTGTACAGGCGTGTGCAGGAAATGGGCTACAGGTGCCGCATTCCCCAGGTCAAGACACTTTTGAACCAGAAACAGCGGCAGAAGCGCCTGACCTGGGCTACAGAGAAGCAGCACTGGACTGTTGCTCAGTGGTCCAAAGTACTTTTTTCGGATGAAAGCAAATTTTGCATGTCATTCGGAAATCAAGGTGCCAAAGTCTGGAGGAAGACTGGGGAGAGGGAAATTCCAAAATGCCTGAAGTCCAGTGTCAAGTACCCACAGTCAGTGATGGTCTGGGGTGCCATGTCAGCTGCTGGTGTTGGTCCACTGTGTTTTATCAAGGGCAGGGTCAATGCAGCTAGCTATCAGGAGATTTTGGAGCACTTCATGCTTCCATCTGCTGAAAAGCTTTATGGAGATGAAGATGTCGTTTTTCAGCACGACCTGGCACCTGCTCACAGTGCCAAAACCACTGGTAAATGGTTTACTGACCATGGTATTACTGTGCTCAATTGGCCTGCCAACTCTCCTGACCTGAACCCCATAGAGAATCTGTGGGATATTGGGAAGAGAAAGTTGAGAGACGCAAGACCCAACACTCTGGATGAGCTTAAGGCCGCTATCGAAGCATCCTGGGCCTCCATAACACCTCAGCAGTGCCACAGGCCGATTGCCTCCATGCCACGCCGCATTGAAGCAGTCATTTCTGCAAAAGGATTCCCGACCAAGTATTGAGTGCATAACTGAACATAATTATTTGAAGGTTGACTTTTTTTGTATTAAAAACACTTTTCTTTTATTGGTCGGATGAAATATGCAAATCTTTTTAGATAGGAATTTGGGGTTTTCATGAGCTGTATGCCAAAATCATCAATATTAAAACAATAAAAGGCTTGAACTACTTCAGTTGTGTGAAATGAATCTAAAATATATGAAAGTCTAATGTTTATCAGTACATTACAGAAAATAATGAACTTTATCACAATATGCTAATTTTTAGAGAAGGACCTGTATATACCTATCAGTGCTGTCAGTGTCAGACTATGTAGGGAAACAGCAGGGGCGTTGTTAGGGTATCAAAAGATTCTAAACCCAACTACCCCAATGTATTAGTGTCAAATTCTCAATCCAACACCCAGCCCTAGTGCTAAAGGCATATTTGAATGAACATTACAATCTGCAATATCACGCATACAGGAGAATACAGCACCACATACCTATGACATCCTCCTCTGATGAAGACTTTTTTTCCCTCCATTCAGCCCTGTCAACACATAATGACTTCTTTCAGTTGCATCTCCTTTCTGCAGAGTTTACTACACACAAACTGTATGTATGTTCATTCCACAAATGATAGAACATATCCTATTCTTGACTGTTTTGCAGACAAGAATAGCCACTTCGATTAATGGGACTGAGAAAAAGGCGAGTTGCCCATGGAAAGTATCAGCATTTTACAGATCTACAGTTTGCAGACTGCAAAACGGATATGTTTGTGTGTATGAGATCTTATCTTGTGCTCCCTCAAATACTGTGCCTGGTGTTCTCCCCAGTGTCCCAAAATACTGAACTGAAGAAATAACAGATAAAATGCAAATAGTCCCAAAGTACTCCCAAAAGTCCCACCAATAGTAATAATTCTCTCCCAAAGTGCCCTCATTACTAATAATGGCCCCTACATTGATAATGGTCTTTAAGAGTGACCCTGTTATTTATAGTGCCCTCTATAATGTGCCCAATAATAATAATGGTCCCACAGACCCCTCAGTAGTAAATAATGTCCCATAGTGCCGCTAGTAGTTATAATGCCCCCTATAGTGTCCAGGTAAGTATAATGCCCCCAACAGGAGCACGCCACACATGCACTGAATGTTCTTCATTCACTGCTATGGGACTTCAGAAAACAGCCAGGCGAGCATGCTCTGCTGTTTTTCAAAATCCCATAGCAGTGAATTGATCATCAAAACACGACCACCATTCAACGTTATGGGGCTGCTGGAAATAGCTGTGCTAGCTTGGCTATTTTTATAACTCCCATAGCAGTGAACCTGTGGGTACCTGCAAAGTTTGGGTTTCTAACATAATATTTGTTATGTTTTTTATATGCTATGCACTGTTACACTAGCAGGTGGTGTATGGATGGCACTGGGAATGAAGCTAACCAATCCATTTCCTCCCCCCTATTGATAGGAATGGGCCAGTCTGACTTCATGTCAGCAGGGAGAGTTAGCTTAACAAGTCTGGCGTGAGGAAGCACATCCATCTGCTCCAGCTCCAAGGGCCTAAGTGACTAGAGATCTATGAGGACCACTACTCCAGGAGGACTGCAGGGTCACAGGCTACAGAAGTTCTTCAAGCAGTCAGCAGAGTGACCAGCACTACAACTAAACAGACTCTATTGCAGGTGAGGGAAAATGAGTTGAGACACCAATCACCACAGTTCAGGACACGCACCCTCACAAGCCTGTGTTTCACTTTTAGACACCTATAGCCACAAGTGCCAGCTCTTAGCAGGAGAATCAGGAGAGAGAAACTTTTGCTGTCTAGTATACTCAGAGTGCCAACGTCTGCCTGTCTGCCACCATACCTCATCATCTGTGGAGTGAAATTGCACTTTGTGCAAACTACTTCTGGATGTACTACAATTAATATTTTGCTTCTCTCCTGATTCCTCATAGCAACTTTTCACTGGACTGATCCCCAGGGAGTGATGGCCTGATTGAGTAAACCGTGACACATCATCTTACATTGTCTCATCAGGGCCACTAACACTTCCATCCTCTGCACCGGCTCTCCAGGGGCTCGCTGCACTCTCTGTTAACATTGGGGGACCATTCTGGAGATAAAAATGGGTCCCAGACGTAAGACCCACACCTATCTGATATTGATGACCATATCCTAGTGATGTGCCATCAATGTCCCAAATCTGAATATTCCTTGAATTTAGAATGAAAAGCATTTACTAGAACAGACCAGTCCTCTTTAAGGGTTAATATTTATTTTTACAACTATATATAAAGATGTTAAAATAGCGGTATGTTTATTAACTAAAGTATTTACTTTGGAGGGCATGTTTTAATTTATTTTCGTAGTCCTTGACCCTTTTTCTCATTTTAAATCAATGTTTTATAAAATTAGGTCCAAGAAAAACAGCTCTGAGGACAGTATGTCATAACATGATAATAAACAAGTGGTAAATGAAAGACAACAGTGCTGACATACATAGACCTATATGAGCAGGAATGCAGATGTGATGGGGAGCAGCAAGGATCTGGCTCATAAATTATAAGCAGAAAATTACGTGGAATCCCTTTCATGCCATCTTTCTGGTTCTCTAATAAACTAATCAGAGAGCAAACATCTTCATGGTTAGAAAGTTTGTAAGCTAGAAAACAAGAGCATGGGCGTTCCCATTGTCCCACCAGCTGTCTACATTAAAGTACTTTAAAAGAGGTTTTCTGGTTTGCATCAACCTTCTTTAAAATTATCATTTATGAAGGTAGTTGTGATTTTGTAATGTATTTATTTTACCTTTATTGCTCCTATCTTTGCTTTTGGGCTGTGGCCATGACCATGTCCATGCAGTTTTTTCTTAGTTCTTGTGATGCCATGTCCATAGGCATGTCAAAGTAGCAACAGGTGCAGTGATAGGGGAGTGTCTATGCGCGGTTCCTAGCAAGACAGCCAAAAGGAAAGATATGCATACTGTTCTTGGTGTATAAGCCGGACAAGCTAATGCAATAGAAAATAATCCTTCTTTAGGGTACCAAACATCCCTGTGTGAACGAAAGCTGCCAGAAAAGTATCTTTACTATAAAACAACCTGTGAGGCAAAGGAGCACTGAATTTTTGAAGATGGTTGATGACCAGTGCTTAGGACAGACAGTAAAGATAAGATAGAGATTTGGTCTTTACTGAACATGGTTAGGGCTAATTGCTACAGGTGCCCACCACACCACTGAGACGTATTAGACATCCGATCTAGGAGTGCTCCCACAGTTGGGCATTGCTGAAGATTATTAAGGGTGATTGAATGCCTTTGGTCATTTGGGAAGATTGCATATACCTATAAAAAGAGAGCCAAGGAGGACTACCTGCATGGTAGCCATTCCCTATATGGTACAAAGCCTTTGGAAAAAGCTTACTCTGTGAAATACTTGAGAACTGTGTCTGCTGCGTGTATTTGCACTGTGACACCAATTATCTATTCAATAAAAGAGAGAATTTGTTTTACTATAATCAAGATAGCCTGGTCATTGGATTGCACATCTGATCCAGCCTCTTGCTTTTCTGCCTTGCATCCAACTACCCTTTTAACATTAAGGGCACCCCAGCCACCACCAGACAGAAGACCCCAAAGTCCAAGGTGTACCCTGAGCGGAAGAAGGCTTGTGCCATTCCAAGCACTGTGCGTTCGACCTGGGAGAGCACTGAAGCAGGGTTAGCTACTGTGAGGACTACCACCACACTCATCACCACCGCCACCACTCCCATATTCTCTGCTCTCCACTGCCTTCGTGGCTCCCCCTGCGGCCAACTGTGCTGTATATGTAACTAGCTGAATAGATAAAGCTGTAACTAGCTAGATGTTGTTAGGTAAGGTGCTGGAGCTGTGGCAGAAAAAGGAGAAGTGCATCATGGGATTGGTTAGATACAAATACAGGAAGTCCTTCATACAGGATAGAACAAAAACAGAGTGATTAGATTACATGGTGAAAATAAGTTAGGAGAGAAATTGAAAAGAAAATGCAAGGGTAAGATGAGCAAGAAGTAAACAACTATATGAACATAGCTGTTAAAAGTCACTGTAACCCCCTTCATGGGATAATCTCAAACCCCATAGAGAAAGAGTGATCAAGACAGAAAGATAAGTGGTGGTGCCAGCTGCCTTGAGGGTGCTGGATTGGTTCTATGTACACTCTGGAATAAGATACTGTGTCACGGTCCCTCAGGTGACTGATGTCAGGAAATCAAGGAGATTGGCTGAGCTTGGAGGAATCTAACAACCTCCTGTATTTCTCTTGATTCAGTGTTGATAGGGTTAATGACCACTTCCCTTTTCTCAGCTGTTGCTCAGTGGTCATCACTTCTACCCTTTATAGTCTGACCTCACCCTTCTTTTGCGGTAGATAGCTTAATTTGGGTTTGGCTGAGCTGATGTGAGTTTGTCCGTCTCTACAGAAGTTAAGTGTGTCATTTGTTTGTGTTTGTTATATTCCCTGTTGTTTGTATCTGGGTCTGAGTCAGAGACTTCCATTCGTCCATCTGGGGAGGAATGGGTTGTCTCTGGTCCTAACCTTTTCCAGGGACTTATAGGGATATACAGGCCTAGGTATACAGCATATGAATATTCCTACCTTCAGGGTCTATTGATATTGATAAATAGTTAGGCCCGGATTAGGGTTGTCTAGGAGATGACATGTTTCTTCCCTCGGTTCCAGGCCCAGTTACTGTTCCCCTTCCCTCCTGTGTTCAATGTGGAGTCCCCCCCCCCCACATTGATCGTGACATATTGTCATGCTTCGGTGTGGGAGGGAAACACCACACCGAGCATAGGAGGGAAGGGGGAAACAGGGAATCAGGCCTGAGAACTAGGGAAGTAAAATGGACACCTCCTAGTGAAAACCCTAACCAAAATCTTGACTGACTACCAGTATGAACAGACCCCAAAGGTAGGTGAGTTCATACGCAAGAATACCTAGAGTCCTATCTAGCCCTATAGGACCCTGGTACTAATGGCAGGGACAATACTACCTGTTCCTCCGAAAGGAAGGACGAACAGGAGTCTCCTTCAGGCCTAATCCAAACAATAGGGAAATGCAACACACAGAACCCAAACAAAATACAAAAAGGGAAAGGAAAGACTTAATTTGAAAGGAGCAATAAAAGCACCAGGAACTTAGCTGCGATCCAACAACAGTCTATCCAAAGATCTAAACAAAAGCTATAAACCGCACAGCATTGTGGGAGAAGCAACTATAAATAGAGAAGGTTAAATTAACCCTAATAGCCATACCTGGGGAAAGAAGGTGTGTGAAGCACCAAAAACAACACAGACGTCATTTGATTTAAACGGAAAACATGTCAGATAAAACCACGGGTTGCCAGTCTCACAGATCTCCTGCCACCTGTTGTGAGAACGTCTGTGACTGATACTTCTCATTCGAATGTATCCTCCATGGCTTTATTGGATTTGAGCCAAAGACCTCAGAAATAGCTTCTCTTCTCTTTGTTCCTCATGTCCTGGAGTCTTGGCATCTATTTTCATTATAGTGTGAAGAACCAATTTAATGTGAATCAATTCCAGTGGTTTTATTAAAAAGGTTGTGCACCTTTTTTTTACAGAACAGCGTGACTGGACCCATGGTGGTGAATATACCTTCCTGACCCTGCCGCTGGGTTCTGGGTCCATCTTTGCTCCACCGGCTCTGAAAGTCTCAGGTCTCCCTGTGTCAACATCCGGTTTCTCAAGGGGCACATGACTAGCTGCAGCATTCACTTGTCACCCTTGCGGCATGCGACCCAGTAATGTGCCACATGGGTGACATGTTACTGCTCCAGTCAGTGCTTGGCTGCAGCAGTCACATGCTTTGCGTCAAACCAGATGTTGACACTGGGATACTCTGGACCTTCAGAGCTAGCATGGCAGCGATAGAGCCAGCATCCAGCAGCAGGGTTAAGGTCCGGCTACACTGTGGGGTCTGTAAAAAACTTCATAAAGGTGCATAGCCCCTTTAAGTCCTGTTAAAAAAAAGTTGCAGTGAATATGATTAATATTATGGAAACTGTGTAACCGGAGAACCTAAACTGAACTTTTTATATCATGCTGGTCTAATTGTGTACAGTGTGCCTTTGCCTTAGGCCTCATGCAAACGACCATGGTTTTTGTTGCATCCATTCCGCAATTTTTGTGGACCAGATGCGGACCCATTTGCTTCAATGGGACTGCCAAACATGTAGACAGCACACTACTGTCCACATCCGTATGTCTGTTCCCTAAAATAGAATAGAACATGTCCTATTCTTGTCCGTTTTGTGGACAAGGATCATAGGAAGGAGTGAAAAAACATGGCTGCAGGCTTTCGGCTGGTATCCGTGTTTTGCGGATTTGCAACTTAATGACCGCAAAAATGGCTATGTCTGTGTGCATGAGCCCATAGTAAGAAGTCAATTAGGCATTTTTTTTCTTTTTTTTTTTAAACATAGCTTTAACACTGCATTGTGGCAAGTGTTAGATGATGGCCTCATTATGATTGACAGTTCCCTCCCCATAGACAGGAGCAGACTAGGAACCTAAAATGGCCCTGGGAAAAAAAAATACAAGTGGCCCTATGAAGGCAGGCAACATAAGGAGGTGGGGCCAACACAAGTACTGTAGTGCAGCACAATATACCACCCCACGAGAACTAAATACCACAGCATCAAGTACCCAGCTGTTGGCCATGAGGAGAGCGTGGGTGGCCCCCTGGGCATTGGCCTACTAGGAAATTTCCTTCTAGGGTCTATGGCCAGTCTGTCGCTGCCTACACAAGAAAAGGGATAGATCTCTCAATAATAATTAGCCAGATGGGAAAGCCAGAAGGGGCCCATTGGACACTTCTCCCCAAGTTGGTACTGGAAACAGGGGTGAATTTGGATTTTCTTGGGACCCAAGTAAAGTTATGTTAGGGAGACCACTAAGCTCTGTCCCATTTTGCTGCCCCACTCTCAGCTTAGCAGTGCAGCCTGGACACTTCTGCCTTTTCTCTTCAGCTGGTAAGGATCCTCTCCCCCACTAGACCTCTGTGCAGCTGAACCGGGGGGGCGCACACAGTTATCCACTCCTCGATTAGTCCATTTTGTTTCCTTGATCTCTGGGACCCCAAGCATGTGCTTGGTTTTCTTGGTTGTAAAGTCTGCTCCTGCTTGACGGTATTAAAGTGATTGTCAGGCGTGCCATTAAAAGGGTTTTCAGAGATTTTTATACTGATGACCTATCCAGAGGATATCCAGTATCTGACACCTGTGACCCCCATCCATCAGATGTTTTGAGAAGGCACTGGTTCTCCTGTGAGTGCAGCTGCCTTCTCGAAGCTCACCAAGCACAGTGCTGTCCATTGGAGAGAGGCTGTGCTTGGTATCATGCTCAGCCCCATTCAATTAAATGGGGCCAAGCTGCTCCTAGGCCACGTGACACATGAACGTGTCGTCACTCGTCCTAGGAAAAGCAGAGAGAAGACCGCGGTGCTCACAGGAGCACCATTCCAGAGGATAGGTCATCAGTATAAAAATCTCAGAAAACCCCTTTAAGTCATGTTTCCTCTAAAATCAAAAAATCTGAGCATTAGTCCAAGTAAAAAATAATATGAGGCTTGTGTGGATTGTATATAATAAATTCATAATGGCTTGTCAAACCATGGAGGGGGTGAGAGGCACAAGGTCTGTCTGACAACTGGAATCAAGATATCCACAAGACATTCAGATGTGGCAGATGGAGTTTTATGTAATTTCCGCACTAAAAATCTGGTACAAATTATAATACAATTTTAATGAATGGGATTGTCAAAACTTTATTGAAACTTAGTGGAAGTATAATCTGTTGTGTATTTGAGAGCATGCTGTGAATTTTCAAAACAATGCTGAGGGTGAAAACTGTGCAAGATCCATAGTGAAATCTGCAAAATCACCATCTAATAGTGCATTTACCGCATGCCCAGAAGTAGGAGAGTGGAGGATGGGAGTGGTAGTGGCTCTGGTTGCAACAACCGTTCACTATGTTCGTTTCCAGTAATTGGATAATAGGTAAAGGGATCATAACACACACAGGTTTTGTTATAGATTTGTTTTTGATTGAACTTACCATTAGGGTAGTTTCATAGTACCTGTCTCTATTAGGGTACTTTCACACAAGCGTTAAAGTTTTCTGGTATTGAGTTCCGTCATAGGGGCTCAATAACGGGAAAAAAGCTTCAGTTTTGTCCCAATGCATTCTGAATGGCAAGCAATCCGTTCAGTATGCATCAGGATGTCTTCAGTTCAGTCCCTTTTACGGTATTTGACCGGAGAAAATATCGCAGCATGCGGTGTGCTGTCCACATCTTTTGCGGCTCCATTGAAATTAATGGGTCCCCACCCGTCTGAATGAGCCCTGAGTCAAATGTTTTTGTTTTTTTTCAGGCTTTTGGAAAAAGTCTGAAAACCCACCAATCCTAGAGCATGTTGTGGTTCCATTCTGCAACCCCGCAAAAAAGATGATAGTGCAAGAATAGGCATTTTCTATTATAGTTGTGCAGTCTGCAAATTGTGGAATGCAAAGGGGCCAGTGTCGATGTTTTTTGGATCTGCAAACACTACGGTCGAGTGAATGCACCCTAAAAAAACAGCGCACAAAAAAATGCTTGTTAAAAACACATGACTTTCATGGTGTTTTTTAAAAGCGGAGAAAATGTTATGAGAGAAACAAAGTTTGTATATGAACCAAACAGTGGCTCACAAGTGTGTCAATACTCTTAAAGGGGTTGTTCACTCCTAGGGACCTTTTCTATAGACTCCACAGTGTGGTCAGATGGTCCAGACCCATGGTGGGTTTCAGCTTCATCGCAGCCTCACTGGCTCTGCAGGTCCAGGGTCTCTACACATCAACATCCGGTTTCACACTGGGTCACCAATGACTGGCTGCAGCAGTCACGTGTTACCTATGTATCACATAACCCAGTCACATGACGCATTAGTATCAAATCAGATGTTGACGTGGGTAGAGCCTCTACCTGCAGAGCTTGTGAGGCAAAGATGGAGCATGACCCCGAGGATCAGGTAAGTATGAATATCAATGCAGGTCTAGCCATGTTGTGGGGTCTGTAGAAAAGGCCCTCATTGGTAAATAAACCCTTTATGGAGTGAGTTTATTTTCTACATAGGGACTTTTTACCAACAACAACAACAAAAAAAACTGAATATCCTAGTGTGTTTTTTCAGGCACCTTTGTTTTAGTTTCTTTCTGTTTTTTGTTGCCTTTTAGTGACCTTTTTTTTTCTAAATAGCTATGTGAACTGTGTTTTTTTCTGGGTCTTTTTTCTCTATATAGAAAGAGGTGTAAAAACACCTGAAAAAAATGCCAGAGCGCAAGCATGATGCATTTTTAAAAAGGAAGACAAAAAAATGCCACCAAATGGACAAAAGCGCCAGTAGCAAAAAAACACTTCTGTGTCCTCTGTTGCAAATTTCTCATAGACTTTGAGCTAACAGCCCTAAAAGAGTCGCTGTACATTCTCACAATCTGTATGTACTGGACAATCTCATTTCATTTAATAGAGAATGAACTCTAGCGGATTTCTTAATCACTTCATTTAAAAAATATGCATCCACCTGAATAAATCTGTCAAGGCCACTAGAGGGTCTCACTTCCACAACTGCCTGTTGTCAGGCAAAATCCGTCCTTGGTAACAAACACTCAAGATGGTTGAGAGGAAGTGGGGTCGTGTCAGAGCTAGCTGAGATCCAGAGCGTGATAAAACAATTGCTTCTAAACATCACCAGAGCCTCCTGCTTTTCTGTAAGTCTGATTTATTCCTCTTTATCAGATTTCTGACTTCCATAGAAGAAAACAAACATAGTGGGAAGTAAGGGACAGGGGCGGACTGACCGGTTGGGCACTTCGGACGTGGTCCGAGATCCCGGCCGGGATGGGGGCCTGCTGCAGCCGTGCACATAACATAATGTGCACGGACTGCAAAGTTATTCACCCGGGCCTGGCTATCGGGGCCCGGGCCCGGCGGCTGGCGCAGCTAGTCGCGTCTCGCGATATTACCTATAGGATTCCCGGCGCAGGCGGGCGTGATAATGTAATCACGCGCTTGTGCCGGGACGCAGCACAGTGATGTGCTCAGCACGACTGCCTATCTACGAGTGAGAGCCAGGAGTCTAGGACAAAGGGAAGTATTGACTTGTATTTTATTTTTTTGTGTGCCAAGCCAACTTTGGGGGACATTACTAGGGGGCACAGGAGGCGAGGATACATATTACTGAAAGGACAATGGGGAGAAAATTGCTACATGGGGAGCAAACTACTACATGGGGGCAGTGTGGGGGAAATTAATACTGTGGGAGCAGTGTGGAGGACAATTACTACTGTGTGGGCAGTGTGAGGGAAAAATGACTACTGTGGGGGCAGTGTGGGGGACAATTAATACTGTGGGGGCAGTGTGGGAGACAGTTAATACTGTGGGGGCAGTGTGGGGGAAAATTACTACTGTGAGGGCAGTGTGGGGGACAATTGGTACTGTGGGGGCAGTGTGGAGGACAATTGCTACTGTGGGGGCAGTGTGGGGGAAATTAATACTGTGGGGGCAGTGTGGGGGACAATTACTACTGTGAGGGCAGTGTGGGGGACAATTGGTACTGTGGGGGCAGTGTGTGGGACAATTGGTACTGTGGGGGCAGTGTGGGGGACAATTGCTACTGTGGGGACAGTGTGGGGGACAATTGCTACTGTGGGGACAGTGTGGGGGACAATTACTACTGTGAGGGCAGTTGGGGAACAATTACTATTGTGGGGGCAGTGTGGGGGACAATTGGTACTGTGGGGGCAGTGTGGGGGACAATTGGTACTGTGGGGGAAAATGACTAATGTGGGGGAAGTGTGGGGGACAATTAGTACTGTGGGGGTAGTGTGGGGGACAATTTCTACTGTTAGGGCAGTGTGGGGGAAAAGTGGTACTGGGAATAATAGGGCTGAAAGAGACTTTAGGGAAGCCAAAAAACACCAGTTCCTTCACAGAATTGAATAGTTCTGTGTCTGAACTGCAACAAATGCAGACCAGACTCAGACCAAAAATACAGTTGTGTTCAAAAAGCCTAAACCAAAGTATGGCAAAGACAGAGAAACTCCTGTGTAGCATCGCTTATATGTGCTATCACTTCCATCAAAACTTAACAAAATAAAGTTGTATGATTTTGTGATGTATTAGGCCTCTTTCACATGACCGTATGTATTTTTACAGGCCAGCCCAGACTTGGAGGAGAGGTCCGATGCAGACTCCTCTAGGTGTGCAACTACCAATGATGACAGTCGGATGAGAGACAGGTGACAGTGACACAAGTGACAACCAAACAGATGTAGATGATCGCATGTGGGAGCCAGGTGAAGAGGAGGCATTGTCATCATTAGGGGGCGAGGGTGGCAGAGTGCCATTGAGACAGCAGGATGGAAGTGTGCCTGTGAGACAGCAGGGTGAAAGCAGTGGATCTTCAGCCACATGCGGGAGGGGTACACCATCTGCTACTCTGCAGATTACCTGTGAGGAACAGACAAGCAGTGCACAGGTTCATAAAAGCAGCGGCACGCAGGCATCACGCAGTGGTGGAGGGAAAATGCCATGCTCACCAGCGTGGGAATTTTTCACCAAGTCGCTGTGGGACATTAGTGGCGCAGTATGCAGAATGGGCAGAAGGTGAGGCATGGCTAGGGTGCTAATGTTTGCATGATGGCCCTCCGTCAACACATGGAGCGTCACCATAAAATGGCATGGGAAAACTGTGCCACTCAAGTGTTATAGCCTGATGCATTAACTGCTGCATCTTCCAATGGCCCGCACCCTCTCTCCAGCAGTCAGAGCTCATCAATGTTAGCAGAAGGAAGCTGGCGTTCCTTCCCATCAACTTCAATGTCTATTTCTCCTGATGCTCTTCCTCCTCCTTCTCCTCGTCACTTGTTTCGAAAGCAATCAATAAACAGTATGCGTGCACTCATCCAACGGCGCAGAAGCTGAACATGCACCTGGTCACGTTGCTGGTACTAAAGTCCCTCCCTTTTCATGTAGTAGTATGTAGTAGAATATGGAAACCAATCTTTTTTTATGGACCCCTTGGGGAGGGGGACAGGTCTCAATGATGACCATTCTTTTGCTAGCTTTACTTCTTCCAAATCATTCTTTGCAGTCTCCATATCTGAGAAAAGTCAGCAAGATGCAGAGAGAGGAAGAGCTGGAAAAGCAGATGGCAGAAGAAGGGTCTTATACCTGTAGGGCAGAAGAGCGGTTGTGGTTGGATAAGTGGGTTTGCAACTTTCTTCTTCTGTCCCTCCTGGAATGCCCCATGGCCGTTTTTTTTTCTCCTGTTTTAACAGTTTGTTGGATCCAACTGCTGGTCACCTGCTGCACCACAAGGTAGTTACAGGATGTAAGAGTTAAAGGTAAGTATAACTTTAATTATTAGGTAAAATCTATATAGTGGTCAACTATTAAGCCCTATGTGGCCCCTTTATGCAGGGAGGTTACGATCGCAGACATGGGAAGCTTCAAAAGCGCCCAGGCTTCCATGTTAACAAATCCGAGCTCTACGATTTCACTGCGGGGGCTCCAATCGGCAGACAAAGGGAGTCGCATCTTTCTGCTTTACCTCACAGATGTTGCGATCGGTGTTGATCGCGGCATCTGAGGAGTTAAATGACGGGGTTTGTCGGAATCACCATTCCCCATCATTGTGGCCGGGTGCTCTAAGCAGAATGGGGAGAGATTGTATGGATCCCGAAATTATATAGAGGGATCCGCATGGGATTATAATCATCCCATTAGCTTTTACTTAGTTTGTGGCGGGAAAATTTCCCACCTAAAAGTGTGTTTAGGTGAGCTAAGAATAGTTGGTTACTGGGGGTCTGGGGCAGAGGTCAGTCATTGGGTCATTAAGTGACCTATGGGGTAGTGTTGCTGGGCAGAGTACCCTGAGATGCCCAGCAACAGATAGGTCATTGGTGGGACAGTTTCAAGGCCCCCTTCCTAGTTAGGGCTATATAGTAGCTGTAGCGGGCAGTGTTAGGCTGTCATCTCAACAGCATCTGGAGGAGGTGCTGCCTGTCTGCATACCTGATGGAGGAGTTCGTTGCTGAGCTGCGGAGGCGTGCGGGAGATGGAGAGACGGCGTCCTGGCTGGAATCCTGCTTAGCTGACTGGTCTTCATCGGTGGCTGTTCCGGCAGTAGTGTGCGATCCTGGCGATGTCCCGGCGGTGTCTGCGGCTGACTTATCTGAAGGTCTCCCTGTGGTGCCTGCGCTGCGCTCTTCAAGAAGAGAGAAGAGGCAGCGCACCCGTTTCTCTCCTTCCCCCTGTAGGTCTGTTCCGGAGAGGAGAAGATCGGAGAGGCGGAGTGCTGCGGTGGAAGAAACCGGAAGTGGCCGTCTGGGGATGACATCACAGGCTGAAGTCCGTCCTGAATCTGCGTCCCCAGGAAACTTGGAGCAGCTTTTTGGTTCCACTTCTGCCCTGCAGCATTTTGGTTCCCAGGAAGTTCCTGCTGTGAGAAGAGCATCGCTTGAGGCCCCTGTACATCCTTCGCGGCAACATGGACGTAGACGACGCAGAATTGAGCCACAGCCTGTGCAGCACCAGTCTCTGCCGCTCCGCTGTTGAGCAGCGGGACGGTGTGTGCTTGGAAAGCGTGACGCAGAGACAAGAGGCATCCGCATCTTCTTCTGGTGTCCAAAGTGCTACTCCAGCGGGTGGTGAGTTCCCCAGGGATCTGGGCACCGTTATTGCGTCCTTGTCTTCTGTACTTTCTTCTTTACAGAGTTTTGCTCCTCTTCCCCCCCTGCTTCTGAATCGGCTGGTACGGCAGGCGATTTTTCTGATGCTTGGCGTTTTAGCGGTCGGGGGACGGGAGGGGATTATGATAGTGATGACTCTCTCCCTCTTCCAGCGGTGGCTAAACGTGGAGGAGTGTCGGAGTCATGTTATAAAGAAATGTTACCTTGTGATATTTCGCCTTTAGGCTTTCATCTCTCCATGTCGGTTAAAGAAAAGATATGGAGAAATTAATTTGTGGACATTTTGTCGCTGTTGCCTGCTTCTAAAGATTTTGTTGCTAAATTAGATAAAAGGGAGGATAAGTCTGAAGAAGATAGGAGGCGCCCGATCCCTCGTACTTTTAATAATTGGTTGCAGGCATATTGTATCTTTTGCAGCGTGATGGGTGAGAAATTCCCTGCAAAATGTTCAGGGCTTTTTCAACATTTAGATAATGTTTTAGAGGCGTATAAGAATTTTGGAGGGATAGGTTGGTTTGTGTATGATGAAAATTTCAGACAGAGGCTGTCCGTATATCCTAGCATGCGGTGGGGCACAAAGGATGTTGGGCTGTGGCTTAATTTATTGTTGCCACAGCGTTCATCTTATTCTGCCCCTAAACAGCAGCCAGCCTCTGCAGCACCGCAGTCTCAATTGTTAAAAAAGGGCACCTGCTTTGCGTTTAATGAAGCACAGTGTAGGTGGCCTGCGTCATGTAAATATCGCCATGAATGTCCCTTTTGCGGGGGCAGTCACCCGATGGTTCGCTGTTATAAAAGAGCTAACATGCCTACCATGCCATCCACAAAAGAGTTTATTGCAAAAAGCATGGACGCCTGTAAAGCTGGTGACCATGCGTCCCTGGTTAGAGCGTTACCCAAATTGCAAGATGGCGGATCTGCTACTTGACGGTTTTGCTTTGGGTTTTCAGTTGCCATCGTTTACTGATGTTGGTTGTGAATGGGTTAATAATTTGTCTTCGGTTGATCAATTTCCTGTGGTTGTGAGGGATAAATTGGCAAAGGAACTGGAGTTAGGCAGGATTGTTGGTCCTTTTTCCTCTCCGCCTTTCGCTAATTTTCGTCTTTCTCCATTGGGAGTTGTTCCAAAGAAAGAACCCAATGGTTTTCGTTTAATTCATCATTTATCCTTTCCTTATGGTGCATCCTTGAATGATGAAATTGATAAAGCATTGTGTTCGGTCAAGTATGCCACATTTGATTCAGCAATAGACCTGATACGTAGTTTTGGTAATGGTGCTTTGATGGGAAAGGCGGACGTTCAGTCCGCTTTTCGCCTGTTACCTGTACATCCTTCTTGTTTTAACTCACTTGGTTTTCATTTTCAGGGTTTATTTTATTTTGATAAATGTATTCCAATGGGTTGTTCTTTGTCTTGTTTCTATTTTGAAGTTTTTTCCTCGTTTATTGAATGGGTAGTAGCAGTCAGGTGTATGCGGGGTGCAGTGACGCACTATTTGGACGATTTCCTGTTCATTGGTCCAGCGCAGTCTTCAGCATGCTTAGAAAGTTTGGAATCCTTTTTTGCAGTTTGTTCTGAGTTTGGTGTTCCGTTAGCTGAGGATAAGACGGTGTACCCTACTAATTGTTTGGAATATTTGGGGATTGTCATAGATTCTGTGAAAGGCGAATTTTGTCTTCCGCCACAAAAAGTGTCAAAAATCTGTATGGCTTTATCTTCATTGCTAAGTAAGCGTACAGCTAAGGTGAAAGAGATTCTGTCGGTTTTGGGTATGTTAGCTTTTGCCAGTAGGATTATGCCAATGGGCCGGGTGTTTTGTCGGCAATTGTCTGCAAAGATTTCTGGTGTGAGGAACCCTGGTTTTCATGTTAGTCTATCTAGGGAGGTTAAAGAAGATTTTATGATTTGGTTGGAATTCTTTCAGCTATATAATGGCAGGTCGTATTGGCAGGAAGATTTTGTTTTAGCTTCTTCTATGGATTTGTTTACGGATGCTGCTGGTTATTGCGGTTTTGGTGCATATTGGAACAGACATTGGTGTGCATCAGAATGGCATCCTGCTTGGATTTTGAATGGGGTGACTAAGAATATTGTTTTGTTAGAGCTGTTCCCTGTGGTGGTTTCGCTAGTTTTATGGGGGAGTTGTTTTTCCAATAGGAGAATTATTTTGCATACTGACAATAAGGGTGTTTTATTTGCTGTTTATCATCAAAATGTCCGTTAGTAGTTAAATTGTTACGTCATCTGGTGCTTCTCTGTTTAAAATTAAATATATGGTTGAAAGCCCGCCATATCCCTGGGATAGATAATTCAATTGCTGATTCGCTTTCCCGTTTTCAGTTTCAGACATTCCGGCAGTTGGCGGAAGGGGCCGATCTGAAAGGGGAATCGTGCCCTGCGTACCTGTGGAATCTGATTTGGTCCTAGGTATGTCTTACTTACAGTCTTCTGTGGCTCCGGCGACATGGTCGGATTATAGCCGTTCATGGCTTAGGTGGTGCAGTTTTACAGCTGATAGAGGTTGGTCTTCTCATGGTAGTGGCGAGGTTGCTGCATTAGCATTTTGTGTGGCATTGTTTAGGGAGGGACTGGCTTACTCTACTGTTTTAAGGATTTTGTCAGGTGTTTCCTTTTTTCTTCGGGTTTTAGGTTCTCCTTCTTTATTAGATTATTTCTTGATTAAGCAGATGTTAAAAGGTTACAAACGTGGTAATTGTTCCCCTGACAATAGATGTCCTATTTCTCCCACGCTGTTATTATCATTATGTCAAGCTACTTCTTTAGTTTGTTTTGATAGTTTTGAAGAGTTGCTGTTTTCCACTGCGTTTTGTTGCATGTTTTTTGGTGCTTTTAGAATTAGTGAGTTGTTTCCAAGAAATTGTGAGGCAGGTTTGGGTTTGGCCTTGAAGCATGTCCATGTTCATGTTAATTATGTCTTGTTCTTCCTTCCGACGTCAAAGATGGATCAATCAGGTAAGGGTACCTGGATCCGAGTGAACAGAGTTGGGTCGGGTGGTATTTGTCCGGTGAGTATGATTTCTCAGTATTGGCTTCGCAGACCAGGGGGTGGTAATGCTTTCTTTGTGCATGCGAATGCTTCTTCTTTAACACAATATCAATTTAGGTCCGTGCTAAGAAAATGTTTAAAGGAATTGGGTTTAGATGGTGTCCGGATTACGTAGCATTCTTTCCGGATTGGAGCCGCCACTGCGGCGGCTCGGTCGGGTTTGAGTGCGTCGGTGATTAAACGGATTGGAAGATGGTCGTCTAATCGTTTTAAAATGTATCTTCGTCCTGATGTTTCTGTGATCTGATGTTTCTTTATATTATAGTTTTCACAGGTCTCACCGTATGGATTATCGCCCATTCTTTCGTATATTGGGCCCATCGCAGAGCTGTAGAAAGATCGTACGGTGACAACCTCTCTTGGTCCACAGATACGGTTCGAATATACTGGAATGGGGTCAGGGGTCTTCGTTGGGAAGGTTTGATGGATGTACTGTTAGAAATGTGTGATTTATACCCTGATCCTGATATAATAATTTTTCATGCGGGGGCCAATGATGTGGGCAAATTTGGTACCATTGAGTTGGCTTTCTGTATGAAACGTACTATGGTAAGGGCAAGGCGATTGTTCCCTGATGCACGTTTAGGTTTTCGGAGATGATTCCACGTTTACTTTGGTTATCCTGTTCTAATTTTAAATATTTGGATAAGATTAGGATACGTTTGAATAGAATTATGGCTCGTTTTATGCCATTAATCTGGGGGTTTTCGTTTCGACACGTGGACCTTGAAGGTGGTTTGCCCGGCCTTTATTTTTCGGACAAGATTCATTTGTCAGAGATTGGTTTGGACATTTTCAATTTGGACATGCAAGCTATAATTGAGATAGTTCTGGGTAGGGTGGGGCCCACGCCGCCTGGTTAGCCGGCATGGTCCGGTGGGTGTAAAGTCGCTCACTGAAATGGTGAGCGGACGAGTTAAGTCTGAAGTTTAGGCCGAGCTTATGGCTGGTCTAATTATTGTTTATGAAGTTATTGGTATATATTGATACAGTTTAATTTTGGATTAAGTTAATCTTTAATAAAGCCGGCCGTGGCCTAATTTATTCCACCAAAAAATATTTGTGTCCACGTGTTTTATTACTTATTTATAGAGTTGAAGATGTGTAAGTAATCTTATGGTACATTCATATGATTTATAATCCCATCTAAGCTTCAACATCTGAACTGAAGAGCTGTAGCAATGCCAGTATTTAAGGGTGTCCTAGTGTGACTGTTCAATATGTGTATATCTTTTGTTCTAATTTTTTACCCTTTCCATGATCTTTGTTTCTATAATGGAACCATTTTTGGGATACTGTAGTCAATAAACCCTGATAGATCGCAGGTTTTCTTATACTTGCATAGGGTTAAAAAAAAAGGTATTGGTGTGAGTGGGTTTATATTAGACCTGTTTGTACGTGCTGCTTATGCCCTGGAAAAAGGTTGTGGAGAAACCTAGGTTGGGAAGAGTCAGTACGAGATGCTTTTATTTGATGTGACATGTTCTTTTAACCCTATGTGAGTAGGCCTGCACTATGTGTTCCTATAACAGTTAGAAACGGATTGGCCCACATCCAATCCGTATTTTTGTGAATCAAATGTAGATCCATTCTGGAATGCACGCGGGTGGTGTCTGTGTTTTGCGGAGCTGCAATTTGCAGACCACAAAATGGATACAGTCATGTGCATGGGGCCTAACACTGTGAGTAATTGGATGGTATGGCTTCTGAGAAAATCCTCTACACGTAGTGGCTGCATGATCTAGGAGCAGGGCCGGCCTTTGGGGTGTGCGAGCTGTGCGGCCGCACAGGGCGCCATGGCAACAGGGGCGCCCGGCGGCCGACACAGCTTGCAGTCGGTCTCTACAGGCTACAGCAGCCGGCCGGCCCGACCTGAGCCGAGATTAGGTGCAAAATTGCAGGGGGCGCCAGGCAGCAAACACTAAAATGAGGATCATGGGAGCCTATGGCTCCCGTCCCCTCTGTTCTTCCTCATAGGCTTCAGGCTAGTGGCATGAAGCCTATGAGGCAGTAGAGCGAGCGTAGTGTGTAGAATGTAGTTGATCCTAGGAGGTATGATGTCAGGGGAAGAGGCGGAGTCTCGTCATCCAGGGGGCGTGGCCTAAAGATGTGCAGGAGATTCTACAGAGCAGGAGCAGAGTGTGAAGGTAAGTATGTGGAGGAGAATAGTGACTGTTATTTTTACTAGGGGGGCTTTTTGCAGGGGCTGAAGGGAGAAGGAATCATCTTTGTACTGGAGACTGTATGTTAGAGGGGTCTGAAGAGAGGGAAGTTGGGGTGATATTATTTACATGGGACTGTATGCTGAAGAGGCTGAAGGCAGGGAAGTGATATTATTTTACATAGGGCTGTATGCTGGAGGGGCTAAGGCAGGGAAGTGATGTGTCTTACATGGGACTGTATGCTGGAGGGGCGTTGTATCTTGCATGGGACTGTATGCTGGAGGAGCTGAAGGCAGGGGGAGTGATATATTTTACATTGGACTGTATGCTGGAGGGGCTGAAGGCAGGATGAGTGATGCATTTTACATGGGACTGTGCAAGAAGGACTGGAAGGCAGGAGTGTGATGTATCTTACATGGGACTGTATGCTGGAGGGGCTGAAGGCAGACGGCAAAGAGAGGGAGTGTGATATTATTTACATAGGACTGTATGTTGGAGGGGCTGAAGGCGGAGAATGATGTATTTTACACAAGACTGTATGCTGGAGGGGCTGAAGGCAGGAGAGTGATGTACCTTACTTGGGACTGTATGCTGGAGGGGCTGAAGGCAGGAGAGTGATCTACCTTACATGGGACTGTATGCTTGAGGGGCTGAAGGCAGGGAAGTAATGTGTCTTACATGGGACTGTATGCTGGAGGGGCTGAAGGCAGGGGGAAGGTTGTATCTTACATGGGACTGTATGCTGGAGGGGCTGAAGTGGGGGCATAATTATTACTATAATACTACAGAGGGGGCCATTATAATATTAATAATAATAATACAGAGGAGGAAATAATAATAATAATAATAATAATATAAAGGGACCAGTATATATTATAATTATACAGAGGGCATTATAGTTATGGGCACTACGGGGGAGGTCTGTTATCTGAGGATGATAGTAAAGTGAGAAATCCCCATAAATTTCTGTGAAACTCTGCAGAGACGAGACGCGGCTGAAAGAAGTTATCATGACGGTCCTATCTCCGAATGAAGATGCTGAGGAAAGTCTACTATCACTGGAGACGTCACTGGATGTAACAGGTATGTGCGGTACTCTTTTTTTTTTTTTTAACCAAATATCTTTCTTTAAATGGGGCCTGGGGGCAGGGGACTGGATAAGGATAAGGGTGACAGACACTGGGTATGATTAAGGGGTCAGGGGACTGGATAAGGTGGGTGACACCGTGACAGTCACTGGGTATGATTAAGGGGGGCAGCGGACTGGGTAAGGGTGACACTGGGTATGATTAAGAAGGGCAGGGGACTGTGTAAAGGTGACAGGGTATGATTAAGGGGGGCCGGGGACTGGCTATGGGTGACACTGGGTATGATTAAGGCCCTTAATCAAACCCAGTGTCACCCATAGCCAGTCCCCTGCCCCCCTTAATCATACCCTGTCACCTTTACCCAGTCTCCTGCCCCCTCAATTAGACCCTACCCCCCTTAATCATACCCATTGTCACCCATAGCCAGTCCCCTGCCCCCCTTAATCATACCCCGTCACCTTTACCCAGTCCCCTGCCCCCTTAATCATACCCAGTGTCAACTAAAGCCAGTCCCCTGCCCCTTTATCATACCCAGTGTCTGTCACCCTTAATTTAAGGGGGGCAGGGTCTAATTAAGGGGGCAGGGGACTGGGTAAGGGTGACACTGGGTATGATTAAGAAGGGCAGGGGACTGGGTAAAGGTGACAGGGTATGATTAAGGGGGGCAGGGGACTGGGCAAAGGTGACAGGGTATGATTAAGGGGGGCAGGAGACTGGCTATGGGTGACACTAGGTATGATTGTACTTGTTTGCACTTGCATTTAAATTATCTGTAATTAAAGAAAACTGTTTGTTACAAAGATTGTTTTCCTCTTTGTGTATGTTTAGGTGAACCGGGGGGGCGCCACGAGATTAGCTCGCACAGGGCGCCTGAACACCTAAGGCAAGCCCTGTCTAGGAGTGACTTTTTACTAACTTACTTCTAAGTTGCCATTCTTCGTGTTGCAGTCTGGGGAGTAGCCAGTCCAAGCAATATAATGTAAAGCTAAATGCAAACCCCACGCTACATTATTCTTCACATATGAATACAGAGTAATACTAAACTGCATCTGTTCACTATCTGGAGTAGAGTAGCTGCTACGGGTTTTATTTTACTACGGATGCGGTTGAAAATAGCGGAGTTTTCCTTTCTATCCTGTTTAGCACCCCTGCTTGGATTGTAGGTAGCACAAGGACATTGTGTTTTTGTTTGCTCTTAACAAAATGTTCTTGATATATTCTTTGCTGTTAACCCAACTACAAGAAATATAAATGATGCCAGTAGAACTTTGAAGAATGTGTACACTTTGCTTTCAGCTTGGCATATTTTCACATTGTAACTTGCATGTAGTTATGGGGAAAAAAAAGAAAAAGAAATGCTCAATTAACCCCCTTGAAGGGATGACTAATGAGACCAGTGCATTTCATTATGGTCATGAATATAACAAATCATATGAATATATTATGCTGTTCTGCTGCCAAGTCTGCCACTCTTATTCCAATGCATTCCATTAATGTAGACAAAAATAAAGTACCCTCTAATGTTCACTCCCAACCAAAAACTGATAATGAAAGAGCTGACATCCCAAGGCAGCCAGAACCTAATTACCAAAATTACTTTACAGCTAGACACGCACTTTGATTAACTAAAAATGGCACAATGTTTGCTTATCCACTATTAACATAGCAAATTAAGCAAAGTTTGGGAACATTACGCCTGCATCTCCATTCACTAAAATAAACTGCTAATCCTGGTGTCAGCCAAAGAGCAGCGTGTGGTGTCACTGCCAGGTTAATCACATTGGTGGGGGGGGGGGGGGGGGGGGGGGGGCTGTGTAGAAATGTTATAGTAAACAATGAATAAATTATTACAAACCAAAAACCCAGAACATTGAACTTTCCTTGATTGCGTTTGGCAGCATTCATAAAATTGTCATCAATTACACCCAGGATTTAGTTTTCTGTAAATATTTAGCAAATATAATGGTTTTCCCTTTTCCACACTTAAAGTCTGTAATAGTTATGATTTACAGCTTTTAAGATTTAACCCCTTAAGGACCCACGCCGTTCATGTATAGCGCTGGCGGACGTGACTTAAGGAACATCGCCGTACGTGTATGGCGGGCTGATCGGGTGGGTGCAGGAGCTGCGCCTGCCTGATCAGCGGCACGGACCCCTGCTGCATACGCCGGCATCGGAGTGTTTACCCCTTGCATGCAGAGGGCTCACAGAGGGTACGGGTGTCCTCCGCTTCCCCATCGGGTCCCTGCACTGCAGTGGCAGGGACCCGATGGCAGAGAAGCCAAGCCCGATGCCTTCCATTGGCATCGGAGCTTGCCTTCTATGGAAGCCTGTGAGATCCAGCCCTTAGGCTGACAGCCAATGCATTACAAAACAGGTTGTATTGTAATGCATTGCAGAGGGGATCAGACCCCAGAAGTTAAAGTCCTAGAGTGGGACAAAAAAAAAAAGTAAAAAAAAAAGTAAAACATTTCCCAAAATAAAACACATAAAATTGCAAAAAAGAAATCCAGACCTATTGGGTATTTCCACGTCTGTAACGACCGGCTCTACAAAAATATCACATGATCCACGCCCTCACCTGAACGCCGTAGAAAAAAATAAAATAAAAACTGTGCGAAAACAATATTTTTTTTGTCACCTTGCATCACAAAAAGTGAAATGCCAAGCAATCAAAAAGTCATACACACCTTAATATAGTACCAATCAAACTGTCATCTCATCCTGCAAAAAATGAGACCCTACCTAAGACAATCGCCCAAAAAATAAAAAAAATATGGCTCTCAGAATATGGAGAAACTGAAACATGATTTTTTTTGTTTCAAAAATGCTTTTATTGTGTAAAACTTAAAAAACGTATACATGTTAGGTATAGCCACATTCGTAACAACCTGTTGTATAAAATTATCACATAACTAACCCCTCAGGTGAATAGCATAAAAAAAAAATTATAACATCACAAAAAGTGTAATACCAAGCGATCAAAAAGTCATATGCACCTTAAAATAGTACCAATCACACCATCATCTCATAACGAAAAAATAGCCCCTACATAGGAGAGTCGCCCAAATGCTTTATTATGTAAAACTGAAACAACCAAAAATTTGTTATATTTGGCAATGTTGCATCCGTAACAACCTGCTTTAGGCCTCTTTCACACGACCGTTTTTTTTTTCCGTTTTGCGGGCCGTTTTTTGCGGTCCGTATACGGTCCGTATACGGAACCATTCATTTCAATGGTTCCGCAAAAAAAACGGAATGTACTCCGTGTGCATTCCGTTTCCGTATTTCCGTTTTTCCGTTCCGTTTAAAGATAGAACATGTCCTATATTTGGCCGCAAATCACGTTCCGTGGCTCCATTAAAGTCTATGGGTCCGCAAAAAAACGGAATGCATACGGAAATGCATCCGTATGTCTTCCGTATCCGTTCCGTTTTTTGCGGAACCATCTATTGAAAAAGTTATGCCCAGCCCAATTTTTAATATGAAATTACTGTATACTGTATTTGCCATACGGAAAAACGGAACGGAACAACGGAACGGAAACGGAACCACAACGGAAGCAAAACACGGAACAACGGATCCGTGAAAAACGGACCGCAAAACACTGAAATGGACATACTGTCGTGTGAAAGAGGCCTTATAAAAATAGCACATGATGGGGCGTGGCTCGGCAGACGGGGCTAATGGCCGCTTGAATTCAGAGCTCCTGCACCCAGGGACGGAAAAACCCAGCTACAGGTTTCATCTGCACAACCAAGGCAGTGGAACCATTCATACTCCCGCATGATGACCAGGGGGAAGAGAACCCGGCAGCATCAGGGCAAATTAGAATTCTATTTTGACCGGGTGGCTCCTCTCTTCGGTGGCTCCTAACTTGGCCCAATTTAAAATTTTAAGTCAACCCGCCTCGGGAACTTTGCTTAAAGAGATGTTAATTGAAGCCAGCAAATCCCTACATGCTGACCTGCAATCTTTGATCTCCCCTATTCAGTCCACCATCCAGGGTCTTCTTCCCAGGATGTCACATATTGAAAACAAAATGGGAGACTTTGCGTCCTCTCATAACAATCTAGTGGACGCACATTCAGAAATGTCAGAAGAGCTGGAGAAAATAAAGGCTAAGCTCAATGATTTGGAGGACAGATCCTGCAGAAACAACATAAAGTTTAGAGGTATCCCTGAAGATATCCCCAATGGAGACCTCAAACAATATCTTTTCTTAATAT
This sequence comes from Bufo gargarizans, assembly GCF_014858855.1. NCBI lineage: Eukaryota > Metazoa > Chordata > Amphibia > Anura > Bufonidae > Bufo > Bufo gargarizans. Next base: position 420,524,331 of record NC_058084.1, read on the forward strand.
TTCAGGCCCTCATACCAACTCTTATAGCTCAGGATCTGATTAGTGACAGGGCTCAAAGGTTTCCAAGACCCAGCCATCTCCCAGCGTCTATCCCGAGAGACGTGTTAGTGAGGATTCATTACTTCCACGTAAATGAGCAGCTTCTAGAGGTGTCTAGAAAAAAGGGTACCCTGCCGGCCCCTTATCACATCATCAAGCCGTTTGCCGATCTTTCGGCAGCCACATTGAAGCAACGTCGCCAACTGGCCCCTGCCACGCTGGCGTTAAGAGATCATAAAATCGCATGTCGCTGGGGATTTCCAGTCAAGTTTCTAATAAACAAGGGTGGCCCCTGGCATACCATCAGTTCGGTGGACGCTGGCAGATCTCTCCTATATTCTTGAAACATTGACGTTGATGACTACCGGAAAGAGAAACCTCCAGATTCCCACCATCTTTACGAAGAATGGTGCCTGTTGGAGTCTGGGAGAGGCACCAAACATTGAAGCCTGCATGCATATCCTTTCTACTTGGGTGTCTATGGCTGACACATCCAGAAGTCGAGAAGTTTGTTGCTCCTGACTGCACAGAGTTGACTTTACCCTAAGAAAATGTGGCAGTTTTTAATACTGCTTTTTTATGTTTTTCAGTTTTCCGCCACTTTTTCTCAGCTGCTGGATGATCTCCAGAGATGCCAAAGAGTGACTCCTGACATCACTAGTTCCATGTCACCTACCTTGGACAATCGGGACAATGTAATGTGTAGCTTCTCTTGTATGTACAATGGCTATTAAGATTGTATCACTAAATGTAAAAAGCCTTAACAGCTTTCGGAAGAGATCCTTTCTATGGAAGGATGCCCTGGACCTCAAATGTGACATACTTTGTGCCCAGTAAAACCATATAGTAGTGCAAGATAGCTACAGAATTCTCCACCCCAAATTTCCAGTAATTATTCAATAACACTTTACAAAAAAACAGAGGGGTGTTCTCTTAGCTTTTAGAGATACACTTGCATATCTCGAAAATTGTAGATGAGGCGGGCAGATACATCATACAGGTATGTTCCATTAATAATGTCCATTACACTGTGGTGGTGTTATATGCCCCTAATTCTCACCAAATTAGCTTTCTGAAAAAGCTCCTCAGGAAAATTGATAAAGTAAAACAGGGTCAATTACTTCTCTGTGGAGATTTTAATTTAACTCCCAATCCCGACCTAGACTCCTCACCCCTCCAGACATAAAACTTTGTCCCTCCAACAATGGATCTCTTCAGAGGATTTAATTGACATTTGGCGTATACACCACCCACAAGAGAGGGACTACACCTTCTTCTCTGCCGCCCACCAAACCTACTCCCGCACAGATTTGTTTCTGCTCTCCAGGTCACTACTTCAGAGAGTCTTAGAAACCTCCATAGGAGTGATGAAAAGGTCAGATCATGCAGCAATTACTCTATCACTGCAAGAGACTTATTCTCCCACCCACCACACTCTCTGGCATAACAACACCTTTCTAATGGCACACTCATTATATAGGGCAGAGTTAAAATCTGCTTTGCAGGAATATTTTCGACGCAATGTTAGGTCAGTGTCATCCCCTTTTTCGCTTTGGTCAGATCATAAGGCATTTATTAGAGGAATTTTTATTAAATTGGGTTCTGCGGCTAAAAAAACCATAGATAAAAAGATCTCTGAGCTGTTGACCAAAATAAAAGACCTGAAGAGCAGAAATAAGATTACCCCCCTATACTCAGACAACCTGAGAGACTTCAGGCTCCAGCTTAAAGATTGCCTTCTATATAGATATGAGCGGAACTTACAAAAAGTTAAAGCTAGATATTACTTGCAAAACAACAAGGCTGGCTAGCCGCTGGCTCAACAAGTAAAATCCCAAAGAATCAAATCTAGGATCCCATATACAAACCGGATCCTAAAAAAGTTGGGACACTAAACAAATTGTGAATAAAAACTGAATGCAATGATGTGGAGATGGCAAATGTCAATATTTTATTTGTAATAGAACGTAGATGACAGATCAAACGTTTAATCCGAGTAAATGTATAATTTTAAAGGAAAAATACGTTGATTCAAATTTTCACGGTGTCAACAAATCCCAAAAAAGTTGGGACAAGTAGCAATAAGGGGCTGGAAAAAGTAAATTTGAGCATAACGAAGAGCTGGAAGACCAATTAACACTAATTAGGTCAATTGGCAACATGATTGGGTATAAAAAGAGCTTCTCAGAGTGGCAGTGGGTAGAGGATCACCAATTCCCACAATGTTGCGCTTAAAGATAGTGGAGCAATATTAGAAAGGTGTTACCCAGCGAAAAATTGCAAAGACTTTGCATCTATTATCATCAACTGTGCATAACATCATCCGAAGATTCAGAGAATCTGGAACAATCTCTGTGCGTAAGGGTCAAGGCCGTAAAACCATACTGGATGCCCGTGATCTCCGGGCCCTTAAACGACACCACACCACAAACAGGAATGCTACTGTAAAGGAAATCACAGAATGGGCTCAGGAATACTTCCATTGTCAGTGAAAACAATCCACCGTGCCATCCGCCGTTGCCAGCTGAAACTCTACAGTGCAAAGAAGAAGCCATTTCTAAGCAAGATCCACAAGCTCAGGCGTTTTCACTGGGCCAGGGATCATTTAAAATAGAGTGGCAAAATGGAAGACTGTTCTGTGGTCAGACGAGTCACGATTCGAAGTTATTTTTGGAAATCTGGGACCAAAAGAGGACAAGGACAACCCAAGTTGTTCTCAACGCTCAGTTCAGAAGCCTGCATCTCTGATGGTATGGGGTTGCATGAGTGCGTGTGGCATGGGCAGCTTGCATGTCTGGAAAGGCACCATCAATGCAGAAAAATATATTTAGGTTCTAGAATAACATATGCTCCCATCCAGACGTCATCTCTTTCAGGGAAGACCCTGCATTTTTCAACAAGATAATGCCAGACCACATTCTGCATCAATCACAACATCATGGCTGCGTAGGAGAAGGATCCGGGTATTGAAATGGCCAGTCTGCGGTCCAGACCTTTCACCTATAGAGAACATTTGGCGCATCATAAAGAGGAAGGTGCAACAAAGAAGGCCCAAGACGATTGAACAGTTAGAGGCCTGTATTAGACAAGAATGGGAGAGCATTCCTATTTCTATACATGAGAAACTGGTCTCCTCAGCCCCCAGACGTCTGTTGAGTGTTGTTAGAAGAAGGGGAGATGCCACACAGTGGTGAAAATGACCTTGTCCCAACTATTTTGGGATTTGTTGACACCATGAAATTCTGATTCAACATATTTGTCCCTTAAAACGATACATTTTCTCAGTTTAAACTTTTGTTCCGTGATTTATGTTCTATTCTGAATAAAATATTAGAAATTGGCACCTCCACATCATTGCATTAAGTTTTTATTCACGATTTGTATAGTGTCCCAACTTTTTGGGAATCCGGTTTGTTTAAAGTCACCTTTAGATGGCTCTAAAGTCATGGATCCACAAGGCATAGCTGATAGTTTCATGGAATAATACTCCTCCCTCTACAATCTGAGCCCGCCCACGAATCCCAATTTAAAGCCCCTTGGTTGATGTCAATTCCTTTCTTAATAGTCTCCACCTCCCGACAGTATCCGCAGAACAAGCAGAATTATTGGGGACTCCACTCACTGAAACTGAACTTCAAAAGGTTATAAATTCCCTTCCCTTGCAAAAAGGGACCTGATGGTTTATCAAACTGTTACTACAAATCCTTCCATAAAACCCTCCTTTTCTACCTACGTGATGCCCTCTAGATGGGATTTGAAGTAGGTAGCTTCCCAGCAGAAATGCTCTCCGCAGTCATAGTGACCATCCCGAAACAAGGAAAACCTCCTGACTCCCCACAAAACTTTAGGCCTATCTCTTTAATAAATACAGACTTAAAACTTTATGCTAAAGCTCTGGATAACCGTTTAGATGTGTAATGATGTCACACATATAGCAGCAAGGATCCTAAAAGAAGGTCACAGATGAATCCTAAAGTAAAGTCTTATTCTTCCTATTAGAGATGAATAAATTCCTGATTCTAACAAAGCGGTCAAATGAGTAGATTAAGATACAAATAAATTTAACCTCAATCAAAAGTACTCTAATTGGCATGAAAATTTGTGCATGACACTCTAAGGTCTCCTAAGACTTTCTTTTTCTCTCTTGTCTTCTTGACTCTCTTATATTTCTTTCTTTGTTTTTAATACAACACCAAGTTTGCTAAGCAATTAAAAATTCTAAATCATTCAAAAAATGTAATCTTAGGGTGGCTCTACCTCCAAGTGAATGGTACCGGTGCTCGTATCGTGACTATTTGCCCTCTCAGTCACTAGTAACTACATAAACAATATTTCTTAGATAGGCACTCGGACATCTAGAGTACATGCAGCACACACAATTTAAATCACAATAATAAAACAACAATCTGTAAATGCAGTTAAAATGATAAGTAAGGTATGAAATAAATAATGAAATACATTATTGTATAAATACGATGCATATAAGAATTGCTCCACCCTAGTATAGATAATTGCTTAGTTCATTGATACAAATCAATCCTCTTACTATTCAGGGCTTTTGATTATGTAGTCAATCCACTATATAATCGATGAGGTAGTTCTCCTTTATTATATATAGTTTCGATTAATAGGCCTTTTGTTTTTTCTTTCGAAATTATATCATTATATCTTAGCCGGTTAGAGGATCGTAATGATCTAACGGCATATATATAGTCGATATCACACAATTAGATTTCAGACGACTAAATTTCATGCGGTTCCAATGCAGTATTTTTTGTAAGTTGCGTTTTATATAAAAAAAATGCTAAAATCCTCTCTTGTATAGTCTAGATGAAGGAATTATCTATGGTCTGTTTATAAACTAGTATGTTTGTGTATACAATAGCAACAGTGGGGTCGAAATAGGAGTGCAATTATCTATTCATACATTGATATATCAACATCTTTTTAATGATCGATTTATGGATTTGATCTTCATTTTCATTTTATGTTTATTTGTACACTTATTAACTATAGAAAATTTGGAAAAAGGCACAATTTCACAATTTTCCAACTATAATGCTTAAAATATCATAAGCCAGTAGATTTTTTTTAATATTAATTGGGCAGCCAGCTGGCTGAACACAAAAGAGTCTGTATGTATGTGAACAGTGCAAGCTGTAAATAGACACAGAGTACACTAACTTACCCTATTGCTATTGAGCACAGCACATTTTAGAAGTAGATTGGCTTCTCTAAAACAATGAAAATCATATCACCAACCTTCGTAGCTCAAGATATGAGAGCTAAATGTTGTTGACTGAAATTTTACTTTTCTCCTCCTTACAAGAGTACTTTGTACAGCATGGACCACAGTTGCTTTTAGTGACCATTCTACTACTCACCCTTGAACCACCAAACTCTTGCTATGAAAATATCACATTCTAATAACTGTAACCTCGTTAATAGTTATAAATTGTATTTTTGTATGTTTTGGCCATTTCTTCCAGTAAGATTTGAATGGCAAAGGGTTGGTAAGAAATAGGGCTAACCATCCTGTTCCGCCCTTCCTGGTAGAAGTAGACTGGTCCTGCTTCCTGCAAGGAGGGAGAGTTCCTGTGTAACCTTAGAGAGTAGAGGAGGCACACTTCAGAGCTCCTGCAAAGGATTCTCCATAGAGAACATCAAAATTTGTTCTCAAGTTAATCTTTAAGAAGTCAGAAAGCAGGGCGAACAGCTAACACCTGCATTAAAGACACCGCTGGAAGGTGATAGACTACAGCTAAGACACCTATCACCCAAACCACGAATAGGCCGGTTAAATCTAACGTCTGGATCTGATAGTGGACATCTACACTAACAAGTGCTACATTGCAGCCACCCAACCTGCCTCCATATTCCTTTATGGTGTCAGAAAATTTTACTGACTTCTCTGGAGCTTGCTGCATTTGGAGGATTAGGCACCTGAACATCACTATGGACAAAATATTGCCACAGCCAACAGTGATTGGCTGCAAAGCATTGGAAAAGTAAGTCTATTATAAAAGACTACATTTTCATCCCAGGAAACCTTTTTAACAGGGGCTTAAAGGAATTCTTTAAATGGCTCTTTCTGCTAACCTGTGGTAAGAATACATATTTAGCAGCTCCTCCCATTTCACGATCCTAGCTGGGATTATGTGACCACCCAACTGTCTGCAGGTTCTGCCAACGATTTCCTGACCGGATGTGCTCTTGTATCTTTCTGTTCAGTTGTGACAGAAGGTTAAGTACTGCTGAAAGTGTATTCTCTCCACAGGTTAGCTGAAAGAGGCATTTTATGTACAGGCCTGGAAAATCCCTTTAGGGCTTATTCACATGGCCGTAGGAATGGGTGCGGACCCATTTATTTCAATGGTGGGTGCATCCGTAGTTCTGTTCCGCAGCCCCGCAAAAAATCTAGAGCATATCCTATTCTTGTCCGCACAAGAATAGGCATTTTCTATGAGAGTGGCAGCGATGTGTGGTCCGCAAATTGCAGAAAGTACAAGGGCCGGTAACCGGGTTATCACTAAACACAGACGGCAGTCTGAATGAGCCCTAACAAGTATATGACCCTTTAGAGAAACAAGGAATGGGACTCATTCCACCATGACGACTAATCGGAACAAATGGGTTCAGTATATGAAAAGCTTTCATTGTATTGGTCTTCCAGTGCTCATTAAAGAGGACCTTTCATCTCTTCTTTCATGTCTGTTTAATAAGCACTTGTATTCCCCATGTCACTTTCTAACTACTCAACCCTTTGACAAAGGGGAAGGCTAATACCCAGTTTTCAATTTAACGTCATATTCCCAGGAGGAATAACAGAGGACACAGGACTCTAAGAAAGGATGTGGCAGCATAATTTTACAGGGAATGCTAGTATTTACTAAAGCAGGAACATTGATAGGTGCTCTTCAATGATTTTCTCTTTAAAACCCTTTCATGATATTGTATGCTCTGCACAGCAATCTTTTCAGACACCCTCTATCTTTGAAGATGGTAATAAAATAATATTGCATCATTTTTGGAGGTCTGTTCTTTTTACTGCTATGTAATTGCAGATAGTATGCCTACTGTAAATTATATGCTGTTTCCCACCTATATTTATGTACTTTTCGTTCTCCGAACTGGTGGTGGTCATAGCGTTTATGTGAAGCCTCCTAAATACTGTAAAGCATTTTATTTGTGAATTTGCCACACATCAGAAAAAAAAAACTGATTCCACAGGCACAATATGAGGAAGGAGGACAAAGGTTAGTTGGGAAGGGAGTTGTTACCTTAAGGAATTTAATAGATGCTGCTAATCCTATGCAACAAGCCCATGAATAGCCAGAGCAGAGAATGGGAGTGGTAGAGGACCTGATAATGTTGTGTCACAGTGTACACCCTCAAGTTGTTGCTCCCTGGGTTTGGTGCAGTGAAGGAGGGGCACCCTTGTTTCCCTTGGTGCATGTGGGCCTGATAGAAGTTCAGTGGATGGTGGTAATGTTCATGTGGGTGCTAGGCAGGGTACTTGATGGAAAGGCAATCATCAGAGTGTGGTGTTAAAAGAGTCATAGAGCAGGCCAGACTGAACTTCACAAAAGTAGAAAGGAAGATGGCTTCGGCAGCATATTGCAGTATCAAAATATTATTTTATTCGTACCTCCAGACACAATTGGCAACGTTTTGACTGTCCACCAGTCTTTATCAAGCCTAATGACACCAATGCTGGTAGGCATATATATACCCCAAACGATTTAAGATCAAGGGACATTACACATGTAAATCCACAGATGTGGTTTACATGATACAATGTCCATGTAGTTTAATATATGTGGGAGAGACCACAATGGAACTGAGGGAAAGAATTAACAAACATAAAAGCACTATAAGAACAGGAGCCATTGACAAACCGGTTGCAAAACACTTCATTGATTGCAAACATTCCATTAATCAACTTAGATTTCGAGTAATCGATAGCGTTGGGTATCTAAGAAGGGGAGGGGACAGGAAGGGAATACTTAGGAAAAAGGAGCTTAAGTGGATCCATACCCTTAGATCCCTTCAACCTTATGGTTTAAATTTAGAGTTTAACATCTCATCCATCGATTGACATTGGTCGCTGTATTGCCCTTTAAGTATAGGGACATCATATTGATTTTTAATATGTATTACACATCCCGACTACAAGGGTTCTTAAATGTATATGTTAAAATGCATTGTATGGTTTTTGATGTCCGATATTATGGATAATGCATTTTTGTATATCATGATCCTACATGATTGCTTTATGCTGCGCTATACATTGTCTCCATCTCCGTAGATATGTGCATATGCATACTCTGATTGCTTTGTGAGGGTGTAGTGATCACTGTTGTGATCCGTGATCTGATGCTGTATTATGCCGATCCACCCATTTTTTTATATGGATTATGCACCTTTTCATCCTTTTCTCTATATGGATTATGCACATCCCTATTAAACAAGTTGCGCTAACTACGGCGTCGCCGTTGCCATGACTCCGATACCTGCACTGTGTCTCCATTGGTTGTGCTATCCATGTGACCCACGAGATTGACGCACGGTTGTGCGCACCGTACTAGGTGTCACGTGATAGTCGCGCAGGCGATGACGACAATGACTGCTTTCAGCAGTTCATTGGTTGGAGACGTCAGTGCCGTTCGGAGTCATGGCAACGGATGATATTTCTGGTATGCAAAGTCCGCGACTGCGCGGTGGAAATGATAGCACGCCGAGGCGCACATTATGGAGATGGCGGTCATGTTAGTCGCAGTAAGTAGCAAGATGTACAGATGCGTCCCATTATGTATTGATTGGCCATGATGATGTAATGAGGGGTGTGTATTTTAATGTGGGGGGGTATATATATGCCTACCAGCATTGGTGTCATTAGGCTTGATAAAGACTGGTGGACAGTCGAAACGTTGCCAATTGTGTCTGGAGGTACGAATAAAAGAATATTTTGATACTGCAATATGCTGCCGAAGCCATCTTCCTTTCTACACATGTATTCCAAGGCCTGATGGATCAAGGGCCTACGGCTAGGCTGCTGCATTAACCAACGCACTATCCTGAGACCACAAGGTGCTGCTTCTACACTCTAACCTCTACTTATACCTGATCCGGGAGGCGTGCACCAGGGAGTTGAACACAGTGGTGTTATATACACCATGGAAGGTCCCCCAGGTCCAAGTAAGAATATGGATACCTCGCTAAGACACATGTATGTATATACTGACGAGGACATACAGCGACTTATTAATGTTGATGGAGGTGATGTGACCTTTTTAAGTTCCCCCTCGGCTGATATCCTGAAATGTAAAGCTGAACAAGATCTCAAAAGGTTGAATACTATGGAGTTACATTTAATCACTCTAAGAGAGTATTATAAACAACAAAGAATACCAAGGGGCCTTAGGTCCAATCTTCGCCCGAATTTATTTCCTACCAATGGCGATTTCTGCAAAGCCTTTGAAGCAATTAATAATCAATACTCTTTTGAGCTGATGCTATTAAATATAGACTTTTTGCAGAAAGAGGTTGATAACCTGAAGAAAACCACAACCGATTTGGAAATCCAGATTCGGGAACTTGTGAGTGCCGAGGAGTTTACAACTTACAAAGAAAAGACGTCTCAACATGTTTCACGGCATAAGTCGGAAGTGGAACACATCAAAAGAGATAAGTGGCATAGAGACTTAGATGATTACCAATCTGGTAAAGTATACAATTGCCAGTCATCTCAACCACAAAGGCTCAACAGGCGTAGACGTGGGAAACGCTTTGATCAAGGCAAATTTGGCTTCAGCACTGGTGAGTCTGATTCCGCTGACGAGTCAGGTGCGTCTAATTTTTTAGGCCAAGGCAGGAAAAGAGGCGAGGGCGATACAGAAGGGGCGGTAGGAGACACCATCGATCCAGTAAGAGCCCTTCCTCCAATACCAATGGAGATCTCTTCCCATGTTCGGGGGAGAATAACGAGACGCGGGCAGCGGAAATGATGAACTTAGTTGTGAACATTTCATCTTCTCAACTTGATAAAATACAAACCAGTGTATTAAGCCGGGGCCTGACATTTTGCCCCACAACCTCACGGGACTGGTTCGAGTTTGAGCTCGACTTACAAAAGTTCTTCAGACGCCTGAGATTGAAAGCCTTTTTCTCAACGAGTAATACGGATACACCTAGTTGTCAACCAATTGTACCCACCGATATGCTTATGTGTAAAAATTTTGAGCTACGTAACAAAAGTCATTTTTCTCCACCGCAAAACAATCATGTGGTTGAAACATATATCGGCTTCGTCAGGAAAAGAATTGATCAATTGAGGGAAGATAGTACCGACCAGTTCAGACATAATCTGTCCCAAGATGAGAGGCGGGCTTTGTCTGAACTGGAACATAACAAACAATTGACGATTAAGCCAGCCGACAAGGGGGGTGCCGTGGTCGTTATGGATACCTGTAAATATATTGATGAGATCATAAGACAGGTAGGGGATGCTAATGTCTATGAGATGTTGAGCAAAGATCCTAAGTTTGATATAGCATGTGTTATAGGGGTATTATTGGATGAGGCCCTCGGCCAGGGAGTCATCGATGATGAACTATATAGTTTTTTACATGTGAGCCATCCGATTACCCCTGTAATATATGTTCTACCAAAGATCCACAAGAGTTTGGTGGATCCCCCTGGCCGACCTATAGTGTCGGGCAGAGGTTCCATCTTCAATCCGATATCCATCTTTTTGGATAAGGTATTGCGGATCCATGCGACCACGGCCCCCTCCTACGTCAGAGATACTGGCCATTTCTTGACTAAGTTGAATTCACTTGTTTTGCCAGCGCAGTTTTTACTTGTAAGTTTTGATGTTGTATCGTTGTATACATCCATCGATCACTCTTATGGTTTAAATGTCGTCGATGTGGCCCTGGCCGGCACAGAACTCTCTCTGGGAGCGCGTCGGCTGATCCTCGCCCTCCTGGAGGTGGTCCTGAGGAGAAATTATTTTCTCTTCAGGGACACCTTCTACCAACAAAAGCGTGGTGTGGCGATGGGGTCCAATGTGGCCCCCACCTACGCAAACATCTTTATGGCGGAGGTCGAGGATCGGCTGGTGTATCGCTCCACGTTTTTTGAGAGGGTTCTGTGTTGGTGGCGCTACATCGACGACATTTTTCTGATATGGACAGGCACTATACCTGAGCTGGATGACTTTCATGTGCACCTGAATTCTGGGGTCTGGGACCTGCGGTTCACCGTGATGCATTCTGCCCGTGAGCTGCAGTTCCTCGATGTCCGAATTCAGGTGCACAATGGAAGGATCAGCACTGATCTGTTCCAGAAACCTACAGACAGGAATACCCTGCTAATGTATGATAGTAATCACCCTCAGACCATGGTGAGTTCTCTCCCATGGAGTCAACTACTCAGGGTACGTCGTATTGTATCCGATGACACCCAGTTTGGATATAGGATGGATGAGATGTGTATGAAATTTTCCAAGAGAGGCTACCCCAACAAATTAATTAACCGTACCAAACATAGGATTGCATCCATGAAACGTGGGTCTACGTTGGTTAGGAAACCACAGAAACAAGAGACCGCCCGAATCCCATTTGTATCCATCTTTGGGTGTGACAGTAGCAACATTGCCACCATCCTACAACAGGATTGGCAGATCCTTCAGAAAGGATTACCAGCAGTTAAAGAATTCTCTGTCCCCCCAATGATGGCATACAAACGGACCCCCAACCTACGGGATAGATTGGTTAAAGCGGATTTGGGGGGTAAGGATATTGATAAACAGAAAAGACTAGCACCACTTAAGAATGGTAATTTCCCTTGCCTTTCCTGCTGCAACTGCAGTTGCATCATGAAGGGTGATGGTTTTACTCATCCTTATAGTGGCAAACAGATGTGGTTTACATGATACAATGTCCATGTAGCTTAATATATGTGGGAGAGACCACAATGGAACTGAGGGAAAGAATCAACAAACATAAAAGCACTATAAGAACAGGAGCCATTGACAAACCGGTTGCAAAACACTTCATTGATTGCAAACATTCCATCAATCAACTTAGATTTCGAGTTAATCGATAGCGTTGGGTATCTAAGAAGGGGAGGGGACAGGAAGGGAATACTTAGGAAAAAGGAGCTTAAGTGGATCCATACCCTTAGATCCCTTCAACCTTATGGTTTAAATTTAGAGTTTAACATCTCATCCATCGATTGACATTGGTCGCTGTATTGCCCTTTAAGTATAGGGACATCATATTGATTTTTAATATGTATTACACATCCCGACTACAAGGGTTCTTAAATGTATATGTTAAAATGCATTGTATGGTTTTTGATGTCCGATATTATGGATAATGCATTTTGTATATCATGATCCTACATGATTGCTTTATGCTGCGCTATACATTGTCTCCATCTCCGTAGATATGTGCATATGCATACTCTGATTGCTTTGTGAGGGTGTAGTGATCACTGTTGTGATCCGTGATCTGATGCTGTATTATGCCGATCCACCCATTTTTTTATATGGATTATGCACCTTTTCATCCTTTTCTCTATATGGATTATGCACATCCCTATTAACAAGTTGCGCTAACTACGGCGTCGCCGTTGCCATGACTCCGATACCTGCACTGTGTCTCCATTGGTTGTGCTATCCATGTGACCCACGAGATTGACGCACGGTTGTGCGCACCGTACTAGGTGTCACGTGATAGTCGCGCAGGCGATGACGACAATGACTGCTTTCAGCAGTTCATTGGTTGGAGACGTCAGTGCCGTTCGGAGTCATGGCAACGGATGATACTTCTGGTATGCAAAGTCCGCGACTGCGCGGTGGAAATGATAGCACGCCGAGGCGCACATTATGGAGATGGCGGTCATGTTAGTCGCAGTAAGTAGCAAGATGTACAGATGCGTCCCATTATGTATTGATTGGCCATGATGATGTAATGAGGGGTGTGTATTTTAATGTGGTGGGTATATATATGCCTACCAGCATTGGTGTCATTAGGCTTGATAAAGACTGGTGGACAGTCGAAACGTTGCCAATTGTGTCTGGAGGTACGAATAAAAGAATATTTTGATACTGCAATATGCTGCCGAAGCCATCTTCCTTTCTACACATGTATTCCAAGGCCTGATGGATCAAGGGCCTACGGCTAGGCTGCTGCATTAACCAACGCACTATCCTGAGACCACAAGGTGCTGCTTCTACACTCTAACCTTTACTTGAACTTCACAAAAGTCTCTCTTTAATGTGTGCAGAATATAAGTTGAAATACATACAGCAAATCCCTTTCCACAGTGCAAAGTCCTCCCAGAAGTCCAAGCATGAGCTAAGCAGATAAGTATGGCCTTGGCCCTTAGATTATGCTGGCTAAAACATCCGCTACAGGGATCTCTAGCTAATAGCTGTGTTCTGGCAACTGTGGCTGTAGTGTCTGCTATTCTGGGGTGAATAGGATGTCTTAAATTGTTTCCCCTTTGCAGCAGCAAAGTCTGTAATGATTTACGCTGGTTGCCTTGCTGTCTCTCTCTTTCTCTGTAACCATGAAAATTCTCTAAAATCTTCCCTCTCTGTGATAGTAGTGGAGGACCCACTGGGATCTGTTAGTCTCCAGAGGCAATAAAGGCTACTTGAGAAACCTTGACGTGGTGCCCGGGCTTAGACATGTTCTACACCGTAGGACATGTTGACTAATCTCTCAATTTTAAAATCAGTTTGAGGGTTTAGTGAGACCGCAGAGTGCACCTGTATTTGTTATTGTTTTGTTATATTGTTATATTGATTATGACATCCGCACTTGTTACCTTGTGTGAGATGTCTATTGTGGTACTTGTGGTTCGCCGCGGGCATCCTCCACCGTATGCATTTTGCTGGGATCGCTCCACATATACCACCATCCCATGTACTCCGCCCGAACCATTTCAGGGAATGAGCCCCATGGAACATTGTTTATTGCATTATATCCAACAAGAAAACATATATGAGTTTCCTACAGAATATAATACCTGATAATCGTTTATAAAATGTTTTAAAAATTTTTTAGATATTTTTTTTTTTTTTTTTTTATATTTTAGACCCTATATAGAAGCTCCCTATTATTTAATATGTTTTTTAATACAAGACCAATAAAGGTTTATAAGTTTTATATTCATTGTATTTTAGAAGAATGTGTCTATAATATTATTATCTACATTGGTCCCAACTGTAATTAGCTATTGTATAATTTGATATGTAAAATTTGTTATGTATAATGACTCTGGTTGGTTTAGGAACACACAAAACAGAAAAACGCATGTGTGCATAAAAACCGCAGATTTATCGCAGGATTATCGCACATAAAAAATCGCATGTGCGCAAAAAAACCGCAGATTTTTCGCAGGATTATCGCAATATAAGGAAATTGGATCCAGATCCTTTGGGTCCATTTCAGGTTTATTAAAGAGCCCTTTGGAGGATAAAAAGCCGGCAAGTTAGTCAGACCCAAACTAGCCACTGAGGAAGAAGGCAGGTAGCCTTTGAAACGCGTCTGGCAAGGAGCAATTGGATCTGACAATACATCGGCAACAACCTTCTACTACATTGGATTGAAAGCGCTTTCTAAAAGAACTACTATTATCGATCCAAAGAGGCAGAATATCTATCTACCTCAAGCAAAGAAATTGGACGTGGATCTGCAGCGTGACACAGCCAGCATTTTTGCTCACAGCCGGGTGGATACAGCATCGTTAGCAGCTAATTCAGCTGTGTTATCCAAAGTCCTGTTTGTATCTACACCACGTGGGACGCCACGGTGGGAATAGGACGATATGTGAGTAAGAGCCATTCAGCTCCATAATACTGCTTGATATATGTATATTGCTGCTCAAACATCTTGTTTCTCTGATTGAATATTGCGTAATATTGCTGGACATATTTATACCATTGCTCAAGTATCCTGCCGCGTCCATTGCGGTTGTTCAAATATATAGCCTATTCAGGCAGATATCTACTTAAATTGAATATATTTGTGGACAATTGTACGGACCAAGCCAGGATCTAGGTCACATGTTCTACCATTAAAGAAAGACTGCAGCACCAGTGGGATACAGCCACTTTATTGACTCTTCAGAAATATATATAATTTATATACTTATATATTTATTTACTTATTTATACACATTATCTCACCAATTGTTTTTCAATTATATATTGTTGATCCAGTGGATTTTATGTAACATTTTATGCTGCATTTTATCCATTGGTCACCATTAGTCACTGTGCACTTATTATTTATCTATTTATCCATTCACTGATTTATTTATCTTTTTTCTGGAGGTATATTTGCTGTCAACCACTGTTGTAGATAATAGAAGACAAAAGTACTGTGTTACATCTGCTAATGTTAGACTGGACCTATTAACACTGGATTGGACACCTTGATCTTTTATCACCTATAACAGTGGACAGTTGCATGTTCATTTTATTAATTTTATATAAGTTTTATCAATTTATGTCGATTTAGGGAACGTAGTTCTGTTTAGGGTATAACATTACTGTGTATTGCTCATATAAATTTGTTCAATTTATCGCTACCAATAAATTAATATATTATTTGAGTCGCTTTGCCTACCTTGTGATCTAGATATATGAGTGCCCATTCCACTTTATTCCAATTTAAATGTGCCTGTTTTCCATCTACAGGCCACATTTAGGTGCACCTGTGAGGCCTGGGCCATATCAGTCAGTCTTGAGTGGGACTCGCAGACTCCTCCCTCCTCCCATTGCTGGCATGGCTACATGCTGGAGGTAACTGGTGAGCTGTTTGTGAGTCGGCCTCATGCTCCTGTAATTTGCCCACTGGCTCCTGGTATTTGCCCATACGGCTCAGGTAGGAGAGTGTTAGGTCCCGGGCTACTTGAGAAACCTTGACGTGGTGCCCGGGCTTAGACATGTTCTATACCATAGGACATGTTGACTAATCTCTCAATTTTAAAATCAGTTTGAGGGTTTAGTGAGACCGCAGAGTGCACCTGTATTTGTTATTGTTTTGTTATATTGTTATATTGATTATGACATCCGCATTTGTTACCTTGTGTGAGATGTGTATTGTGGTACTTGTGGTTCGCCGCGGGCATCCTCCACCGTATGCATTTTGCTGGGGATCGCCATTAGCAACGGGCCACAAGTGCAGGATTTGCTCCCCTGTATATATGCACGACTGCATGTGGGGTTGTGCACCTCCTGCTAATGCCACCCTGTCTTTTTGGTTTGTCAATAAAGTTGAATGCCTGAGAAGATATGGTCTAGATCAGTTTAGATGTAAGTGCCTGAAAACGTAAACACTAAAAATATTATTTATTGGTAAAGACTAAAAACATGTGCTATCTGTTCTGAATTAAACCATATAGGCATATAGTGGTATCAACCCAGTGTTATACAGAGCCCCTGATAGATAGTCGGGGCTCTGTGTCTCAATGCCCCTAGTGCAGGGGTGCACAACCTTTATTGGTCTGGGGGCCGCATTGTCACATCGCTCTATTTCAAGGGGCCGCAAATAATAAAATGTTGATCGGCGCTCATCTGCCTATTACACAAGCCAGTGCAAAGTGATTGGGGAGAAGTGATCGCTGCCACAGTCGTGCTGCAGATAATCGGACATCTTTCGTCCTGATAAAATATGCAAATCAGCCGACAAATGAGCAATTCCTTGTTTATCGACTAATCAGCTGCACGATTATACCGGCCAGATATAAGATATGAGCGCTCCTATGAACACATGTTCCCAGTAATTGTCCCAAATATAGTGCTGCAGCATAACCCCTGAAACCCGAAGAGTTATACTTACTTGCTCCCCGCCTCTCTGGTTGTTCGAATTGCCACCGCTGTTTATAACTGGCAGTGCATGGACATGGTCATACACCACTCCAGCCAATGACTGGCTTAGGCGGTCATGTGGCCACAAGCAGCGTGTCAATGCTGTAGCCAGTCATTGACTGGAGCCGTGCAAGTGACCATGGCCATGCACTGACAGGTGTAAACAGAGCAGGAACCAGAAGATGGAGGCAGCTGGGGCAGTGCAGAGGACCAGAGCGGAGTGGAGCAGGTGAGGCTACTTTCACACTAGCGTTTTTCTTTTCCGGCGCTGAGTTCCGTCCTAGGGGCTCAAATCCGGAAAAGAACTGATCAGTTTTATCCTAATGCATTCTGAATGGAGAGTCAGTCCTTCAGGATGCATCAGGATGTCTTCTGTTGAGTCTTTTTGACTGATCAGGCTTTTCAGAAAAACGTAGCATGCAGTATTTTTACCTCCGGCCAAAAATCCTGAACACTTTGACTGAACGCCTGATCAGGCTTTTTTCCCATTGACTTGCATTAACGCCAGATCCGGCGCCGTGTGTTCAGTCAAAACGGATCCGGCTTTTGCATGTTAAACCCGAAAAATAGGAAAAAAAAGTTAAAGTCCATAAATGGCGGATCCGTTTTTTCCAATGAATTTTTCCATTGTGATCGAAAGCCTGATCAGGATTCAAATGTAATCAGTTTTCACACATTTTTCCGGATCCGGCGGGCAGTTCCGGTGTCGGAATTGAACGCTGGATTCAAACAACGCTAGTGTGAAAGTAGCCTAATTATGAATTTTTGATTTCAGAGGCCATGCTGCAGAAACTTGTTAAAAATCATTTTTTACCAGAAAAGTGGCGACATTTCCTTCCATCCTGCCTCCTATTTATAAATCAGCGTTTTCCTTCACTGCAGAGGACGGAGCTCACTGGTTACTACCATCTCCTGCCAATCCAGTTATAGGCGCCCTGCAGTAACCAGTAAGCACATTACCTTGCTAGTGGGGAAGGCGCCTAATGGTTAACGCTTGAATGACCAGGCCCGAAAACACTTTTTTGTGATTTAGTGCGCATGGTGGTTCAAATGGTTGTAACTATCTTATTTGTTGGACTACCAAAATAGTTTTTGCAACAACTTTTATTTGGGGGAAACTGTGCAAAATGTTTTTAAAAAGTATATTTTTTTCAAACTATAGCTCCTTATTCTTTAAATATGCAAACTGACACCAAAATAAATTATTATAATTAGTTCTCTATTTTGTGTAGGCCGTTTTGCTATATAATCTGAAAAGTTTCACGTGAATGGGGCAGTAATGGTGACGGTTTTGATTGGTGTGGGTGTTTTTTCTTTTATGTATCTTTTTTTTTTCTTTTTTTTTTTTAACTGAATATTATTTCTGCTACATAATATGTCCCCCAAGAGGTCATAAAAAGACTTTGGGGCACACTGTCACTTTTTTTTAAATGCTGCACTTTTTCATAAAAAGACTGTGGTGGGACAGTGAACACTCTTTTATTAAGCACTTTTTCCTTTTTATTTAATTTTTTAAATTATTTAGTTTTCACATTTTTTTAAAATAATTTTTAAACTTTTTTTTATATATTTTTACCACATAATTTGTCCCCAAGAGGTCACTGAAAGACCTTTGAGAGACAATAAGTGACTTTTTTTTTGTACTATTACCACTGTAACTGGAGCATCCAAAGGAGCCCCAGTTACAGGGAAACCAGCCTGCTGCGGAGGCTTTGTACCAGGGCAGCGCTCCTCTGTTCCCGAGACACCCAGCGATCACGTGATTGCTGGGTCTACACTGCAGAGCGCTCATAGAGGAGAAGGCAGAAGTGCTAATAAAGCGCTTCTGTCTTCTCCTCAGCTTCCCCGCTCTCGCTAATAGCCGGGGACCCTTTCTGCTCCTGCTACAGTGCAGGAGCAAAACCCGTGATCCATCTGCTGTGCGGCGCTCTGGGCAGAAACACAGCTGATTGTAGGATCAGCTGTGTTTCTGCCCAGCAGGGCGGGGGCCGCAAACCATGGCTCTGGGGGCCGCATGCGGCGGGCCGCAGGTTGTGCACCCCTGCCCTAATGGTAACTAATGGATACTAATTCCACCTGGTGACATGCAAGGGACCTACAGTCATGTGAAAAAATTAGGACACCCTTTGAAAGCATGTGGTTTTTTGTAACATTTTTAATAAAAGGTTATTTCATCTCCGTTTCAACAATACAGAGAGATTAAAGTAATCCAACTAAACAAAGAAAACTGAAGAAAAGTATTTTCAAGATCTTCTGTAAATGTCATTCTACAAAAATGCCTATTCTAACTGAGGAAAAAGATAGGACACCCTCACATGTATTCCCTCTTAAATTGGCTCAGATCTCACACAGGTATATCACACCAGGTGCACATAATTAGTAGATCGTTACTCTGCATGTTGAATGAGGCTTGCCCTATTTAAACCTCAGATATTTAGTTTGGTGTGCTCCTGACTGTTGAAGTGAGAGTGAGCACCATGGTGAGAGCAAAAGAGCTGTCAGAGGACTTCAGAAAAAAGATTGTAGCAGCCTATGAGTCTGGGAAGGGATTTAAAAAGATCTCAAAAGATTTTGAAATCAGCCATTCCACTGTCCGGAAGATAGTCTACAAGTGGATGGCTTTCAAAACAACTGCCAACATGCCCAGGACTGGTCGCCCCAGCAAGTTCACCCCAAGAGCAGACCGCAAGATGCTAAAAGAGGTCTCCAAAAACCCTAAAGTGTCATCTCGAGAACTACAGCAGGCTCTGGCTACTGTTGATGTAGAAGTACATGCCTCTACAATCAGAAAGAGACTGTACAAGTTTAACTTGCATGGGAGGTGTGCAAGGAGGAAACCTTTGCTTTCCAAGAGAAACATCGAGGCCAGACTGACATTTGCCAGAGATAAAGTTGACAAAGACCAGGACTTCTGGAATAATGTTCTTTGGACAGATGAGTCCAAAATTGAATTATTTGGACACAACAGCAGAGGACATGTTTGGCGTAAACCAAACACAGCATTCCAAGAAAAGAACCTCATACCAACTGTGAAGCATGGAGGTGGAAGTGTCATGGTTTGGGGCTGCTTTGCTGCAGCAGGACCTGGTCAGCTCACCATCATAGAATCCACGATGAATTCTACTGTGTATCAGAAGGTGCTTGAAGAACATGTGAGACCATCAGTTAGAAAATTAAAGCTGAAGCGGAACTGGACCATGCAACATGACAATGACCCAAAACATACTAGTAAATCAACCAAAGATTGGCTGAAAAAGAAGAAATGGAGAGTCCTGGAATGGCCAAGTCAAAGTCCAGATTTGAATCCCATTGAGATGCTGTGGGGTGACTTGAAAAGGGCTGTACGTGCAAGAAACCCCTCAAACATCTCACAGCTGAAAAAGTTCTGCATTGAGGAGTGGGGTAAAATTTCCTCAGACCGATGTCGAAGACTGGTAGATGGCTACAAGAACCGTCTCACTGCAGTTATTTCAGCCAAAGGAGGTAACACTCGCTATTAGGGGCAAGGGTGTCCTATCTTTTTCCTCAGTTAGAATAGGCATTTTTGTAGAATGACATTTACAGAAGATCTTGAAAAGACTTTTCTTCAGTTTTCTTTGTTTAGTCGGATTACTTTAATCTCTCTGTATTGTTGAAACGGAGATGAAATAACCTTTTATTAAAAATGTTACAAAAAACCACATGCTTTCAAAGGGTGTCCTAATTTTTTCACATGACTGTATATACTATAGTGTGATCATTAGAAATATTGTGGCTAGAACCACTGCGGATAATAAAGTGCCATCTTACAGGTATAACCCCACTTATCTGAGTCCACTTATAAAAAGGAGAGGGCTTTTCAATAGGGATGAAGGTTGTACATTGTAAGTCATGTCATGTAACCATGTGATTTGGTCTCCTAGAGCAGTGTTCCTAAACTCAGTCCCCAGGGCCTACCTGCCAGTCATGATTTAAGAATATCCCAAAGAATGAATACCTATAGTAAATCCTGATGCATTGACACTATTTATATCACCTGCTCAATACTAAGGAAATTCTGAAAACATGACCGGGAGGTGAGCCCTGAGGATTAAAGTTGAGGACAAGGGGACAAAGAAACTCCCTTCAATCTTGGAGAATAATCACATGAGAGCAATATTCTAAAAAATTTAAGGAAAGTTGTTTGCCTCCTGTAGTGCCCTGGAGCTTAGAAATTTGGACATTTTTGGACATTTGCCTATTTCCCCTATGCAAAGTTAAAACTTCTTACTTTATTTCACCTAAAAGGGTTAACTGGCACTGTTTAATACTGTGTAACTGCATTATATATATATATATATATATATATATATATGTTGTGATATTTATCCTGTTCATTATCACTGTATTTACATGGCCCTGTGGAAAGGGTAAATGAACACTGAGAGACTGTTAGGGCTTTGATTGAGAAGCTGGCAATTTTCCACAGCTGCCATAGGTTTTAAAGAAGACCATGTTTTAGAGAGAAAAACCCAGACTTGTTTACCATCAAAAGCAGACAGCCTGACCATTTAAATGTCTGGTTTTAGCTATGTTGTAATGTGTGGAAACTTGTTTTTGTCTGGAAAACCTGCTGTGTCATTACCATTGAGTATCATTGAAGCTCTAATGTAAATCTATACTAGACGGGAGATGAAACAATGTATCTGTTTATGCTGAGTTTCTCCACTCCACCCCTCCCACTAGAAGGTTCTAGTCTAGCAAAAACTGTATATAAGGGGAACAGTAAGAGCCCCTAGTATGCTGCAGTTAGGGAACAGTGCTTGGAAGAGGAGACACTGCCAGACTACTTAGTGACCAGAAGAAGACACTGATACAGGGATACACTGCCACCGACCCTGGATCACCAGCCTTGGAATTCTTCCAGTAAAGAAGCACCCTGGTTTACTGAAGACCCTGACTCTCTGGACTTATTTCCCATTGGGGTGCACCATGCTTCACCATCCCTTCTGGAGAGCAGCAACACGTGGTGACACCTAGACGGTGTCCGGGGGACCCAGCGTAGCATTGGGGCCACCCCAAACCCAGCCACTGCACTCCTAGGAGACCAGATCACATGGTTTCATCACATGACAGCAGTTCTATCCAAGACTAAAGAGAGTTTTTGTGAAGCAGACAGCAACACTTGGCAGATGCAGTGAAAGGGAAAGCTGTAAAGGAAAAACTGAAAATATATAATAAAAAACAAATAATAAAAACATTGTTAGCCCAAAACAGGTAGAATGCAATGCTAAAAATTGCTCCCAATATGACACCAGGGGTTGATAGCATTTAAGGGTTATGTGTACCTTCATGGGCAATTTTTTTATCATTGCATTGTACTCATTTTTAGCTAAAATAATATTTTCAATTAATCTTTCTTTATTCAAAATATCCACTTTCACTCTGTGCTTGTTATCTAATAAACCTTAATCTCTAAATTACTAAAAGTTCATGAACACTTAAAAATTGAGCTATAAAGAGTCTTTATATGGTCAGAGATCAGAGATAAGGAGCTGTCACCTGAACTGTCTGACAGAACAGAGTGAAAATTCAGATCCTGCTTCTAGAAAAACTCAGCTCTGTACAGAGAAAAGAGCTCCAAGTTTTTAATAAAGATGAATTGAAAAAATAATTTTTAGCTCTAAATGAGTATAAAGCAATAATAATAAAAAGCGTTGCTTCAAAGGTGTACATAGCCTTTAACTCTCCCCCATTGTTAATTTAGATGTACACATCATTCTATGTTTTTGTCTACATGACATGGGCACGGATCACTTCCAAATCATTTGTGTTAGGCCTCATGCACACGACCGTTGTGTGCACCCGTGGCCATTGTTCCATTTTCCGTGATTTTCTGCGGACCCATTGACTTTCAATGGGTCCGTTGAAAACACTGAAAATGCACCGTTTGTCATCTGCCTCCGTGATCCGTGTATCCTGTCCGTCCCAAAAATATGACCTATCCTATTTTTTTTGATGGACAACAGTTCACGGACCCATTCAAGTCAATGGGTCCGTGAAAAAACACGGATGCACACAAGATTGGCATCCGTGTCCGTAAATCTGTGACCGTAGGCAGAGGCGTACATAGGAATCACTGGGCCCCATAGCAAAAATCTGAATTGGGCCCCTTAACCCCGCCCACTACCCACCATGGCCCCTCCCACTTCATATCCTTGCTCCTCCCATGCCACACCCCCATTAAATAAATTTATACATGACCTACAGAAACTGTTAGGGGTTTCCTGGGGGTGACCTGTCACATGGGATATCTGCTGCAGCCTGCAGGTCTCCTTATTTGGGGTGCCATGTTAAAGGGAATCAGTCACTAGCAATTTACCCCCAATTTTTTTTTCATGAATCCATGTTTAACAGAGTACCTGTTTTCCATCTGTCTTGTTCTTTTGATTGTGAGTCTTGTCATTTCTTTAAAAAAATCGATTCTTATGATATGCAAATGACGCTGTAAGGAGCCCAGAGGGGCGTTATTCTTTCTCCACTGTGCCCAGGAACGCCCCTCTGAAGTGCCGTGCCCGGCTAAATTTGAAAACTAATAACGCCTCCAAGTTCATCTAAATCGCCTCCCAGAGGCGCGGCTAAGTGCTCAACACCCCCCCTCCTCAGCGCCGCGCTCTGCGGCAAACACCCCGATCCTCCTCTCGCCGGCATCCCAAATCCCACGCAGGCGCAGTGCCGTCAGTCATCTTATCATAGCGCAGGCAATCGCCGGCACTGCGCCTGCGTGGGATTTGGGATGCCGGCGAGAGGAGGATCGGATTTGGGAGGCGATTTAGATGAACTTGGAGGCGTTATTAGTTTTCAAATTTAGCCGGGCACGGCACTTCAGAGGGGCGTTCCTGGGCACCGTGGAGAAAGAATAACGCCCCTCTGGGCTCCTTACAGCGTCATTTACATATCATAAGAATCGATTTTTTGAAGAAATGACAAGACTCACAATCAAAATAACAAGACAGATGGAAAAAAGGTACTCTGTTAAACATGGATTCATGAAAAAAAAAAAAATTGGTAAATTGCTAGTGACAGTCAGATTCCCTTTAATCGGGACATCTGCTAGATTTTTGGGACCTGTCACATGGGACATCAGCCCATGATGGTTGGGGCACTATTTCTGGGGTTCCATGAGTGGTAACTTGTAAGTATCTCTGTACATTGTGGCTTGTGCTATAATATATTCGGAATTTGGAGTAGTCGGCCGGGCCAGGCACTGCTGCAGGGATTGCAGCAGGCAGTGACACAGCAGGGACCAACGAACAGTACTTCACTTAAAGGGAATCTGTCACTAGCAATGTTGAAAAAAAAATAATTCATGGATCCATGTTTACTAAAGTACCTTTTTTCCATCTGTGTTCTTCTTTTCCATGTCAGTCTTGTCCTTTCTTCTAAAATTGATTCTTAGGATATGCAAATGACGCTGTAAGGAGCCCAGAGGGGCCCCTCTGAACTGCCGTGCCCGCCTAAATATGAAAACTACTAACGCCTCCATGTTTAGCTGAATCGCCTCCCAGAGGCGCGGCTAAGTCCTCAACACCCGCCCCCCTCCTCAGCGCCGCGCTCTGCAAACACCCGATCCTCCTCTCGTCGGCGTCCCAAATCCCGCGCAGGCGCAGTGCCGGCGATTGCCTGCGCCTGCGCTCTGATAATACGGCTGAGGGCAACAGCTTCAACATCGTCACTGGGTTCGGCGCATGCCCAGTGACGATGTTGAAGCTGTTGCCCTCAGCCGTATTATCAGAGCGCAGGCAATCGCCGGCACTGCGCCTGCGCGGGATTTGGGACGCCGACGAGAGGAGGATCGGGTGTTTGCAGAGCGCGGCGCTGAGGAGGGGGGCGGGTGTTGAGGACTTAGCCGCGCCTCTGGGAGGCGATTCAGCTAAACATGGAGGGGGGTATGGCGGCGCGGCGATTGCGGACGATGAGTTAATTGATGTTGGGGCTGGGCCCTGGGGAGAAAAGCAGCCGCATAGCCGGCTGCAGGTCATGAGTGGGCGGGGCCAAATAGTGTGGGCGGGGCCTTATCTTCGCTACGGGCTCCCCAGTGCCGCGGGCCCCATAGCAGTGGCGTGGTCTGCCTCTATGGGCGGTACGCCACTGGCCGTAGGTTACTTTCATACAGACGGATCCGAAGATCCGTCTGCATAAAAGCTTTTTCAGAGCTGAGTTTTCACTTCGTGAAAACTCAGATCCGACAGTATATTCTAACACATTTCCTCGCGCTTCGTGGTAAACGAATCACATTTTTTCCTAAAATGGCTGCTACATGAGGATATGGAGCAAGGAACTCTGGGAAGGCAGGATCACCCATAATGCCATGCATGCAGCCAATGAGCAGCCAGTCAGCCCTGTGATCACAGACCTATAAATAGCCTCAGCCATCTTGGATTTTGCCATTTTCCAGTGTACTTAGTGCAGGGAGAGACGTCAGCAGGCGCTAAGAGCAGTGCTAGGAAAAACTGCATTGTGCAAAAAAAATTATTTAAAAGTGCAGGGAAAGATTATTCAAGCAGTAGGGAAAGGATAGGGAGGAATCATTCCACAGCATTTATGTTGAACAGGGTTCAGTAGTTAACGTTATAGCCTGGGTAATAGCACTGACTGGGGACCCAATTTGCCATTATACAGTTCTGTAATTCCAGCAAACCACGAAAATTACAGCCCTTTTTGCCATGCATTAGTGGCAAAAGAAAAATATATTTGCCGTTCAGCGGTGCAGTTATATGTTCTAAAGCCCTTTTTGCCGTGTATTAGTAGCTAAAGTAAAATATATTTGCCGTTCAGCGGTGCAGTTGTCACGGAAGGTGTACAGGAAACAAGACCATGCAAAATGAATATATGACTCACTGGATCCAAAACTAAGGAACAAAAGGGAGACCCCTGCATCAGACCTGGCTCTCTCCCTGTCTGCTCAGCCTATGCGAAGATTCCAATGGTGGATGATCGCATATCCACGTACCTCGACTATATACCACCTGAACACCCTACAATAGTGAGGGGACACGACCACCGGCTCCCTACACTAGACACGGAGGGAGTCAGGGTCACCTGGGATCCAGCAAACAGAAAATCACAAATAAAAGTACAGCACTTATCTTGTAGAAGGCTGGAAGATAGGATCAGCATGCACACACACTCCAGGAAGTTGTGTAAACCGCACACTAATGCATTATGGGGAGGAATTTAAAGGGATGCAATCAGTCCAACTACATGACATCTGAGAGAGGCTAACGAGATGAGGAACTGAAAACCAAAAACAAAGAAAACTCAAGGAGGAGGTTCTGAAAGGCTTCTGTCAGAGCTTCTCAGCTGTCTGGTTGTGACAGCAGTTATATTTTCTAAAGCCTTCTGTGGCGTGTATAAGTGGAAAAAAATAAGGGCCTATTTGCCATTCAGCAGTGCAGTTATATGTTTTAAAGCCCTTTTTTGGCGTGTAATAGTGGCAAAAGTAAAATATATTTGCCATTCAGCGGTGCAGTTATATGTTCTAAAACCTTCTGTGGCGTGTATAAGTGGAAAAAAATAAGGGCCTATTTGCCGTTCAGCAGTGCAGTTATATGTTCTAAAGCCCTTTTTGTGGTGTATTAGTGGATAAAGTCAAATATATTTGCCGTTCAGCGGTGCAGTTATATGTTCTAAGCCTTCTGTGGGGTGTATAAGTGGAAAAAAATAAGGGCCTATTTGCCATTCAGCGGTGCAGTTATATGTTTTAAAGCCCTTTTTTGTCGTGCATTAGTGGCAAAAGTAATATATATTTGCTGTTCAGCGGTGCAGTTATATGTTCTAAAGCCTTCTATGGCGTGTATAAGTGGAAAAAATAAGGGCCTATTTGCCGTTCAGTTGTGCAGTTCTATGTTCTAAAGCCATTTTTTGGTATGCAATAGTGGCAAAATAAAAATATATTTGCCGTTCAGCGTTGCAGTTATATGTTCTAAAGCCTTGTGTGGCGTGTATAAGTGGAAGAAAATAAGGGTCTATTTGCCACTGTCATGGTCTTACCTCCTTGCTGTTCCCTTCGTTTGACATGTGCTGGCGGCCATCTTGGTTTCTGGGTTTTCTTGTAGCCTCCCACCCTGCGGCTCCTCCTTCCCACTGGGAGGAGCTGGATGCCTAGCTCATATATATAGGAGGTCTGTGGCTTCAGTTCCTTGCTTGGTCCTCCTGTGTTCACATGCTTCCAAGACTGCTGCTGCTTCTGGTTCCTGATCCTGGCCTCGTCTGACTACCCCGTTGGTTCCTGATTCCGGCTTCGTCTGACTACCCCGTTGGTTCCTGATTCCGGCTTCGTCTGACTACCCCGTTGGTTCCTGTTCCTGGCTTCGTCTGACTACCCTTCTGGTTCCTGACCTCTGTCTCCGCAAGACCCTGCTTCGGTTTAGCCATCCGTTCGGACTTTGCTTACGGCTTGCTCTTCAATAAAACCTTCTTATTTTCCACTTATCTCTTGTTGTACGTCTGGTTCATGGTTCCATGACATTAGGACCAAGCCATGAATTCTGACGGTACAGGGCCACCCTCGCTACCTACGCTGGTTGCCAGACTTGATCAGCAGGATCACCTGTTGGGTCGGTTCGCTGTGGCGTTGCAAACCCTGCTTGAACGCACGGCTCATTTAGCTTCCGTTGCCGATGGGTCGGTTGTCGCTCCTGGGCCCGCTCCTACTGCCGCTCCGGTTGTTGCGCCAGAGTCTACCCTGACACCTGTTGCTGCGCCTGTGGTGTTTCAGGGTATGACCGGTTCTGCCCCCCTTCCACAGCGCTTTGGGGGAGAGCCAACTCAGTGCCGAGGTTTCCTTAACCAGGTGGGCATTTACTTCGAGTTGCTGCCACATGCCTTTCCTACTGAGAGATCAAGGGTGGGCTTCTTGATCTCGCTGCTCTCGGACAAGGCCTTGGCCTGGGCCAGCCCTTTATGGGAGAACAACAATCCGGTGGTTGCCGAGTTTTCCGGTTTTGTTGCTTCTCTCCGGAAGGTATTCGATGTGCCGGCTCGTGCTGCCTCTGCTGCGAAGCTCCTTATGTCCATCAGACAGGGTTCACGATCCGTAGCTGAATACGCCATTGAGTTTCGTACCCTGGCAGCAGAGGTGGGCTGGAATAATGAGGCTCTGGTCGCTGCTTTCTCTCATGGTCTCTCGGATGCCTTGAAGGATGAGGTTGCAGCTAAGGACCTACCAGTGGAGCTCGAGTCTCTTATTTCTTTCCTGATTTTGATTGACACCAGACTCAGGGAGAGACCTTCCTTTAAGGAGAGCCTGCGGAGGTCTCCTAACAGATTGGCGCCTACGTTTGCTGTCCCACCCGTGCCTCCCTCTCCTCCCACGCCTCCTGGGGATGACTTGTCTGGGGGTGAACCCATGCAGCGGGGGTTTGCTCGCCTGTCTGAGGGGGAGAGGGTACTCCGGAGACGCGAGGGCCGATGCATGTACTGTGGTCTCGGTGGGCATTTTCGGTTGGCATGTCCGAACCGTCCGGGAGAACGCTCGCACCTGAGGTCCTGTCGGGGGCAGATCTTGGGTGGAGTCTCCTCGTCCCCGGTTTCCCGTGTTGACAAACCACTGATCACGGTTGTCCTCTCCTGGGTCGGGGGCTCGGTGACGACCCAGGCGTTGGTGGACTCTGGTGCTGGTGGTTTGTTCATTGATAGAGTGTTCGTTGCCGCCAATTCCATTCCTCTGCAGCCTCGAGGTTCCCCACTGGCTCTTGAGGCGATAGACGGCAGACCCCTTCTGCCGCCACACGTGACTCATGAGACCCTTCCAGTGGGGATAGCCATTGGTGCCGTTCACAGAGAGTCGGTCTGTCTCCAGGTTATTTCGTCTCCACACTACTCGGTGGTCTTGGGGTACCCCTGGCTCCAGAAGCATAATCCGACTTTCGATTGGAGATCGGTCGAGATCCTCTCGTGGTCACCGCAGTGTGGGGCTAGTTGCATCCATGGGCCTGTCAAGTTGCTGTGTACTTCCTCGGACTCTCTGTTGCCTCCTGAATACGAAGAGTACCGGGATGTATTCGATAAGGTGCGCGCGGTTGCCCTACCTCCGCACCGCCCATACGATTGTGCCATAGAGTTACAATCCGGTGCCGTTCCTCCTCGTGGCAAAGTCTATCCACTGTCGGTAGCGGAGAATGAGGCCATGGAGGAGTACGTGAGGGAGGCGCTTTCACGCGGACACATTCGCAAATCCTCGTCCCCGGCAGGGGCTGGATTTTTCTTTGTGAAAAAGAAGGGCGGCGAGTTGAGGCCTTGCATCGATTACAGGGGTCTCAATCGCATCACGATCAAGAACGCTTACCCGATACCCTTGATTTCCGAGCTGTTCGATCGCCTCAAAGGGGCCACGGTCTTTACCAAACTCGACCTGAGGGCGGCATATAACCTGGTAAGGATCAAGGCGGGCGATGAGTGGAAGACCGCGTTTAACACCAGGACCGGTCATTATGAATCCTTGGTTATGCCCTTTGGGTTGTGCAATGCGCCCGCAGTCTTCCAGGAATTCATCAACGATGTTTTCCGTGACCTGTTGCAGCAGTGTGTGGTGGTCTATTTGGATGACATCTTGGTATATTCTGCATCCATGGAGGCCCACATTCTGGATGTCAGACGAGTGTTGCAACGCTTACGAGAGAACAAGCTGTTCGGTAAGCTTGAGAAATGCGAATTTCACCGATCCCAGGTAACCTTCTTAGGTTACATCATTTCCGCTGAGGGGTTCTCCATGGATCCTGAGAAGGTTTCGGCTGTCTTACAGTGGCCCCAGCCCAGTGGGCTTCGTGCCCTGCAGCGCTTTTTGGGCTTCGCCAATTATTATCGGAAGTTCATCAGGGACTTTTCCATGCTAGCCAAGCCTCTTACGGATCTGACCAGGAAGGGCAGTAATTCTCAGGTCTGGCCGCTCGAGGCCATCCGAGCTTTTGAGGCTCTAAAGTCCGCCTTTGTGTCGGCTCCGATTCTGTCGCATCCCAACCCTGGGTTGCCTTTTGTCCTCGAGGTGGACGCGTCTGAGACGGGAGTAGGCGCCCTCCTGTCTCAGCGTAGAACACCAGAGGGCCCTCTGCTTCCTTGTGGGTTTTACTCCCGGAAACTGTCTTCCGCGGAGTGCAACTATCAGATTGGTGACAGGGAGTTATTGGCCATCGTGCAGGCCCTTAAAGAATGGAGGCACTTGCTCGAGGGCTCGGTGGTTCCGGTTCTCATCCTGACGGACCACAAGAATCTGACCTACCTCTCTGAGGCCAAGAGATTGACACCACGTCAGGCCAGATGGGCTCTGTTCTTGTCACGTTTTAATTACGTGGTCTCCTACCTACCCGGCTCCAAGAACATCAGAGCGGATGCCTTATCACGGCAGTACTCCGAGCTGTCCGGGGAGGAGTCGATTCCGACTACGGTCATACCCCCGAATCAGATCCTGGCCGCTATTCGCACCAGCCTGACTTCTCCTCTGGGTGAGCAGATTTTGGCGGCTCAATCTGGTGCTCCCTCTGGGAGACCCAACGGCAGATGTTTTGTGCCTGAGGAGTTGCGCACTCGGTTGTTGCGAACCTACCATAACTCCAAGGCCGCGGGGCACCCTGGAAAGAATCAGCTGTCCTGGGCTGTTTCACGTCTGTTCTGGTGGCCTTCTCTACGTTCCGACATCGCCGCATATGTAGCGGCATGCTCCGTTTGTGCCCAGAGTAAGTCCCCTCGGCACCTTCCGTTGGGCCTTTTGCAACCCATAGCCACCGGGGAGCGTCCATGGTCACACCTGGGGATGGATTTCATTGTGGACCTCCCTGCATCCCGAGGCCATACGGTCATTCTCATGATTGTGGATCGGTTTTCCAAAATGTGCCACTGTGTTCCTCTCAAGAAGTTACCCTCTGCACAAGAGTTGGCCTCGATTTTTGCCAGGGAGGTCTTCCGGTTGCACGGTTTGCCCAAGGAGATTGTGTCGGATCGGGGGAGTCAGTTTGTGTCCAGGTTCTGGCGCGCCTTTTGCTCCCAGTTGGGGATTCATCTCTCTTTCTCCTCGGCCTACCACCCTCAGTCCAATGGGGCCGCAGAACGATCCAATCAGGCCTTGGAGCAATTCCTTCGTTGCTATGTCTCCGATCACCAAGACAATTGGGTTGACCTCCTGCCTTGGGCTGAGTTTGCCAGGAACACGGCGGTGAACTCTTCCTCTGGGACGTCTCCCTTCATGGCCAATTATGGGTTCCAACCTGCCGTGTTACCGGAGGTATTCTCTCCCCAGGATATTCCGGCTGTGGAGGATCACCTTTCCGTCCTACGTGCTTCTTGGGTACAGATCCAGAGGTCCCTTGAGGTCTCTGCGCAGCGCCAGAAACTCCAGGCTGATCGCAGACGAGCGCCCGCTCCTTCCTACCAGGTCGGAGACCGCGTATGGTTGTCCACCCGCAACCTCAACCTTCGAGTGCCCACTCCCAAGCTGGCGCCTCGCTTTGTTGGTCCCTTCCGAGTGCTTCGCAGGGTAAACCCGGTAGCCTATGCCCTTGCGCTTCCTCCTGGCATGCGGATCTCCAACGTGTTTCATGTCTCCCTGTTGAAGCCACTGGTGTGTAATCGTTTCACTTCCTCGATTCCTCGGCCTCGTCCGGTCCAAGTGGGCAATCGTGAGGAGTATGAGGTGAGCAATATCCTGGACTCACGCCTGGTCCGCGGCCGGGTGCAGTTTTTGGTCCATTGGCGTGGTTATGGTCCAGAGGAGCGTTCCTGGGTTCCCTCCGCAGATGTCCATGCTCCTGTCTTGCTCCGAGCCTTCCACGCACGCTTCCCTCAGAAACCGTTCCTTACTCCGCGGAGGAGGGGCCCTTGAGGGGGAGGTACTGTCATGGTCTTACCTCCTTGCTGTTCCCTTCGTTTGACATGTGCTGGCGGCCATCTTGGTTTCTGGGTTTTCTTGTAGCCTCCCACCCTGCGGCTCCTCCTTCCCACTGGGAGGAGCTGGATGCCTAGCTCATATATAGGAGGTCTGTGGCTTCAGTTCCTTGCTTGGTCCTCCTGTGTTCACATGCTTCCAAGACTGCTGCTGCTTCTGGTTCCTGATCCTGGCCTCGTCTGACTACCCCGTTGGTTCCTGATTCCGGCTTCGTCTGACTACCCCGTTGGTTCCTGATTCCGGCTTCGTCTGACTACCCCGTTGGTTCCTGTTCCTGGCTTCGTCTGACTACCCTTCTGGTTCCTGACCTCTGTCTCCGCAAGACCCTGCTTCGGTTTAGCCATCCGTTCGGACTTTGCTTACGGCTTGCTCTTCAATAAAACCTTCTTATTTTCCACTTATCTCTTGTTGTACGTCTGGTTCATGGTTCCATGACAGCCACTTAGTGGTGCAGTTATATGTTCTAAAGCTCTTTTTGCCGTGTATTAGTGGCAAAAGTAAAATATCTTTGCCGTTCAGCGGAACAGTTATATGTTGTAAAGCCATTTTTGAGTGTATTAGTTTGGAAAAAAAGGGCTAATTAGCTGTTGTGTGGTGAAGTGAGAAAATTACTGACTTTTTTAGGGTGTTTTAATTTTCTTTTAATTTATTCATTTGATCTAACAGTATATCAGACAGAGAAGTGGTAGTCACTACACAGAGGAGTGGCAGAGGCCTAAATATTTCTGGCGCAGGCACAGGTCGCAGCAGAGTAAGGGGCCGTGGCAGGCAGGGGTCAATTCGAGAGGCCTGAGCTCCCAGTGTCAGCTAGCGGTGGTGTATTGACCAGCAACCCAGCGGTTCTTGAATGGTTAACTTGATCTTCGACTTCGTCGCAAGTGACATCAGAGACCCCCAGCCAAGAGTCTGTGGGTTCGCCAGACACAACCCTTAGTTGGCATGGCCCGGGAGCAGGCCCTGTGCCCTCACCTGTCCTCAACCTGCCTCTTTCCTTTTATCTTCCATCAGCCAGAGAAGTATTATATGCTGTGGGCTCAGCCCCACTATACAGCGAGTATGAGCTACTAGAGGACAGTCAGCAGCTACTGGCCAGCCAAGATGTGGAGGAGACATCTGACGCTTTCTCCGCTAGGCGGGCAAGTAGTGATGAGGAGAGTGGCGTGGGAGCTGGTGTTGCGAGCGGTGAGGCTCCTGACCCAGAGACGGTTGAGGAGGACATCAGTGACGTGCAGACAGTACTCGATGATGATGATGTATCTGATCGCAGTTGGAAGCCGGGTGATGATGGGGGTTTATCATCAGGAGAAGAGGGTGGCAGCTTGCTCGTGAGGCAGCAGCGGAGCCAGCAAGTCGCTAGCGTGGCTGGGACTCAGCAGGGTGGCAGCAGTGGGCGGTCGGGAGCTAAATGTGCCCGGGGTAGACCACCTGCTTCGCAGGAGCCTACCTGCCTGGGAAGTAGCAGTGCACGGGTTCATGGAGGGAGCGGCGGTAGCAGTTAGTCAGTGTGTAGTATTGGGAGTAATATCACCTACTCAGCAGTGTGGCAGTTTATTGCTAAGCCGCCGGAGGAGGTGAATATGGCCATATGCAGAATCTGTCGGCAGAAGGTGAAGCGTGGCCAGGGTGCCAATGTTGGCACCACGGCCCTGTGTCAACATATGCAGCGTCACCATAAAGTGGCCTGGGAGAACTGTGGCTCCGATGTGGTGGTCCCGCCTGCCGCAGCAACCGCTGCATCACCCAGTGGCATGCACCCGGTTTCAGGTAGTCAAGGCTCCACCACCTCAGCCGAAAGGAGCTGTCTGTCCTTCCCATCATCTGCTGGTCCTGATGCTCTTGCTCCTCCTCCTACTCCTCGTCAGTCATTCCGCCAGCACTGGATCACCAAAGCAATTTCCAAGAGACAACAGTATGCGTGCACTCCTCCAACGGTGCAGAAGCTGAACGTGCTCCTGGTCAAGTTGTTGGTGCTGCAGTCTCTCCCTTTCAAAGTGGTGGACTCTGCACCTTTCAGAGAACTGATGGCTTGTGCCGAGTCGAGGTGGAGAATCCCAAACAGTCATTTCTTTGCCAAAAAGTCAGTACCAGCCCTGCACACGCATGTAGAACAGAAGGTGGGCCAGTCCCTGAGCCTGTCGGTGTCTGCCAAAGGACTTAGCAGCGCCGACATATGGAGCTATAACTACGGCCAGGGACAATGCATGTC
Source organism: Bufo gargarizans (assembly GCF_014858855.1). Lineage (NCBI taxonomy): Eukaryota > Metazoa > Chordata > Amphibia > Anura > Bufonidae > Bufo > Bufo gargarizans. The sequence goes on from NC_058084.1 coordinate 420,558,363, forward strand.
CTTTACAGCCCACTGGGTAAATGTGGCTCCTACACAGCCACACCAGCAACTTGGATAGGTGACACCACTTCCGCCTCCACGTTGTCACGCCGTTGGTCCTTCGACAATGTCCGCCTCTGCCTCCTCATCCTCCACCGTGTCCTCAGCCTCCACTGCAGGGACAATTCTCAGTGCCCCTCCAGCATACCACATGTACAGGGCATGGTGGTGTCATGCTGTTCTGCACCTCGTTTGTCTGGGCAAACTGAGTCATGCGGGGAGGAACTTCTATGTGTCCATCAAGAAATCGAATCCTGGCTTTCTCCTCAACAACTAAAATTGGAACCATGGTGACCGACAACGGGAAAAACATGGTGTCAGTGTTGCATCAAGGAGGGCTGAGCCATGCACCCTGCATGTCGCACGTGTTCAATCTGGTTGTCAAGCGGTTCCTGAAGTCTTCCACCTATCTTCAAGATATCCTAAAAATGTCTAGGAAACTTTGCATGCACTTCAGCTACTCGTACACTGCAAAGCACACCCTCCTTCAGCTGCAGCTGCAGAATGGCATCCCCCAACATAGGCTGATATGTAACGTTTCCACCCATTGGAATTCCACCCTCCATATGTTGGACCGACTGTATGAACAGAGAAAGGCCATAAACGATTTCTTGATGATCCAAGCGGACAGGCATACTCCCCTGTGTAACTTCGATGTCAGCCAGTGGCAGCTCATGCGTGACACCTGCCGTTTGCTCAGGTCCTTTGAGGAGGCCACATTATTTGTCAGTTGCCAGGACTACGCCAGGTCATTCCACTGCTTCATGTCCTGGAACAGATGCTGGTAAATCTGGCTGGTCAGGGGATTGGAGATGTGGCACCTACATCTCACGGCCACATGAGCCCTGTAGGGGCTGAACTGGAGGAGGAGGAGGACATTGGAGCAAAAGCAATGTGTAGCAAAATGGGTGGTTTTTCTACACAGATGACGGAAGAGGAGGAGTAGGAGCAGCCAGAGGAGCTACAGGGCGATGAAGAAGATGAGGCAGAGGACCCAGACACACCATGGCAGTATGCAGTGGAGATGGATGCAGGGAGTCCCTCCGAGTCACTTGCTCAAATAGCCCGATGCATGCTCTCTTGCTTGCGTAGGGACAGCTGAATTGTCACCATTCGGCAGAGGGAGGACTTCTGGCTCTCCACCTTGTTGGACCCTCGCTACCGGTCCAAAATGGGGGACTTTTTTTTACACCTGCTGAGAGGGAGGACAAACTGAACTACTATAGAGACATTCTATGTAGTCAGTTGGCCGCTGCCTATCTGCGCCATCGTCCATCCTCTCGCAGGTCTGACCGGGGGGCCCTCTGCGCTCACGTTCGTCTGCCATGGCTGCTGTAGCAGGGTCGGGGGGGGGGGGGGGTAGGAGCAGTTCCAGCTCCATCAGCAGCAACTTTAGTCTAGAGTCGCTGATGAGCAGCTTTCTTCACCTGCCTAATGAAGAAACTACTCACCAGCAGTAGCATATAGATCTGGAGCAGGACCTGAACCAGCAGGTGTTGGCATACTTGGACAGCACATTGAAGATCCGCTGGACTAATAGGCAGCCAAACTGGATTTTTGGCCGCAACTGGCCGAGTTTGCCCTGGAAAAGCTGTCCTGCCCGACCAGTAGTGAGGCATCAGAGCGGTGTTTAGTGCGGGGGCCATAGTTACCCCAAGAAGAACTCGCCTGTCCACCCAAAATATTTGTCAAGATGAATCAGGCATGGATCAGCCAGGATTTCCACTCACCAATGCCTGATGCATCAGACTAGATCATCCATGGTGCCACACCAACACTTTGACAAAAGAGATCGGTTTCTTTTGGCTACCTGCCTCAGCTACTATTCTGATGCTGCCACCTCCACACTTTGTCACCTTGCCACTCTGTGGTCTCCTCATGCTGCTGCCACCTCCACACTATGTCACCTTGCCACTCTGTGGTCTCCTCATGCTGCTGCCACCTCCACACATGTCACCTTGCCACTCTGTGGCCTCCTCATCCTTCTGCTACCTCCACACTATGTCACCTTGCCACTCTGTGGCCTCCTGATGCTTCCGCCACCTCCACACTATGTCACCTTGCCACTCTGTGGCCTCCTCATGCTGCTGCCACCTCCACACTATGTCACCTTGCCACACTGTGGTCTCCTCATTCTGCTGCCACCTCCACACTATGTCATAGTTTTATTCCGGCATAGTTTTATTCCGGCCGCCTCGAACTCCAGCCTTCCCCCATTATAGACAATAGGGCCGGAGCGGACCTCCAGCAGCACTTGTGCACTAGCGGCAGCACGGATCCGGCAGGCTGTTCACCCGCTGGGACAGCCAGACGAAGAGGGTTGCCGCTAGTGTGAAGTAGCCTAACACCATAATTTTGTCATAAATAAGTTGCAAATAATGGCGCGATCCATATTTGCTCCATAATCTGTAACTTTTAAAGCTTCTCGCCATTTTTCTGAATTCTTTAGAAAAGGGGTAGAGCTTGGTTGGAGGGGATTTTGTGCAGCCCACCAGATTTGCTATAACTTACCCCAGAAACTGGCATAAGTTATAGCTTAAAGGGCATCTGACAGCAGCTTTGTACCTATGAAACTGGCTGACCTGTTACATGTGTGCTTGGCAGCTGTGTTGGTCCCATGTTCATATGTGCTCACATTGCTGAGAAAAATGATGTTTCAATATATGCACGGGGGCATTGCAATTACCCTTAGAGGCTCAGCTCTCTCTGCAAATGCACTTTCACTGACTTTAGGAGAAGTCAGCTCCAGGTGTGATTACCGTATGTTTACACTGCTGACCCTGGCAATTAAAGTGCAGAGGGTGAGGCAGTTGCAGAGAGAGCAGAACATCTAGGTGTAATGGCAGTGCCCCCTTTGCTCATAGAGGCTCATTTGCATATAATAAAACATTATTTTTCGTAGAAATGCCGGCAAATATGAACATGGCCCCAACACAGATGCCTTCAGCTGCCAAGTGCACATGTAACAGGTCAGCCAGTTTCATAGGTACAAAGCTGCTGACAGATGCCCTTTAAGATGACATAATCTGCTGGCAGGCATAGACTTGAGATTCTGATGCACGGAGGCCAGAGATGTAAATCATTTATTAAAAAGGCTTCTGCTGTGGCTTGTCCCAGCACAGGCTGCCCATGTGGCGGTACCCTTAGATTAAGAGCAGAAGGGCAGTAAAATACATAGTCCATCGCTGGTGATTAGTTATAGCCAGTAAGTTATTGATACTTACACTTTTCATTTCATATTATTAGTTACATTGCCCTTCATGTTTTACCCATTTTCGTTATTGCAGCATTTCATGGTTTTGGGTGTAGGTAATAGACACTTCAGTTCTAGGCATTTTTTGAGGACACTTCTCAGTATGACACTTTTGTGTTCCCTGGTATGACCTTGCAAGTCATCATTTAAAAGTCAACATCTTTAGACAATTCAGGATGTTCATAGCAAAGATTGTCAACCTTTGTATAATCATAGAAATATAAACTATGACTGTATTCATACCCTCAGGTTGAGAGAGACAGAGGTTGAAAGGATGAACTATGCCAGTGACATCAGTGTGTTTACTGCCACTTACCAGAAATAGCCTTGTGTTTAAAGAGGACCTGCCACCAGAAAATGCAGTGCAATCTGCAGGCAGCATGTTATAGTGCAGGAGAAGCTGAGCAGAATGATATATATATATATATATATATACACCCCGTATTTTTCGCACTATAAGACGCACCAGACCATAAGACGGACCTAGGTTTTAGAGGAGGACAATAAGAAAAAATATTTTTAATTAGACCTCAGGTCAGACCACCAGTCAGACCCCTAATGTTAATCAGACCTCAGCTAAGAGCCCCAATCAGACCTCCAACGTTAATAAGACCCCAACAAGACCTCAAATCAAACCTCAGCTCAGACCCCAATGTGAATGACCCCAATCAGACCTCAGATAAGAGCCCTATGCCTCTCACCAGCCCCCAGCAGTCTCATATCAGCCCCCAGCAGCCCCCATTGCCTCTCATATTAGCCCTCAGCAGCCCCCATTGTCTCTCATATTAGCCCTCAGCAGCCCCCATTGCCTCTCATATTAGCCCCCAGCAGACCCCATTGCCTCTCATATTAGCCCCTATTGCCTTAGATCAGCCCCCAGCAGCCCCATATTGCCCCATATTGCCCCAGATCACCCCCCCCCAGCAGCCCCATATTGCCCCAGATTACCCCCCCCCCAGCAGCCCCATACTGCCTCATATTGCCTCATGTTTTATAAAATAAAAAACCCACTTACCTCTCCTGCTCCTGGACGCTGTCGCTCTTCACCGCCCGCGATCTTCTTCCTCCTGCTGTCGGCTCTACACAGTATATATATATATATATATATATATATATATTCTTGTGGGAAAAAATTCAGCAAAAATTGTAATTATACATTTATATCTGGGTTTTTTATTTTTATTAAAAGGGTTGAGCAAGAATGAAGGGGCACATTTATTAAGACGGTCTGGCGGAGGATCCGCTGAAGTTATGAAGAGGCACATCCAGGGCAGCTCTAAATGTAAGACAGCTTCCGACCTGTTTTACATTTAGACTGTTTTCTTTAGACTGTTTTCTACCTCTGTCCCAGCCTACGCCCACAAAAGCGGGGAAAAGTTTCAGATAGCAGCGCAACTAACTGTTGCAGAGTCATCTGCACCTGAAATACGCCTAATGTAAGTGTATTTCAGTACCCCTGATTTTTTGGGGGGGCAAGCTCTCCCACTTGGCCAGCCTGCAAAGGAAACATGACTTACCTGCTTCCAGGATCCCTGCTCCTTCTCCTCCAGGTCTGTGATGCTCTGCTGGGCTCCCTTGATGTCAAGATTTGGCTGCAGCAGAGACCGTATCCCCCTGCGTCATTGTTAATTGGCTGCAGGCGGCATCAAACCTGATGTTGATATTGAGGGAGCCCAGCGGAGCATCACAGGCCTGGACAGTGTCGGACTGGAGTGCCTAGGGCCCACCAGTAAAATTTAATTTGGGGGCCCACCGTACAGATACATTCAATTATTACCTGCTCACACAGCAGCAAGATGCTGCCAGATGATTGAATATAGGGGTCCCTGCAGCAACTTTGAGAAGGTAGGTCATGGAGAAAAGAGGACACTTGTAGCTTTCCTCTACACCTAGAAGTTCTCAGCTCTGATCTTGTCTATAATAATAAACTGGGGAGTTTCCTTAATGATCTATCACGTTTTTATATGAACATAGGCTGGTTGAGGTGCTGTAAACTGAATATATGTATGTAGTGCAGTAAGTCTACTGTATGGGTGGGAGACTAGGGGCCCACCTAGCTCAGGGGCCCACCGGGGGATTCACCTGTACCCCTGTGGGCCAGTCCAAGCTTGGGCCTGGAGGAGAAGGAGCGGGGAGTTGGCTGCAGGAAGAAGGTAAATCATCATTCCTTTATTTACAGGTCTGCCCAAGTGTGCGTGTGTGTGTGTGTGTGTGGGGGGGGGGGGGTGCCACCCACCCCATTACTCCTCAGCCACTTTAAAGGGCTTATCTGACTATTTGTAACTGATGACCTATCCTAAGGCTGCAGTCTTCTTGCTGCTTACCACAGACCAGTGATCTCACAACCAGCCCTATTCAAGTGAATAGGGCTGAGCTGCACCTAGGTCCTTTAACCCCTTTTACGACTTCCCCACCTAGGTCAAATAACCCCTTTAAGACTACCCCTGTGAACAGCTCCCATTACAGAGTGGAGGTGTTTTCAGTGATTGATAGTATTCTCTGTATAAGTGTATAGACATAGATAGCTGTCAGTCACTAATAAGACCTCCCCGTGTACTGAGAGCTGTTCACGGGGATGGTCTTAAAGGGGTTGTCCCTCGAAAAATATTTTACAATTTTTAAACCAGCACCTGGATTTGAATACTTTTGTTATTGCATATAACAAAAAATTTTGTATAGCCACTGTTATTCAATAAAATATACCTGTACAGCGCCACCTGCTGTTTGTTTTTCAGATTTCTTTGTCCTGCTCACTGAGAAGTCTGCACATGCTCAGTTTTATCCTTCAACTGCCTCCTGATCTGTGATAGCGAGAGCATGGACACTCCCCCTGAGCTGTGATAGGCAGAGCATGGACACGCCCCCTGAGCTGTGATAGGGAGCGCTGAGACACGCCCCCTGAGCTGCACAGAAAAGACACTCCCCTTGAGCTGTCCGTTTGATGTAAATCTAGCAGAGCAATGAATGGGGAGATCTCTGGATCCATGTGAGGTACAGGTCTGGTTCTAGCTTTGTTAGAAAGAGATTCTCATGTACTATACGATGTATGATTGTGGGATAACCCCTTTAAATTAGAAAAAGCAGTTTTAAATGTATAAACTACCATAATTACTGAATCTTTCCCAAATTTTTTTATATCAGTCTGCTTAGCTCCTCCTGCTCTATAAATTGCTGCCTGCAGATTGCATTGCACTTTAAGGTGACAGGTCCTCTTTAAATTTCTATAAATATTAAGTAAATTAATAAATAAAGGAGACCTTCAGACTGTGAACATGTGATAATAGAGCTAAAACCTGCCAGACCAAATCCTGGCTACTTTGTATGTTCAGCTAAAGCCAAGGACATGTAACCCTGCAGCCTGCGTATTATGGTTGATATCAAATATCAAAATACTTTTGGAAGTAGCTAACTGAAAAAAAGAAAATAAATTATTATTGACAATAATATGTGTGATGACGTCCCTCCCTCCACTGTAAACCATAAGAAGATAAAATAAAAGTGCCATGCTGCAGGTTATGTGCATTTTTTTTTACCGGGTCCATAACAATCTCACAATAGCTGACTTCATTTTCTTCATAATTTATAGATATAGAATTATGATTCAGAGTTTTGTATAGAGGTGGCTCACTCCCTGAACAATGGGTAGGATGGGTGCACCTACAGAAAAGATTTCACCCAATCTTCAAAAATGGTAACAATATAGAAAAAATAGTAGGGCACACCTACAGTTGGGTACACAGAGGAGTCTTTTCACTAAGTATTTCTCCAAGTTGTAATATTAATATCGCAAGTCTAGTTCCTCAGTCCGCATAAAGTAAAAGTTCCCAGAGCAGTTTCAATGTAATAGAAGGGTAATTTTATTACTTATATTTCTTTTACTTGAATCACTTTCTGTGTATCAGCCACTGATGAAGGAGTCGTAGCCAACTCCGAAACGCGTTTGGTGAGAGAGGATCCCATAAGACTGGATATGCAGCTGGAACATTGAAGCGCTTCAAACTAACCACAAGGAGAGGGATCGGTATTAAAAAGAATTGGCAGGAGAAAGCAAACTCTGATTGCCGGAGTAAGAACAAACCTGCAGCTTGATTCAAGCACCTGGCAGTGATTTCACATATAAATCTTTATCTACGGCACCCCTGCAATTCACTACCGAAGATCCCTGGATCCACACTCAGGAAATGATACCGCTGACTGCAAGCGGACCATACGTGGGACGCCACGGTAAACCGCAACACAGCCAGCATAAGTGTGAGTAGACAAATAAATGTCGAATCGATATACACACAGAAAGTGATTCAAGTAAAAGAAATATAAGTAATAAAATTACCCTTCTATTACATTGAAACTGCTCTGGGAACTTTTACTTTATGCGGACTGAGGAACTAGACTTGCGATATTAATATTACAACTTGGAGAAATACTTAGTGAAAAGACTCCTCTATTTAGGATTACTCTGTCCAGTGACATTTTGTATATATTTTAAGCGATTTTATTTTTTCATCTATGCAGTAACCGCATGCTAATATTTGTTTAATTTATTTTTTATGTGATATTATTATATACTGTTGTATGAATAAATGTATAATAAATCTCCTATGTGTACCCAACTGTAGGTGTGCCCTACTATTTTTTCTATATAGAATTATGATTACTTATAACTAGTGTTGAGCGAATTGAAGTTAATAAAGTGGAATTTGATTCAAATAGTGGTAAAAAATATATACTCACCTCGGAGAGGCCATTTCAGCCATCTTCTTTAAAGAAAACGTGCCAATCCTCTTGCGTGCTGACTTGTGATGTCACCACATCATCATGCTAGGCAGTCACCACGCCTGCCCAGCGTTATGATGTCATCACGTCAGCGCATGCAAGAATTGGTGCATTTTCTTCAATCAAGATGGCCGCGACGGCCTCTCCGAGATCAGGTAGATGAGGTGAGTATGTATTTTGTTGTTTTAACCCCTGAATAACCCCCTGTTTTGCAGCATCTATCTAGGTAAATTTATTCTCCTGCAATGATGAACTACAGCAGGGGGGTGCAAACTTTTTTTGTGCCCCTTCCCCCGTCATGCTGGAGAGAAACATAGCTGATCGTCTGCCTGTGCCGAGTACAACATTTTGTTTCTAGGACTGTGGTGGTAAAGAACAGAACAAATAATATTTTTTGGGAATCAATTTATTAAAACAGAGCATCCCCACTCTTTCAGAAACAATTGAAGGAATTTATTATTCATTTTAAGTAACGAGCAAGATGTTGAGTTTTCATCTACTTACTGAACTTATAAATTCCTTTCAGACAAAAATAATAATAATAATAATGTACATATTTACAAAATGGTATCGGCCTCATGTATCAAAACTGGATAGCAGAAAACAGGCCTGGTTGCATATAGCAACCAATCGTAGGGCAGCTCTCCTTTTGCAGAACAGTTTAACAAATAAAAGCTCAGCTTTGATTGGTTGCTAAAAGGAACTTTTTGTGAAGACCACAAATCTTTTTCATCTCTCCTGTTGAAGACACATACAATTATGACTAATGTTATTTACATGTAAACCAGGGTTATCATCAGGTTAGTTGGTAAATTCTGGCCATGTAAACCCGTCTTGGACACACGCCTAACCTAGTGACCACCTATTTATGACCACAGCCCACATTTGCCAGGGCGGTCTTTGAAAATTATGGACAGTTCCTGCAAATTTGGGACTGTAGACACCCGGGCCCATACGACAACATTGCAGCTATGTACTCAGGAGCACTTCTCCTATCTTCTAACACCTATTCCAGGGGACTACACTTGATTTTCCAACTGTGACCCTGAAAAAGCTTCTAACCTAATAAAAGTGACCACCATTTATTTATATATTGAAGGGGTTTTTTCATCTCAAAATGGGCCTGACTACCACCTGGCTGGACATGATGGCCATAGGTTGGAAACAGTCAAGAGAGGGCTCTGCTGTTGTTGTAGCTCCCCTGCGAGTGAATGCTAGGCTTCTTCCATAACTTCCATTCACCAAGCTATGAGAGCTCAGTCCACTCAGTTTTTTTCACTAAGGCCTCATGCACACGACAGTTTTTTCACTGTCAGTGATTTGGCTTCAGTGGTCCGTGTCCGATTTTGCTTCAGTTGTGTTTCCTTGTGTCTTCCTTTTTTTTTTGTCTGACGGGGGAAAAAAAAGGAAGGTTAATGAAAAGTGTAATTTTATTGCACCAAGGTCGCGGACACGGATGACATACCAGTTGTGCATCCGTTTTTTTTGACGGACTCATTGACTTGAATGGGTCCGTCCTCTGTTTTCCACTGACAAGAATAGGACAGGTTATATTTTTTTGACGGACTGGAATCATGGATCACGGACGCAGAGAAAAAAGGGAGGACTATCAGTTTTTTTCACAGCTCCATAGAAATGAATGGGACCTTTAGCTAAACTGTGAAAAATGACGGAACGGACGCGGGTGCACACAACGGTCATGTGCATGAGGCCTAAGTGGCAGGATTTCCACCCTGGACAGAAGGGACTGATGTTTGTTTCCCCTTTTCCAAATGAGTTGGGTCCCTTATCTTCAAGGTAGAGTACTCCTTGTAGAGAAGAAATATAAAAATATGCATAATACCAAGAATCCAATAGCATTGAGACACTAAACTGTGTGATGACACTAAACTGTGTAAAGTAATTTACACTGATGAGGACAGTATACTACTACAGAGCGATCTGGATAGATTGGAGGCTTGGGCAGATAAGTGGCAGATGAGGTTTAACACTGACAAATGTAAAGTTATGCACATGGGAAGGAATAATGCAAGTCACCCGTACATACTAAATGGTAAAACACTGGGTAACACTGACATGGAAAAGAATCTAGGAATTTTAATAAACAGCAAACTAAGCTGCAAAAAACAGTGTCAGGCAGCTTCTGCCAAGGCCAATAAGATAATGGGTTGCATCAGAAGGGGCATAGATCCGGATGCGGATCCGTCTGACAAATGCATTGAAATAACGAATCTGTCTCTCTGGTGTCATCCTGAAAAACGGATATGGTATTTATTTTATTTTGCATTTTTATAGGTCTGCGCATGCGCATCCGTTTTGCCGGAACACTTTGATCCGGCGTTAATGCATTTCAAAGGAAATTAATGCCGAATATGGCATTCTGGTAAGTGTTCAGGATTTTTGGCCGGAGAGAAAACTGCAGCATGCTGAGGTATTTTCTCCAGCTATAAAATGGAAGAGGGACTGAACTGATGCATACTGAACGGATTTCTCTCCATTCAAAATGCATTAGGATAAAACTGATCTGTTTTTTTCCGGTTTTGACCCCCTGTGATGGAACTCAATGCCGGAAAAGAAAAACGCTAGTGTGAAAGTACCCTTAACCTGCACTATGATATATGCCATTGTTTCCACGTGCTGTATACTGTATTATATAGTTGAAGTGCATTTTATATGTTTATTTTAAAATATCCTGTTAATTCGCACTGTTACTGCCCTGTATTGGTATTTGTACTGCACTGTGAAATGGGTTAATGCACAACCAGCTAATGCTAAGAGACTTTGGGACTATATATATATACTGAAGAAAAGACTGTCACTCGCTGTAGATGATTATTCGTCTGCTTTATTGTCACATATACAGTAATATACTTACTGTATATGTGACAATAAAGGAGAAGAATAATCATCTACAGTGAGTGCCGATCTTTTCTTCAGTATTTTATTGGGAACGCCATCCCATAGACACGTGCACCGCGATCTCAGCAGCAGTGCCGACCTGCAAACACTACTATATATACATATATATCTCATATGTGCCTGTGTCTGTATATGTGTTTATGTGCCTGTGTCTGTATATGTGTTCTTATATATGTGTTTATGTGCCTGTGTTTACTGTGAGGGAAAACGAATGTTTTTTTAACTTTTTTTTTTTTTTTATTAACATACAGATGTAGCAGTTCTAGACTTGAATGTGATGTCATGTCTTACCATGATATCACAGCTAGGCTTGATCGAATCGACCTTCAGATTATAGATCCGAAGTCAATTCATTCAAATACTTACATTTTAATGCTGTTTCCATACAGCATTAAAATGTATTGGTTCTGCAGAGCCAAAGTTCTTCTCACCCGAAGTCGTGTTTTTTTTTGCGGATCTATTGTAACAATGTATATCCTTGTCTGCAAAGCGGACAAGAATAGGACATGCTCACTATTCTTTTTGCGGCCATGTGGACATACAAAAACTGAATTCCTACTGAGTCATTCAAGTTTTTTTGCAGACCCTTTAAAGTAAATGGTTCCGCATACGCCCCGCAAAAAACGGACACGGAAGAAAAATACATTCGTGTACATGAGCCCTTAAAGAAAGCACTCTGGAGTAAGATGCTACAAATGTATTTAGAGGTATTAGCCTCTTAATAAACTTGCTGCATCTTTTGGAAGTCTGTTTTTTGAGTTGGCATACAGCTAAGCTATAATCTATACCAGTTTCTGTCATAAATTATTGTAAATATGTCGGGCCACTGAGGTCACATTAGTCCCGCAAATCCCTGAGTAAAAATGGAAAAAGATAATAAATATTTGCCAAAAATGCCTCTTCCACAACAGAGTACAGGCAAGTTTTGCATACAGCCTTTGATACACTTCACCAGAAAGTTTTTTGTGCACCCATTCAAAGCCTAACATTTCAAACTAAGGGATTTTTTGAACTATTTAATGCTTCATTGTTTTGCACTATGCTTTTATTTACAAATCTGTACCTTAACCCTTTCAGGCCCAAGACCTTTTTCGCATTTCTACTCAGGCCATTTTTAGCAAATCTGACGTGTCACTTTATGTGGTAATAACTTGAAAAAGCTTTTACTTATCCAGGCCATTCTGAGACCGTTTTCTTGTCACATATTGTACTTCATGACAGTGGTAAAATTGAGTAAAAAAAAAAAAATATTTAGAAAAAATACCAAATTTACAAAAAATTTGGAAACATTTCCAAATTTCAATTTCTCTACTTTTATAATAGATAGTAAGAACTCCAAAAATAGTTACTACTTTACATTCCTCATATGTCTACTTCATGTTTGGATAATTTTGTGAATGCTATTTTATTTTTTGTGGACGTTACAAGGCTTAGAAGTTTAGAAGCAAATCTTGAAATTTTTCAGAAAATTTCCAAAACCCACTTTTTAACCCTTTCATGACCAAGGGTCATTGATGCCCCAATGTCCAGGTCAAAATTTACAAATCTGACATGCGTCACTTTATGTGGTAATAGCTTTGAAACACTTTTACTTATCCACGCCATTCTGAGATTGTTTTCTCGTGACACATTGTACTTCATGATAGTCATATATTTGAGTCAATATATTTCACCTTTATTTATGAAAAAATCCCAAATTTCAATTTCTCTGTTTCTAAAACAGAAAGTCATACCTAATAAAATATTTATTACTTAACATTCCCCATATGTCTACTTTATGTTGGCATAATTTTTGAAATGTCATTTTATTATTTTAGGACGTTAGAAGGCTTAGAAGTTTAGAAGCAATTCTTACAATTTTTAAGAAAATTTCCAAAACCCACTTTTTAAGGACCAGTTCAGGTCTGAAGTCACTTTGTGGGGCTTACATAGTGGAAACCCCCCATAAATGACCCCATTGTAGAAACTACACCCCTCAAGTTACTCAAAACTGATTTTACAAACTTTGTTAACCCTTTAGGCGTTCCACAAGAATTAAAGGAAAATGGAGATGAAATTTCTAAATTTCACATTTTCGGCAGATTTTCCATTTTCCAATTTTTTTTTCTTTAACACATTAAGGGTTAACAGCCAAACAAAACTCAATATTTATTACCCTGATTCCGCGGTTTACAGAAACACCCCACATGTGGTCGTAAACTGCTGTACGGGCACACGGCAGGGCGCAGAATGAAAGGAATGCCATACGGTTTTTGGAAGGCAGATTGTGCTGGATTGGTTTTCTGAACGCCATATGTTTTTTATTTTTCTGCCGATCGTCTTGTGCAGGGGCTCGTTTTTTGCAGAAAGTGTGGAGGTTTATATTGGTACCATTTTTGGGTACATAGGATTTTTTGACCATTCATTATTACACTTTATGGGGCAAGGTGACCCAAAAATTGGCTGTTTTGGAACAGTTTTCATTTATTTATTTTTACAGCGTTCATCTGAGGAGTTAGGTCATGTGATAGTTTTATAGAGAAGATCGTTACGGACGTGGCAATACCTAATATGTATACTTTTTATTATTTATTTAAGTTTTACACAATAATAGAATTTCTGAAAAAAAAATGATGTTTTATAGTCTGAGAGCCATAGCTTTTTTATTTTTTGGCGATTGTCTTAAATAGGGTATCATTTTTTGCGGGACGAGGTGACAGTTTGATTGGTACTATTTTGGGGGTCATATGCCTTTTTGATCGCTTGCTGTTGCACTTTTTGTGATGTAAGGTGACAAAAATGGCTTTTTTTTTACACAGTTTTTATTTAATTTTTTTATGGTGTTTATCGGACAGGGTCTATCATGTGATATCTTTATAGAGACTGTCGTTACGGACGCGGTGATACCTAATATGTGTAGTTTTTAAATTTTTTATAGGAAAAGGCAATTTTTTTAATTTTACATTTTTATTTATCTATTTTTACTTTTATTATTTTTCACATTTTTTTTTTTTTTTTTATCAAGTCCCTCTTGGATCATGAAGATCCAGTGGGGCTGATGGCTGTACTATACTTTGCAATGCTCTTGCATTGCAAAGTGTAATACATTCAGATGCCCTGTAGGTGGCAACAGCGGACGCTTTTGCAAAGCGTCCGGTTGCCAGGGCAACCATCGGGGCTGCCATCGCAGCGCAGCAGCCCCGATGGTGGAGAGAGGGAGCCCCTTCCCTCTATTAACCCCATGGATGCCGCTGTCGCGGCATCTATAGGGTTGCAGAATTTACAGCAGAGTGTCAGCATAGAGCTGACACTCTGATGATGGCGGCGGCTCAGGAATGGAGCCGCCGCCATCAAACAGCAGGGGGGCAGACGGGTGTCAGCGCTGGAAGGGGGGGGGGGGGAGGGAGGTATGTCACGGCAGCAGGGGGCGGACTCAAGGAGGGGGCAGCGCCGCAGCACTAGGAACAGACGGACGGGGCACAGATAGGCAAGCACAGATCGGGCAGGGGGGTAAGTGCACGCACAGATCGGGGGTGGGGGATTTGGTGTCTGCACGCACAGATCGGGGGCGGGGGGGGGGGGGGCGCTGCACAGATGGGGGGGGCTGCAAAGACACTGCTTTCAGGCTCTGATCTGCAGAGCGCAGATCAGAGCCTGAAACCGGCATTTTAACACTGCCGCGATCCGATTGGTTAGTCTGCACAGACTAACCAATCGGATCGATTGCCGGCAAGGGGCCACTCTGATCGGTCCCTTGCTGGCATTACTGCACTGTATGCTGTCCGTGACAGCATACAGTGCAGGGGCAGAAGCTTTAATCCAAGCGTTTTGCAGCGCTTGGATTAAAGAGCTGCCAGAACGTTTATATACGTGGTAGCTGCACGGGGTATGTGCAGCTATCACGTATATATACAGATTGCGGTCGGGAAGGGGTTAAGGACCAGTTCAGGTCTGAAGTCACTTTGTGAGGCTTACATAATAAAAACCACCCATAAATGACACTATTTTAGAAACAAAACCCCTCAAGGTATTCAAAGCTGATTTTAAAAACTTTGATAACCCTTTAGGTTAATGGAAAATGAAGAATAAATTTCAGAATTTAACTTTTTGGGCGGATTTTCAATTTTAATACATTTTTTCCCCACTAACAAAGCAAGATTTAACAGCCAAACAAAGCTCAATATTTGTAACAAGTGAGGTGGGGGGCGGCACCACTACTCCGGCTGAACGCACATAAATCAAATGCTATGCGTGGCTGGAGAGGACACACACGATCGGTGGTGCTCAGCTGTACAGGTAAGATACGATATAGAAATAATGTAGAGCAGAACAAAAGCAGCGGCACTCACCCGTGTGTAGTCAAAAAATCAGCAGCTTTATTAATCCGAAATTACATCAGGCAGGGGGCGAACAATTCAGAAGCACGCATTGAACAGCGGCGGCCGTTTCGCGCTACATGCGCTTCTTCTGGCTGTGCGTCAATGCGTGCTTGCGCATCGCTCCTTTTAAATGCTGACGCAGGCCGTTGTCATGGAAATTGACAAGCCGGATTGCGTTTGCATAAAGGAGATGACTGAAACGGGATACATATAAAAACAATATAAGTGTGGTGGCCAAGGAATATGCACAAACTGAGCAATGAAATTCTATATACTAAGGCATTACAAAAAAGGGCTTAGATCATTCCTGTCATTGAGTCCAAGTTCCCCTAAGGCTTGTGTACGCAATATCCACTTAGCTTCTCTCTGCAGGAGGAGCCGGTGTCTGTCTCCCCCCTGCAGAGGAGTGGACACGGTTTCCAGGCCAGAGAAGGAAATACAACTGGTGTCACCATCGTGGACACTTCTAATGTGTTCTATGAACCTGGGACACCCTTTACCTGTCTTGATGGAATTAAAATGTTCCCTCACACGTTCAAAGAGACACTCTTTTTCTGGGAATTATTAGTGCACAGTGAACAGTGAACAGTTTCCACACCTGTAGTTGCCTTTTGGAAGGTTACTTTTGAGCCAATTCTTGCTCTTATCTGTTTGAAATCTGCTCCTAACGAGTTTCTCTTTGACAGTGTGGCTCCTTCTAAAGGAGATCAGGGGTCTCTGTCCTGTCAGCTCATTTAGAGTTGCGTCCCTCCTCAAAACATCCCAATTCTTAAATATGACTGATCGAATACGATCAGCCATGGGACTGTATTTGAAGGAGAACGCAAATCTGGCACCCTTGATCTGGTCAACATTCCTATCTTTTTTCTGATTTCCACTCTTCAAAAGCGAACTTGATAAAGCACGGACAGAGTTGGAATCCAGATTATCCGAAAATCTTCTGGACGCTTTTGATAAAAAGCTAAATAAAAAGTTAACTGTCACGCAAGCTGAGGTCAAGGAAAGAAAAAGAGATAAATTTGTAAGAGACAAACAGGATTATGAATCCGGCACAATTTTTAATTGGAATACCGGCAAAAGATTCAATAAGAAGCAACAAAAGAAAAAAAAACTATCGACGCCAGAACAATGATTACTGGACAACGGATTCCGATTCCAGTGTTTCGGATGATCCTGGTCACGCATCAGCTGATCCTGTAAGAGAGTCATGCGACCCTTTGGGAAAAGGATCAGAAGAGGAGGGAGGAAGACCAACAAAAGCAACAGGGGTCAGAAAGTCAGGAAGGGAGAGGAAACAAGTCTCTTGGAGGAAGTAGACATCCTCCCACTCCCTGACAAGAGCTTGGTGATTAACCTAACTGGCCGCCTGTTACCACCTGGATGTATAAAGGTTCTTAATAAAGGACTTGGTTATAGTTTAACTGAAAAATTCGATCCAGTAACCTTTGAAGTTGATCTATTTAAAGCCACCCGCAAACTGTACCTACATAAGCTATTTAGAGACACCCCACAGAAATTACCCACCACTCAAGGAGAGTTGCCACTCCAGTCGGATCCTGTGGCTTTCCAAGTATCCAACAAATTCAATGAGGATGAACGAGCCTGTCTTAAGTTTCTCACTGGAATGGATGTCACCGAGAGATCTTTAACTGATGTCTCCATGGATCAATTCATTGGTGGAGTTAGATCCACCTTCTGTCCCCCCATGCCCGCCGGGAGTAGCATTGATATCTTCCAATATCAAGTTATGAGGGATATTAAAGCGGTGATATATTCCACTGCCCAACCAAACATCATTATAGAGGAACATAAAGCCTTACAGTGGCTTCGTTCCCAGGAAGACATAATAGTGAAACCGGCGGACAAGGGGGGCAACGTTGTTCTCATGTCCAGAGAATTTTATGTTAACGAAGCCTTTAGACAATTGGGTGACACCTGCGTCTATGAAAGGATACGGGGGGATCCCCTGCCTAGTACCCAGCAGTTGTTGCAATCCCTCGTCAGAAGATACGTGGAGGTGGGTTTCTTACCCAGAAATATGTTGGACAAACTTGTCCCGTTATCTCCGGCCAAGCCATCTTGGTATTTTCTCCCAAAGGTCCATAAGTCACTGAGCCACCCCCCGGGGCGTCCCATCGTCGCGGGGATTGGCTCAGTGACTGAGCCTTTATCCAAGTATGTGGATTGGCTTCTGAGACCAGTACTCAGCAGTGCCCCTGCCTATCTCAGGGATACCAATGATTTTTTGTTGGCCCTGAAAGAAATCTATTGGCAGAAGGATTACCAATTGGTATCCCTCGATGTGGAGAGCCTCTACACCCGCATCCCTCATGATGCCGGTGTGGAGGCGATCCTGGACATCGTGGTGAACCTGGGTAAAAGCCCTGTATACTGTGAATTTATTGGGGAGGCGCTGAAGTTCATTTTGACGAACAACGTATTCCAGTTCGGTAACGAGTGGTTCAGGCAAAAGCTGGGTACGGCTATGGGGACCCCCGTCTCCTGCACTTTTGCTAATATGTACCTTGCCAGACTAGAGGACAGATATGTGTACTCTGTCAACAATCCATTCCTCTCTAAATTAAAAACGTACCTACGTTTCGTAGATGATGTGTTTATAGTCTGGGAAGGTACAGAAAAAGAGTGCAACGAATTCGTTGACTATTTGAATAAAAACGACATGGGTATGACCTTTACTCTGAATTTCGGAGGTAATAGGTTAGAATTCCTGGATGTGGCTGTCCTGGTGGAAGGCGACGAGTTGGTCACGGAGGGCTTTCGTAAGCCCACGGCGACCAACTCCTTGCTCCACCACGACAGCTTCCATCCACGGAGCGTCAAAAAAGCCGTACCATACGGACAGTTCATTAGACTGAGACGCATTAACAGCAAAGACAGTGGTTACCACAGACAGGCTGATGATCTTAAACAGCGCTTAGTAAAAAGGGGTTACCCCGAAGAAGCACTAAGCAGAGATATGGAAAGAGTAGAGGAAAATTTCTCACAGGACAGTCTTTTGAAGAGTGGTAATCAGAAAAAAGATAGGAATGTTGACCAGATCAAGGGTGCTAGATTTGCGTTCTCCTTCAAATACAGTCCCATGGCTGATCGTATTCGATCAGTCATATTTAAGAATTGGGATGTTTTGAGGAGGGACGCAACTCTAAATGAGCTGACAGGACAGAGACCCCTGATCTCCTTTAGAAGGAGCCACACTGTCAAAGACAAACTCGTTAGGAGCAGATTTCAAACAGATAAGAGCAAGAATTGGCTCAAAAGTAACCTTCCAAAAGGCAACTACAGGTGTGGAAACTGTTCACTGTGCACTAATAATTCCCAGAAAAAGAGTATTGAATTTGCTGGTATTCAACACACAGTCAATACCTTCATTAACTGTCGGAGTACTTATTTAGTATATTTATTATTGTGCACATGTGGACGTTTTTACATCGGTAAAACTATTAGATGTCTCTTTGAACGTGTGAGGGAACATTTTAATTCCATCAAGACAGGGAAAGGTTGTCCCAGGTTCATAGAACACATTAGAAGTGTCCACGATGGTGACACCAGTTGTATTTCCTTCTCTGGCTTGGAAACCGTGTCCACTCCTCTGCAGGGGGAGACAGACATCGCCTCCTCCTGCAGAGAGAAGCTAAGTGGATATTGCGCACACAAGCCTTAGGGGAACTTGGACTCAATGACAGGAATGATCTAGCCCCTTTTTGTAATGCCATAGTATATAGAATTTCATTGCTCAGTTTGTACATATTCCTTGGCCATCACACTTATATTGTTTTTATATGTATCCCGTTTCAGTCATCTCCTTTATACAGACGCAATCCGGCTTGTCAATTTCCATGACAACGGCCTGCTGTCAGCATTTAAAAGGAGTGATGCGCAAGCACGCATTGACGCACAGCCAGAAGAAGCGCATGTAGTGCGAAACGGCCGCTGCTGTTCAATGCGTGCCTCTGAACTGTCCGCCCCCTGCCTGATGTAATTTCGGATTAATAAAGCTGCAGATTTTTTGACTACACACGGGTGAGTGCCGCTGCTTTTGTTCTGCTCTACATTATTTCTACAAAGCTCAATATTTATTGCCCTGATTCTGTAGTTTACAGAAACACCCCATATGTGGTGTGTAAACTGCTGTATGGGCACACAGCATTGCGCAGAAGGAAAGGAACGCTATATGGTTTTTGAAAAGCTGATTTAACTGGGATAATTTTAAGCTGCCATGTCACAGTTGAAGACTTCCTGATGCACCCCTAGAGTAGATACTCCCCCAAAATAACCCTATTTAGGAAACTACGGGATAAGGTGGCAGTTTTGTTGGTACTATTTTAGGGTACATATGATTTTTGTTTATATTACACCTTTTGTGAGTTTTTTTACAATGTTCATCTGACAGGTTAGATCATGTGGTATTTTTATATTATAGAGCAAGTTGTTACGGACGCAACAATAATGAATATGATTACTTTTTTGGTGGTTTGTTTCAGTTTTACATTATAAAGCATTTAAAAAAATATATATTTTTTGGTGTCTCCATAGCCATAGTTTATTTTATTTTTTGGGGCGACTGTCTTATGTAGGGGCTAATTTTTTTCGGTATGAGATGACGGTTTGATTGGTACTATTTTAGGGTGAGTATGACTTTTTGATCGCTTGCTATTACACTTTTTGTGATGTAAGGTGACAAAAAATAGCTTTTTTTTACCCCGTTTTTATTTAATTTTTTTACAATGTTCACCTGAGGGGTTAGATCATGTGATATTTTTATAGAGAAGGTCGTTACGGACGTGGAAATACCTAATATGTATACTTGTTTTTTATTTATGTAAGTTTTAGGCCTCCTGCACACGAACGTGTGCGCCCTGTGGCCGTGCGATGTTAAGATGTTCACCTGAGGGGTTAGGTCATGTGATATTTTTATAGAGAAGGTCGTTACAGATGTGGCAATACCTAATATGTATACTTTTCTATTTATGTAAGTTTCACACAATGATATAATTTTTTCATACAAAAAAATTTTTTTAGTGTCTCCATAGTCTGAGAGCCATAGTTTCAGTTTTTGGACGATTGTCTTAGGTAGGTGATCATTTTTGCGGGATGAGATGATGGTTTTATTGGCACTATTTTGGGGTGTATATGACTTTTTGATCGCTTGCTATTACACTTTTTGTGTCTTTTTTTACACCGTTTTTTTTTTTACGGTGTTCACCCAAGGAGTTAGGTCATGTGGTATTTTTATAGAGCAGGTTGTTACGAATGCGGCGATACCTAATATGTCTACTTTTTTATTTTTTTACATTTAACACAAATAAATGCATTTTTGAAACAAAGCAAATCATGTTTTAGTGTCTCCATAGTCTGAGAGCCATATTATTATTATTTTTTTGGCGATTGTCTTAGGTAGGGGCAAATTTTTGGCGGGATAAGGTTACGGTTAGATTGGTTCTATTTTGGGGGGCTTATGCCTTTTTGATTGCTTGGTCCAGCACTTTTATTGATTTAAGGTGACAAAAACAAGTTTTTTTTAGCAAAGTTTTTATTAATTTTTTTGAGGGTGTTCATCTGAGGGGTTAGGTCATGTGATATTTTTAAAGAGCCTGTCGATACAGACGTGGCGATACCTAAAATTTTTTTCTGCCCCCACCAACTGTTCAGCTGGAATCTATGTCCACCACTATGTTTTCCTACAGTCCAATGGTGTTAAATTACCAACTCCCGTGGAAGATGGTGTCTACTGCAGCGAGATCTTCTCGAGCTTCATCATCACCCCTTGAGGATAATTTTACCACAGCCCCTACAGCCGGAGATTCGCAGTCCATCTGTCCCGGCAGGAGGTTCCAGTGCTGTGCAACGGAAGGTTGCTTGCTGCTATGGCTAGTGTGACCACCCAGTCACTACCAAAGTCATCCACCAGAAGTCATCAAAGCACCACTGTGGCAGCCAGCCTAGCTTACAAGAGGCAGCAGCGCCCTCTCATGTCTTTTAGTAGCAGCAGCAGCAGCGAGGAGGACTTTATGTACCCTGAAAAGAAAATAAATCATAGACTAATGAGGGCCACAGCTTGGACTACTCTTGACGGGTGAGGACCTGTTGGCCCGTTTTATGTTTTGTTGCCCCCTGTTTGTTCCTCATCCAGATGGACATGTTTGTCAGGACTCCCCCCTTCTGCAGAAACATTCTAAGTTGCGCACGTCTGCGCCCAATTCCTTTTTCCCCTATTCTCAGGTTAAGTGGAAACCCACCTGCCTTACGGGTTCTCATTATTATTAGTTGCTATTTTCGATTATACCCATGGATTACAAATATTGACATTATCTCATGTGGATTACAAAGGAATTTTGCACTACATGGTTCCCGTTTGGTGCACTTGATCCGCCAGCACTAAAGGAAAAGACTTTAATGTGAATTTAATTGCACTATGCTATTGCTTTATATATTTACACTAGCGTTTTTACAGGTTCTTCAACGTTTAAGTATTTGACCCATTGTATGTACTCTTTTACAGGTACAGCAATGTGATCATATGCACTTCAAATGGACTCTGGACTTTATATTGTTAGCTAGATAGTTAGCACCTTACTCTAATGCTCATATGGACTGCCTCTGAGGACGTCAATACTTATGCTACCTTGTGTTAGTTTAAAAAGCCTAGGCATTGTGTTGTATTGTTGCTACACAAGGGTGACCAAGTGGTAAGTCACAAGAAGATCTAACACCGTCAATGGTAGCCCCGCTGCTAAAAATGTGTGTGTAGAGAGATTAACCCTCGTGGAAGTTCTGAAAGAGAACCGGCTCCTCCTCCTACTTTGGTGTGTGCTAAGGCTTAGTGTGCAGCCTTATGGCTATGTATGTTAAGCTACCTGTTCAGTCATCAAGGTGACAAAGCGTAAAGCATTATAAGGCCTTGGTGCTAGGAAGGGATTACAAGATGAAGCCACCCTTCTATTTGCGGGTATCTCATAGTATCGTGGAAGCATTCCAGTATATGACACCCCCACGCTCCATATACGACTCTGGCTCAGTCCTGAGTGGAGTATTTGAGTGCTTAGTGCAGTATTTTGTGGTTCACTGGTTATACCGAGTGGGCAAACTGTGAATAGACACCCTATTCATGTGGGCAGGAACCTAGTAGAAGCGGTCTCTATGTCAGTCTATGTATGTTCTTATGCAGCACTTTAACTTTTCCTTGGGTACCTTAGAGCACCTTCTAAGCAAAAGCCAAGGACGGCTTGGTTTTAAGTAAGGGGGAATTTAACACCCCAGAGTGGTGTTACCACTTCTTCACCCTGCTAATGTCACTATTAGCAGGTGGCAGCAAACATGGCAGAGCCATACTTGGATAGAATGGAACTTACCATTCCATTTTAATCCCCCTCTGGAGAGTAGTGGGCTAGTCCTACTTCCTGCAGGAAGGGTGGGGCAGAAGTTTCCAGTTAGAGTCAGTCTAGTTTACCCCCTGCTAAGGGAAGGGTGTGCAGGGGCTCTACACCACTCAGCATTTCCTTCACTTGGGATGCGTTATATGGAGGGCCCTAGGGGGAGGCGCCCATTGCACATTTAGATCCGCCGGCCTCTTCATAAGTTCAGCAGATCCTCCCCCACATCTAAATGTAAGAGATCTTCCTAGCTGTCTCACATTTAGACCTTTTTCTATGCCTGAAACAGTTGTAGAAAATAGTAAATGAGACGGGCCTGCCGGCTGGTCCTCTTCCCTTCCCGTGCCACGCCTACTTTCTTAGACCTGGCGTGAGCCAATGCACCACAATGTGCGCCTGAAATACGCAATCAGCTTCATAAATGACCCCCCATAATGTTTAGGAGCTATCAGGGGGCTAGAGATAAGGAGATCTACAGATTGAGCCATCAGATCAGCTCTACTGTATAACAGAGTCCCTGAGAAGGAGAAGCAACAGTCTGTAGATGCAGTGAAATTGAAGGCAGGAAAAACTGTTGAAAAATTTGAATAAAATCAAAACATGATTTTTAGATCAAAATAAATAAAATACAATAATAAAAATGTCCCAAAGGTGTCCCGAGTCTCTAAAAGAGAGGTCTTATATAAACAATTCCATTTCATGTGCCATTTCAGAGCATATGGATGTGATTTGGGGACCACTCGCTCAGGACTCAACTCCATTAGCTAGAAAAGAAAACTGCTAATAAAGAGCATTCCTTGCACTGGCTGACCCGTCTTATCCAAGTATTTTATAGTTCCTCAATTATTTGAATGACGATCATGTAATACTACATCTCCACTATGATGATGATGATGGACATGTGGGATCAGCTGATCGGCGTAAAAGTGGGCTGTCTAGATAGGACATCCCCTTTAAAATGCCCACATGATGCTGGAGTAAAGCAGATATTTTCTCTAATTTGCATGCACATTAAGCCAAACAGATAACACAGAATTTAACTACATATTTGCCATTTCTTCATAAACAAAGAATATTTGTATTAACAATATAATTACAAGGAACAGGGAAAGGTAAGTGCAGCAACTGTACAAAGTGAAGAAATGAGCTACAGATCAGTGTATCAGTAGTGCAGTGTGACACTGCACTACTGGTGTCTCCAGGATCCTCTACATATTATTGATTATATACAGCACATCTAAGAAGATGTATGACAATCACTTAAAGTCAGAACAGGCACAAAGTCACAGTTACTAAACTTCAGGTCACAATAATTAAAGAGAACCTGCCCAGCTTTTTGTTTGCTTATATATTGTGGCTTAAAGGGAACCTGTCATCAACTTTGTGCTGACCGTACTGATGGCAGTATAAGGTACTGACAGAAATGCTGATGTCAGCGGTGTGTCCCTCATGAGCTAAAAGTAAGTGGTTGCTGAGAACCAGCATCATAATCATTGCAGCCCAGGCCTTGAAAAGAGTCAAATCTACCTTATTAGGCCTCTGGCACACGTTTACGTTCCGTTTTTTGTGTTCCGTATACGGAACCATTCATTTCAATAGATTCGAAAAAAAAACGGGAGGTATTCTGTATGCCTTCCATTTCCGTATTTCCGTTCAAAGATAGAACATTTCCTATTATTGTCCGCATAACGGACAAGGATAGGACTGTTCTATTAGGGGCCAGGTGTTCCGGAATGCACACGGACGTCATCTGTATTTTTTGCGGATCCTTTTTTTGTGGACAGCAAAATACTGAAAAATCCATACGGTCATGTGGAAGAGGCCTTAGAGTCCTGGGTATTCATGAATTCCTGCTCTCCTGTCCACCTGCTGATGACTGACAGTCTTCTACCTAGTTTTCTCGCTTTCTCTCTAGTAGAGAACTGTCAGTCATCAGCAGATGGTCGGGGAGAGCAGGAGATTAGGAATAACCAGGACTCTTCTCAGGTAGATTTGACTCTTCTCAAGGCCTGGGCTGCAATGATTATGATGCTGGTTCTCGGCAATCACTTACTTTTAGCTGATGTGTGACACACCGCTGAGATCAGCATTTCTGTTCACTATTTTATACTGCTCTTAGTACGGTCAGCATAAAGTTGATAACGGGTTCCCTTTAAAGAATAACTATCAGCAGGATCAACCCTATTATACCAACAGTTGGTATGGTTGATGCTACTGATTAAAATGATACCTCTGTTGTGAAAATATGTTGCATCATTCCTGAAGAAAATGCTGCATCTGTCATGAGACGAGTATCATTTTAATCAGCAGTAACGATCCTACCAGGCAGTGTGCTGGATATAATAGGGTCGATCCTGCTGACTGGCAATCTTTAAAGAGATTGTCCTATTTAGTTATAGGGGTTCCTTGATAATAAGATGATGACAGGTTTTCCCTGCGGGGACCCCCAGTGGAATGTTTAAGGAGGGGAGTGAAGTAGCTGGCCAGATCCCTTGAATCTGGGTGAGCCATTGTTTTTAAGCAAAAATACAAAACTTTATTCTTGACATTTTTAAATACCACATATAACAGAATTTCAAATTGTGCAAGAAAAAAAATAAAACACAGAAAGGGGACAGGTCCTCCTTAAAGGCGAAGGAATATCAAATACGAATATAGCATATTCAAGGCATTCACAATCTGTCCACAAAAGCAATATTTTCTCATACTTTACAATAATTATGTTAATTGATCCTTTGTTTTACACGTCAAATAAGTGACAAAATTAGTATGTTAGATATTTTTCCATACATTTCATACATTTTACAGAAATGTACAAAAATACACAATTCTTTACCAGCTTTCACCAGTCCAATCACATACAAAGTTGAATGCTCAAATCAACTGAATACATCCACAAAACATAAAAAGGTACATTGTTATAATAAATTAGGTTAAAGTAAATGGATGGTAGGAAAAGCCTAAAGGGCAGAAAGTGCTATAACGAAGTCCTAGAGTTCCTATAGAAGTTGATTGGTCGTCTAGGCTTCAGTAGCCCTTACTCACTGTACAACCGGAATACATTCCCACCATCTCCCACTGGGTGCTGCCTTCAGTCCTTGGCACTGTTGTGTTAAATGACTGACGTTTCAGTTTGCATAATGGACAGCGCCCTTGAGTTTCGTTTAAACTGAGATGCACATTCAGAGCCATTACGTGAAATAGACAGACTGTGAAGACGGTAGTCTCGGTTTAAGTATCTGTTCAGATAAAAACTCCCCCATTTTCTTTTTAACTCTCCTTGAACCTAGTAGAAAAGCAAAGAAAAGCATTTCTCAGTGGTAACAAGAAAGCAGCATGTTAGTCCTCGTTCACGTTTCTGTTTTTCACTGACGTGTGCTGAATGCATTTTCTGCGGCCAGCACACGTGCCCATTGGTTTAAATGTGTCTGTCCACATTTCAATATTTTTTTTTACCGACCGTAAAGGGACATGCACTAATTTTATCCGTGATGCCGACCAAGCACCCCCATAGAAGTCTATGGGTCTGTGAAAATCACTGAAGACTTTTAGATGAGCAACGTCAGTGAATTATGGATGACACAGGGATGGTAAAAACGGACACACGGACAGCTTCACGGATGAAATACGTACGCTTTTTTAACGAATGTGACACTGACACGGAAATGTGAACGAGGCCTTAGTGTGTGTAAGTAAGGGACCATGTGGCATCATGAACATATTTTATTCTCCAATTCCAAAATGCTGCATTAAATGCAAAAAAATAAAATAAAAAATAGACTCATAATATGGAATTCACTCCAACTATGATCACGAAGCGCATTTATTTGCAAGTAGCGGGCGCAATATCGGGCAACGGCGATTGCGTCGTCCCCGGTCAATGAACCCCTTAGATGCCGTGTTCATCACTGATCGCGGCATCTGATGTATGGGACACCCCGCCATTGAAGTGTATGTTAAAGGGGTTGTCCGGGTTGAGAGCTGACCCCGGACATACCCTTATTTTCACCCAGGCAGCCCCCCTGAGGCTAGCATCGGAGCATCTCATGCTCCGATGCGCTCCTTTGCCCTGCGCTAAATCACGCTCCGATGATCCTGTCAGGGGGGCTGCCTGGGTGAAAATGGAGGAATGTCCGGGTTCCGCTCTGAACCCGAACAACCCCTTTAATTAACTTGCCTTTCTGTTTGAAAGCTGGATTCTGCATTTAAGAATTGTCATGGCCAAATGTTTAAAAGGGGTTTTCTGAGACTAAAATAAAGGGTCTGATTTGAAGTAGACTTCTCTTGTGCATGGACTTCCTCTGGTATTGCAGCTCAGTCCCTTCCATTTGAATAGAGCTTGGTTGCAATATAAGACTCAGCCCATACAATACCTGCAGAGGGAAGTCTAAGGATACATTCACACAACACACTGGCAGTTTTTCATGGCCATTTTGCATCAGTGTGTGCATCCATTTTCTGTTCATGTATCCGTTCTTAATGGTTGTTTTGCAACCATTTTGTATCAGATTTTAACAGCCAGTAGTTTTTTACATCCTAACACCTGCAGTGCCCTCAGTATATTTTATACCCTCTCACAGTGCCCCCTGGACATCAAATGGCCCCCATAGTGCCCACAGTATGAATAATAGCCCCATAGTGCCTCCCAGTATAAATAATATCCCCTAAGTGCCTCCCAGTAAGAATACTTGCCCACAGAGTGTCCCCTCTGTATAAATGATGACCCGTTATATAAAGAGCCCCCCCCCCCCCCAGCTCTGGAAGTGTCAACAGATCAATTAAAAGAAAAATACTCACCTCATCCCCTTGCACATGATGGAACACTCGCTCCTTACTGGAGGCAGCAGAATCATGTGACATCAGGTCCTAAAGTCTGCAGTGTTGAGCGAGGGTCCTTGTACAAGTGGATGAGGTGAGTATTTTTTTAATTTTTTTTTAACCACTGAATGGCTTTTGGTGTACCCAACATTAATGGCCGTTAGGCGGTGCACTCCTATCTAAACGACTGTTACAAACGGTCCCATTGATTTCAATAGGGCATCCTATTTTTTTATGCCTGCCATTAATTGGCAATTAAAAAATGGCCAGGTGACTAGCCCTATTGACTG
Organism: Bufo gargarizans; assembly: GCF_014858855.1. Taxonomy (NCBI): domain Eukaryota; kingdom Metazoa; phylum Chordata; class Amphibia; order Anura; family Bufonidae; genus Bufo; species Bufo gargarizans. The sequence goes on from NC_058084.1 coordinate 420,586,204, forward strand.
CAACTGGGGCTAAAAACAGCTGTGTGACTGTCATTCTTCACTGTCGTGAGAATGCAGCCTCAGTATGGGTAAGGAACCATTTACATTGGTAAATTTTGTGCCGGTAACTAGCATTGATTAGACAATGTGCTTTATTTACAAGGAGAAATCATATTACCACTGTATGTCATCAAGTGATAGTTAATCTAATAGACTTTACAAATACAATTTCAATATTGTTGTCAGTAGATGTAAATATCTTAACACAAAGTGCATCTATTTCATCCTGTGCAGAACCACCTACAGGAATCCCAGAGGGACAACCAGGTCAGTTGTATAACTGTCGCTCAGGCCCAGATCACTTCCCTGGCAAGTTTTGTTACAGAAAATCTCTGCGACTAAAAATCAATTCCGTTCATCTGAATTGGGTTGTTTTGGAGGGAAATAAATGGATTTCTGCACGTCCCATTCAGATGAATGGAACTGACTTTCAAGCCACACATCAAAGCCCTTACCACTTCCTGTTACCTGTAACTCAAAAACATTTCTCATATTCACACCTTCCTCAACCTTGAGTCAACTAAAATGCTAAGACATGCCCTCTCCCACTTGGACCACTGCAACATCTTCCTCTGTGGCTGCCCATCTAACACTCTTGCGCCTTTCCATTCCACCCTTAACACTACTGCCCGGTACTCCACCTCTTTCCTCATTTCTCCTCTCCCCTCTGCCAATTCCTTCACTGGCTCACCATTTTTCAGCAAATTTAGTTCAAAATAACAATAGCATACAAGGCCATCATCTGTCCTCTTCTTACCTCCTCCTGACCTACTTTTCCGATACATACCCACACCTAAAGGGAACCTGTCATGTGGATATTTGATTATAATCTAACTAATTATATACAATCATTAACTACTAAAAAGTGCCTTAGATGTATTCACTTACTGGTGTGACAGATGGTTACCTCATAATATACACACAAAGATGCCGCATGCTGCATGCTAATGAGCTGATTGGAGTCCAGCGTGATGTCATTGAGTCCAGCGTTTATTTAATTAACAGCTATAGATATATATAACAGCTACAGATATATATATATATCCCCTGCCCACCTGCTGCTGATTCATATGGAAAATAACTGTCATTCAGCAGCAGGTGGGCGGGGAGAGTCAGGAGCTCATGAATATTCATGACTCATCATTATCAGCTGGAGCTTTTCAATACAAGATGTTGGTAGATTGACTGGGTCAATTAAAGAAAGTGACCCAGCATTTTGAAGATAATCAGTCACTTATTTATGTTGCCCTTAGTTAGGACACCATAAACTGGTGACAGGTTCCCTTTAATATCAGATCCTCACAAGACCTCCTTCTTTGCTCTCCTCTTGTCTGCTCCTCACACAATCATCTACAAGATTTTGTATACTCTGGATCTCACTACCTCTGGATCTTACTGCCTAATTATGTTTCATATTATGTATGTATTAAGATGTAGGTTTGAGTTGGGTATATGATAAAATAAACCTATACAATATTTCAAATTGCACTTCATGATGTGATCTATGACCAGGGCTGGCTTAAGGTCAGATGATATCTTGTGTAGTACATTCTGTTGAAGCCCCCTCCATATGGTGTACCGTAAAGTGCCCAAATAATAAATATGGTGCCCACAGAACAGGGCCAGACTGTTGCTTAAGTAGTACTGCCAAATGAATAAACTATGGAATGAAGCTGCATTCTATTGTATATATTTTGGCATTGTACACATTTGGGGGTATTTTTTTTATTATTATTGCATTGTACTTACAGTATTTTGAGGCTAAAATAATTTTTTTAAATTGGTCTTTATTAACATTTTGGAATCCATTTTTGTTTACAGAGGTGACATGCTGTACTAGCTGCCTGTGGATTTTTTGTCTTTTGCCGTCATCTGGGGAGCGGACCAGCCCCTTATGTCTGCTCTCTGACCTTATAAACACTCAGTGTAGCTCAGTTCTTATGACCTCTCAATAGTTTAGAGATAAGGTTTATTAGATGACCTTCACAAAGTGAAAGTATCAGTCACACAGCTAGAAAAACAGTAAGCCCTTTGTAACAGAGCAGCTCAATATTTTTAATAAAGACCAATTGAAAATATGATTTGTAGCCATAAATTAGCTAAATGCAATCATAATAAAATTGCCTCCAAAGGTGTACATAGCCTTTAATTATGTAGGTGCGCGAACCAGCTTTAGTAATAACAAGTAATGCTCATAGTTTGTATACACGGGTTGTACCCTCACCATAGCTTAGCCCAGACTATAATGGCAGATACACTTTATCATTATTGTATATAACTATCAACAACACAAATTATACTTACCTCTGTATTCAAGAAACAGTAAAGAATTGCCACCACCAATCCCTATAACATAAAGAATTCCCAGACTAAGTAAATGCTGATAAAGTAAGAGAATTGACATACACATTTTTATTACTTTTGAATATTTTATTTACCTGAAATGATCCAATGCAAAGTTCAAACCATATCTGACAATCACTTAAACTTGATATTGGAAAAACAGCAAACACCATATAATGAGCTCCAAAGAGTGGAATAAGCAAAAGGGTAGATTTAGTGAGTCGCCTGCAATAAAGCAAAGACACAACATATTGTTCTCAGATTATCTTTTATCTGTTTGCAAATGTAGGTTTATTATATTTTATATATAGCAAATAATGTCATATTGTTAAAGTGTGGTTTTACATTTGAACATCAGTTTACACATAAAATTGCAGAAATATTACTTTACTTATCTTGCACTGATTCTGAATTATAGCAAGTCTTAAAGGAAATGTGTCACCAAAGATTTTATCTGCCAGTTAAAACCAGATACCAACACATATTTTTTTTTTCTAATCTGTTTTTATTTTCAGATTGCAGATTTGTTTCTTCTATTTGCTGAACATGATTATGGGGGAAGCCATCTTAGCTGAGCTGTTCAGCATTTAGAAAGCATTAAAAAAAATTGTGTTATGGCCGCCCCATGGACCATATACACAATGTACAGGAGGGGACCTCATTGACTTCTATGGGAGAGTTTTCTAGACATGCTCTGTGACCTGTGCAGAGGTTATTGTACAAAGAAAGAATAGATAAGCTCTGACAATCACCTATTGTAAATAGAGGATTGTGTCTTATCTATACACAGAGGTGATATAATTACAGGGAGGATTAGAATGACAGATAAGCAGGTAACAGCGTTAATGTGAAATGGCGCCAATTATTAGACCTAGTGGCCAGTGCAAAAAATGCTGGATTTTTTGTTTTAGTTTAAATACGAATATTGACATTGAAAATTTAAAATATCAAAAATGATAAAAAAATATATTAAACATAAAAAAATATATAAACAGCAGGTCATTTTCTGATGACACATTCCCTTTAAAGTATACCTGTGCTATCAAACAGCATTTTATATATCAATATATCATAGTTTTATCCTGGAGTTTTATGCTGATGAATTATCCTCTGGAATATTGTGCCCTTTTCCGCAGCTTTCCCTAGGCCATGTGACATCGCGTTAATCGGTCACATGGCCTAAGTACAGCTCAGCCCCATAGAAATTAATGGGGCTGTGCTGTGATACCAAGCAGAGCCACTATGCAATGTATGGCGCTGTGCTTAGTTTGCTGAAAGAAGGCGGTGGTGTTACTGCGAGTGCCGGTGCCTTCTCAAACAGCTGATCGGCGGGGATCCCGAGTGTTGGACACCTCCAGAGGATAGGTCATTAGTATAAACCTCCCAGGAAACCCCTTTAAACACTTGGACAACCCCTTTAAGTGAATAAGCCTTTAACATGTGAAACTCATAGTAATACATACTTGAATTGTGACTGGTCATTGCCGCCCACATCTGGAGACCTTAGCTTTTGCAGCAGAATTCGGATGATATTAATAAACAGAAAGAAGTTGACCTGCAAAAAAGGCACACAAATGTTGTTGCATTATTACAGAGCACTTAGTCAGTTTAATACAATAGATCCCTGCATCCTGCTAATCTTGCTTTGTTTGCAGTATGTAGCCATAGAGGCACATCAGTGTGCATAGGAGCTGTAGACACAAAATAGTAAACTATTCTTTTTAGAACTACTTGTCTCTATGGTAACAGAACACAAACAAACCAAACCTGAGCTTGATCCTACAGACGTATTTCCTTCCATGTGCTCCCTACTTCTTATTATACAATGTATAGTTTAATAAAATGAGGGGACACACAGATTGCAGGATCAGACTACACAGGGCTTGTCTGTAGTCTGTTACTTTGGAGACAAGGTCTGCAAAGGAGCTGTGAACACAAAACAGAAGGATCATTATAACTAGAGATGAGCGAATCGAAGCTGAGGAAGAGGAATTAAATCCAAATTCCTGGAAAAATTTGATTCGCAACGAATGCTAATTTCCTAGCGCTTCGTGGTAACGAATTGCATTTTTCCTAAAATGGCTGCTGCACGTGTGAAAACATGGGGCAAGGAACTCTGCGAAGAAGAGATCACCCAGATTGACATGCCTGCATGCAGCCGATCAGCAGCCAGCCAGCTCTGTGCAGCCCTATAAATACGGCAGCCATCTTGGATTCGGACATTTTCCAATGTTCTGAGTGCAGGGACAGATGTGAGAAGGCGCTAGGGACAGCAATAGGAAAAACCTGATTGTGAAAAGAAAACCTGACAAAACGATTTATAAGTGCAGGGAAAGTATAGGGAGGAATTGTTGCACAGCATTTTAGTGCAGGGAGAGACGTCAGAAGACATTAGGGACAGTGCTAGAAAAGCAATTTACAAGTGCAGGGAAAGCTTATTTGGGGATCCAAATAGCCATTACACAGCTCTGTCATTCCAGAAATTAGTTCTTGGGGTGCAAGTGCTATGTTGAAAAGCCTTTAGTGGCTTATATCTGTGGAAAAAGAAAAATATATTCTCAGTTCACTTCTGCAGTTATATGTTGTGAAAGTGTTTAGTGGCGTATGTCGGTACAAACAGAAAAATATATACGCAGTTTACTTCTGCAGCTATATGTGGTGAATGCGTTTAGTGGCCTATTTTAGAAAAAAAAGAAAAATATATGTGCAGTTCACTTCTGCAGTTATATATGGTGAAAGCGTTTAGTGGCGTATTTCAGTACAAAAATAATAATATATATGCACTTCACTGTTGATGTTATTTGCGGTAAAAGCATTTAGTGGCCTATTTCAGTGCAAAAATAAAAATATATTCTCAGTTTACTTCTGCAGTTATATATGTTGAAAGCATTTAGTGGCCTATTTCAGTACAAAAATTAAAATATATTCTCAGTTCACTTCTGCAGTTATTTGTGGTGAAAGCGTATAGTGGCCTATTTCAGTACAAAAATATAAATATATTCTCAGTTAATTTCTGCAGTTATATGTGTTGAAAGCGTTTAGTGGCGTATCTCAGTACAAAAAGAAAAATATATACGTAGTTCACTGTTGCAGTTATTTGCGGTAAAAGCGTTTAGTGACGTAATTTCACTACTAAAAGAAAAATATATTCTCAGTTCACTTCTGCAGTTATTTGTGGTGAAGGCGTTTAGTGGCCTATTTCAGTACAACAAGAAAAATATATACGCACTTCGCTGTTGCAATTATTTGTGGTGAAAGCATATAGTGGCCTATTTCAGTACAAAAATAAAAATATATTCTGGGTTCCCCCAGAAGTATCTGGCTCGATGAGCAGCCGATACTGCACTTGCATCAATCTTGACAGGATTCGTCTCCAGGATTAGTCACCTCGTTCTCGAATAACCAGAAGACTGGCCAATTCTCTCCGGTCTTAGGCAACACTTTATTGAGTAATTGTTGAAAGACAAAAAACTGTTGTCCACTGCCCCCATAAAGGCCTTTCTGGTGCGGTTTAACCACAGATAATTCATTACAAGGACTGCCGCCAATTATCAGATCGAATTGTCCCCATTCTTCAATCTGTTTCCTGGTTATATTCTGTATGTCGCCCACATATACTGCCCTGGATGGCGTACCCGTCCTATCGTGCTGGCTTGCTCACACACCTCTGATGCCATATATTTTTCAACGTTGATTCTAAGCTTTTTCTATGATGACTGGGAACTTGTGATGTTTTCCCTGAAGCAGAGACCAGGGGCTGGTAGTTTGAATCGTGATAAACGTTGCGACTCTTCCGGGCTCCAAGCAATCTTGAAGCTTTGTCTTTTCATTGTCTGTAGCTAATAGAGGCCTGTTCATGCCAGGTAGGTTCCCCCAGAAGTATCTGGCTCGATGAGCAGCCGATACCGCACTTGCATCAATCTTGACTCTGTGGCCTCCTCATGCTGCTGCCACCTCTACAATCTCTTGTCGTCATGCTACTCTGTGGCCTCCTCATGCTGCTGCCACCTCCACAATCTCTCGTCATCATGCTACTCTGTGGCCTCCTCATGCTGCTGCCACCTCCACAATCTCTCGTCATCATGTCACTCTGTGGCCTCCTCATGCTGCTGACACCTCCACAATCTCTCATCATTGTGCTACTCTGTGGCCTCCTCATGCTGCTGACACCTCCACAGTCTCTCATCTTTGTGCTACTCTGGCCTCCTCATGCTCCTGCCACCTCCACACTTTGTTGTCGTGCCACTCTGTGGTCTCCTTATGCGACTGCCACCTCCACACTCTGTAATTGTGCCACTCTGCAGTCCCCTGATGCTGCCGCGACCTCCAGACTCTGTCATAGTGCCACTCTGTGGTCTCCTCATGCTGCTGCCATCTCCATACTATGTCACCTTGACACTCTGTGGCATCCTGATACTGCCACCACCTCCACACTGTCATTGTGCCACTCTGTGGCCTCCTGATGATGCTGCTGCCACCTCCACACTGTCAGTGTCACTCTGTGGCCTCATCATGCTGCTTCCACTTCACCACTATGTCATAGGGCCAATTCTTATGCTGTTCCCACCTTCCCCACTTCATGACTGGGCTACTATTTTGTCTTTCGACCTGGCTGACATCATCATTTATTTGACCCTTCTTCTGATCTGTCAGAAAGAAGGAAAAATGAGACACACAATGGATCCTGCCTATGTAACAGCTGTAAGGCCTGCATGACATGTTCCCTATTTTGCATCAGAATTGGCTTATGATTTGGTAGACAAAAGCAGGAGTGGGTACAAAACACAGAAGGCATGCAAATATTCCATTCACGTATCATCTCTGTTTTGGATCCACTCCTGTTTTTTTTTTGCATTAGCAATACTGATGGATTACTGACCAAATGCTGACCGAGTAAAGGTGGATGCTGAACAGACAGGATACATTTTTTGTGGGTTATTCTGATGGATCAGAGGGGGGTGCAAAATAATCAGTGACGTCAACACAAACTGCTGCTGACACCCTCTCCACTCTTTCGGGGGGCTCTACTTGTATAAGTGTTTAATAGAACAGGTTCTGTAGACATCTATGTGGAATCCACTCATGACAGTGTAAAAGGAGTGCACTTCTTCCTGGCGCTAACATCGACCTGTAAGGCTGAGTTCATACTTAACTTGAGTTATTTGATCAGTTTTGGCCCCGTGACTGCCCAAATAAGTGAAGTGCGCAGTGATTCTAAGAGCGACGCCTGTCATCTGCATGTCATACGGACTCACAGTACTGTTTCACCACCACAGCAGACTCCCTGTGCGTGTTACTGCAAGGCACAGTGTTCTACACCACTATAAAGGCTCTCTGGAGCCAGGAAATAGCAGGTTTTTAACACGATTCGCCGCAAATATATTTGGCAAAGTAGGAGAACATCAGTGGTCAATTGCAATTGAATTACAATTGACTTCATGTTTGAGACATAATTTGCCATATCAAATTTTTTGTACTGGGTTATATATATGGTTCATGTATAGTATACATGAAACATATCTATAGAGGCCAAAACTTGCTATTTTGGCCTTCATCAGGTTGGTATAGTAGCCGTAGCCATAAGTAATCTCTTGCTGCCTAATAATCATTCAGAGAACGCTAGGCCGTGACTCTAGTGGCTTTAAAGCCTTTTTCTTTATTAAACACGTAATAAAACATGATGCCGATTATTATACAAATGGAAAAGTTATAAGCTCCACTTACATGTTTCTGACTCCAAGGACCGTATAATTACCAATATATGGGAATGCCGTTTTTTGCTGTTAAGAAAAGCCCTTTTCTATACAGTCACACCATGAAAAGCCTATACCTAGTGGTGTGTTTTTAACAATGGAAGTCAATGGGTGAAGTATTGTATGTTTATACAGTGGTGTGCTGTACATCTGGAGTATTAATGGAAAGCTCACATGTGATGTGAACACAGCCTAATAAAGCTGCTTCATTTATTATTTTAGAAGTCTTGGATAATCAAAAATCAAGGACTAAAGATGTATATACCCTTTAGTAATTAATAGACTTTGACCGTGCAATTGACTGACTTGAAAGTACATATACGTTGTTTGGAAGCACGAGATGTTGTCACTGATATCACATATATTGGTATGGATTACAGTCCAGGGATGCTCAACCTGCAGCCCTCAGCTGTTGCAAAACTACAACTCCCAGCATGCCGTAATAGCTGTAGGCTGTCCAGGCATGCTGGGAGTTGTAGTTTTGCAACAGCTGGAGGTCCGCAGGTTGGGCATTTCTGGCTTACACCATACATCCCAACCATTTGAGATCTGGTAAGACAGTTTCAGATTTCGGAGGCTGTCCCGCAGTCCCGAGATCCCTGGGGTATGTCCTAATTTCAATTGTATCTGCATCGTGATGACACAGATACAGTTACATACAATGGTGAAGCAATGACCCGTCAGCTTCCTGCTCCACCATTCCCCTGAAGGGCTCTGCCCAGCAGCAGGCGCAATGCAGTGATGTCACTTCTCCTGTTACTGGCATAAGGGGCATAACTATGGGGGCACTCACAGGGCATTTTTTACTGTGATGGGGCATCAAAGGGACAATAACTACTGTGTGGGGGCCATGCTGGGGGCATAACTGTGGGGGCACTAACAGAGCATTCTTACTGTGTGGTGGCATCAAAGGGGCAATAACTACTGTGTTGGGACACTAAGGTGGGCATAACTGGAGGCATTAACAGGGCATTCTTGTTGTGAGAGATGCTGAGGACATAACTAGTGTGTGTGGACACTAAGGGAGTATTCTACAGTGTGGGGACAGTACGGGGTCATCAGTAATGTGTGGGGGCACTAAGGGCGCCTGCATGGGATTGGGAGTGTATAGAGAGGTACTGGGTGGAGTTAGAGGCGAGGATTAGTGTAAATAGCTGTTTTAAAAATGGGGAGGTATGGTTTACAGTATCATTATATCCTGAATAGACCCTATATATTCCACAATATAGGAATAAGCTTTATCAATGTACAGAATAATGGAGGATGATTAAGGTTAATGATTCTTTCCAGCTGCATCCTTCCTTAGGCTACTTTCACACTAGCATTTAAGTTTTCCGCTATTGAGTTCCGTCATAGGGGCTCAATACCGGGAAAAAAAACGCCTCAGTTTTGTCCCCATTCATTGCTAATGGGGACCAAACTGAACTGAACTGAACAAAATGCTCCAAAATGCATCCCGTTCCATTTAGTTGCGTTCCCACACCAAAGAGCAAACCACAACATGTTGTATTTTGCTTTCCGTCCTGGAATGCGGAGAAAGACGGATCCAGCATTACCCCCAATTCAAGTCAATATGGACGGATCCGTTTTCTCTGCCACAATCTGCCACAATAGAAAACGGATCCGAATGTTTAAAGATAATACAACTGGATCCGTTCATAACAGATGCAGATGGTTGTATTATCAGTAACGGAAACGTTTTTGCTGGACCGTGCCGGATCCAGCAAAAATGCTAGTGTGAAAGTAGCCTTATGTGCAGACTAAACAGAAAATCTACTATGAGTAGTATACACGTCTGTTGGATAAGAAATGGAGGATACCCTAAATAGGGTTCACAAAGACAGTATTGTTACATTTTTTTATTTGGTTCCTACGTTGGCTAGTGCAGAGATAACACACGGAAGCACTTAGCTGTCTTCTTATACCTTTACAACAGATATCTGCACGGTACATACGGAGGAGAAGGGGGAGTTTGCTGCTTCCACATGTCTCCTGATTTGCAATCAGCCATATATAAACTTAAGTGATAAGAAAACCTGTACAGTAGATTGTGACAGTCCACTGGGGAATTTTTCAATATAAAGCTAAGTAAATGTATACTCACAATAATGGAAATAATAATTGGTATTCTTATAACCCACCAAGGAATGCTTTGATCATTGGTATCCCAGCATCTGCAACACGAAAAATAGCAAGAAATATATATAAAAAAACAACAAAAACAACTCTTTTTCTTCTCTTTTTTACTTTGTTTTTTTCCTGGGGGGGGAGCTCCTGTTATATAATATTTATAATACATATTTTATATAAATCTTTTTGGAAATAAATAAGAATGATAACATTAAAAAAAGAAAAAATATATAGGTATACACTAAAACGTATATAAAACACATCCCTCATAGTGTTGTGTTGTAATTGTACATACCCGGTATCTTCCAAATAAATTCTTGTTAAAATCCATACAATAATACATATGGTAGGAATACCTGGTGAAGAAAAGAATATAAAGTATTAGCTGATCAGTGTTAAAGTACCCCTGGCAATCTCACAGACGCACTGAAGGAGAGGTGCTGCAGCATCTCCTCCCCATTTTTTATTTACTGTGTTGACTAAAGAGATGTCATAAAAGGCGGCTGTTAGAGGCAGCATTAAACTGATTATAGCACTGGATAGGGGTGTAAAACACATGTGGATCGAGGCCTAAGTAGAGAGAAAGCCAACTTTTACCCAATATGCAAAGCAGTCACTTAGTGCTTCATGGGTGGCCCCGATCAATGCAAGTCCTGTGCCTCACCATTGATATTGCACAGCAGAGGGGCTGGTAAGCAAGACATTCTCGGCAGTACTAAAAGGTCACGTATGCACAGTGGGATTACAGGATGGTGCATTGGCAGAACTCTCCAGCCTGTGTCCATCAGTTTCAGCGATGCCCTGCTCATGTGCTGCATACATATGCTGTAGATTACTGTAGCTAATGGACACAGGATGCATAGTGCAGTTCATGTGCCATTCCGTAATACTACTGTGCATGTGCAAGACGTTTTAAAGTTGTTTTCTTTCCACTTAGACCTTGGTCCACATCAATTTAGGTGTCTTTGCTTCACACTCCTACTCTGCACTGCTATTAGCTTAAGGCCTCATGCACACGACCGTTGTGTGCATCCGTGGCCGTTGTGCCGTTTTCCATTTTTTTTTCGCGAACCCATTGACTTTCAATGGGCCCGTGGAAAAATCGGAAAATGCACCGTTTTGCAGCCGAGACCGTGATCCGTGTATCCTGTCCGTCAAAAAAATATGACCTGTCCTATTTTTTTGACGGACAACGGTTCACGGACCCATTCAAGTCAATGGGTCCGTGAAAGAACACGGATGCACACAAGATTGTCATCCGCGTCCGTGATCCGCGGCCGTAGGTTACTTTCATACAGACGGATCTTCGAAGATCCGTCTGCATAAAAGCTTTTTCAGTGCTGTGTTTTCACTTCGTGAAAACTCAGATCCGACAGTATATTCTAACACAGAGGCGTTCCCATGGTGATGGGGACGCTTCTAGTTAGAATATTCAACGAACTGTGTACATGACTGCCCCCTGCTGCCTGGCAGCACCCGATCTCTTACAGGGGGCTGTGATCCGTACAATTAACCCCTCAGGTGCTGCACCTGAAGGGGTTAATTGTGCGTATCATAGCCCCCTGTAAGAGATCCGGGGCTGCCAGGCAGCAGGGGGCAGACCCCCCTCCCTCCCCAGTTTAAATTCCATTGGTGGCCCAGTGCGCCCCCCCCCCCTCCCTCTATTGTAATTGGTGGCAGCGGAGTTCCGATCGGAGTCCCAGTTTAATCGCTGGGGCTCCGATCGGTAACCATGGCAACGAGGATGCTACTGCAGTCCTGGTTGCCATGGTTACTTAGCCTTAGCAATAGTAGAAGCATCATACTTACCTGCTGGCTGCTGCGATGTCTGTGTCCGGCCGGGAGCTCCTCCTACTGGTAAGTGACAGCAATGCGCCGCACAGACCTGTCACTTACCAGTAGGAGGAGCTCCTGGCCGGACACAGACATCGCAACAGCCAGCAGCCAGGTAAGTATGATGCTTCTACTCTGCTGCCACCAATGATGGAGGGGGGAAGAGGGGAGGCCGCACACTGCCACCAATGTATTAAAACAATAGAAGGAGGAAGGGGGGGCGCACACTGCCACCAATTTTAATGCAATAGAGGGAGGGGGGGGCACACTGCCACCAATGCTATTATTACAATAGAGGGAGGGGGGGGGCGGGGGGCGCACACTGGCCACCAATGCTATTATTACAATAGAGGAAGGGAGGGGGGCCGCACTGGCCACCAATGATATTCAAACTGGGGAGGGTAGGGTCTGCCCCCTGCTGCCTGGCAACCCCGGATCTCTTACAGGGGGCTATGATACACACAGGTAACCCCTTCAGGAGCGGCACCTGAGAGGTTAATTGTGCTGATCACGGCCCCCTGTAAGAGATCGGGTGCTGCCAGGCAGCAGGGGGCAGTCATGTACACAGTTTGTAGTATATTCTAACTAGAAGCGTCCCCATCACCATGGGAACGCCTTTGTGTTAGAATATACTGTCGGATATGAGTTTTCACGATGTAACTCATATCCGACAGTATATTCTAACATAGAGGCGCTCCCATGGTGATGGGGACGCTTCAAGTTAAAATATACCATCGGATTGGAGAAAACTCAGATCAGATGGTATAAAGGGACTCCAGACTTTACATTGAAAGTCAATGGGGACGGATCCATTTGCAATTGCACCATATTGTGTCAACGTCAAACGGATCCGTCCCCATTGACTTGCATTGTAATTCAGGACGGATCCGTTTGGCTCCGCACGGCCAGGCGTGGATCCTCCAAAAATCAAGGAAGACCCACGGATGAAAAAACGGTCACGGATCACGGACCAACGGAACCCCGTGTGCATGAGGCCTAATGTTGACAATGACTAGCAGGTTTTCTTACATTTTTACACAGATCCCACAGGCAATGAATGGGAACTAAAGGATTTCAAAAGATTAAAAAGAATCCGCTTTGCCCAAACAAGAAATAATATAATAATAAATAGTTTTATTTAAAGGAAATCTGTCAGCAGATTTGGACCTGTTACATGTGCACTTGGCAGCTGAAGACATCTGTGTTGGTCCCATGTTCATATGTGCCTGCATTGCTGAGAAAAATTATGTTTTAATATGTACAAATGAGCCTCTAGGAGCAATATATCGGGGGTCAGTGCAGAGATCTCTCCCATCATTAATTTATCCCCAGGACTGTGACTGTGACGAGGGGACATCCTCTGCGTCTGGAGGAAAGAAGGTTTGTACACAAACATAGAAGAGGATTCTTTACGGTAAGAGCAGTGAGACTATGGAACTCTCTGCCTGAGGAGGTGGTGAAGGTGAGTACAATAAAGGAATTCAAGAGGGGCCTGGATGTATTTCTGGAGTGTAATATTATTATTACCGGCTATAGGTACTAGAGATGGGTTGGAGTCAGGAAGGAATATTTTTCCCCTAAAGTGGGGAAAATTGGCTTCTACCTTACTGTTTTTATTTTTTTTCCTCAGGATCCACTTGCAGGATAACAGGCGTAACTGGATGGACAAATGTCTTTTTTCACCCTTATAAACTATGTTACTAACGGGGGCGTTACCATTAGTCCTTGAGGCCAGGGTCGGACTGGCCCACCGGGGAGCCGTTTCCAACTGGAAATTGCAACTCCCAGCATGTCCTGTCAAATGCAGACCTTCAGGACCTGCTGGAAGTTGTAGTTTTCCACACTGCAAAATGCTGCACATTTAGGGTCCATTCAGACATCCATAAGTGTTTTGCGGTCCGCAAAACATGGACACCGGCTCCGCATTTTGCGGGCTGCACATGGCCGGCCCTGTGATAGAAATGCCTATTTTTGTCTGCGATTGTGGGCAAGAATGGGACATGCACTATCTTTTTTGCGGGGTCGCGAAACGGAATGAATGGGTCCGCACCCGTTACGAAAAATTGTGGAACGGATGCAAACCCAGAACTACAGACGTCTGAATGGACCCTTAGGCCCCTTTCACACGAGCGAGTTTTCCGCGCGTGTGAAAGTGGCCTAAGGGTTCATTCAGATGTCTGTGACGTGAACGCAATGCACCCGCACTGAATCCTGACCTATTAATTTCAATGGGTTTGTGTACATGAGTAGGGATGAGCGAACTCGAACTGTATAGTTCGGGTTCGTACCGAATTTTGGGGTGTCCGTGACACGGACCCGAACCCTGACATTTTCGTAAAAGTCCGGGTTCGGGTTCGGTGTTCGTCGCTTTCTTGGCGCTTTTGTGACGCTTTCTTGGCGCTTTTTGAAAGGCTGCAAAGCAGCCAATCAACAAGCGTCATACTACTTGCCCCAAGAGGCCGTCACAGCCATGCCTACTATTGGCATGGCTGTGATTGGCCAGAGCACCATGTGACCCAGCCTCTATTTAAGCTGGAGTCACATAGCGCCGCCCGTCACTCTGCTCTGATTAGCGTAGGGAGAGGTTGCGGATGCGACAGTAGGGCGAGATTAGGCAGATTAACTCCTCCAAAGGACTTCACTTGATTAATCGATCGATCTGCAGCTGTGCATCATTGAGCTGCTGAAATTCAAATGCTCACTCACTGTTTTTAGGCTGCCCAGACCGTTTGTCAGTCACTTTTTTCTGGGGTGATCGGCGGCAATTTTGTGTCTTGTGCGGTGCTGCGACCAAGTGCATCCAAGCTGCGACCAAGTGCATTTAACCCTCAATGGTGTGGTTGTTTTTTGGCTAAAGCCTACATCAGGGTGAAGCTGTCACACCAAGTGCATTTAACCAGCAATAGTCTGTTTATTTTTTGGCCATATACTACATCAGGGGCAAGCTGCGCCCGTCACCAAGTGCATTTAACCCTCAGTAGTGTGGTTGGTCAAGCTGTGACACCAAGTGCATTTAACCAGCAATAGTCTGTTCATTTTTTGGCCATATACTACATCAGGGGCAAGCTGCGCCCGTCACCAAGTGCATTTAACCCTCAGTAGTGTGGTTGGTCAAGCTATCACACCAAGTGCATTTAACCAGCAATAGTCTGTTCATTTTTTGGCCATATACTAAATCAGGGGCAAGCTGCGCCCGTCACCAAGTGCATTTAACCAGCAATAGTCTGTTCATTTTTTGGCCATATACTACATGTTCTGCTTCGCGCTATTGACTGTTGTATAACGCTAGTCAGACAGCTTAACAATAATTCAGAAGTCAAGAAACGTGAGACATCAGATCTGTTTGTATTCTCTTTTCTGAATAACTTTGTAAAACTACAATATAAACATAAACAAAACATATGTATCAGTACATTACATATAATACAGCAGCCTCACTTCATCAGTGAGAGTACTCACAGACAATTCCACCATTAGTCCAGGAATAAATCAAGAGCTCCTCTGCATGCAGCCTGCAAGATCGGTAGTGTCTAAACTCCAGACACCAAACGGACCTTCTGACGTCACACTATCACGTGACATTTCTAGGTCACGTGGGTCGGCAGCCAGCGCGCGCTTCAGAAGTTATATTACAGCAGGAACTTGGTCAGGCATGGCTGCTCTCGCTCTGCGCACCAGCGTCTTTAGCACTGACAGGGGAGAGTGTCTGCCTGAGAGGTACATGTGAAGCCTGTGGAGGGGGCCTGACAATTCTAGGAGGTGTGAGGAGGGGCTGCCATGTGGGATGGGGGGTACTATGGTGTGGGATTGTAGGATGGGGGGTACTATGGTGTGGGATTGCATGATGGGGGGGACTATGGTGTGGGATTGTATGATGGGGGGTACTATGGTGTGGGATTGTATGATGGGGGGACTATGGTGTGGGATTGCATGATGGGGGGGACTATGGTGTGGGATTGCATGATGGGGGGGACTATGGTGCGGGATTGTATGATGGGGGGGACTATGGTGTGGGATTGTATGATGGGGGGGACTATGGTGCGGGATTGTATGATGGGGGGGGACTATGGTGCGGGATTGTATGATGGGGGGGACTATGGTGCGGGATTGTATGATGGGGGGGACTATGGTGCGGGATTGTATGATGGGGGGACTATGGTGCGGGATTGTATGATGGGGGGGGACTATGGTGCGGGATTGTATGATGGGGGGGGGACTATGGTGCGGGATTGTATGATGGGGGGGGGGACTATGGTGCGGGATTGTATGATGGGGGGGGGACTATGGTGCGGGATTGTATGATGGGGGGGGGACTATGGTGCGGGATTGTATGATGGGGGCGGGACTATGGTGCGGGATTGTATGATGGGGGCGCTGCGGTGCGGGATTGTATGATGGGGGCGCTGCGGTGCGGGATTGTATGATGGGGGCGCTGCGGTGCGGGATTGTATGATGGGGGCGCTGCGGTGCGGGATTGTATGATGGGGGCGCTGCGGTGCGGGATTGTATGATGGGGGCGCTGCGGTGCGGGATTGTATGATGGGGGCGCTGCGGTGCGGGATTGTATGATGGGGGCGCTGCGGTGCGGGATTGTATGATGGGGGCGCTGCGGTGCGGGATTGTATGATGGGGCGCTGCGGTGCGGGATTGTATGATGGGGGCGCTGCGGTGCGGGATTGTATGATGGGGGGGGCGGTGCGGGATTGTATGATGGGGGGGGGGGCGGTGCGGGATTGTATGATGGGGGGGGGCGGTGCGGGATTGTATGATGGGGGGGGGCGGGGCGGGATTGTATGATGGGGGGGGGGCGGTGCGGGATTGTATGATGGGGGGGGGGGCGGTGCGGGATTGTATGATGGGGGGGGGGCGGTGCGGGATTGTATGATGGGGGGGGGCGGTGCGGGATTGTATGATGGGGGGGGGGGCGGGATTGTATGATGGGGGGGGGCGGTGCGGGATTGTATGATGGGGGGGGCGGTGCGGGATTGTATGATGGGGGGGGCGGTGCGGGATTGTATGATGCGGGGCGGGATTGTATGATGGGGGGCGGGGCGGGATTGTATGATGGGGGGCGGGCGGGATTGTATGATGGGGGGGCGCTGCGGGATTGTATGATGGGGGGGGCGGGATTGTATGATGGGGGGGGCGGGATTGTATGATGGGGGGGCGGGATTGTATGATGGGGGGGGCGGGATTGTATGATGGGGGGGCGGGATTGTATGATGGGGGGGGGGGGATGTATGATGGGGGGGCGGTGCGGGATTGTATGATGGGGGGGGGGGCGGTGCGGGATTGTATGATGGGGGGGGGGGGCGGTGCGGGATTGTATGATGGGGGGGGGGGGCGGTGCGGGATTGTATGATGGGGGGGCGGGGCGGGATTGTATGATGGGGGGGCGGGGCGGGATTGTATGATGGGGGGCGCTGCGGGATTGTATGATGGGGGGGGGGGGGCGCTGCGGGATTGTATGATGGGGGGGGCGGTGCGGGATTGTATGATGGGGGCGGGATTGTATGATGGGGGGGGGGGGCGGGATTGTATGATGGGGGGGGGGCGGTGCGGGATTGTATGATGGGGGGGGGGCGGTGCGGGATTGTATGATGGGGGGGGCGGTGCGGGATTGTATGATGGGGGGGGGCGGGATTGTATGATGGGGGGGGCGCTGCGGGATTGTATGATGGGGGGGGGCGCTGCGGGATTGTATGATGGGGGGGCGCTGCGGGATTGTATGATGGGGGGGGCGCTGCGGTGCGGGATTGTATGATGGGGGGGCGCTCTGCGGGATTGTATGATGGGGGCGCTGCGGTGCGGGATTGTATGATGGGGGCGCTGCGGTGCGGGATTGTATGATGGGGGCGCTGCGGTGC
Source organism: Bufo gargarizans (assembly GCF_014858855.1). NCBI lineage: Eukaryota > Metazoa > Chordata > Amphibia > Anura > Bufonidae > Bufo > Bufo gargarizans. Next base: position 420,604,169 of record NC_058084.1, read on the forward strand.
GGGATTGTATGATGGGGGCGCTGCGGTGCGGGATTGTATGATGGGGGCGCTGCGGTGCGGGATTGTATGATGGGGGCGCTGCGGTGCGGGATTGTATGATGGGGGCGCTGCGGTGCGGGATTGTATGATGGGGGGGCGGTGCGGGATTGTATGATGGGGGGGGCGGTGCGGGATTGTATGATGGGGGGGGCGGTGCGGGATTGTATGATGGGGGTGGGGGCGGTGCGGGATTGTATGATGGGGGGGGGGGCGGTGCGGGATTGTATGATGGGGGGGGGGGGGGCGGTGCGGGATTGTATGATGGGGGGGGGGCGGTGCGGGATTGTATGATGATGGGGGCGGGATTGTATGATGGGGGGGGGGCGGTGCGGGATGGGATTGTATGATGGGGGGGGCCGTGCGGGATTGTATGATGATGGGGGGGGGCGGTGCGGGATGGGATTGTATGATGATGGGGGGGGCGGTGCGGGATTGTATGATGGGGGGGGGGGGCGGTGCGGGATGGGATTGTATGATGATGGGGGGGGGGGGGCGGTGCGGGATTGTATGATGGGGGGGGCGGTGCGGGATTGTATGATGGGGTGGGGCGGTGCGGGATTGTATGATGGGGGGGGGGGCGGTGCGGGATTGTATGATGGGGGGGGGGGCGGTGCGGGATTGTATGATGGGGGCGTGCGGGATTGTATGATGGGGGGGGCTGCGGTGCGGGATTGTATGCGCGGGGGGGGGCGTATAATATTGGATGCGGGGGGGGGGGGGGGGTAGGGCCCCGTATAATATTGGATGCGGGGGGGGGGGGGGCGCTGTGTGATTTTGTTTGCGGGCTGCTATCTGGGGGGCCACGTTGTATGTCACATGTGTTACTGAATAGAACAGGTTTCCATCTTCTCCGCACCTGATATTTATTCTTATATATTTTCTACTGTACAAGTCGAAGTGAAAGCTGCAGGTTTTACTGTTTAATAAAAACTAATTGTTGAACCCCAAAAAAGGTATTCTATATATTTATGTTCATTTCTCTATTTTTATTATTTTTTATTGCAGTCCTGCTGTATTCTCGGCGCTTGTAGCTGTGCATACGTCTGTAATGGTCAGTGTTGAGTTAAGCTTCAGATGCTTCATTCAAAACTTGTGAGTAATACTGTACAGTGATTCGTCTCTGTACAGTCTTAGAATGTATGGGCTCCGAAGAGCCAAAGTCAGTTATTAACAAAGTTGCGCGAGACCCCATTGAATAACTCGAGTAGTGGATTTTTAAAGTGGAAAAACACTTTGACCCTGGGTTCACACCTGAGCGTTCTGAAAGGAGCGCTCTGTATGCGCGATTGTACCGGCGTTTGCAATCGCGCATACAGAGACAAGCGAACGCCCATTGTCGCGCGTTCCCGAAAGTCTATGTACAGGAACGCGCGACAAAACGCCCCAAAGAAGCTCAAGAACTTTTTTGAGCGTAGGGAGTTTTACAGCGCGTTCAAACGCGCTGTAAAACGCTCAAGTGTGAACCAGGGCCATAGGGAAGCATTGGTTTTCATGTGTTGAGCGTTTTACAGCGCGTTTGAACGCGCTGTAAAACGCTCAGGTGTGAACCCAGCGTAAAACTTTAAACAGAACTCTGCTTCGGTTCAGAGGTTCTAGACGGGACCGAAGCAGAGTTCGGTTTCAAGTGCTTTTCCACTTAAAAAATCAACTACCTGAGTTATTCAATGGAGTCTCGTGCAACTTCATGAATAACTGACTTCGGCTCCTCGGAGCCCATACATTCTAAGACTGTACGTAGTCTAATCACTGTAGTGTACAGTATTAATCCGAAGTTTTAAACAAAGTGCCTTCGGATGAAGCCTCCAACGCTCACTGCGCTTGACACTGACAATGGCCTAACGGACGCTCACATTACACCGCCCTGCTGATCTGTGAGGAACAGCATTTACTGCTACAAGGGGGACTCCCTGTACAATGCTTTAACCCCTTTCTGACCACCCAACGTAAATATACAGTCCTGATCAAAAGTTTGAGACCACTTGAAAAATGGCAAAAAATCCTTTTTAGCATGGCTGGATCTTAACAAGGTTCCAAGTAGAGCTTCAGCATGCAACAAGAAGAAATGAGAGCGAGACCAAACATTTTTTGAGCATTCAATTTAATGAAAACAACGAATAATCTGAAACCGGCTGTTTTTCAGCTGATCAAAAGTTTAGGACCACACCTCCAAAAAAGAACTAAACCCCCCCCCCCCCCCCCCCAAAAAAAAAAAAAGAAATCCAACTTCCAAACATGAACTCAGTAATGAGTAGCTCCACCGTTATTGTTTCGGCATGCTTGATGCAAGCGTTTCCATGAGGTGAGTGGGAACATTTCTCCAAGTGGTGAAGCCGGCCGCACGAAGGCCATCTACTGTCTGGAGCTGTTCTCCATTTTTGTAAACTTCCCTTTGCCATCCATCCCCAAAGGTTCTCAATTGGATTTACATCAGGGGAACACGCAGGATGGGCCAAAAGAGTGATGTTATTCTCCTGGAAGAAGTCCCTTGTCCTGCGGGCATTGTGTACTGTAGTGTTGCCCTGTTGAAAAACCCAGTCGTTACCACACAGACGAGGGCCCTCAGTCATGAGGAATGCTCTCTGCAACATCTGGACATAGCCAGCGGCCGTTTGACCAGGGCTGTGGAGTCGGTAGATAAATGGTCCGACTCCTCCGTTTTTGGTACTTCCGACTCCTACTCCTTTGTATTTAATATGCGAATGTCATTACCACAGAACTACTGGCCAGGAAGCCGCTGCCTTCTCCGCTGTGTGCTGATCTTCTGCTGAAGATCAGGCAGTGCGAGGATCCAGGACGGGGCATTTATTGTAAAACATGATTTCCCCAGTAGAATCCCATAGTCATGTTTAAGCTAACAATCGAGTTTACAGGTTTTTATAGCCTTAGCTGAATGGCAGCAGTTTTTCTGATGGTTTACAGCTTCAGTCTTGAGCTATTGACCATCAATTCCCTTATACAAGTGTCTCTAGTCCTGCAAAAAACATATTTACTTAATCAGTTATCAGTGAGAGGCTAGGTTAACCATGGGCGTTGCGTTCCCTGTAACAGCGGAACACAACACAATGGAAAGTATAAGTATTGCCGCTCCTTAACTGTGCGTTGCGTGCCATATAGTGAAGCATATGAAAAGCATGCTTCTTCATGGTCACTTAACGTGTTTGTTTTGCGGTAACGTGACGCACTGCATGCATTGGCCTTTATTCTTACAGTAGAGAAGTACCGTATTTATCACAAAAGTGGGGGGGAAATAGCAGTGCGTCTTATGGGGCGAATGCTACGACCGTCCGGTGAATAGGCTGAGAGGGAGGAGGGGCTGGGGGCCGGCATCTGTTTCTGTAATGGCAGCGGGGCCCGGGGCAGTCACTGTATTCTCCTACACCGGGCCACGCTCACTGTAGTATACGGTAATCATATCTAACTTGTGGGTATTGTTAAAGTATTCCAATCATCTTAAAAACTTCTTGGCAGTCAGGGGGCCGGGCGGGCGCTCGTAGCGTAGCTCACTACGTCACGTGCCTGCTCTGCCCACTTTATGAATGAAGCAGGCACCAGGCCCCGCTGTTATTACAGAAACAGATTCCGGCCCCCATTCACTAAACAGGGACACTGTTATGGGGGGGATCTGTGGATGACACATAAGATGCTATATATGTGTCATCCACAGATGCCCCCACAATGATCCCCCATAACAGTGCCCCCATAACAGTGCCACCCACAGACCACCATTAGTTCAAAAGCACACCTTTTGGTTAAAAATATTTTTTTTCTTATTTTCCTCCTCAAAAACCTAGGTGTGTCTTATAGGGTGAAAAATATGGTAATTAATTATAACTTTTTGTGAATTGGGACATTTAAACTTGCTTTTTTTTTAATTTTTATTCCAATTTAAATCTAGTAGGGATTGGAGTCGGTTCATTTTTTGCCAACTCCGACTCCAGGTACCCAAAATTGCCTCCGACTCCTCAGCCCTGCATTTGACTCCCCTGCACTTCCTGAAGCATCATTGTTCCACTGAAGGAAAAAGCACCCCAGACCATTATGGCGCCCCCTCCACTGTGGCACGTAGAAAACATCTCAGGTGGGATCTGCTCGTCATGCCAGTAACGTTGGAAATCATCAAGGTTAAATTTTTTCTCATCAGAGAATAAAACTTTCTTCCACCTTTGAATGTCCCATGTTTGGTGCTCTCTTGCAAAGTCCAAACGAGCAGTTCTGTGGCGTTCAAGGAGACGAGGTCTTTGAAGCCCTTCAGTCTCAGATGCCGTCTGATGGTTATGGGGCTGCAGTCAGCACCAGTAAGGGCCTTAATTTGGGTCGAGGATCGTCCAGTGTCTTGACGGACAGCCAATTGGATCCTCCGGCACAGTGCTGATGAAATGCTTTTGGGTCTAACACTTGACTTTTTTTTGTTCCATAACCCTCAGGATCATAAAAAATGATAATTCCAAATGACTGTCTTACTGCGTCCCACCTGTGTCCCCCCCAGCTTATGCAGTTCAGCAACCCGACCACGTTCAAAAAGGGAGAGTTTTTTTGCCTTTGTCATCACAACGTGTGACTACCTGACAGAGAATGACAATAAATCCACAGATTTGGCCTTTTAAGGCCCCTTTCACACGGGTGAGATTTCCGCCCGGGTGCAATACGTTCACCTCACTCACTGAATCCTGACCCATTCATTTCTATGGGGCTGTGCACACGAACAGTGATTTTCACGCATCACTTGTGTGTTGCGTGAAAATCGCAGCATGCTCTATATTGTGTGTTTTCCACGCAACGCATTCCCCATAGAAGTGAATGGGGCTGCGTGAAAATCGCAAGCAAGTGCGGATGCGGTGCGATTTTCACGCACGGTTGCTAGGAGACGATTGGGATGGAGACCCGATCATTATTATTTTCCCTTATACCATGGTTATAAGGGAAAATAATAGTATTCTGAATACAGAATGCATAGTATAATAGGGCTGGAGGGGTTAAAAATAATAATAATTTAACTCACCTTAATCCACTTGATCGCGCAGCCGGCTTCTCTTCTGTCTTCTTCTTTGCTGTGTGCAGGAAAAGGACCTGTGGTGACTTCACTCCGGTCATCAGATGATCCATCACCATGGTAAAAGATCATGTGACGGACCATGTGATGACCAGAGTGACGTCACCACAGGTCCTTTTCCTGCACAGAGCAAAAAAGAAGACGGAAGAGAAGCCGGGCTACGCGATCAAGTGGATTAAGGTGAGTTAAAAATTATTATTTTTTTAACCCCTCCAGCACTATTGTACTATACATTCTGTATTAAGAATGCTATTATTTTCCCTTATAACCATGTTATAAGGGAAAATAATACAATCTACCGAACACCGATCCCAAACCCGAACTTCTGTGAAGAAGTTCGGGTTTGGGTACCAAACATGCAGATTTTTCTCACGCGCGTGCAAAACGCATTACAATGTTTTGCACTCGCGTGGAAAAATCACGCATGTTCCCGCAACGCCCATGTGAAAGAGGCCTAAAGGCATGTGGTCCGAAAATTTGGATCAGCTGAAAAACAGCCTGTTTCAGTTTAATCGTTATTTTTAATTAATTGAATGCTCAAAAAATGTTTTGTCACACTCCCATTTCTTCTTGTTGCACATTGAAGCTCTACTTGGAACCTTGTTAAGATCCAACAATGTAAAATATGATTTTTTGCCATTTTTCAAGTGGTCTTAAACTTTTGATCAGGATTGTACCTCGGTGGGTGGGTATTTAAATATGGTGGCCGCTCGCGAGCACCATAGCTGCTGGGTGCTGTTTTAACCCCTTAAGGACCCATGACGTACATGTACTTCATGAGGTCTGGGGGAAGATCGGGGTGGAATCGCTGCACCATGGCTGCTCTTACCGGCAGGCAGCTATCCCCTGCAGCTCCAAGCGCTGCGATTGGATGATCAATGTGTCGTCACATCGCAGCACAGGAAGCTGTTAGCAGCTGCTGGGAGGAGGTCAGAGGACAGTGGCCGGTGCTGAACTGGTCAGCACCGGTCACCTCCGAGGTGAGCCAGTGTTTTGGGTCCCCTGCCAGCGCTGCGATTGGCTGAAACAACGCTCCAGCCAATGGCAGCGCTATAGCTGCACAGGAAGAGGCAGAACGTCCCTGCATGCAGCCATTCTAGCTAGTGACTGCTTGCAGATAGGTTCTGTGCCTCTGGGACTTGTGCTGTACCACCACTACGAATTTAACGCCTTTGCTGCTGAAAAGAAGAAAGAACAACAACATCTGGAATAGCTGCACAATTTTTGCAGTCCCCCCCCCATCCTTTTTTTAAGGACACCATTTGGTCCGTGCATTTATTTATTTTTTTAACCATTTTCCAGCTCTGCATCACTTTTTCTGTTTGCAACCTGTGACCGCCAATGCTTTTCAGTGCGTACCTGCCTGATCAGCACCTGCGGACTATTTGTGCAGATTTTTTGGCAAATTTTTTTCATATAAAATTTTTGGGGGTTAAAAAAGAACTGGTAGTTAGGGCTTTATATAAATATATATAGAGTTATATATTTCTATATAGATATAAGTAAAAATTTTAGCCAATGTAGTAACGTTTTATACGATCTTTGGTGCTCTGCAGCGCGCACAATCAGTCGTGTGCTCAGTAGCATTTGCACATTTGAGGGTTTTTTTCTTTTTCACATTTGTGTGTGAAAAAATAACTGCAGTTAGTGGTAGTTAGTTTAAGTTAGTTAGTTAGATAGATACATAGATATCTCTCTCAATTTCAGTTAGTCAGTTTAGATTTCAGCACGAACGCACCATCTGTGTACGTGCATTTTGCAACCACTGAGCACCGATCAGTAGTGTCCATTACTGATCGCGTCTGCTCAGTTTGCGCTGCAAGTAATTTTTTATTTTTTTTTGCTGAAAATGTTTTTATTTTTTTAGAACTTTTCTTCTAAATTTAAATTTCAAATTTATTACAAGCCCCTTCAAGTGTGAAAACACTACATACACTCCCCACACTAAATAAAGGTTTACACGTTTCACACCTCAATAAAATAAAAATGTCCCATTCATCCCAACGACTATATTCAGCTGAAGGGGCATACGCCATGCTTGCCTCCGATACAGAGTCTGCCAGTGAGGAAGAAGAGGATGCCACTTTCCTCTACCCCCTCATCCTCATCCGCTGATGAGGGACCCTTTAGACCAGGCATGCTCAACCTGCGGCCCTCCAGCTGTTGTAAAACTACAACTCCCACAATGCCCTGACGTAGGCTGTTTGGGCATGCTGGGAGTTGTAGTTTTGCAACAGCTGGAGGGCCGCAGGTTGAGCATGCCTGCTTTAGAAGGTGCCCCAGGGTAGCAGCGGAGGCAGCCCCCCAGAGTGAGCCCACATGGACCCCACCCCCTGACCATTATCAGCCCCAAATTCCGGAGTTCGTGGGCCACTCAGGAATTCTGATAGATTGTGCGGACTTCGCTGAGCTAGATTTTTTCAAAATCTTCTCTGAAAATTTTGTAAATCTAATGGTGACCGAAACCAATTTAGACGCACAACAATTCATTGCTCAGAACCCGAGTTCTCCATACGCTAGACCCCTAGGTTGGACCCCAGTAGATGCAGCAGAGATGATGAAGTTTTGGGGACTCGTGCTGCATATGGGCGTAGTAAAGAAGCCAAATGTTAGACAATATTGGAATTCTGACATTTTCTACCAGACTCCAATTTTCAGTCAGACCATGAACCCGAAGCGGTTTGAATGGCAGCTAAAACCCATGTCTCTGTAGGTAACACATAGAAAAGGTCTATCTGGTGTATGGGAAATAGACAGTTCTCTGTGAGCAGGCTAAACGCCATGTCTGAAGAGGACCTCACCAGCAGGAGAACCTCTCTGTATATAACACATAGAAAAGGTCCGTCTGGTGTATGGGAAATAGACATTACACTGTGAGCAGGCTAAACCCCATGTCTGAAGAGGACCTCACCAGCAGGAGAACCTCTCTGTATATAACACATAGAAAAGGTCCGTCTGGTGTATGGGAAATAGACAGTTCACTGTGAGCAGGCTAAACCCCATGTCTGAAGAGGACCTCACCAGCAGGAGAACCTCTCTGTATATAACACATAGAAAAGGTCCGTCTGGTGTATGGGAAATAGACAGTTCACTGTGAGCAGGCTAAACTCCATGTCTGAAGAGGACCTCACCAGCAGGAGAACCTCTCTGTATATAACACATAGAAAAGGTCCGTCTGGGGTATGGGAAATAGACATTACACTGTGAGCAGGCTAAACTCCATACCTGAAGAGGACCTCACCAGCAGGAGAACCTCTCTGTGTATAACACATAGAAAAGGTCCGTCTGGTGTATGGGAAATAGACAGTTCACTGTGAGCAGGCTAAACTCCATACCTGAAGAGGACCTCACCAGCAGGAGAACCTCTCTGTATATAACACATAGAAAAGGTCCGTCTGGTGTATGGGAAATAGACAGTTCACTGTGAGCAGGCTAAACTCCATGTCTGAAGAGGACCTCACCAGCAGGAGAACCTCTCTGTATATAACACATAGAAAAGGTCCGTCTGGTGTATGGGAAATAGACAGTTCACTGTGAGCAGGCTAAACTCCATGTCTGAAGAGGACCTCACCATCAGGAGAACCTCTCTGTATATAACACATAGAAAAGGTCCGTCTGGTGTATGGGAAATAGACAGTTCACTGTGAGCAGGCTAAACCCCATGTCTGAAGAGGACCTCACCAGCAGGAGAACCTCTCTGTATATAACACATAGAAAAGGTCCGTCTGGTGTATGGGAAATAGACAGTTCACTGTGAGCAGGCTAAACTCCATGTCTGAAGAGGACCTCACCAGCAGGAGAACCTCTCTGTATATAACACATAGAAAAGGTCCGTCTGGTGTATGGGAAATAGACAGTTCACTGTGAGCAGGCTAAACTCCATGTCTGAAGAGGACCTCACCAGCAGGAGAACCTCTCTGTATATAACACATAGAAAAGGTCCGTCTGGTGTATGGGAAATAGACAGTCACTGTGAGCAGGCTAAACCCCATGTCTGAAGAGGACCTCACCAGCAGGAGAACCTCTCTGTATATAACACATAGAAAAGGTCCGTCTGGTGTATGGGAAATAGACATTACACTGTGAGCAGGCTAAACCCCATGTCTGAAGAGGACCTCACCAGCAGGAGAACCTCTCTGTATATAACACATAGAAAAGGTCCGTCTGGTGTATGGGAAATAGACAGTTCACTGTGAGCAGGCTAAACTCCATGTCTGAAGAGGACCTCACCAGCAGGAGAACCTCTCTGTATATAACACATAGAAAAGGTCCGCCTGGTGTATGGGAAATAGACAGTTCACTGTGAGCAGACTAAACCCCATGCCTGAAGAGGACCTCACCAGCAGGAGAACCTCTCTGTATATAACACATAGAAAAGGTCCGTCAGGTGTATGGGAAATAGACAGTTCACTGTGAGCAGGCTAAACCCCATGCCTGAAGAGGACCTCACCAGCAGGAGAACCTCTCTGTATATAACACATAGAAAAGGTCCGTCAGGTGTATGGGAAATAGACAGTTCACTGTGAGCAGGCTAAACTCCATGTCTGAAGAGGACCTCACCAGCAGGAGAACCTCTCTGTATATAACACATAGAAAAGGTCCGTCTGGTGTATGGGAAATAGACAGTCACTGTGAGCAGGCTAAACCCCATGCCTGAAGAGGACCTCACCAGCAGGAGAACCTCTCTGTATATAACACATAGAAAAGGTCCGTCTGGTGTATGGGAAATAGACATTACACTGTGAGCAGGCTAAACCCCATGTCTGAAGAGGACCTCACCAGCAGGAGAACCTCTCTGTATATAACACATAGAAAAGGTCCGTCTGGTGTATGGGAAATAGACAGTTCACTGTGAGCAGGCTAAACTCCATGTCTGAAGAGGACCTAACAAGCAGCAGATCTGATGGGGCTCATGCTGAGCTTTCCTTTGACCATGATGATGGTGAAATCACAGGTTACCGCCAGAGTATTGCAATCTGGATGTATAATTTGATGGTAACATTTCACAGATAACACTTGATGAATAGAAAATTTGAGCCGATACTTTCGTTTTCTCGGACACTGGAAGACGGACATTTCTCAGTGATTAGAGGCTCCTCTGCAGCATCATCTGAGGTCACACCTTGTTCTAACAGGACTCGGGGTGAAGGGCGTCCATGATATGGATTCACGTTTTATAGTGATATTAAACAGTTAGGCCTCCTGCACACAAAAGTTTTTTGTTTCCGTTTAGCAAAAGGCTTTTTAAATCCCATATATGGAAAAAAACGGAATGTACTCCGTATGCATTCAGTTTCCGTTTTTCAGTTCAAAGATAGAACAGGTCATATTATTGCCCGCAAATCATGTCCCGGGGCTCCATTCAAGTCAATGGGGCTGTAAAATGAACGGATACAGAATGCATCCGTATGTTTTCCGTATTTGTTCCATTTTTTGATAAACCGTCTATTGAAAATTTTATGCCCAGCGGAATTTTAGAATGTAATTACTGTATATGCCTTGTTTCCGTTCCTCAAAAAACGCAAACCAAACAGAAAAACGGAACGGAAACTGAGACAGTACTGAAACAAAAAAAATTAAAAAACGTATCCTTTTAAAACGGACTTCAAAACCATCCGGTCTTCTGCAGGAGGCCTTATAATTAGGATTAAAAATAAAAATGAGATTTTCTACCACTCATCTGTTCAACTTTATTTGGCAAAATTATTGTAATGGATCACATACCACAAAGGGTTAAGAAGGTCCTTACAGAGTATGGAGTTTAGCCAATTCACTGTGAATCAGCTAAATCCCATCATAGTTCTGTACCTGACCACCAGGGGGCTGAGAGGTCCGCACCGTGTATGGAGTTTAGACAGCTCAATGTGAGCTGGCTAAACACTAGCTCTGTTCCGGACCCGTCCACTAGGGGGCAAAAAGGTCCGTACCGTGTCTGGAGTTTAGACAGCTCATAGAGAGCTGGCTATTTCCCATACTGCAAAACGACCAGGTCCGTTTGGTGTCTGGAGTTTAGACACAACCCTGCAAGATCCAGGAGCAGTGATGAAATGGAGGAAATACAGTTCCAGGTTAAAGGTTACTGCCTCTGACAATACACTTCCTGTAAAGTTCTGGCGAAGTAGAAACTAACTTTGACCACTAGATGGCAGCAACGTCAAACATAACATTTAAATATAACCTTTACAACACATTGCATACATTATAATGCACAAATAGGCGGAACACTCCCTGTCTGGCATAATAATTATTATGTCACTACCTAAATAACTACTGCTATGCAGAAAAAACATATAAACAGGAAATGGAATCCTAGCTAATCTGAAACTAAAACTATGACATCAGTTATAGGTCTAAGATACATTTTGGAAGTCCCATTCTTCGCAATCTTGACCTCTACCTTCCTAACATTGCCATCCCTGCTTGGTAGAGCATTGACAATAAGTCCTACAGGCCACTCATTCCTGCTCTCTTGGCTGTCCTTCAACAGAACAACAGTCACCCACTTTTACATTTGGGCGATCCCTCAGTCCATTTCCTACGGCGTTGTAGATTCGACAGATACTCCCTCTTCCATCTTTTCCAAAAGGTGTCTGCCAAGCATTGTACTTGCTTCCATTGTTTAGCATGAACTTGTGTTGTACTTATGGTTCCGGATGGAGCAGACAAAGAGTTCACCTTTTGAGTCAACAACATTGCTGGGGTAAGGACCATAGGTCTATCTGGGTCTGAGGACACAGGAACTATAGGCCTGGCATTCATAATAGCTGTAACCTCTGCCATAAAGGTGCTTAAAGTCTCATGGGTCAAGTGAGCAGTTTTAGTTTGGAGCAACATAGCGTCCAAGATTCGCCTGGCAATACCTATAAGTCTCTCCCAGACACCACCCATGTGTGAAGAGTGTGGAGGATTAAAGACCCATGTACATCCTTTGTCTTGGAGAAAGTCTTGCAATTGTGATTCGCTGGCACAAATGTTAAGTTCCTTGCAGGCTCCTACAAAGTTTGTTCCTCTGTCGGAACGGAGCAGTTTTGCTGGGCCACGAATTGAGAAGAATCTCCTCAAAGCATTAATAAAGCTTGATGTTGACATGGTTTCAAGTAGCTCTATGTGTACAGCTCGGGTGGACAAACAAGTGAAAAGGACTGCCCATCGTTTACTGTCTGCGCTGCCTCCCCTAGTGCGGCGGGTTAAGACAGACCACGGACCAAATACATCTAAGCCCACATTGGTGAAAGGTGGTTGAGCAATTACTCTGTCCTCTGGTAGCTCTGCCATCTTTTGACTTTGTAACCTTCCTCGCAGCTTGCGGCAGATGACACATTTGTGTATAACAGCTGATACCAAGCGTTTGCCACCAAGAATCCAGAAACCTGCGGTTCTAATTGCACCTTCTGTGATGTGTCGCCCTTGGTGAACTACTTGTTCATGATAGTACCTAACAAGCAGTGTTGCAATGTGGTGATTATAAGGTATAATGACAGGCTGTTTCTCTTCCTCTGAAAGTTCTGCAAGAGACAAACGTCCACCTACTCTCAACAACCCATTTTTGTCTAAAAAGGGGCTAAGCTTCCTAAGACGGCTTTGTTTCGGGAATGTCTTTTGTTTTTTGATGCAGTCAATTTCCTTCTGGAAATGTTTGTTTTGAACAGAAGAAATTATAACAGACTTTGCCTGAGCAAGTTCTTCTAGATTGACTTGTTCATGGAAACTTTCCCACCTTCTGACCTGATTGCTGCTGGTTTCCCTCTGGAAGGTTTTAGCGACATGGATGAGTCTGGCTAGGGTCTTAACTAATATCTTCCAGCAAGAAAATCTATCAAAGCAATGTGAGTGAAGTGTGGCTTCAGAAGCTCTGGTGCTGAAGCTTGTAATCTCAAATCTGATTTCAGGGTCAGCTTCAGGCTCTATGAGTGGAAAAGCATTAGCAGTGTCTATATCCTCACAGTATGGTTGGTACAGAAAGGTTGGGCCTGAGAACCAAATAGAGTTCTGAAGGCATGCTGCTTGAGTAGGCCTAGTGGCATAATCTGCAGGGTTTTGATCTGTAGATACATAGGACCACTGATCTGGATGTGTAGACTGCCTGATTCTATTCACTCTGTTGGAGACATACAGATAGAACCTCCTAGTGGTGTTGCAAATGTACCCTAGGACAGTCTTGCTATCAGTGAAGAATTTCACAGCATCAAAATCAGTGTCTAGTTGATCTGTGATTAGCTCAGACATTTCGACTGCAAGTACAGCAGCACACAACTCTAAACGAGGAATAGTGTGGGCTGGTTTTGGGCTTAATTTGGACTTTCCCATGACAAATCCAACACGACACACATTTTCTGCATCAATTACTTTCAAGTACGCTACTGCACCTATAGCTGTAGTGGATGCATCTGAGAAGATGCATAGTTCTTTCCTGCAAGCTGATGATAGAGATATGGGCACATAGCATCTGTCTATCTTTAGGTGCTCTAACGCTTGCAAGGATTCTGTCCATTGAACCCACTCACTTAGTCTCTCTTGTGGAAGCAATGCATCCCATTCATTTTTCCCAGATGACAGTTCACGAACTAAGGCCTTACCTCTTATTGTCACAGGTGATACAAACCCTAGGGGATCATAGAGGCTGTTTACGGTGGATAGAATGCCTCTACGTGTAAAAGGCTTTTCCTCTGAAGAAACTCTGAAAACAAAACTATCATTTTCTAGATCCCAACTCAGGCCTAGGCTTTTCTGCAAGGGAAGGGCGTCTGTACCTAGGCAAAGATCTTTAAGGTCCTTAGCTCTGTCTGCTACAGGGAAGGCTTCCATTACTTTTTGGCTGTTGGAAGCGATTTTATGAAGACGCAGATTGGATTCTGCCAGCATTTGCTTTGCTTTACTGAGGATGGAGATTGCATCTTCAGGTGTGCTAGCAGAAGCGAGTCCATCATCTACATAGAAATGTCTCAATACAAAGTGTTTGGCTTCTTGTCCATAGCACTCCGCATTTTTCTGGGCAGCCTTTTGCATGCAGTATATAGCGACGGCAGGAGAGGGGCTATTGCCAAATACATGCACTTTCATTCTGTACTCGACAATTTCTTTGTCTATGTCATTGTCTTTGTACCAGAGAAAACGTAGAAAGTCTCTATGGTCTTCTCTGACAAGAAAGCAATAAAACATTTGTTGCACATCTGCTGTGAAAGCAACAGGCTCTTTTCTGAAGCGCATGAGGACACCTAGCAAGGTATTGTTTAGGTCAGGGCCACTCAACAGTACGTCATTTAAAGAGACTCCTTTATACTCTGCGCTGGAATCAAAAACTATTCTGATTTGGTTAGGTTTGTGAGGATGGTAAACACCAAACATTGGTAGATACCAGTGTTCTCTGTCTGTCTCAAGTGGTCCTGCAACTTCAGCGTGATCATTGTCTAGCATCCCCTTAATGAATTCAGTGAAATCTCTTTTCACTTCTGGCTTTCTCTGCAGTGTTTTGCTGAGTGAATGCAAACGCTTCATGGCTTGCTCCCTGTTACTAGGCAAAACACGTCTGGGTGTGCGAAAGGGGAGAGGAGCCACCCAACTGTGATTGTCATCTTGGTAGGCCTCTTTATCCATAATCTGCAAGAAGATCTGGTCTTCTATAGAGAGGGCCTGTTTATCATCATCTTTAGTTTTCTGAAATACTGTTATCCCTAGATTGTCTGTCTCAATGTTGGAGTTGACTTCTTCTTTACCATATAGTGTAGAAAAGTCACAGTGTTGTGTTGACCTGCCAAAGCTTTCCTTGACAATGAAGTTGTTGTGACAGGGACTGAGAAGGGATGTGCGTCCATTTGTTAACACAGACGTCTTCAAAGTGCTAACGTTGTCAGGCTGGTGCACTGTCCCCAGGCAAACTTCTCCTACAATGACCCACCCCAGGTCCAGTCTCTGTGCATAAGGGGCATTATAAGGTCCATTGATTTGCTGGCGTACCTTGTGTACCTGAAGGATATCTCTTCCAAGAAGTAGAAGGATAGAAACATCTGGCTCAACAGCTGGGATTAGGTGAGCAATTGAGCGGAGGTGGGGGTGGTGATGAGCTACTTCTGGAGATGGAATCTCAGTTTTGTCATCAGGTATCATGCCACACTCTATTAGGGTAGGAAGTGGGAACTGCACTTTCTTATTGAAGGATTCAATGGTAAAGTCAGTAGCTCTTCTCCCTGTGGTTTCAATTGTCCCTGCACATGTCCTTAGAGTGTATGGAACTGCACTTGCCTTAAGGTTAAAGATATCAAAGAAATCTGACTTTGCAAGGGATCTGTTACTCTGTTCATCTAGCACTGCATACATTTTCACCTGCCCTTTCTCTCTTGCCAGTGGGATACACAGTCACTAGACAGATTTTAGAGCATGATCGTGCACTCTTGCCTTGTCCACATACTTCGGTGCAATTGGACATTACAGAGGAGAGTGAGGTCTCTTGTTGCTCCCTGCCCTGATCTTTCCTGGGTTCTACAGTCTCTAGTGGGGCAGGAGCAGGGCCGGGGTGCAAAGCTGCAATATGTCTCTCACTGCCACATTCTGTACATTCTACTGGTATTTTGCAGTCTTTGGCAATGTGATAAGTAGATCCGCAGCACTTGAAACAGATGCCGTTTTGTTTAAGGAAGGACATCCGCTCTGCGATGGGTTTGCTTCTAAAGCCTTTGCATTTCTTTAGTGGATGTGGTTTTTTGTGTATTGGACAATGTCTCTCAGGGTTTTCTATGGTGTGTACCTTGTGGGTGCTTTGGTAGTCTGTGACTTCCTGAAGGTACAGCTGTTTTGTGTGTGGATACATAGGTCCTACCGTGAGGTCTGTGAGGTCTCTCTGGTCTGTGTGATTGATTGCCGCTGGTGGTGAAGGCGAAACTGGGATCACTTCGGATTTTCGCTTGCTGTCGGACAAACCTAGAAAACACAGAGAAAGGGGGAAAAGAGACTCCATAATCTTCTTTGAATTTACCTCCCACAGACATCCACTTGTCTTGCAGATTTGAAGGTAGCTTCTCTACTATGGGATTAGTGCCTCTAGCTGTATCTAGATACGAAAGTCCTTGCAAGTAGCCATCCTCTTTGGCATATTCTATCTCTAGTAGAAGATCACTTAGTTCTTGTAGCCGCACGTTGTCTCTGTAGCCCACCTTGGGAAAGACTTCAAGTTTATTCAACAGTGCTCCTTCTATTACCTCTGGGGATCCATACGTTTCTTCTAGTCTTCTCCAGGTCATGTTGAGTCCTGCTGCAGGGTTAAACAGGTTTGCTCTTCTCATCCTCTTAGCATGCTCTGCTGACTCGGTGCCAAGCCATTTTATCATTAAATTAAGCATTTCTGCTGGTGATAAGTTCAGACCTTCAGTGGCATTCAGAAAGGAAGATTTCCATGCCCAATAGTTTTCAGGACAGTCATCAAATTGGAGAAAGCCTGAGCTAACCATTTCTTTGCGGATGAGATATTTGGTGACATCCGCTGCACATTGTTGTTCGCGCATGTAATCTGTAGGTTGAGGTGATGGGAACACTTGTTTTTTGTTCTTAGGGGTTTCTGGTGCTTCCTTCTTGGTTTGCTGGCAGTCGCTGACCTCATGAGGTTGATTGGGCCTGCTCAGGGGGTATGTTGATCTCGGCCTGAATTCCTTTGCTTCAGGTTTAAGAGACTGTTCCTTTGTATGCGCATCAGTAAGGTTCTGGAGGTACTCATTTGTACGATCTGCAGAGAATAGAGGTTTTTCTGGAACCTCTGAGTCTTTATATGATCTTTCACTTCCTAACCGACTTGTTCCCATGTAGGCAGCGGCCTCTGCTTCAGCAGCAGCAGCTGCAGTCTGTCGCTGCAGGATGAGCAATTTTGATTCTAAAACCGCTTCTTCTTATGCTATTGCAGCTTCCCTAGCTGCTCTTTCTTGTGCCAGGGCAGCTTCCCTAGCTGCTGTCTCTTGTGCTACAGCAGCTTTCTTTGCTGCTAACTCCTGCATCATCATGGCTTCTTTTTCTGCGTACTGTAGCTGGACGCGGGCAGCTTCTGCCTTGGCACGAGCTCTAACTGCTGAGGAACTTGCTGAGGACATCTTGCTAGCCCGTGAAGTTCTGGACACATGCGACTTTGCATCGTCTTGCTGGGCACTGGGAATGTTCTCCCTGCCTTGCTGTGTCTGCGGTAGCGTGACATCAGCCTGGTACTTTGTTCCTGATCTTAGACTCATGCTGCAGTAATGGCGTCTCAGTTTATTCCAGACCGCCACGTGGGTTGTCTTTTTACTGTTCTGCTTCGCGCTATTGACTGTTGTATAACGCTAGTCAGACAGCTTAACAATAATTCAGAAGTCAAGAAACGTGAGACATCAGATCTGTTTGTATTCTCTTTTCTGAATAACTTTGTAAAACTACAATATAAACATAAACAAAACATATGTATCAGTACATTACATATAATACAGCAGCCTCACTTCATCAGTGAGAGTACTCACAGACAATTCCACCATTAGTCCAGGAATAAATCAAGAGCTCCTCTGCATGCAGCCTGCAAGATCCAGGAGCAGTGATGAAATGGAGGAAATACAGTTCCAGGTTAAAGGTTACTGCCTCTGACAATACACTTCCTGTAAAGTTCTGGCGAAGTAGAAACTAACTTTGACCACTAGATGGCAGCAACGTCAAACATAACATTTAAATATAACCTTTACAACACATTGCATACATTATAATGCAAAATAGGCGGAACACTACATCAGGGGCAAGCTGCGCCCGTCACCAAGTGCATTTAACCCTCAGTAGTGTGGTTGGTCAAGCTATCACACCAAGTGCATTTAACCAGCAATAGTCTGTTCATTTTTTGGCCATATACTAAATCAGGGGCAAGCTGCGCCCGTCACCAAGTGCATTTAACCAGCAATAGTCTGTTCATTTTTTGGCCATATACTACATCAGGGGCAAGCTGCGCCCGTCACCAAGTGCATTTAACCCTCAGTAGTGTGGTTCGTCAAGCTGTGACACCAAGTGCATTTAACCAGCAATAGTCTGTTCATTTTTTGGCCATATACTACATCAGGGGCAAGCTGCGCCCGTCACCAAGTGCATTTAACCAGCAATAGTGTGGTTATTTTTTGGCCATATCCCAGTCTAATTCTGTCACTAAATCCATACCGGTCACCCAGCGCCTAAATACTAGGCCTCAAATTTATATCCCGCTAAATCTCTCGTTACCCACCGCTGTACTGTTGTGGCTGGGAAAGTTATTTAGTGTCCGTCAAAGCACATTTTTTGTTCTGGGTTGAAGTACAATTCCCAATTTAGCAATTTCATAATTTAGTGGTTCCTGCTATATCAGAGCTATTTGAAATCTATCCCTAAAAGGGTATATAATATTCAAGGTGCACATAGGGTCATTCAGAATTACTTCACACACACGCTACTGTGCATTTCCAAGTCTAATTCTGTCGCTAAATCCATACCGGTCACCCAGCGCCTAAATACTAGGCCTCAAATTTATATCCCGCTAAATCTCTCGTTACCGCTGTCCTGTTGTGGCTGGGAAAGTTATTTAGTGTCCGTCAAAGCACATTTTTTGTTCTGGGTTGAAGTACAATTCCCAATTTAGCAATTTCATAATTTAGTGGTTCCTGCTATATCAGAGCTATTTGAAATCTATCCCTAAAAGGGTATATAATATTCAAGGTGCACATAGGGTCATTCAGAATAACTTCACACACACGCTACTGTGCATTTCCAAGTCTAATTCTGTCGCTAAATCCATACCGGTCACCCAGCGCCTAAATACTAGGCCTCAAATTTATATCCCGCTAAATCTCTCGTTACCGCTGTACTGTTGTGGCTGGGAAAGTTATTTAGTGTCCGTCAAAGCACATTTTTTGTTCTGGGTTGAAGTACAATTCCCAATTTAGCAATTTCATAATTTAGTGGTTCCTGCTATATCAGAGCTATTTGAAATCTATCCCTAAAAGGGTATATAATATTCAAGGTGCACATAGGGTCATTCAGAATAACTTCACACACACGCTACTGTGCATTTCCAAGTCTAATTCTGTCGCTAAATCCATACCGGTCACCCAGCGCCTAAATACTAGGCCTCAAATTTATATCCCGCTAAATCTCTCGTTACCGCTGTACTGTTGTGGCTGGGAAAGTTATTTAGTGTCCGTCAAAGCACATTTTTTGTTCTGGGTTGAAGTACAATTCCCAATTTAGCAATTTCATAATTTAGTGGTTCCTGCTATATCAGAGCTATTTGAAATCTATCCCTAAAAGGGTATATAATATTCAAGGTGCACATAGGGTCATTCAGAATAACTTCACACACACGCTACTGTGCATTTCCAAGTCTAATTCTGTCACTAAATCCATACCGGTCACCCAGCGCCTAAATACTAGGCCTCAAATTTATATCCCGCTAAATCTCTCGTTACCGCTGTCCTGTTGTGGCTGGGAAAGTTATTTAGTGTCCGTCAAAGCACATTTTTTGTTCTGGGTTGAAATACAATTCCCAATTTAGCAATTTCATAATTTAGTGGTTTCTGCTATATCAGAGCTATTTGAAATCTATCCCTAAAAGGGTATATAATATTCAAGGTGCACATAGGGTCATTCAGAATAACTTCACACACACGCTACTGTGCATTTCCAAGTCTAATTCTGTTAGTAAATCCATACCGGTCACCCAGCGCCTAAATACTAGGCCTCAAATTTATATCCCGCTGAATTTGAATACAATACATTGGGCCAAATAATATTTTTGTTGTTGTGGTGAACCATAACAATGAGAAAAACATCTAGTAAGGGACGCGGACGTGGACATGGTCGTGGTGGTGTTAGTGGACCCTCTGGTGCTGGGAGAGGACGTGGCCGTTCTGCCACATCCACACGTCCTAGTGTACCAACTACCTCAGGTCCCAGTAGCCGCCAGAATTTACAGCGATATATGGTGGGGCCCAATGCCGTTCTAAGGATGGTAAGGCCTGAGCAGGTACAGGCATTAGTCAATTGGGTGGCCGACAGTGGATCCAGCACGTTCACATTATCTCCCACCCAGTCTTCTGCAGAAAGCGCACAGATGGAGCCTGAAAACCAACCCCATCAGTCTGTCACATCACCCCCATGCATACCAGGGAAACTGTCTCAGCCTCAAGTTATGCAGCAGTCTCTTATGCTGTTTGAAGACTCCGCTGGCAGGGTTTCCCAAGGGCATCCACCTAGCCCTTCCCCAGCGGTGAAAGATATAGAATGCACTGACGCACAACCACTTATGTTTGCTGATGATGAGGACATGGGAATACCACCTCAGCATGTCTCTGATGATGACGAAACACAGGTGCCAACTGCTGCGTCTTTCTGCAGTGTGCAGACTGAACAGGAGGTCAGGGATCAAGACTGGGTGGAAGACGATGCAGGGGATGATGAGGTCCTAGACCCCACATGGAATGAAGGTCGTGCCACTGACTTTCACAGTTCGGAGGAAGAGGCAGTGGTGAGACCGAGCCAACAGCGTAGCAAAAGAGGGAGCAGTGGGCAAAAGCAGAACACCCGCCGCCAAGAGACTCCGCCTGCTACTGCCCGCCGCCATCTGGGACCGAGCACCCCAAAGGCAGCTTCAAGGAGTTCCCTGGCATGGCACTTCTTCAAACAATGTGCTGACGACAAGACCCGAGTGGTTTGCACGCTGTGCCATCAGAGCCTTAAGCGAGGCATTAACGTTCTGAACCTGAGCACAACCTGCATGACCAGGCACCTGCATGCAAAGCATGAACTGCAGTGGAGTAAACACCTTAAAACCAAGGAAGTCACTCAGGCTCCCCCTGCTACCTCTTCTGCTGCTGCCGCCTCGGCCTCTTCTGCTGTTGCCGCCTCGGCCTCTTCTGCTGCTGCCGCCTCGGCCTCTTCCTCCGCCTCTGGAGGAACGTTGGCACCTGCCGCCCAGCAAACAGGGGATGTACCACCAACACCACCACCTCCGTCACCAAGCGTCTCAACCATGTCACACGGCAGCGTTCAGCTCTCCATCTCACAAACATTTGAGAGAAAGCGTAAATTCCCACCTAGCCACCCTCGATCCCTGGCCCTGAATGCCAGCATTTCTAAACTACTGGCCTATGAAATGCTGTCATTTAGGCTGGTGGACACAGACAGCTTCAAACAGCTCATGTCGCTTGCTGTCCCACAGTATGTTGTTCCCAGCCGCCACTACTTCTCCAAGAGAGCCGTGCCTTCCCTGCACAACCAAGTATCCGATAAAATCAAGTGTGCACTGCGCAACGCCATCTGTAGCAAGGTCCACCTAACCACAGATACGTGGACCAGTAAGCACGGCCAGGGACGCTATATCTCCCTAACTGCACACTGGGTAAATGTAGTGGCAGCTGGGCCCCAGGCGGAGAGCTGTTTGGCGCACGTCCTTCCGCCGCCAAGGATCGCAGGGCAACATTCTTTGCCTCCTGTTGCCACCTCCTCCTTCTCGGCTTCCTCCTCCTCTTCTTCCACCTGCTCATCCAGTCAGCCACACACCTTCACCACCAACTTCAGCACAGCCCGGGGTAAACGTCAGCAGGCCATTCTGAAACTCATATGTTTGGGGGACAGGCCCCACACCGCACAGGAGTTGTGGCGGGGTATAGAACAACAGACCGACGAGTGGTTGCTGCCGGTGAGCCTCAAGCCCGGCCTGGTGGTGTGCGATAATGGGCGAAATCTCGTTGCAGCTCTGGGACTAGCCAAGTTTGACGCACATCCCTTGCTTGGCGCATGTGCTGAATTTGGTGGTGCAGAAGTTCATTCACAACTACCCGACATGTCAGAGCTGCTGCATAAAGTGCGGGCCGTCTGTTCGCGCTTCCGGCGTTCACATCCTGCTGCTGCTCGCCTGTCTGCGCTACAGCGTAACTTCGGCCTTCCCGCTCACCGCCTCATATGCGACGTGCCCACCAGGTGGAACTCCACCTTGCACATGCTGGACAGACTGTGCGAGCAGCAGCAGGCCATAGTGGAGTTTCAGCTGCAGCACGCACGGGTCAGTCGCACTACAGAACAGCACCACTTCACCACCAATGACTGGGCCTCCATGCGAGACCTGTGTGCCCTGTTGCGCTGTTTCGAGTACTCCACCAACATGGCCAGTGGCGATGACGCCGTTATCAGCGTTACAATACCACTTCTATGTCTCCTTGAGAAAACACTTAGGGCGATGATGCAAGAGGAGGTGGCCCAGGAGGAGGAGGAGGAGGAGGAGGAAGAGGGGTCATTTTTAGCACTTTCAGGCCAGTCTCTTCGAAGTGACTCAGAGGGAGGTTTTTTGGCAACAGCAGAGGCCAGGTACAAATGTGGCCAGCCAGGGCCCACTACTGGAGGACGAGGAGGACGAGGATGAGGAGGAGGTGGAGGAGGATGAGGATGAAGCATGGTCACAGCGGGGTGGCACCCAACGCAGCTCGGGTCCATCACTGGTGCGTGGCTGGGGGGAAAGGCAGGACGATGACGATACGCCTCCCACAGAGGACAGCTTGTCCTTACCCCTGGGCAGCCTGGCACACATGAGCGACTACATGCTGCAGTGCCTGCGCAACGACAGCAGAGTTGCCCACATTTTAACCTGTGCGGACTACTGGGTTGCCACCCTGCTGGATCCACGCTACAAAGACAATGTGCCCACCTTACTTCCTGCACTGGAGCGTGATAGGAAGATGCGCGAGTACAAGCGCACGTTGGTAGACGCGCTACTGAGAGCATTCCCAAATGTCACAGGGGAACAAGTGGAAGCCCAAGGCCAAGGCAGAGGAGGAGCAAGAGGTCGTCAAGGCAGCTGTGTCAATGCCAGCTCCTTTGAGGGCAGGGTTAGCATGGCAGAGATGTGGAAAACTTTTGTCAACACGCCACAGCTAACTGCACCACCACCTGATACGCAACGTGTTAGCAGGAGGCAACATTTCACTAACATGGTGGAACAGTACGTGTGCACACCCCTCCACGTACTGACTGATGGTTCGGCCCCATTCAACTTCTGGGTCTCTAAATTGTCCACGTGGCCAGAGCTAGCCTTTTATGCCTTGGAGGTGCTGGCCTGCCCGGCGGCCAGCGTTTTGTCTGAACGTGTATTCAGCACGGCAGGGGGCGTCATTACAGACAAACGCAGCCGCCTGTCTACAGCCAATGTGGACAAGCTGACGTTCATAAAAATGAACCAGGCATGGATCCCACAGGATCTGTCCGTCCCTTGTCCAGATTAGACATTAACTACCTCCCCTTAACCATATATTATTGGACTCCAGGGCACTTCCTCATTCAATCCTATTTTTATTTTCATTTTACCATTATATTGCGAGGCTACCCAAAGTTGAATGAACCTCTCCTGTGTCTGGGTGCCGGGGCCTAAATATATGCCAATGGACTGTTCCAATGTTGGGTGACGTGAAGCCTGATTCTCTGCTATGACATGCAGAATGATTCTCTGCTGACATGAAGCCAGATTGTCTGTTACGGGACCTCTCTCCTTTGCCTGTGTGTGTGCTGGGCCTAAATATATGCCAATGGACTGTTGCAGTGGTGGCTGACGTGAAGCCTCATTCTCTGCTATGACATGCAGACTGATTCTCTGCTGACATGAAGCCAGATTCTCTGTTACGAGACCTCCCTCCTCTGCCTGGGTGCTGGGCCTAAATATATGCCAATGGACTGTTGCAGTGGTGGCTAACGTGAAGCCTGATTCTCTGCTATGACATGCAGACTGATTCTCTGCTGACATGAAGCCAGATTCTCTGTTACGGGACCTCCCTCCTCTGCCTGGGTGCTGGGCCTAAATATATGCCAATGGACTGTTGCAGTGGTGGCTGACGTGAAGCCTCATTCTCTGCTATGACATGCAGACTGATTCTCTGCTGACATGAAGCCAGATTCTCTGTTACGGGACCTCCCTCCTCTGCCTGGGTGCTGGGCCTAAATATATGCCAATGGACTGTTGCAGTGGTGGCTGACGTGAAGCCTCATTCTCTGCTATGACATGCAGACTGATTCTCTGCTGACATGAAGCCAGATTCTCTGTTACGGGACCTCTCTCCTCTGCCTGTGTGTGTGCTGGGCCTAAATATATGCCAATGGACTGTTGCAGTGGTGGCTGACGTGAAGCCTCATTCTCTGCTATGACATGCAGACTAATTCTCTGCTGACATGAAGACAGATTCTCTGTTACGGGACCTCTCTCCTCTGGCCTGTGTGTGTGCTGGGCCTAAATATATGCCAATGGACTGTTGCAGTGGTGGCTGACGTGAAGCCTCATTCTCTGCTATGACATGCAGACTGATTCTCTGCTGACATGAAGCCAGATTCTCTGTTACGGGACCTCCCTCCTCTGCCTGGGTGCTGGGCCTAAATATATGCCAATGGACTGTTGCAGTGGTGGCTGACGTGAAGCCTCATTCTCTGCTATGACATGCAGACTAATTCTCTGCTGACATGAAGACAGATTCTCTGTTACGGGACCTCTCTCCTCTGCCTGTGTGTGCTGGGCCTAAATATATGCCAATGGACTGTTGCAGTGGTGGCTGACGTGAAGCCTCATTCTCTGCTATGACATGCAGACTAATTCTCTGCTGACATGAAGACAGATTCTCTGTTACGGGACCTCTCTCCTCTGCCTGGGTGCTGGTCCTAAATATATGCCAATGGACTGTTGCAGTGGTGGCTGACGTGAAGCCTGATTCTCTGCTATGACATGCAGACTGATTCTCTGCTGACATGAAGCCAGATTCTCTGTTACAGGGACCTCTCCTCCTCTGCCTGGGTGCTGGGCCTAAATATATGCCAATGGACTGTTGCAGTGGTGGCTGACGTGAAGCCTCATTCTCTGCTATGACATGCAGACTGATTCTCTGCTGACATGAAGCCAGATTCTCTGTTACGGGACCTCCCTCCTCTGCCTGGGTGCTGGGCCTAAATATATGCCAATGGACTGTTGCAGTGGTGGCTGACGTGAAGCCTCATTCTCTGCTATGACATGCAGACTGATTCTCTGCTGACATGAAGCCAGATTCTCTGTTACGGGACCTCCCTCCTCTGCCTGGGTGCTGGGCCTAAATATATGCCAATGGACTGTTGCAGTGGTGGCTGACGTGAAGCCTCATTCTCTGTTATGACATGCAGACTAATTCTCTGCTGACATGAAGACAGATTCTCTGTTACGGGACCTCTCTCCTCTGCCTGTGTGTGTGCTGGGCCTAAATATATGCCAATGGACTGTTGCAGTGGTGGCTGACGTGAAGCCTCATTCTCTGCTATGACATGCAGACTGATTCTCTGCTGACATGAAGACAGATTCTCTGTTACGGGACCTCCCTCCTCTGCCTGGGTGCTGGGCCTAAATATATGCCAATGGACTGTTGCAGTGGTGGCTGACGTGAAGCCTCATTCTCTGCTATGACATGCAGACTAATTCTCTGCTGACATGAAGACAGATTCTCTGTTACGGGACCTCTCTCCTCTGCCTGTGTGTGTGCTGGGCCTAAATATATGCCAATGGACTGTTGCAGTGGTGGCTGACGTGAAGCCTCATTCTCTGCTATGACATGCAGACTGATTCTCTGCTGACATGAAGCCAGATTCTCTGTTACGGGACCTCCCTCCTCTGCCTGGGTGCTGGGCCTAAATATATGCCAATGGACTGTTGCAGTGGTGGCTGACGTGAAGCCTCATTCTCTGCTATGACATGCAGACTGATTCTCTGCTGACATGAAGACAGATTCTCTGTTACGGGACCTCTCTCCTCTGCCTGTGTGTGTGCTGGGCCTAAATATATGCCAATGGACTGTTGCAGTGGTGGCTGACGTGAAGCCTCATTCTCTGCTATGACATGCAGACTGATTCTCTGCTGACATGAAGACAGATTCTCTGTTACGGGACCTCCCTCCTCTGCCTGGGTGCTGGGCCTAAATATATGCCAATGGACTGTTGCAGTGGTGGCTGACGTGAAGCCTCATTCTCTGCTATGACATGCAGACTGATTCTCTGCTGACATGAAGACAGATTCTCTGTTACGGGACCTCCCTCCTCTGCCTGGGTGCTGGGCCTAAATATATGCCAATGGACTGTTGCAGTGGTGGCTGACGTGAAGCCTGATTCTCTGCTATGACATGCAGACTAATTCTCTGCTGACATGAAGCCAGATTCTCTGTTACGGGACCTCTCTCCTCTGCCTGGGTGCTGGGCCTAAATTTATGAAAATGGACTCTTACAGTGGTGGGTGACGTGAAGCCAGATTCTCTGCTATGGGACCTCTCTCCAATTGATTTTGGTTAATTTTTATTTATTTAATTTTTATTTTAATTCATTTCCCTATCCACATTTGTTTGCAGGGGATTTACCTACATGTTGCTGCCTTTTGCAGCCCTCTAGCTCTTTCCTGGGCTGTTTTACAGCCTTTTTAGTGCCGAAAAGTTTGGGTCCCCATTGACTTCAATGGGGTTCGGGTTCGGGACGAAGTTCGGATCGGGTTCGGATCCCGAACCCGAACATTTCCGGGATGTTCGGCCGAACTTCTCGAACCCGAACATCCAGGTGTTCGCTCAACTCTATACATGAGTGTTGTTTTTCACGCATCACTTGTGCGTTGCGTGAAAAATGCAGCATGTTCTATATTCTGCGTGGGGCCAGGACTCTACTTTTCACGCAGCCCTGGCCCCATAGAAGTGAATGGGGCTGCGTGAAAAATGTATTGCATCCGCAAGCAAGTGCGGGTGCGATGCGTTTTTCACTGATGGTTGCTAAGAGATGTTGTTTGTAAACCTTCAGTTTTTTATCACGCGCGTGAAAAACGCATCAAAACGCATTGTACTCGCGCGGAAAAAAATGAACAACTGAACTTGCTTGCAAAGTGGTGCGAGTTTTCCTGAACTCTGGACGTTTTTTGCTATTCCTGAGTTTTCCTGAACGCACTCTGAATGCATCCGGACCTAATCCGTATCGTTTATGTGAAAGAGGCCTAATACTGGTACTGTATTACACAGCTTTTTTTTTCTACACAAAAATACACACAGAAAAACGGCACATAATCTGCATCATGGGCCTTCACACGTGGCAGTGACTTTGTTGCAGGACTGAAAATCAGTTCCATTCCCCTAATGGAGTTTGCAGAAATCCATGTGCTTGGTGCCCCTTTTAAATGAATGGAACTGATTTTCAGTCGCAAAATATTCTGCAACAAAATCTGCACCGTTACATTGCAATAATTATGGTCACCGATGTTGCATCCAAACCATCATTTGCTGTTGCCAGCAGTTCTACACAGCCAACATTCTGAACAGTGGTGTCATCCCATGTAGCAAAAAACAAAAGTCTGTACGGTATACAAATAAATTAAGAGATTGCCTAGAATCACACTTAGGCCTCATGCACACGACCGTTGCGTTTTTTTGCGGTCCGCAAATCGCAATTTGCGGAACGGAGCAGGCGGTCCATTGTAGAAATGTCTATTCTTGTCAGCAAAACGGACAAGAATAGGACATGTTATATTTTTTTGGAGGCGCCACGGAACCGAGCAACGGATGCGACAGCACACGGAGTGCTGTCCGCATCTTTTGCGGCCCTATTGAAGTGAATGGGTCCGCACCCGAGCCGCAAAGTAGTTTTGCAGACTGTGCCGACTTCTGGTGTTTGGCCATGCGGCAGCCATTAGGTGTAAAAGCGTCCTTACGACCATGGCACCTCTTAGTAATATATATTATATAGCATTTTCAATACATGGTGACAGTGTATAAAGTAAAACAGAAAGATCAAAAATGTTTTTTTTTTATTCCACAAAAAAATGTAATAAAAATCAAATTACAGTGCATGCCATAAAAAAGCAGATTTCCTTTCTTTCCCATTCCTTTACAAAAAGTAAAAATAAATGTTAGACTGGTCCTCTTCCTGAGCTTTTCATGACCAGGCAAATTTTCCTTTTTTTTTTATTCTTAATTTTTTTAAATTTATAGTACATACATTTTTGACAGCCATAGTTTTTTTTGCTCGTTACATAAATAATGTTTATTTGTTGGATTTCTTATGACTGTCATGGAGATCCCATTTATTTCTTTAGGATCACCGCTACTTAGCGCTGTGCGACCGCTGCTGTGCGGCCAGTGTCACCATGTAGCCCTAGCCTTATGATATATTCACGCCAATAAACTTTTTCAGTTGCTAGCAAACTTTTTCTTCACTTTGGATGTTGTTTAGCTTGGCTGAGGGACTGGGTGGTTTATTTAGTACCATCCAAGCTGCTGACTGTACAAAACCAACAAGTTATAAACTAAAAGCCATGTGTTCGTTGCTTCATGAAAAAACTTTGATATAGTGTAATAGCACACAATATAATTCTGTTTTCCCCACTGTATTGTGTAGCTGTACGGTGGGCCCCCAGAATCAATTCCACTGGTGGGCCCTAGGCACCCCAGTCCGACACTGCCAGAGGCTCAGCTCTCTGCAACTGCTGTGACCTTTGCACTTTGATGGAAGGAGCCAGGCAGCGTAGACATCATCCCGCTTGGCCTTGAGTCAATCAAAGTGCAGAGGACGCAGCAGTTGAATACTGTACGAAGACGAATTCCTGTACAGTATTCAAAGTTTTGAGTGAAGCGACTTTTGGATCTGGGATCTGAAGCTCACTTCGCTCATAACTGATGGCAACACCCACATTGTTCCTAGAAGCTCATTCGTATATGTTAAAACTGATTATTTTTTTCACAATTGTGAGCACATATGACATGGGACCAACACAGATGCCTTCAGCTGCCAAGTGCACATGTAAAAGGTCAGCCAGTTTCATAGGTACAAATCTGCTGACAGATGTCCTTTAACCCCTTAAGGACCGGGCTCATTTTCACCTTAAGGACCAGGCCATTTTTTGCAAATCTGACCAGTGTCACTTTAAGTGCTGATAACTTTAAAACACTTTGACTTATCCAGGCCATTCTGAGATTGTTTTTTCGTCACATATTGTACTTCATGACACTGGTAAAATAAAGTCCAAAAAATTAATTTTGTTGCATAATAAAATACCTAATTTACCAAAAATTTGGAAAAATTAGCAAATTTCAAAGTTTCAGTTTCTCTACTTCTGTAATACATAGTAATACCCCCAAAAATTGTGATGACTTAACATTCCCCATATGTCTACTTCATGTTTGAATTATTTTGGGAATGATATTTTATTTTTTGGGGATGTTACAAGGCTTAGAAGTTTAGAAGCAAATCTTGAAATTTTTCTGAAATTTACAAAAACCCAATTTTTAGGGACCACTACAGCTCTGAAGTCACTTTGCGAGGCTTACATAATAGAAACCGCCCAAAAATGACCCCATTCTATAAACTACACCCCTCAAGGTATTCAAAACTGATTTTACAAACTCCGTTAACCCTTTAGGTGTTGCACAAGAGTTATTGGCAAATTGGGATGAAATTTGAGAATTTCATTTTTTTGCCTAATTTTCCATTTTAACCCATTTTTTCCACTAACAAAGCAAGGGTTAACAGCCAAACAAGACTGTATCTTTATTGCCCTGACTCTGCTGTTTACAGAAACACCCCAAATGTGGCCGTAAACTACTGTACGGCCACACAGCGGGGCGTAGAGTGAAAGGTGCGCCGTATGGTTTTTGGAAGCCAGATTTTGCTGGACAGTTTTTTTGACACCATGTCCCATTTGAAGCCCCCCTGATGCACCCCTAGAGTAGAAACTCCAAAAAAGTGACCCCATCTAAGAAACTACACCCCTCAAGGTATTCAAAACTGATTTTACAAACTTTGTCAACCCTTTAGGTGTTGCACAAGATTTAATGGAAAATAGAGATACAATTTCAAAATTTCACTTTTTTGGCAGATTTTCCATTTTAATATTTTTTTTCCAGTTACAAAGCAAGGGTTAACAGCCAAACAAAACTCATTATTTATGGCCCTGATTCTGTAGTTTACAGAAACACCCCATATGTGGTTGTAAACTGCTGTACGGGCACACAGTAGGGCGCAGAAGGAAAGGAATGCCATACGGTTTTTGGAAGGCAGATTTTGCTGGACAGTTTTTTTGACACCATGTCCCATTTGAAGCCCCCCTGATGCACCCCTAGAGTAGAAACTCCAAAAAAGTGACCCCATCTAAGAAACTACACCCCTCAAGGTATTCAAAACTGATTTTACAAACTTTGTCAACCCTTTAGGTGTTGCACAAGATTTAATGGAAAATAGAGATACAATTTCAAAATTTCACTTTTTTGGCAGATTTTCCATTTTAATATTTTTTTTCCAGTTACAAAGCAAGGGTTAACAGCCAAACAAAACTCATTATTTATGGCCCTGATTCTGTAGTTTACAGAAACACCCCATATGTGGTCGTAAACTGCTGTACGGGCACACGGCAGGGCGCAGAAGGAAAGGAATGCCATACGGTTTTTGGAAGGCAGATTTTGCTGGACAGTTTTTTTGACACCATGTCCCATTTGAAGCCCCCCTGATGCACCCCTAGAGTAGAAACTCCAAAAAAGTGACCCCATTTTAGAAAGTACGGAATAGGGTGGCAGTATTGTTGGTACTAGTTTAGGGTACATATGATTTTTGGTTGCTCTATATTACACTTTTTGTGCGGCAAGGTAACAAGAAATAGCTTTTTTGGCACGTTTTTTTTTTTGTTATTTACAACATTCATCTGACAGGTTAGATCATGTGGTAATTTTATAGAGCAGGTTGTCACGGACGCGGCGATACCTAATATGTATACAATTTTTTTTATTTATGTAAGTTTTATACAATAACTTCATTTTTAAAACCAAAAAATTGTTTAGTGTCTCCATAGTCTAAGAGCCATAGTTTTTACAGTTTTTGGCGATTATCTTGAGTAGGGTCTAATTTTTTGCGGGATGAGATGACTGTTTGATTGGCACTATTTTGGGGTGCATATGACTTTTTGATCGCTTGCTATTACACTTTTTGTGACGTAAGATGGCAAAAAATTGCTTTTTTTACACTTTTTTTTTTTACGGTGCTCACCTGAGGGGTTAGGTCATGTGATAATTTTATAGAGCCGGTCGATACGGACGCGGCGATACCTAATATGTATACTTTATTTTTATTTATAAAAGTTTTACACAATTATTTTATTTTTGAAACAAAAAAAATCATGTTTTAGTGTTTCCATAGTCTAAGAGCCATAGTTTTTTCAGTTTTTGGGCGATTATCTTGAGTAGGGTCTCATTTTTTGCGGGATGAGATGACGGTTTTATTGGTACTATTTTGGCGTACATGCGACTTTTTTGATCACTTTTATTACCTTTTTTGGGAAGTAAGGTGGGCAAAATTTCAATTTTCTCATAGTTTTTATTTTTTTATTTTTATGGCGTTCACCGTGCGGGGAAAGTAACATGACCGTTTTATAGATCAGGTCGTTACGGACGCGGCGATACCTAATATGTGTAGTGTATTTTTTTATTTTTATTTTTATTCAGTGATAAATGTTTTTTTATTTTATCTTAACTTTTTTCACTTTTTTAAAAAAAAATTGGACCCAGACCCACTTGGTTCTTGAAGATCCAGTGGGTCTGATGTCTGTAAAATACAGTACAGAACCTATATAGGTTTCTGCACTGTATTTTACTTACACTGAACAGATCTATGCTTTCAGCACAGATCTGTTCAGCACCATGGACAGCAGGACGCCTGAGCAGGCGTCCTGTTGCCATGGGAACCTTCCCCGTCTGTCACAACTTCGCAGACGGGGAAGGGTGAGGACGGGGCTTCGGGGGGCTCTCTGGGGGCTCTCTCCCTCTCCCATCGGGGGGCTGCAAAGGCACAGCAGCCCCCCGATCGGAGAGGGAGGGAGCTCCTTGCGCTGTTAACCTTTTCCATACAGCGGTCCGTACGGACCGCTGCATGGAAAGGGTTAAACGGCTGACATCGCATCACCGATGTCAGCCGTTTATACCAGGGTGCCAGCAATGTGCTGGCACCCTGGTATAACCCACTAGACGCCAACGATTATGCAATGGGAGGCGGGCGGGGGATCGCGATCCCGCCTGCCGCACCGCCCGCCTCCCGCAACGCCCCCACTGCCTGCGACACCCCCCCTGCACCACCCGCCGCCATCAAATCATGCAGGGGTGCAGGGGGGGGTGCGCAATATTGATTTTAGGCACTCTGAAGTTTCTGATCCCCGCGGTCAGGGACCGCGGGGATCAGAAACTGCAAAAAGCGCAGCAAACCGCAGGTCTGAATTGACCTGCGGTTTGCTGCGATCGCCGACACGGGGGGGTCAAATGAACCCCCCCCTGCATTGTTACGGGATGCCGGCTGAATGATTTCAGCCGGCGTCCCGTTCCGATTAACCCCCGCGGCGCCGGAATGCAGATTTTAAGTCAGGACGTACCGGTACGTCCTCGGTCCTTAAGGACTCGGGAAATAGGGCGTACCGGTACGTCCTCGGTCCTTAAGGGGTTAAAGGGAACCTATCACCTCTACTATGATACCCTCACTGAGCGTTTCTAAATGTTCATTGTGTTACCCTAAACATATAAATTATTACACTTTTAATTTCATAATACTTCAATAAGTATTATGCATTTTTGTACTTCCCGCCTTTTATGCAAATTAACATAAAAGAGTCATATCTTACTTGTGTAACCAGAGAAGAGTCATATTTTCAAGCTCTGACTCATCTCAGGTTAATTTACATATGTATCAAATCGGTTTTTATACACAATAAAAGCACACAGAGCTATAGGGACTGGGTATTCGGATGTGCTAGCGGCCATCTAGCAACCCATGTCCTCAACTCTATACCCAAAATCCCGGTGACGGGTTCCCTTTAAACATATGTACTGTATGTGTGATATTTTCAGGACCATATGACATAGCGCTGCTCAGTTAATAGATGCTGACAGTGCTAGCTTCATAACTCTATGTGCGGTGGCACCTCAAGTTGAAGAAGACCCCAGTAAGTAAGTGAATGAAGATGTCTAGTCTGAGGTTTGAATATAATTTTGTGCTGGCCTGATGTGTAAACTTTGGGGTCTGGTCTACAGTCTGAATTAATTTATGGGCCTAGTTTGGTGTGTGAATTTATTATTGTTGCTACAGAGGGTGGAGATGAGCTGTAGAAGTAAGGGGCTAAAGATGTATGGGCAGCAAACTCTGCAGCCAGGATACGCTGTCAAAGTGGTCTGGGCCAGTAAGAAAAAAAAGGAAAAACAACAGGAAAAGTAACATGTACAATCAGAGGACATCTACTTTGAGTCATTAGATGTAATTGCTCATTCTGTGGCAACTTTACCCACTCAATGCTGTATTGTCTTGTATAGTCTGCAGTAAAGAACTGACATCAGTATTGGTTATATTAATGGTTTGTACACCTGTTCTGACTGTAAGAGTGAATACATGTCTGTTCTTGACTATGTGATTAAGTGTTCTACTTTTATTTTCCTACTTGGATATGACCAAACTGTTATTTCCTAGCCATTTCTGTCAGTACTTCACAGCATGTCTTTCAAGAGAACCAGGAATAAAAACTTTCCAATGCTTGTTTCTATAGAGACTTAATATAAGTTATGCTATGAACTTGTTAGAAGAAAGCGGTAGGGAGAAAAATCAGGGCACATTTCAATTATTGGACAGAACGAGAAAACAGAAGCTTACCCCATCCCATGAAGAGATATATTATAAAATGTCTGTTCGGAGAGAATATAACCACGAGCAGAGTGTGCAGATAAACTCCCTCAACCAAGAGCCAGCAGAAATTTGCAGTTATACAGTAATGCACAAACGCTAGTATGATCTTACAGCCTATCTGCAACAGAAAACAAAGAGGGCCACATGGTTAATAACATTTGACTAGAATTTATAATTTGTACTTTACCAAGGATATAAGATTACTTCATGTTTAAAGGGAGTCTGTCAACTACTTTTCCCAATTTATACTACCTGCAATGCCCAACAGAACATTTGAGCACCATTGCCAACATACCTGTATATCACCAGGGTATGAAGTCTTTGCCTGGAAAAAGAACTTTTATTGATATGAAATCCAGCTCAAAGTGCCCAGCTGAGTGGGCTTTCCTTTCGTAAGTGCCCAAGTTTGCCTCTAACAGATTTCAGCACCTCCCCTCTCCATTGACGTCTCTGTACAGCACTTACAAATCTCGTACGGACGACCACTCCCAGTTTTCTAGCGCCTGCGCACTACATTCCCTTCTGTGGATTAGTGTCTCAGGGTAAATGTGTATACCATCATGATAAACCTCAAAAGAACTAAAGGCAAGAAGGTGGTCTGGAGACTTCTTATCGTTGGGCAGAAGCTAAAACACTTCTTCCAAACAGTTAGAAGTCCACACCCTCTATTTCACTTTAGCTCTTTTGGGTTTTATCATTTTGTTGCTTATACTGTAGTTATTGTTGAGTTCTTAGTTCATTTTTTTTTTTCTGCTGTGTTTTTCTTGCCTTACACAATGACATTACATGGTGGATTGTGACTTGCTCTCAAAACAAATGTGGCTTGTCAGTGACTACATGAAGTGTCTTAGCTCCACAGGTGGCTTAAGTTAAGAACTGTGGCCCTGATTTATCAAGACCGGCGTGTGCTACGCCCATCTTGATAGGGCTTGCGCTGCCGGAGGAAGCATATGATTTATGATGAGACGCAGGCGTCATCATAAATTACATGCCTTCTCCAGCAGTCCGTGCTCCAGAATGAAATCTATGGTTCGGAGCTGCCGTAGATTGCAATCATTTTCCAGCGTAAATAACAGTGAACCCCGCTCTTGCCACACCACTTTTCTGAAACTGGCAAGGGCAATATAAAAATGCCACTTGGGAGAGAAAAAGTTGCAACACCATTTTAAAAAGTCACACAACTGGAGTTTTGCAATTTTAATGCTAAAAAAGGCATCAAAGGAATGCTAAATTTACCCCTATGTTAGCATTGTTAAATAGGTAATTTTAGGGCAGATTGGTTTTATCTAGTTATATCTAGTCTGGCCATCCCACATCCTCACATTGACCGATACATGTTATTTTGTCTTTTTTGAGATTATGGGAAATGTTTTTTTTTGGGGGAAAATGAGTCTTAGGTTAGTCAGAGGTTACAAGGTTTTAGGTATACCAGAAAAAAAACTTATCAACAGGCTGTAGGCACAGTAAAGTACTCAAACATGAGTCCACCAAAGACCATCATCAGATGTATCTGGGCTGGGTTCCACACAGACAAATTGGCAGGATCATTGGGCTCCCATCCTTCATTTGGGACCCCATTGGGTATGCAGTGAGCCCCTGCGCTGGACTTCACCTTTTTCCATTATGTATTTCCTGGCTTCAGGTGTCCATGTACCTGCAGTGTCCTGTGGTTGAGTGGGGTGTCATTTTGTATGCTTTTTACACAAAAATATAACTTGTGGCACATACAGCTGTATTAAGTACAAAGTGCAGTTTCTGGCACCAGATGAGGAGGCATGGTGGCTGGAATGGATGGCAATGTAATTGCACTTGCAGACACTTATGGATATTGTTGTCCACTGTGCAATACAGGCTTGAAGTTGGTACATAGTAGTTAGTAGATAATATTGTTATAGTGTCTAGTATAGGAACATTTTGGTTTGGATGTTGAAGTTAGTAGAGCCTGGTGATTATTCTAGGTGATGGGTGTCTGACCTGTTTTCTCTCACCAACAGCAGGGTCTGTGAAGCTGAATCTTGCTGGTCACTCTGCCGACTTTATTCGCTGTAGTTTTTGGGAAAGTTGTATCTTGATGCTGGTAATCTTCCTGAAGTACGGGTCTTACAAGAGAATCGTATCAGGCTCGTGGAGTAGAAGCTCAAGCATGGGCCATACCCTCTACTCTGGAACGCCCCCTTCTGGCAGGAAGTAGTACCAGTCCACTCCTACCAAGAGGGGAGGAACAGGGTGGTTAGCCCTGTTCCTGCCAATCATTGCCAACCGCACCTCCTCTTGTTGGAATGCACAGCAGAACATAAAACTTTATATAATGTTACATAATAAAACATTTGCAGATACCTTCAGGTCTGGTGTACTGCATGTACCGTACTTTTGGTAAACAGCTAGGGTGACAACATAATAATTTTCTCATATAACTATTATACCACTTTGCATACACATAATGACCAAGAGCCCTGTAAACTGTGGAGCCCATACCACATATTTGGTGGGTCATTGAGGCCACAGAACAGTACTGAAGGATCATTTGTGATAAACTATGGCATTGTGTGTCCTGTGTGTAGGACCTAAATGTTTGATACATTTCTGTAAAGCAAACATAAAGCATTTCCATTCATCTGTAAATGACCCTTTATGACTTTGATTCAGTATATTGCAGTAGATTGATTGTTGGAAGCAACATGTACACATCATGTAGATCAGAAGGAAATGTAATTACCAGAGAATCTGGACAAGGATAATAATCGGAATAGAGGAAATCGTCCTTCATTAATACTGAGATAGCTTTCAAAATGAAAGAGAGGAACAAGTTCAGATGGATGTAATTTCTTGTGCAATGAAGTTTTCTAGATTGAAAAGAGAGAAAAAGAGAAGTTATAAAGATTATCAATGTTTGACAATTATGGTGCAGATGTATTTATTCCATCTTATATTTACACTAGATAGTCTAACAATTATACCAGTTTTATCAAACTAGCTTAGGCTGGATGATAAATTTGGTGCATCTTTAGACACCTTTGTCTAACTTTACACCACCTATTGGTTGACTTTGAGACCAAACGTTTCACCATTTTCTGTTGACGCATCTTGAGCTATGTCCCCTTTCCCGCTAAGCCACTCCTTTTCACACCCCAAACATGTATATACCAGAAAACTGGCATATGTCAGTTAGTAAATGACCCCCCAGAATATATTTTTTGTTGTGGCAAATGGACAATAAGAAGAGTTCAGTTATAGTGGTTGCTACAAATGAATTAATTTCTCAGAAACTGAATACCAGCATTCATTCTATTGGAATTTTCTATGAATAATAAAGTGTCAGTTTTACCATTAGGTTCAGAGTAGCTAATCTGCTAAAAGGCAATCTTTTGCCAAAAAATAATAAATTGAATAATAATAAAAAACATAGCAAAAAAACTTACAGTTTAAAAATTTTTGGTATCACCTCAAAGCAGCACTAAATCTAAAGTTGGCAGCTTACAGTTTAATTCAAAAGTTAATATCTAAAACAGTGGCGTAACTAGAAATGACTGGGGCCTCAGCAAATTTTTGAATGGGGCCCCCTTCCCCCAGTAATTTCTTTGCAAACCCCCTCCTTTGCAACCGCCACTCTTGTGGCTAGTAAAGATCGCTCTCTCAGACCAGGCCCGGCAGCTGCTCCGTCCGTTTTCTACAGTGTCTCTGTATATAATGTTATATTATAATACTGTTGAGAGGAGCCTGACAATAAAATCTTTTAGTCCTCCTCCTGGGTGGGCCTCTGCTGAGTTCGGGCCTGTAGGGATTCGCTCTGGTAGGCAGGTTTCAGGCTTGGTGCTTGTTCAAAGCAGAACAACAAAATCAAGTTTACCTGGTATCCTGGGTGTCGGTTCACACCCAGCCTCAGAAAGTCCACTTGCAGGCTTTAAGGCAGCCTAATTGCCTGACACACAGTCTTCAGACCTCAGCACAGAGATCCCCAGAGCTCCACTGTCAGAGGGAGGTAATCCACACTGGCTGTTTTTTATAAGACTGCCACGACTTTTTATATGCCTGCCACGACCTGGCCTGGAACGTGGGGAGTAGTCACCCACCCAGCACTTTGACTACTCCCAGTAAGAGCCGTCCCGGATGAGCTATTTACAGCCTTACTAAATAGCAAAGTGTCAATCAGCATTAGCTGCCGCTGACACATGAAGATACCAGCTCTTACTTCACCGAAGCCAGGAACCTGGCTTCCCCTATAGCTACGCCCCTGGCCATATAGTGAAAATACAAAAATGAAAGCGGGAGGGGCATTTCTGATACGCAGAGTTGTCAACCTTGGGGAGCCCTTCACAGGGTGATACTCGAGCAATGGGTTGCAGGGTGTGGTTTATATAAAAGGGTGAATACTGTATATTCAGAACTCCTACATGAATATCAAACCACCCTCCACGTACTGCAACAGAACACACCCTCCACGTACTGCAACAGAGGCTGACACATGTATGCTTCTGAAGCTATTAAGGATAAAACATCCGATGCAGGATCCAAAACAGCATGCCAAGATTTCAGCAAGTAGAATGTATTCACATGCTTGAATGTATTTCAACTACTGCTTTTAAAGGGAAGGTGTCAACAGAAAATGACTTGCTGTTTAAATCACAATTTTATGCGACATATTATTATTTTTTTTACAATTTTTGCAGATTTTTTAAAAATATTTCCAAGTCACTATCTAAAAATGTATATACTTCTGCAGTTTTAACACTGGCCACGAGGCCTAATAATACAAAACATAACTGACTAATAAAGTGCTCGAATGTCAGTGAATAGCCGAGGGAGTAGGGGATATTGTAGACAACAACTAGGACATCCTTCTAAAGTGTTGTAAAACTTAAATTTTACTATTAAAATCTTCAAATAGAGTCATATTTTGTGCTGGTAGTGAAGGGTTAAGTGTCAGGTCTCAATACAGATAACATCAGCTGGTCAGGGTCAATATAGTTTTAGTGGTGGTTCATCATAACAAAGGCAGTGCTATTGGTATGTTAGCCTACTTGTGCTTTCCCTATTAAGCCCTAGTCTAGTAAAGGGGAGCATCTCAAATTGGCTGTAGTCGGAGCACCCGCCCCGAGAAGAGCGACCCTCAGCCAGCTGGAACCTCTGACCTGTTTAGAAAACCCTTAGGCTCCATTCACACGTCCGCAGAATGGTTCCGCATCAGTTCCGCAATTTTGCGGCACGGGTGCGGACACATTAATTCTCTGTGGGGACGGAATTGATGCGGACAGTGTGCTGTCTGCGGCCGCAATTGCGGATCTTTGGGTCCGCAGCTCCGCAAAAGATAGAACATGTCCTATTCTTGTCCGCAGCTTGACGTGTGAATGGAGCCTTAGGCCTCTTTCACACTACCGTTTTTTTTTTCTGTTTTGCGGGCCGTTTTTTGCGTTCCATATACAGTCCATATACGGAACCATTCATTTCAATGGTTCTGCAAAAAAAACGGAATGTACTCCGCATGCATTCCATTTCCGTATTTCCGTTTTTCCGTTCCGTTGAAAGATAGAACATGTCCTATTATTGCCCGCAAATTACGCTCCGTGGCTCCATTCAAGTCAATGAGTCCAGCCCAATTGTTTCTATGTAATTACTGTATACTGTATATGCCATACGGAAAAACGGAATGGAAACGGAAACACAACGGAAACGAAAAAACGGAGCAACGGTAGTGTGAAAGAGGCCTTATAGAGTATAAGCCCTAATTCCTCCAATGCGTTTCGCAGGGTAAAACAGACAGCAGGCCGATGATTTGCATAGTAGATTTCATGAAAAGGGCTATCCAGACAACGTTCTGAGGACAGAATTTTAACATGCATGCGCCTCCAAAAGGGAGGCACTATTAACCCCCCAAAAAACAAGATAATCAAGCTAGACAGCCCATACGCATCATCGGCATGTTTGATAGCGCCCATGTGGAGGTGAGATGGATCATTACAAAATATTGGGGAATCTTGTGTGATGATCCAGATCTACAGGAAGTTATTGGACCCTATCTAAAAATCACATATAAGAAGGGGTGTAGACTTAGGGATAGACTAGTTAATAGCCATCACAAACTGACAACTGACTATCACGTCGCCCGAAAGGAATGTTTCGATGTGGAAACTGCGTTGCATGTGATCAAGTCCCTAGTCACAAAAAGCTTCAGATCTGCCGACACAAAGTATTTGTAATATGTGATTTCATTAACTGCCAGAGAAGCAGAGTTCTCTATCTTGCCAAGTGTAGGTGCCCCCTTGACTACATTGGCAATACAAAGAGAGAATTTAGAAGAAGAATTAGGGACCACTACAATGACATATGTACATCCATAGCCAGATACATGATGGCAATCCGGGATGTATCCGCTTCATTGGGAACCCACGTAGCGGTGACTGGGATAATGTCATCCTAAGGGCGGAATCACAATGGATTTTTAGGATGGAAAGTGTTACCGCATGTGGTCTCAATAAAGTTCTCTCTTTCAAACCCTTTATATAACATATGGACTCTCTGGCTATAATACATGATTTCAAGCTCCTTAGAGTCTATTCTACATAATGGAGATTACTTCTTATCATGGACCCTAGAGGAACCTGGTCGGGGACCTCTTTTCACCCCTTCTGCCTCTCTGTCACTTTTTTTATGTCATCCTCATACTATGGTTTCTTCTTCTCCCAACCTCCCTGATAACGTTCAGGGTAATTGCCACATCTATCTATAAGTGTTTTCACCCCTTTGATGTACACCCAGGTGTCAATACATACACTTATGATGTGTGTCCTTATGGCTCCTTAGATCTCCTTGTCTGTCGCTAGGTGCGATTATTTTGGTTATGTATTTGGTTATTCCTGTATACCTAGCACACGGGTCCATTAAGCACCATAACCGATTTTGGATATATGGTTACTATGACAATTTGCGCTGGCCACTTTGTTTTGCTCAGTAGATCTAGATTATACAGGACCTGCGTTGCCTGCAGTGCCCTGGTCTTTCACTAAGGGCTTCGCCCTCTGGGATAAATAAATTAACTGAGAATCGCATTCAGGTCCAAGCCAAGGCTTAATATAACTATTCGACCATACTCACAACATCAATAAGATGAGATACTAAATATCCCCCCAAACATATCAACAATACTGTGTCCGCACTATGTTAAAAGTTTGGTGACTTTTAAAAGAACTGCAGGACCCCTTTAATACAAGGCACTTACTAATGTATTGTTATTGTCCATATTGCCTCCTTTGCTGATTTCATTTTTCCATCACATTATACACTGCCCGTTTCCATGGTTATGACCACTCTGTAATCCAGCAGCTGTGGTCATGCTTGCACGCTATAGGAAAAAAGGAATTTTTTCCTATATTGTGCAAGCACGACCACTACTGAAGATTTACAGGGTGGTCATCACCATGACGTGATGGAAAAATGAATCCAGCCAGCAAAGGAAGCAATATGGACAATCACAATACATTAGTAAGTGCCTTGTATTAACCTTCTCTATATGATAGAGACCACTTGCTGAAGGGAGACAACCCCTTTAAAGAACATTAAAGACAAAAGGCATGTGCAGTATTGTCCCTACAATATAAAACATTGTATCAGTCTATCCTGAAGTGTTCCTTTAAAATAAAATCAGTAACCCATATATGACGTATTCTACTGAAATAACTTATATGTGAATAAACGTAGAAATGAAAAGTAAAACATATTCAGTAATACAAGAATCAGGCAAAATTTATTGCAATCAATTATTTTGGCTTTTTATAATTTATGAAAATAAATTGGGACTTTGGAAGACAAAATGAAAAGCTTCTAAGCTCAGCCACTGTTGTTCAGAAAGTGTAAAATATTTAATTGTTAACTCGCCTGAGGTTATTACCTCTCAGCGTGTCTGTCTCTTTTCAACCTTGAAGGACATAAAAGATAATTCAAAACATACTAATATTTTCCACACAAGTGTAGTGATTGCATAACAGCTACCAGCATGTCCATAATAGCACATGCAATAGACTAAAGTGATCCAGAGCGCCTGCGTTTCTATACAATGTATCCAAATAATTGTTTTGGTTTAAACTGTTACTTTACAGTGCACTTACCGTAAATAGGTTTAAAGGGGTATTTCGGTTACCATAAATATAACTTATGTTTTAGACTAATTCTTCATCAATAATTACCTAATATAATGTAAATTTCACATATTTACCCTTCAGTAATTATAAAAGTAGTTTTCTTCCTCTGCTACCCGCTGTGTTTCCTCATAAATGACCATGGCATCGACCTGTAGTTCTGAGCCTTTGTTAGGTCGAGCATGCTCAGTGTTCTCTAGCTAAATGTCTTGTGAAACAGAGGGCGTGTCAGTGTGCTGGTGATCACTGAGTAGAGGGGGCGTGACCAGGCAGTCAATCAGTAAACATCAACACGCACAGCAGGAAAGCTAGGGATTGTGGGGATTGTAGTCTTTGCAGTTTTGTTAAGGGAAGATCAGGCGCCATTATGCTCTCAGTGTGTTGCAGGCTCACACAGGAGCTAGACAAATGGATTGCAAGGTAAATTGAAGCTCTGGTTATATGTATAGGTATGGGTTCTGGTTGGGTCACAGCTTGCAGCCTTAATGCAGTTTTAAAAAATTTAGTTACTTTACCGGAATACCCCTTTAAATAAGCAGAATATATTATTTTGTAAATGCATTTATTTTTATTTATATATTAAAGAGGTTGTCCAGGCTTTTAACATTGATGACCTATCCTCAGGATGGGTCATCAATATAGGATCGGCAGGGTCCGACACCCAGCACCCCAGCCGATCAGCTGTTTGAGGAGATGGCGCAGTGCGCACGTGCCGTCTTCCATCTCTCTTCCTGCTCTTCGCTATATGTGTATGGGACAGCAGCAGCGGACAGGAAGAGAGAAGCGAGACGGCACGTGTGCACTGCGTGCGCCATCTCCTCAAACAGCTGATCGGTGGGGGTGCCAAGGAGTTGGACACGGCCAGTCTGATCTTGTTGACCTATCCTATCCCTTTAAGAAGAGGTCCAGCATTTTTTATCATGTGACTTTTTTTGGGGTACAAATGGCGTTTTAATGCCACCCTCACCACTTCCTGAAAAAGTGGGGTGGGTATGGTGTCAGTCGCGTCAGATTTATCATCATTTATACCAGTTTTCTGGTTTAAATGATGACTGAAATCTACACCAGCTACAAACTGGCATGGATCTCATTCTAGGCACACGGACTGCCAGAGGATGTACTTATATTATGAGGCATGCGCATCCTCTGGCAGGAATGGGGGAGTTATCAAAACTATTGTAGAAAATTCCAGTCATGATAAATTAGGTCCGGATGCGTCCCAGTGCATTGTGGTAAAGCCGCTAGAGTAGGCACGCAATTGCAGTCAGTTTTGACTGCGATTGCGTTCCGTTGTTCAGTTTTTATCGCGCGGGTGCAATGCGTTTTGCACGCGCGTGATAAAAAACTGAATGTGGTACCCAGACCCGAACTTCTTCACTGAAGTTCAGGTTTGGGATTGGTGTTGTGTAGATGTAACTATTTTCCCTTATAACATGGTTATAAGGGAAAATAATAGCATTCTTTAATACTGAATGCTTAGTACAAGGTCAATTGAGGGTTAAAAAAAAATAAAAAAAATAAACTCACCTCCTCCAATTGATCGCGTAGCTGCCGGTCTCCTGTTCTTTCTTCAGGACCTGTCAAAGGACCCGTGGTGACGTCACTGAGCTCATCACATGGTCCAATCACATGGTCCATCACCACGGCGATGGACCATGTGATTGGACCATGTGATGTGACGTCATCACAGGTCCTTTAGCCGGCAGCTCATGATTAAAGAAGTAAGAAGAGATCGGCAGCTACGCGATCAAGAGGAGGAGGCGAGTTTATATTTTTTTATTTTTTTAACCCTCAATTGACCTTCTACTAAGCATTCTGTATTAAAGAATGCTATTATTTTCCCTTATAACCAACCATGTTATAAGGGAAAATAATACAGTGAATAGACATTCATCTTAGCAACCAGGCGTGAAAATCGCACCGCATCCGCACTTGCTTGCGGATGCTTGCGATTTTCACGCAGCACCATTCACTTCTATGGCGCCTGCCTTGCCTGAAAAACGCACAATATAGAGCATGTTGCAATTTTCACGCAACGCACAAGTGATGCGTGAAAATCACCGCTCAAGTGCACAGCCCCATAGAAATGAATGGGTCCGGATTCAGTGCGGGTGCAATGCGCTCACCTCACGCGTTGCACCCGCGCGGAAAACTCGCCCATGAGAAAGGGGCCTAACTCACTAGTTCATCCCAACTTAGTTGCATCCACACAATATGAAACATTTCATTATGGGCAGCTGTGTCATATGACCCCAGTCTGATTACCTACCAGTCTGTAAAGGGATCAGATCTTACAGAAATGATGTTTTTGGCCCTTAAGGGGTATGCAAGGCTCCCCACTCTGAGATGGTTGCAGTTGGAGCTTATAGCAGGAATATTTGCCAGTCTCATGAGAAGCAACCAGTTTGCGCATGCAGCAGGCTTAGTGATTACAGCTTCTTAAAGATCAATGATCATGTAGTTAGTCTTTCAAAAAGGGCACAGGTGTAATAATAGCACTCCCTCTTTGATTGACAGCAGCATACAGTATTTTCTCCCTCGGTTTGCAATTCACAGAACTTCCAATGGACACTAGCTGGATTTTCCTCAAGCTGGCACTGATGAAGATGGCT
This sequence comes from Bufo gargarizans, assembly GCF_014858855.1. Classification (NCBI taxonomy): domain Eukaryota; kingdom Metazoa; phylum Chordata; class Amphibia; order Anura; family Bufonidae; genus Bufo; species Bufo gargarizans. Next base: position 420,648,679 of record NC_058084.1, read on the forward strand.
ATCTACACCCTTCCATGTGGCACAGTCTCCACCGTGCACACTCTATGCTGGTATCCCTGTAATCATAATACAATATTTTGAACATGTTAAGCCTCATTTACACGTCAGTGTTTCACGGACATGTGCTGTACGTGTTCTCCACGGATCATTCTTTCACAGATCATTAAGAAGAGATGCTTTGAAAACTATTTTTCAGCTGTTCAGTGTCAGTGAAACACGGATGCAACACGGACAGCAAAAAACAGAGACACAGACCCAACACAGATCCTTCACGGACAGCTTCACGGATACATCACTGACCACCTGCTCATGGATTTGAGCATGGACACGGAATGAGGCTTTATTTATGGTGATTGTGAACCCTGTAAATAAAAATGGCCCTTTTTTTTTCCTTTATGAAACCCAGGAAAAATTTATAGAAATGAAAATCTTATTGAGGTGTATAGCAAAATGGCCTTGTGAAAAAAAAAAAAAAAAGTTATGGCTGTTCTAGCTAGGAATGTGAGAAGGTCCACATGGTTTTATGGGGCTTTGACATTCCTGATGGCAGCCCTGGCTTGTCTATACAAAATGAATCATTTATTAAAGCATGGAAATGGCAAGTGTTGTTCATTTTCATTATCTGTATAAAAGAATATATGGGGTCATTTATCAAACTGGTGTAAAGTAGAACTGGCTTAGTTGCCCATAGCAACCAATCTGATTCCACCTTTCATTTTCCAACGGAGCTGTCAAAAATAAAAGGTGGAATCTGATTGGTTGCTGTGGGCAACTAAGCAAGTTCTAATTTACATCAGTTTGATAAATGACCCCAATAATATTTACTGGTAGGGCAACCTCTTAAAAGCAAACCACATCAATTTCACTCAGGGGCGGACTGGCAACTTAAAGTGGCCCTGGAAAATCTAAAAGCGGCCCACATGTTGTAGGTAGGTCCATACCGATAGACGGTGGGGCAACACAAGTAGGCGGAGTGATTAATACCAGCACAAAATACCACCACAGCAGAACCAAATATCACAGTATAGAACAATATACTGCCCCAGAAGCTGCCTTTCTGTGGTGGCCTACACCAGCTTCCTCCTCCAGCTGTCTCCAATTAAGATACAAAGCAGGAGGCCTAGGAGGTGAGATGTGGTCCACAGAGACAACCCAACCCTACCTTCAGCTTTATGTCTAGACTTCTACTAGTAATGATCCCTATAGTGCCCCCACATTGCCATGGAAAGCGGAAAAAAAAATGTCCCATTCCAAGCCACCATCTGCGGTGCACTCCCATGTCCCTGCACCATTTGTACACTCAGGTAGTGGCCTGTGTCCTATGAATGGGAATGGTGGGGCAGAGAGTCATGGGCTCTGGTTACCTGCTACAGTATTTAATTGAACAAGTAAATTGAGGAGGGAGCCTGCGGCCACCGGCCAGGTACATAATTACTTGATGCTCCCAGTGTTAATTAACACAGAAAGCATCAGATTGTTATGTACTTGGTCAGTGCGGCTCCCTGGGCATCAGCCCTCCGGGAAATTTCTCTGTAAGGTCTGTGGCCAGTCCGACCCTGATTCCACTTCAAATTATGATTTTGGGTACTTACCGAAATAAACAAAGAATAGCACTTCCAATTGTGAGAGCTATTAGAGAGGCACTGTGTCCAAGTGTGTAGATTGCCTTCACTACTACATAGAACGAAAGCTGTAGAATAGAAAATAGATTTAGTTATGGCAGAGCAATTGAATGAACAGTTTAGTCAAAACTTAGATATAAAATAGCAATGGTAGTATAGCGTGCATAAAGAGCCAAACCTAGCATCGGCCATTCTGGAGAAAAAAATACAGATATGTAAAGGGCAATATCAAGATCAATCTATATTGGAAATAGTGTAACCCCTTTTGCTACTAGGCCCTTTTTCTGCCCAATGATATTTTTGCAGTAACTTCACTTTATTTTTTCAGCACAGAACTTTTTATACATAAAGGAAGAGAATACATTTTTTAGCTTTTTATTAATTCAAAATTATTTGATCACATGGCATGTTCAACTGGGTTTTTCTCTGGACTGTAAAGATTTTCTATTTATTAAAGGGGTTATCCAACACATTTGATGAAAGAATAAAAATATCTGGAGTAATGCACACTGTTAAAAACAAAACAAAACACTGCTGTCCAGTGTAATTTTCACCTTTTTCCTGTTTTTACTCACTATCTGGAGGACTTTTGTCTTCTCAATCTGTGGGTGGGCAACAGCTTGTCACATAAGTCATGTGCCTGCATTTCCCAAGATGCACTGCAATCAGCTCTTGTTAACCCCATCCTCCCACTGCATAGAAAATAATCTCTCATATATAGCCCCTGAGAGATGTAAGTTATATAATGTCCTCACAATTTCCTTCACCCCTGTATAGAAAGAGATACCGTATTTTTTGTTTTATACTATGCACCTGATTATAAGATGCACTTAGGTTTTATGGGAGGAAAATAAGAAAAAAAATATTTTTCATCAGACCGCAGATAGTACCCCAATCTTCAGACTTCAGCTCAGACCCCCAAACGTTATCAGACCTCAGATCAGAGCACCCAATCAGATCCCCAATCTGTATGTCACAGCTGGAGATGGGGGAAACCCTCAGCCGTGCGGTACCCGTAGATGTTTGGTTGCTGCTTGGCCAGGACCACAGGATCAGGGAGCAGGTCACCTCCTAAAGCCTCCCTAATCTGACCCTAACTCCTAGCGGCATGAGCCGACCTTAAAGGTAGGAGGACTCATGCTCTGGAACCTCGGGTCCCTACTAACCCTCCGCAGGTCCCTAAGCTAGGAGCTGGGTAGACTACCTGTTCCTCCTGGACATACAGGTCCTTCTAAAAAAATTAGCATATTGTGATAAAGTTCATTATTTTCTGTAATGTACTGATAAACATTAGACTTTCATATATTTTAGATTCATTACACACCAACTGAAGTAGTTCAAGCCTTTTATTGTTTTAATATTGATGATTTTGGCATACAGCTCAAGAAAACCCAAAATTCCTATCTAAAAAAAATTGCATATCATGAAAAGGTTCTCTAAACGAGCTATTACCCTAATCATCTGAATCAACTAATTAACTCTAAACACCTGCAAAAGATTCCTGAGGCTTTTAAAAACTCCCAGCCTGGTTCATTACTCAAAACCGCAATCATGGGTAAGACTGCCGACCTGACTGCTGTCCAGAAGGCCATCATTGACACCCTCAAGCAAGAGGGTAAGACACAGAAAGAAATTTCGTAACGAATAGGCTGTTCCCAGAGTGCTGTATCAAGGCACCTCAGTGGGAAGTCTGTGGGAAGGAAAAAGTGTGGCAGAAAACGCTGCACAACGAGAAGAGGTGACCGGACCCTGAGGAAGATTGTGGAGAAGGACCGATTCCAGACCTTGGGGGACCTGCGGAAGCAGTGGACTGAGTCTGGAGTAGAAACATCCAGAGCCACCGTGTACAGGCGTGTGCAGGAAATGGGCTACAGGTGCCGCATTCCCCAGGTCAAGCCACTTTTGAACCAGAAACAGCGGCAGAAGCGCCTGACCTGGGCTACAGAGAAGCAGCACTGGACTGTTGCTCAGTGGTCCAAAGTACTTTTTTCGGATGAAAGCAAATTTTGCATGTCATTCGGAAATCAAGGTGCCAGAGTCTGGAGGAAGACTGGGGAGAGGGAAATGCCAAAATGCCTGAAGTCCAGTGTCAAGTACCCACAGTCAGTGATGGTCTGGGGTGCCATGTCAGCTGCTGGTGTTGGTCCACTGTGTTTTATCAAGGGCAGGGTCAATGCAGCTAGCTATCATGCTTCCATCTGTTGAAAAGCTTTATGGAGATGAAGATTTCATTTTTCAGCACGACCTGGCACCTGCTCACAGTGCCAAAACCACTGGTAAATGGTTTACTGACCATGGTATTACTGTGCTCAATTGGCCTGTTAACTCTCCTGACCTGAACCCCATAGAGAATCTGTGGGATATTGGGAAGAGAAAGTTGAGAGACGCAAGACCCAACACTCTGGATGAGCTTAAGGCCGCTATCGAAGCATCCTGGGCCTCCATAACACCTCAGCAGTGCCACAGGCTGATTGCCTCCATGCCACGCCGCATTGAAGCAGTCATTTCTGCAAAAGGATTCCCGACTAAGTATTGAGTGCATAACTGAACATAATTATTTGAAGGTTGACTTTCTTTGTATTAAAAACACTTTTCTTTTATTGGTCGGATGAAATATGCTAATTTTTTTAGATAGGAAATTTGGGTTTTCATGAGCTGTATGCCAAAATCATCAATATTAAAACAATAAAAGGCTTGAACTACTTCAGTTGGTGTGTAATGAATCTAAAATATATGAAAGTCTAATGTTTATCAGTACATTACAGAAAATAATGAACTTTATCACAATATGAGAATTTTTTTTAGAAGGACCTGTAGAGGAACAGGAGCCTAGAATGGCCAAGCTGTAAATAAGGGGAAACCAATACAACTTATGGCAGTGGCAGGTACGTGGAAACTACAACCTCACCTACCTGCCACAGACACACTGTCACGACCGCTATCCCAGCAGCAGTCGTGTCGCACCAGACGGAGAGGAAGGGGGACCCTTATCTACGGATGGGAAATAGAATGGTCACCCCTGACTAACCCTAAGCTGGCACCTGTCTGTCCTGATACCCTAGATGGGGTGTGAACCCGTGCGGCGAGCAGGATGCCTAAACCCTCAGTCACCCTAACAAGACTAGACTGGGGAAAGGCAGATGGGAGCACTAGTCACCATCACTCACGTCTAGGAGAACAACAGGGGAAGACAGCAACAAACAAACAAACAATCTATAACATAGACTTATCCAGTCACGAGCAGAGAAGGTGATCCCAACAACGACAGTCCACGCCCGACCAGAGCTCCACAGCAATACCGTCAAACGATCTCCTCCAAAGGTCAGAATAGCACTGGAAGTAAAGACTATATCTGGCAATGACTGCAAGTGAAACTGAAACTAATATAGTAGCTGGGAGTGGCAGACAGGACTCACCTGAGAAGGATGCCTACAAACTCCCAGTCAGGACAAAAAGGTTCACAAGGCAAAACCCGGATGACATACCCTGAACCACGGACCAAACTCACAAGCTATCGCGAGTAGCAAGTCGCTGCGACCTTCTCCTCCCAGACCTGTCTGGATCAGTCACAGTCGTGACACACACAGCCTGGAACCCATGTGCAAGTGCTGCTATCCACAACCAACACAAAAGACAACAGCACACACCATACATCACACGGGAAACCAGGAAACCATAAGGTGCAATAAACAAGCAACCGCATACACATAAACATCACATCAGACAAGGTAACAATTTATGACCAGAAGGGTGGCCCCCACTGGCAGTTGGTAAATAACCAGGAGGATGTCTCCAGCAAGCATGGCTGAAGCACCCTCTCTGACTACTGCCTTCCACTGAGGCTTTATAGGGCCAAGAAGCCACACCCAACAGTCAGACACACCCAGTGCACACACACACTAGGAAGGAAGTTAACCCTTCCAACACCAGGGAAGGGAAAACATCAACTTAAAGGGGAAGTGCACACAATAACCCCCGTGCACACCAGATAAGGGAAGTGCTCACAAACACACGTTGCCAAGGGCAACCGCACGCATACCTGTTGTCCGCGGCAACCGCACTTGAGGCAAACAACTAAGTGCCCCCAACTGCGGTTGACACAACACCAAACTGCGGGCAACTGCATGCGGCTCCCAAGAAGTCACGACCATGGCCAAGGGTCATGACACTGTATCACACCCCCATATCAGACCCCCAATTTTCATCACACTTCAGTTCAAGGACCAATCTTTATCAGATCCCCAAACAGATCCATAAACTTTATCAGACATCAGGTAAGATCCCTCAATCTTTATTACACCTCAGATAAGAACCCTAATCTGTATCAGACCCCCCCAATCAGACCACCAAACTTTATCAGACCTCAGGTTAGACCCCAATCAGACCCCTAGTCTTTATGAGGCATCAGATCAGACATAAAATAAATAAATGAACTTACCTCACAAGCTCCGGATAGCGCGCTCTTCCTGCACTCACCGCTCCCTGCTCTTCAGCCGGACAGCACAGCATCAGGTCATTGTGCACACCTACGTGCATTACGTCTTGATGCTATATGCAGTCAGGACACAGTTCAGCATGGCACCCTGAAGAAGACCAGGGAGCGATGAGTACAGCAAGCACAAGCAGCACTATGCTCTCCAATCCCTGCGCCTCTTGTATACTAATGAGCACTTCTATAATGAAGCGCTCATTAGTATTTGCTTTTGAGAAACAAAAAGTGTGTCTTATAAAGTGACAAGTACTTCTATGAAGTTAGAAGTATGGATCAATGAATGAAAAGTGTCAGGACTGCTTCACTATGCCAAAACTGAAGGGAAGGGAGCAGGGAAGGAAGATACTGAGCAGAAGAATGCGAACCATAATTTTGGCCACAGGACAAACATCAAGGGGAGAGAAATATGTAATGTACATTTAACACCTTACAATATTTTGATTGCATGTATATTGCAATAATATTTCATTTGAAATGCTCTACTCATTGTATAGTAATACTTTTTGGGAGAAGACCCCTTTAGCTTTTTTCACATTTTTATTTTATGTCTATTATTTATTTTATATTGAAGCTTTTGTATGCTATTAATCTGGCAAGAGCACAAATACTCTATATATCATGAATATCCCGCTTCTAAAATGTGTAAATAGTAACAGAGTAAACGATCTGATTGCTGGATGACAATAAGTATCAAAACTTCTTTTAAGCAGGGTCCTCTCATTTTACTGTATGTCTCTATTTTGTGACTTTGATATCATATGCCTGATACTTCCCTGAATTACAAAGTATTAGCATTAAATAACTAAAGCATAATAGTAACATTAATATCATATTGAACATTTCTTCCCACACTGAGGATATAGTGATTTTCCGTTTTTGCGCTTCCGTATTTTTTTTTTACTCGGTTTTCCCGGGCCATATTTTTTCATTCACATTGTTTGTTTTTTTTACTCACGGTTTTTGCGGGCAATATTTTTTCATTCACAAGTTGTGCTGTCTAATGGCACCATTTAATATTGTATAAGATGTAGTGAGAAACTGGTGATTACATTTTTATATTTTTGTAAATTTTTTGTTTTATATGTTTAAAAACATTTATTTTTTTTGCACTTTTTAAAAATTCCTTTAGGGAGCATGAACAAGTGATCATGAGATCACTTCTCTCGTAGGTGTCAATGCATTAGTATTGGTCTATGAAAAGTTTGCTGTGTTCCTATGGAGCCTGACACAGGTAGGGCCTGTCTCAGATCCTTCAGGGGGACTGAGACTGCTGCAGGGAATAAACAGCTCCCCCGATCGCCGCTGGGGAGTTTCATTCCAGCCATGGAGACACAACACTTCTGGGTTTTCTGCTTTCAGATGCAGTGATGGTGGATTGAGTGCAGATTGATGGGGGAAAACGTAATTTATTTTATTTTAGCACAAGACCGCAGCATAACCAAATGTGAAAGGGTCTGAAGACTTTCCGAATGCACTGTATCCACACAACATGGTGGCATTATCGAAGCCACAGGAAATAAAAATGTAATCACACCGTTAAAAAAAATAACTAACAATAACTACATCTAGCCTGAGGTGATTTCTCCATCTAAAAATAAAATGCAATGTAAAACATTCTTTCAAATAGTTTACCACTGTGAGAAGAAGCCAGCCATAAAGCCTGAGAGGGTTGACGACTCTGAATTGATTTAAAACATACTTTTCTTCCTCTAATCCATTGCTATATTTAAGTGTTTTTAAAAATATGCAAGCGCACCAGGGTGGGCCTTAGCAACTCTGTGCACTCATCCCTTCACTAGATTAAGAGGGCCAAGCATCCAGGTAGAGGGGGGGATATGTTCAGGGAAGCAGAGCGGAGGAGCTGGGGTGCATAGAGTTGCTATAGCGTGCCCTCAGTGCAATTACACTCTAATATACATATATTAAAAAATTTGATATTTCTCTTAAATACAGCAATGGGTTGGAGGGAACAAAAGTTATGTTTTTTATGTTTTTCATCAACAGGGTCATCCCTACCAGGCATTATGGCTGGTTTAGTAGGTTTTATCCTGCTGACTGAGCCCTTTACAAGGGTTCTCTGGGGGTAAAAGTTATTGGTAGATGGACTTAAAGTGGAATTTAAAAAAATTGAAGGAAGCCATAATCGCCCTGAACCATCCCCCACTATTTGCTCTCTTTACCAGGTCCCTGCTTGTGATATGACAGGCACAATTCTGTCGGGGTGGGACACTTACCCGGTAAGTGTCAGACAGTGAGCAGCGAGAGGTCGATGAGGGTCAGTATGGCTTCTTTTATTTCATTATCTCACTTCTGATGCCCGACACCTGCATCGCTTCTGATGCTAGGAAGGCTCGTCCCTGTCGCGGCCTGTGATTGGCTGACCCCCCCCCCTTGCCAGATGTTTTGATCCACATGACAGGGAGATTCAGCAGCTGCTGTGCGGGCATCAGAAGCGACGTGGGTGTCGGGGAGCGGGGTAAGTATGACTTTTATCCCATTGGCAACCCCTTTAACCAACAGAAAAACAGGTTAACAACAATGTTATACAAAATGAACTACGTTCCTTTTTGTCCAAAGAGTTTTTGGGTTTTTGAAAATTAAAAGATTTTTTCTTTTTTTCCCCTCTCTATCCAGTTCGAGTACAGTGGGTAGTGGGATAGAATGATACAGTCCTGATCAAAAGTTTAAGACCACTTGAAAAATGGCAAAAAATCATATTTAGCATGGCTGGATCTTAACAAGGTTCCAAGTAGAGCTTCAACATGCAACAAAAAGAAATGGGAGTGAGACAAAACATTTTTTGAGCATTCAATTTAATGAAAACAACGAAAAAAATTAAACAGGCTCCAAAAAAAAAAAAATAAACCACCCCAAACCAGAAATCCAACTTCCAACTCAGTAATGAGTAGCTCCGCTGTTATTGTTTATCACTTCAAAAATTAGATACAAGCGTTTCCATGAGGTGAGTGCGAACATTTCTCCAAGTGGTGAAGACGGCCGCACGAAGGCCATCTACCGTCTGGAACTGTTGTCCATTTTTGTAAACTTCCCTTGCCATCCATCCCCAAAGGTTCTCAATTGGATTTAGATCAGGGGAACACGCAGGATGGGCCAAAAGAGTGATGTTATTCTCCTGGAAGAAGTCCCTTGTCCTGCGGGCATTGTGTACTGTAGCGTTGTCCTATTGAAAAACTCAGTTGTTACCACACAGACGAGAGCCCTCAGTCATGAGTAGAGTTGAGCGGACACCTGGATGTTCGGGTTCGAGAAGTTCGGCCGAACTTCCCGGAAATGTTCGGGTTCGGGATCCGAACCCGATCCGAACTTCGTCCCGTACCCGAACCCCATTGAAGTCAATGGGGACCCGAACTTTTCGGCACTAAAAAGGCTGTAAAACAGCCCAGGAAAGGGCTAGAGGGCTGCAAAAGGCAGCAACATGTAGGTAAATCCCCTGCAAACAAATGTGGATAGGGAAATGAATAAAAATAAAAATAAAATAAATAAAAATTAACCAATATCAATTGGAGAGAGGTCCCATAGCAGAGAATCTGGCTTCACGTCAGCCACCACTGCAACAGTCCATTGTCAGATATTCAGGCCCCGGCACCCAGGCAGAGGAGAGAGGTCCCGTAACAGAGAATCTGTCTTCATGTCAGCAGAGAATTAGTCTGCATGTCATAGCAGAGAATGAGGCTTCACGTCACCCACCAGTGCAACAGTCCATTGTCAGATATTTAGGCCCAGCACCCAGGCAGAGGAGAGAGGTCCCGTAACAGAGAATCTGGCTTCATGTCAGCAGAGAATCAGTCTGCATGTCATAGCAGAGAATCAGGCTTCACGTCAGCCACCACTGCAACAGTCCATTGGCATATATTTAGGCCCAGCACACAGGCAGAGGAGAGAGGTCCCGTAACAGAGAATCTGTCTTCATGTCAGCAGAGAATTAGTCTGCATGTCATAGCAGAGAATCAGGCTTCACGTCAGCCACCACTGCAACAGTCCATTGGCATATATTTAGGCCCAGCACACAGGACGAGGAGAGAGGTCCCGTAACAGAGAATCTGTCTTCATGTCAGCAGAGAATTAGTCTGCATGTCATAGCAGAGAATCAGGCTTCACGTCAGCCACCACTGCAACAGTCCATTGTCAGATATTTAGGCCCAGCACCCAGGCAGAGGAGAGAGGTCCCGTAACAGAGAATCTGGCTTCATGTCAGCAGAGAATCAGTCTGCATGTCATAGCAGAGAATCAGGCTTCACGTCAGCCACCACTATAACAGTCCATTGGCATATATTTAGGCCCAGCACACAGGCAGAGGAGAGAGGTCCCGTAACAGAGAATCTGTCTTCATGTCAGCAGAGAATTAGTCTGCATGTCATAGCAGAGAATCAGGCTTCACGTCAGCCACCACTGCAACAGTCCATTGGCATATATTTAGGCCCAGCACACAGGCAGAGGAGAGAGGTCCCGTAACAGAGAATCTGTCTTCATGTCAGCAGAGAATTAGTCTGCATGTCATAGCAGAGAATCAGGCTTCACGTCAGCCACCACTGCAACAGTCCATTGTCAGATATTTAGGCCCAGCACCCAGGCAGAGGAGAGAGGTCCCGTAACAGAGGATCTGGCTTCATGTCAGCAGAGAATCAGTCTGCATGTCATAGCAGAGAATCAGGCTTCACGTCAGCCACCACTGCAACAGTCCATTGGCATATATTTAGGCCCAGCACACAGGCAGAGGAGAGAGGTCCCGTAACAGAGAATCTGTCTTCATGTCAGCAGAGAATCAGTCTGCATGTCATAGCAGAGAATCAGGCTTCACGTCAGCCACCAGTGCAACAGTCCATTGTCATATATTTAGGCCCAGCACCCAGGCAGAGGAGAGAGGTCCCGTAACAGAGACTCTGGCTTCATGTCAGCAGAGAATCAGTCTGCATGTCATAGCAGAGAATCAGGCTTCACGTCAGCCACCAGTGCAACAGTCCACTGGCATATATTTAGGCCCAGCACACAGGCAGAGGAGAGAGGTCCCGTAACAGAGGATCTGGCTTCATGTCAGCAAAGAATCAGTCTGCATGTCATAGCAGAGAATCAGGCTTCACGTCAGCCACCACTGCAACAGTCCATTGGCAGATATTTAGGCCCAGCACCCAGGCAGAGGAGAGAGGTCCCGTAACAGAGGATCTGGCTTCATGTCAGCAGAGAATCAGTCTGCATGTCATAGCAGAGAATCAGGCTTCATGTCAGCCACCAGTGCAACAGTCCATTGTCATATATTTAGGCCCAGCACCCAGGCAGAGGAGAGAGGTCCCGTAACAGAGACTCTGGCTTCATGTCAGCAGAGAATCAGTCTGCATGTCATAGCAGAGAATCAGGCTTCACGTCAGCCACCACTGCAACAGTCCATTGGCATATATTTAGGCCCAGCACACAGGCAGAGGAGAGAGGTCCCGTAACAGAGAATCTGGCTTCATGTCAGCAGAGAATTAGTCTGCATGTCATAGCAGAGAATCAGGCTTCACATCACCCAACATTGGAACAGTCCATTGGCATATATTTAGGCCCTGGCACCCAGGCAGAGGAGAGGTTCATTCAACTTTGGGTAGCCTCGCAATATAATGGTAAAATGAAAATAAAAATAGGATTGAATGAGGAAGTGCCCTGGAGTACAATAATATATGGTTAAGGGGAGGTAGTTAATGTCTAATCTGCACAAGGGATGGACAGGTCCTGTGGGATCCATGCCTGGTTCATTTTTATGAACGTCAGCTTGTCCACATTGGCTGTAGACAGGCGGCTGCGTTTGTCTGTAATGACGCCCCCTGCCGTGCTTAATACACGTTCAGACAAAACGCTGGCCGCCGGGCAGGCCAGCACCTCCAAGGCATAAAAGGCTAGCTCTGGCCACGTGGACAATTTAGAGACCCAGAAGTTGAATGGGGCCGAACCATCAGTCAGTACGTGGAGGGGTGTGCACACGTACTGTTCCACCATGTTAGTGAAATGTTGCCTCCTGCTAACACGTTGCGTATCAGGTGGTGGTGCAGTTAGCTGTGGCGTGTTGACAAAACTTTTCCACATTGGCCTTGGCGGCCTCTTTCTCCTCCTCTGCCTTGGCCTTGGGCTTCCACTTGTTCCCCTGTGACATTTGGGAATGCTCTCAGTAGCGCGTCTACCAACGTGCGCTTGTACTCGCGCATCTTCCTATCCGCTCCAGTGCAGGAAGTAAGGTGGGCACATTGTCTTTGTAGCGTGGATCCAGCAGGGTGGCAACCCAGTAGTCCGCACACGTTAAAATGTGGGCAACTCTGCTGTCGTTGCGCAGGCACTGCAGCATGTAGTCGCTCATGTGTGCCAGGCTGCCCAGGGGTAAGGACAAGCTGTCCTTTGTGGGAGGCGTATCGTCATCGTCCTGCCTTTCCCCCCAGCCACGCTCCAGTGATGGGCCCGAGCTGCGTTGGGTGCCACCCCGCTGTGACCATGCTTCATCCTCATCCTCCTCCACCTCCTCCTCATCCTCGTCCTCTTCGTCCTCCAGTAGTGGGCCCTGGCTGGCCACATTTGTACCTGGCCTCTGCTGTTGCAAAAAACCTCCCTCTGAGTCACTTCGAAGAGACTGGCCTGAAAGTGCTAAAAATTACCCCTCTTCCTCCTCCTCCTCCTGGGCCACCTCCTCTTGCATCATCGCCCTAAGTGTTTTCTCAAGGAGACATAGAAGTGGTATTGTAACGCTGATAACGGTGTCATCGTTACTGGCCATGTTGGTGGAGTACTCGAAACAGCGCAACAGGGCACACAGGTCTCGCATGGAGGCCCAGTCATTGGTGGTGAAGTGGTGCTGTTCCGTAGTGCGACTGACCCGTGCGTGCTGCAGCTGAAACTCCACTATGGCCTGCTGCTGCTCGCACAGTCTGTCCAGCATGTGCAAGGTGGAGTTCCACCTGGTGGGCACGTCGCATATGAGGCGGTGAGCGGGAAGGCCGAAGTTACGCTGTAGCGCAGACAGGCGAGCAGCGGCAGGATGTGAACGCCGGAAGCGCGAACAGACGGCCCGCACTTTATGCAGCAGCTCTGACATGTCGGGGTAGTTGTGAATGAACTTCTGCACCACCAAATGCAGCACATGCGCCAAGCAAGGGATGTGTGTCAAACCGGCTAGTCCCAGAGCTGCAAAGAGATTTCGCCCATTATCACACACCACCAGGCCAGGCTTGAGGCTCACCGGCAGCAACCACTCGTCGGTCTGTTGTTCTATACCCCGCCACAACTCCTGTGCGGTGTGGGGCCTGTCCCCCAAACATATGAGTTTCAGAATGGCCTGCTGACGTTTACCCTGGACTGTGCTGAAGTTGGTGGTGAAGGTGTGTGGCTGACTGGATGAGCAGGTGGAAGAAGAGGAGGAGGAAGCTGAGAAGGAGGAGGTGGCAACAGGAGGCAAAGAATGTTGCCCTGCGATCCTTGGCGGCGGAAGGACGTGCGCCAAACAGCTCTCCGCCTGGGGCCCAGCTGCCACTACATTGACCCAGTGTGCAGTTAGTGAGATATAGCGTCCCTGGCCGTGCTTACTGGTCCACGTATCTGTGGTTAGGTGGACCTTGCCACAGATGGCGTTGCGCAGTGCACACTTGATTTTATCGGATACTTGGTTGTGCAGGGAAGGCACGGCTCTCTTGGAGAAGTAGTGCCGGCTAGGAACAACATACTGTGGGACAGCAAGCGACATGAGCTGTTTGAAGCTGTCTGTGTCCACCAGCCTAAATGACAGCATTTCATAGGCCAGTAGTTTAGAAATGCTGGCATTCAGGGCCAGGGATCGAGGGTGGCTAGGTGGGAATTTACGCTTTCTCTCAAATGTTTGTGAGATGGAGAGCTGAACGCTGCCGTGTGACATGGTTGAGATGCTTGGTGACGGAGGTGGTGGTGGTGTTGGTGGTACATCCCCTGTTTGCTGGGCGGCAGGTGCCAACGTTCCTCCAGAGGCGGAGGAAGAGGCCGAGGCGGCGGCAGCAGCAGAAGAGGCCGAGGCGGCAGCAGCAGAAGAGGTAGCAGGGGGAGCCTGAATGACTTCCTTGTTTTTAAGGTGTTTACTCCACTGCAGTTCATGCTTTGCATGCAGGTGCCTGGTCATGCAGGTTGTGCTAAGGTTCAGAACATTAATGCCTCGCTTCAGGCTCTGATGGCACAGCGTGCAAACCACTCGGGTCTTGTCGTCAGCACATTGTTTGAAGAAGTGCCATGCCAGGGAACTCCTTGAAGCTGCCTTTGGGGTGCTCGGTCCCAGATGGCGGCGGGCAGTAGCAGGCGGAGTCTCTTGGCGGCGGGTGTTCTGCTTTTGCCCACTGCTCCCTCTTTTGCTACGCTGTTGGCTCGGTCTCACCACTGCCTCTTCCTCCGAACTGTGAAAGTCAGTGGCACGACCTTCATTCCATGTGGGGTCTAGGACCTCATCGTCCCCTGCATCGTCTTCCACCCAGTCTTGATCCCTGACCTCCTGTTCAGTCTGCACACTGCAGAAAGACGCAGCAGTTGGCACCTGTGTTTCGTCATCATCAGAGACATGCTGAGGTGGTATTCCCATGTTCTCATAATCAGGAAACATAAGTGGTTGTGCGTCAGTGCATTCTATGTCTTCCACCGCTGGGGAAGGGCTGGGTGGATGCCCTTGGGAAACCCTGCCAGCGGAGTCTTCAAACAGCATAAGAGACTGCTGCATAACTTGAGGCTGAGACAGTTTCCCTGGTATGCATGGGGGTGATGTGACAGACTGATGGGCTTGGTTTTCAGGCGCCATCTGTGCGCTTTCTGCAGAAGACTGGGTGGGAGATAATGTGAACGTGCTGGATCCACTGTCGGCCACCCAATTGACTAATGCCTGTACCTGCTCAGGCCTTACCATCCTTAGAACGGCATTGGGCCCCACCAAATATCGCTGTAAATTAAGGCGGCTACTGGGACCTGAGGTAGTTGGTACACTAGGACGTGTGGCTGTGGCAGAACGGCCACGTCCTCTCCCAGCACCAGAGGGTCCACTAACACCACCACGACCATGTCCGCGTCCTTTACTAGATGTTTTCCTCATTGTTATCGTTCACCACAACAACAAAAATATTATTTGACCCAATGTATTAAATTCAAATTAAGGCCTTTTTTTAAAGACAACTAACACTATCTGGCTATCTATTTAGGTACCTTATTACACTAATACAGGCACAGCAGTAACCACAGATTTAGCTGACTATAAATTTGAGGCCTATTATTTAGGCGCTGGGTGACAGGTTTAGGTTTACTGACAGAATTAGACTTGGAAATGCACAGTAGCGTGTGTGTGAAGTTATTCAGAATGACCCTATGTGCACCTTGAATATTATATACCCTTTTAGGGATAGATTTAAAATAGCTCTGATACAGCAGAAACCACTAAATGAGGAAATTGCTAAATTGGGAATTGTATTTCAACCCAGAACAAAAAATGTGCTTTGACGGACACTAAATAACTTGCCCAGCCACAACAGTACAGCAGTATCGACAGATTTAGCTGAATATAAATTTGAGGCCTAGTATTTAGGCGCTGGGTGACAGGTATAGGTTTACTGACAGAATTAGACTTGGAAATGCACAGTAGCGTGTGTGTGAAGTTATTCAGAATGACCCTATGTGCACCTTGAATATTAAATACCCTTTTAGGGATAGATTTAAAATAGCTCTGATACAGCAGAAACTACTAAATGAGGAAATTGCTAAATTGGGAATTGTATTTCAACCCAGAACAAAAAATGTGCTTTGACGGACACTAAATAACTTGCCCAGCCACAACAGTACAGCAGTAACGACAGATTTAGCTGAATATAAATTTGAGGCCTAGTATTTAGGCGCTGGGTGACAGGTATAGATTTACTGACAGAATTAGACTTGGAAATGCACAGTAGCGTGTGTGTGAAGTTATTCAGAATGACCCTATGTGCACCTTGAATATTATATACCCTTTTAGGGATAGATTTCAAATAGCTCTGATACAGCAGAAACCACTAAATTAGGAAATTGCTAAATTGGGAATTGTATTTCAACCCAGAACAAAAAATGTGCTTTGACGGACACTAAATAACTTGCCCAGCCACAACAGTACAGCAGTAACGACAGATTTAGCTGAATATAAATTTGAGGCCTAGTATTTAGGCGCTGGGTGACAGGTATAGATTTACTGACAGAATTAGACTTGGAAATGCACTGTAGCGTGTGTGTGAAGTTATTCAGAATGACCCTATGTGCACCTTGAATATTAT
This sequence comes from Bufo gargarizans, assembly GCF_014858855.1. Taxonomy (NCBI): domain Eukaryota; kingdom Metazoa; phylum Chordata; class Amphibia; order Anura; family Bufonidae; genus Bufo; species Bufo gargarizans. Next base: position 420,665,070 of record NC_058084.1, read on the forward strand.
ATACCCTTTTAGGGATAGATTTCAAATAGCTCTGATACAGCAGAAACCACTAAATTAAGAAATTGCTAAATTGGGAATTGTATTTCAACCCTGAACAAAAAATGTGCTTTGACGGACACTAAATAACTTGCCCAGCCACAACAGTACAGCAGTAACGACAGATTTAACTGGATATAAATTTGAGGCCTAGTATTTAGGCGCTGGGTGACAGGTATAGGTTTACTGACAGAATTAGACTTGGAAATGCACAGTAGCGTGTGTGTGAAGTTATTCAGAATGACCCTATCAGCACCTTGAATATTATATACCCTTTTAGGGATGTATTTAAAGTAGGCCTGATACAGCAGAAACCACTAAATTAGGAAATTGCTAAATTGGGAATTGTATTTCAACCCAGAACAAAAACTGTGCTTTGACGGACACTAAATAACTTGCCCAGCCACAACAGTACAGCAGTAACGACAGATTTAGCAGGATATAGATTTGAGGCCTAGTATTTAGGCGCTGGGTGACAGGTATACGTTTACTGACAGAATTAGACTTGGAAATGCACAGTAGCGTGTGTGTGAAGTTATTCAGAATGACCCTATGTGCACCTTGAATATTATATACCTTTTTAGGGATAGATTTCAAATAGCTCTGATACAGCAGAAACCACTAAATTAGGAAATTGCTAAATTGGGAATTGTATTTCAACCCAGAACAAAAACTGTGCTTGGACGGACACTAAATAACTTGCCCAGCCACAACAGTACAGCAGTAACGACAGATTTAGCAGGATATAAATTTGAGGCCTAGTATTTAGGCGCTGGGTGACAGGTGTAGGTTTACTGACAGAATTAGACTGGGATATGCACAGTAGCGTGTGTGTGAAGTTATTCAGAATGACCCTATCAGCACCTTGATTCTGATATACCCTTTTAGGGATGTATTTAAAGTAGGCCTGATACAGCAGAAACCACTAAATTAGGAAATTGCTAAATTGGGAATTGTATTTCAACCCAGAACAAAAACTGTGCTTTGACGGACACTAAATAACTTGCCCAGCCACAACAGTACAGCAGTAACGACAGATTTAGCTGGATATAAATTTGAGGCCTAGTATTTAGGCGCTGGGTGACAGGTATAGGTTTACTGACAGAATTAGACTTGGAAATGCACTGTAGCGTGTGTGTGAAGTTATTCAGAATGACCCTATGTGCACCTTGAATATTATATACCCTTTTAGGGATAGATGTCAAATAGCTCTGATACAGCAGAAACCACTAAATTAGGAAATTGCTAAATTGGGAATTGTATTTCAACCCAGAACAAAAACTGTGCTTTGACGGACACTAAATAACTTCCCCAGCCACAACAGTACAGCAGTAACGACAGATTTAGCAGGATATAAATTTGAGGCCTAGTATTTAGGCGCTGGGTGACAGGTATAGGTTTACTGACAGAATTAGACTGGGATATGCACAGTAGCGTGTGTGTGAAGTTATTCAGAATGACCCTATCAGCACCTTGATTCTGATATACCCTTTTAGGGATGTATTTAAAGTAGGCCTGATACAGCAGAAACCACTAAATCAGGAAATTGCTAAATTGGGAATTGTATTTCAACCCAGAACAAAAAATGTGCTTTGACGGACACTAAATAACTTGCCCAGCCACAACAGTACAGCAGTAACGACAGATTTAGCAGGATATAAATTTGAGGCCTAGTATTTAGGCGCTGGGTGACAGGTATACGTTTACTGACAGAATTAGACTTGGAAATGTACTGTAGCGTGTGTGTGAAGTTATTCAGAATGACCCTATGTGCACCTTGAATATTATATACCCTTTTAGGGATAGATTTTAAATAGCTCTGATACAGCAGAAACCACTAAATTAGGAAATTGCTAAATTGGGAATTGTATTTCAACCCAGAACAAAAACTGTGCTTGGACGGACACTAAATAACTTGCCCAGCCACAACAGTACAGCAGTAACGACAGATTTAGCTGGATATAAATTTGAGGCCTAGTATTTAGGCGCTGGGTGACAGGTATAGGTTTACTGACAGAATTAGACTTGGAAATGCACAGTAGCGGGTGTGTGAAGTTATTCTGAATGACCCTATGTGCACCTTAAATATGATATACCCTTTTAGGGATAGATTTCAAATAGCTCTGATACAGCAGAAACCACTAAATTATGAAATTGCTAAATTGGGAATTGTATTTCAACCCAGAACAAAAACTGTGCTTTGACGGACACTAAATAACTTGCCCAGCTACAGCAGTAACGACAGATTTAGCTGGATATAAATTTGAGGCCTGGTATTTAGGCGCTGGGTGACAGGTATAGGTTTACTGACAGAATTAGACTTGTAAATGCACAGTAGCGTGTGTGTGAAGTTATTCAGAATGACCCTATGTGCACCTTGAATATGATATACCCTTTTAGGGATAGATTTCAAATAGCTCTGATACAGCAGAAACCACTAAATTATGAAATTGCTAAATTGGGAATTGTATATCAACCCAGAACAAAAAATGTGCTTTGACGGACACTAAATAACTTGACCAGCCACACCAGTAACGACAGATTTAGCTGGATATAAACTTGAGGCCTAGTATTTAGGCGCTGGGTGACAGGTATACGTTTACTGACAGAATTAGACTGGGATATGGCCAAAAAATAACCACACTATTGATGGTTAAATGCACTTGGTGTGACAGCTTGACCAACCACACTACTGAGGGTTAAATGCACTTGGTGACAGGCGCAGCTTGCCCCTGATGTAGTATATGGCCAAAAAATAAACAGACTATTGCTGGTTAAATGCACTTGGTGTGACAGCTTGACCAACCACACTACTGAGGGTTAAATGCACTTGGTGACAGGCGCAGCTTGCCCCTGATGTAGTATATGGCCAAAAAATAAACAGACTATTGCTGGTTAAATGCACTTGGTGTGACAGCTTCACCCTGATGTAGGATTTAGCCAAAAAACAACCACACCATTGAGGGTCAAATGCACTTGGTGACAGGCGCAGCTTGCCCCTGATGTAGTATATGGCCATAAAATAAACAGACTATTGCTGGTTAAATGCACTTGGTGTGACAGCTTCACCCTGATGTAGGCTTTAGCCAAAAAACAACCACACCATTGAGGGTTAAATGCACTTGGTGACAGGCGCAGCTTGCCCCTGATGTAGTATATGGCCAAAAAATAAACAGACTATTGCTGGTTAAATGCACTTGGTGTGACAGCTTCACCCTGATGTAGGCTTTAGCCAAAAAACAACCACACCATTGAGGGTTAAATGCACTTGGTGACAGGCGCAGCTTGCCCCTGATGTAGTATATGGCCAAAAAATAAACAGACTATTGCTGGTTAAATGCACTTGGTGTGACAGCTTCACCCTGATCTAGGCTTTAGCCAAAAAACAACCACACCATTGAGGGTTAAATGCACTTGGTGACAGGCGCAGCTTGCCCCTGATGTAGTACATGGCCAAAAAATAACCAGACTATTGCTGGTTAAATGCACTTGGTGTGACAGCTTCACCCTGATGTAGGCTTTAGCCAAAAAACAACCACACCATTGAGGGTTAAATGCACTTGGTCGCAGCTTGTGCTGGCGCACCACAAGACACAAAATGGCCGCCGATCACCCCAGAAAAAAGTGACTGACAAACGGTCTGGGCAGCCTAAAAACAGTGAGCAATTGAGTATCAGCAGCTCAATGATCCACAGCTGCAGATCGATCAATTAATCAAGTCCTTTGGAGGAGTTAATCTGCCTAATCTCGCCCTACTGTCGCAGCCGCAACCTCTCCCTATGCTGATCAGAGCAGAGTGACGGGCGGCGCTATGTGACTCCAGCTTAAATAGAGGCTGGGTCACATGGTGCTCTGGCCAATCACAGCCATGCCAATAGTAGGCATGGCTGTGATGGCCTCTTGGGGCAAGTAGTATGACGCTTGTTGATTGGCTGCTTTGCAGCCTTTCAAAAAGCGCCAAGAAAGCGACGAACACCGAACCCGAACCCGGACTTTTACGAAAATGTCCGGGTTCGGGTCCGTGTCACGGACACCCCAAAATTCGGTACGAACCCGAACTATACAGTTCGGGTTCGCTCATCCCTAGTCATGAGGAATGCTCTCTGCAATATCTAGACATAGCCAGCAGCAGTTTGACGCCCCTGCACTTCCTGAAGCTCCATTGTTCCACTGAAGGAAAAAGCACCCCAGACCATTATGGCTCCCCCTCCACTGTGGCGCGTAGAAAACATCTCAGGTAGGATCTACTTGTCATGCCAGTAACGTTGGAGAATAAAACTTTCTTCCACCTTTGAATGTCCCATGTTTGGTGCTCTCTTGCAAAGTCCAAACGAGCAGTTCTGTGGCATTCAAGAAGACGAGGTCTTTGAAGATGTTTTTTGTTACTGTGTCCCACCTCAGCAGCGATGGCGCGCTGTGAGAGACCCTGCTTATGCAGTTCAAAAACCCGACCGCGTTGAAAAAGGGAGAGTTTTCTTGCCTTTGCCATCACAACGTGTGACTACCTGACAGAAAATGACAATGAATCCACATCTTTACACAGATTTGGCCTTTTAAAGGCATGTGGTCCTAATTTTCTGCCATTTTTCAAGTGGTTTTAAACTTTTGATCAGGACTGTATTTATATATTTTGATACTGTATGTAGTACATTTTCAATAAAAAATGAAAAATATAACCTTTATTACATTTTTTTCAGCAGCCAAAAAATAATTACATGTTCACACACTGTTCAGGCCTCATGTTCATGTCTGAATTACTGTTCTGTACAATCTCAGAGCTGTGTGGAGTCACAACATGACATTTATAGGCTGGGTTTCATTGTGCCTCAGTATGCCTCTTATTTTATATAGTAGCAAATGAAGGATTTTCTATTAAATTATTTTTTATATTTACAATGGAAAACAAAATCAAGACGTATTCCATCGGATGCCGCATTACAGAGCTATTCTAGCTTAAAAGCATTGCTTCTAGGGGAGAATACGCAAAGAATGATTTTCGGCAAAACCCTATCAAACGTAGAAGCACAGCTACACAGCAGCAATGTTAAAGTGACTCCTCAGGAGCTCAAAAGTGAAAGGCAAGTTAATATCTATAGGGGATGATAACTGCTATTTAGTTTCTTCATATCTTGCTGTTTGCCCACTTTTTAGCTCTACAGAACTGAATTACAAACACCACACATGTAATACAAAAGCATCTTTATTGTGTCACAACAGGAGACATACATCAAATAAATAACAAGGATGATAAAAAAAAGTCAATACAGAAAGGTACTGAGAGAGTGAAACCCCCCGGCTATTAGGTCCTCATTGGTGACCCACTTGTAAACAAAATATTATTACAATGAGATATTACATCCCTAGTACTTATATATCAATAGCGTCTCCCACCATTGTCAATGCTCAATCAAACAGTATCTGCTGTTGTCATATATAGGCAGATAGTCTAACATGCAGGGGCGTAGCTAATGGCTCATGGGCCCTGGTGCAAGAGTTCAGCTTGGGGCCCCCCTTCCCTCAGTGCTTTGTGGCCAGGGGCAGGAAGCACATAGCCTTCGTGCTGCCTGAGGCAAAAATTGAAACGGCACCCCCTTGAGCCAGAGGTGTAACTTTTTTTTTTTTTTTTTTTTACATTTTTATTGTAAATTTCACAGTGTAACAGGAAGTAACAAGGTATCAAGGTGAAGGCTCGCAGGCCTCGCCATTATAGTAATAAGTACAGATTAGGTATGAATTTGGATTGAATACCAACACAATGCACAAACATACTTAAAGGTACACGACATTCACTGGCGCTCTGGAAAGAATTCCCAATAGGTGCGACATTCAAGAGGTTGAAAAGACGGTTGCCTAGAAGAGGCCATAAGGCCAAACCAAGAAGTGTTTTCATCTATTAATCGGGATGTGAGGTTGCCCTAGAGGCAATTATGGCGTGGTGAGTATTGATGTTTGATAGTTACCAAAGTGTAATTGTTGAATTGGGTATCAAGCAGAAAGCTAAGATTTAGGGGATCTATGTTTAGCCCACAGTGACCACTTTTTGAGGAAAGACAAGTGTGTACGAGATTCCCAGGATGATAGTTCCTCAAACCTGTAGATCTGGTCAATTTTTTGAGTTCAATGTTCCAAAGTAGGGACAGTGGGTTGAAGCCATAACTTAGGGAGTTGAAGTCTAGCCGCCAATAACATCTGCGTGAATACATATGGTAATTTTGAAGTCCCCTTTTCTTGCGTGAATGAGAGGAGAGCGATTTGCGGAGAAGGTTGGATCATTGTGCCACAAACGCTGTTTGCGATAGAAAAGACTTCACACCACCATCTCTGGATGAGAGGGCACGTCCACCAGATATGGAGGAAGGTTCCTCTCTCTCCAAGGCACCTCCAGCACGTGTCAGAAGCCACTCTAGCAAATCTCGCTATCTTATCAGGTGTATTGTACCATCTTGTAAGGATCTTGTAACTGTTCTCCTGAATTCTGACACAGCGGGAGGCACGGTGGGGGGTATCGAGAAATTTAGGTAGAGAATCAAATGGAACTGTGATTTTTAAATCTGATTCCCATTGCGTGACAAAGGATGGTTTGGCCAACATGGGAGGTAGCCGCAGTTTGCTATATATTCGTGAAGTAAGTTTTCTAGGTAGAGATTGTGAAGCAATCAGAGCCTCCATCCAAACTAAGGGACGAAGGAGATCCCCCACTTTAATATGCAGTTTTAGGAAGGCCCTGAGATAAGCGATTGCAATGAAATCTCGAGGATGAGGGTTAAGCAGGGCGTTTGTGTCATTTAGATCCATCCATACTCCAGAAGGAAGCACCAAGGAGATTAAATGAGCAGTAGAAGACATCAGTTTTGTTGAAGAAGCTTCCCTTAGAGCAGAGGGGGCTGTATTCATTACATCTTCTACTGTCAGTGTGGGCGAGGGGAATGGGATGGAACAGTGTGTGGAGGATAGCCACTTCCATGCTTCTAGTGTGGCTCTGATAATTGGGTATTGAGACATGTGACCCAGAGAAACCATCTCTTGGCCCAAAAGAAGTGCTTTAGCTGGTCTATTCAGAATTTCCAGTTCCATCTGGACCACTGTGGAAGATGTAGGCATGCTCAGCCAAGCTAATGCTCGTGAGATAAGGATGGCCTTCCCATACAACTCCGGGTTTGGTAAGCCTATTCCTCCAGCGTGTCTGGGCTTTGTGAGAAGTGTAGTGGAGAGTCTCGCCTTCCTTCCGTTCCAGATGAAGGACCTGAACTTTTTCATAATCGATATGTAGTAGTGTTTGGGGACTGAAATGGGAAGAACCTGTTGCAAATATGTGAGTCTGGGGAGTATTAGGGAAGATAGAAGGTTTTTTCGACCAAACCAGGAGAGAGTTGGGTTGGACCTAGCTAAGTTGTCAATAGTACTAATAATCAAATTTTTTAAGGGAACATAGTTAAGAGAAAATAGTTCCGTTATTTCTGGACTAATTTTAACCCCTAGATATGTGATGTTGGGGGAGGACCAATTAAATGGGGAGTTTTGCATTAGAAGGCGTTTTGTTGCCTGGGGAACACCGAAGCATAGGACTAATGATTTACTAGCATTAATTTTAAAGTCTGACATCATGCTATATGTTTTCAAGTGGGACTGGATTCGGGGGAGGGACGCTTTTGGATTATTCGTCATTATGAGTACGTCGTCCGCAAAAGCGGCTATTTTCTGTTCCCTGCCTCCCAAACATAGACCCCCTATCTCCTGGTCCAATCTTATATTTGCTAGGAGCGGCTCTAAAGCCAGGACGAACAAGAGGGGTGATAATGGGCAGCCCTGGCGAGTCCCATTTCTAATAGGAAAGGGAGATGATATGGTACCATTTACTAAAACTGAAGCTGTTGCTTGTTCGTACATTGAGAAAACTGCTTTAGTAAAGGAGTCGGGTAGGCCAAATCCGGGAAGCACTTGTTGTAGGTATGACCAATTGACCCTATCAAATGCTTTTTCAGCGTCTGTGCTAAGTAGAAGCAGGGGGGAGGAAACTCGTTTAGCATGACAAAGGGTATTAATCACCCTTGTAGTATTGTCCTTCCCTTCCCTGTTACGGACAAAGCCTACCTGATCTCCATGAACAAGTTGAGGGAGAAGAATAGCTAGTCTGTTGGCTAACATCTTGGCCAGGAGCTTAAGGTCTATGTTTAGGAGGGATATGGGTCTATAGTTGGAGCAAAGACTGGCGTCTTTCCCTTCTTTGGGGATGAGAGTAATGTGGGCCGCCGTCATATCTCTCGATAGTGGGACTCCCTCAAGGGTCTGGTTACAAACTTCTAAAAGATGGGGAAGAAGGAGATTCTGGAACATTTTGTAATATGCTAACGGAAGGCCATCAGGGCCCGGGCTCTTGCCTGTCGGCATTTGGTTCATTGCTGTTTTAAGCTCAGTCAATGAAAAGGGGGCTGTGAGACTCGACTTCTGGTCTAGGTCAATGGTAGGAAGTTTAGCTGCTTCCAGGAAGGAGGATATAACATTAGCACGAGTTACTGTTTCAGTTGTTGAGGGGAGATTATATAGCTCATTATAAAATGAGCAAAATTGGGCTGCGATCTGGTTAACCGAAAAAATGGGGGTCCCATCATGTGAGGATAGCTGATGGACAAAGTTCGCTGACCTCCTCCCTTTAACCCTATTCATTACAAACTTGGTGGCCTTATCCCCATGTGCGAAGAATTTGTGTTGAGAGCTCATGTGGTATTTTGCTGCTCTATTGGCTAATAAAGATCTAAGTTTAGCTCTGTATTCTGACAACTTTTGAAATTGGGTGTCAGTGGGGTTGGCTTTATGGTAGGACTCTAAAATCTGAATGTTTTTCAGGGTATCATCTACTTCCCTTTCTCTTTTTTTCTTGAGGTGTGTGCCGATACTAATGAATTGTCCTCTCACAACAGGTTTATGAGCATCCCAGAGGGTGTTGGCCGTGATATCAGGGCTTTTATTTAGGGAGAAATATTCTATGATGTGCTTAGAAATCCGGTCGATCGAGTCCTGAAAACCCAGAAGAGTTTCGTTCAGGCGCCAGTTAAAGCACGAGGGCGTTTCATTTGGGGCTAGGACTGAAATATATATTGGGGAGTGATCTGACACATGTATGGCACCAATGCTAGCCTCTCTGCACAGATGTATGTGTTCCTTGGAGATGAAGAGGTAATCTAATCTGTGGTAAGTTTTATGTGTTGGGGAATAGAACGTAAAGTCTAGTGTGCTCGGGTGGAGAGAACGCCATACATCCACCAAATGTAGATCCCAGAGGGTATTTCTAATATGCTTTAGGAATTTTCTGGAATGAGACGATTTATGGGAGGAAACATCTAATTGCGGATACAGAGCGACATTTAAGTCACCCCCAGCGATTACTATACCCTCTTTAAAGGAGTCTATAATGGGAAAGATTTCAGAAAACCAATGGGCTTGATTGGAATTAGGAGCGTACAGATTAATAAAAGTATACGTTTGTGGTCCTATGGTGCCTTTGAGTAGGACATATCTGCCTGCTGGGTCTAGGATCTGGCTGGTGAATTTGAAGGGGATTTTCCTCTGAAGCCCTATGCTGACCCCACTGGAGGCCGAGGAGTCGCTCCCACAGTGGTACCAATTGGAGAAGTGAGAGAACCGCATGTCCGGGTAGTGGTTGAAGCGGAAATGTGTCTCCTGGAGAAAAATCACACCAGCCCCGGCTTTTCTTAGAATGGCAAAGATTTGGCTCCTTTTAGAAGGGGAGTGGAAGCCTTTGACATTGTAAGAGGCCACTAGTATGTCAGCCATTATTTATGGGGTGTGTGGGTTTACCTTGTAGCTGTTGTGACTTCCCTCCAGGATGTGCACCGGATCCACCAAGGTCCTCCATCCCCAATGGGGCAGCGCAAGTGTAGAAGACAATCCAGTTCAAAGCAATAGGCGGGTACCTTGAGTTAGGGGTGAGTAAAGGGGATAGAACATAACATGTTAAACAAACAAGGGATACGAACATTGACATATTATAATATGTCGTAATCATGAGGGGGTTATTTGGTCAATAGACCGTTTAAGAGATCGTATAACGCCCATGGAAGGGCCAATAACAGAGCAGGAGGTTGGGGGGAAACATATAAAAACATATGAAAAGGCTATCAGAAGTCATGTAAACAGTGGATTTACACACTCTAAGCAGTAGTATATGAAGAAATCCAAAATATCAGCTAAACCTGGAACTGCCATATTGAGTGTAAGTAAGCCTTTCTATTGTTCTTGTGAGAGACTTCTCGGCGTAAGATGGAAACCCCTCTTCTTGGAGCGAGATGACTTTGGTGTACGTAGTACCTCGAAAGGAGCCACCTTAGGTACATCTGGCAGGGTACTGAGATCTTGGAAGAGCTCCCAATTTTCAATCTGCATAGGTGGCACATTCAGGATCTCAAAGGCAGACGTGAGGTCTGTAAATGAAGAAATGTTCACTCTCTTGCCTGCGTACGAGAAGGATAAGCCGAAAGGATAGGACCATCTATACAGCACTTTCTTGGAGCGTAACCAGTCCGTTAAAGGTTTAAGGGATCTTCGCTTCTTCAGAGTTGAAGGGGCTAAGTCCTGGTATATATCAATCTTGGAATCTTCGTACGTGAGATCCGGATGGTTGCGCGCGGCTTCCAGGATGGCAGTTTTCACTTGAAAATTCAGGAACCTACATATTATGTCCCTGAGTGGTTCGGCCGGCTTAGGCTTGGGTCTAAGGGCTCTATGCGCCCGTTCTATGATTATATCTTGTGAGAAGTTAGGGCCCAGAAGTGACCCGCATATTTCCATGATGGAGGCTGAAATCTCACCTGGGGAAACTGTCTCTGGCACTCCTCGGAATCTCAGGTTATTTCGGCGCCCCCTGTTTTCTTGATCTTCTAGTGAGCAGTGGAGATCGTTTAAGTATAATGCGCAGCGGCGAAAAGAGTCTGACACCGCGGGCTGGTGGTTCAGTATCTCTGCTTGGCGCAGCTCTAAGTTCTCCACGCGGTCCCCCACATGCCTCACCTCGTTCCTGCATGCAGATATTTCTGCAAGGATCGGCTCCATAATCCTGCTGAGAGCACGGTCAAGGTATTTTCTTGTGACCGGAAGGTCAGAGCTGACTTGTACCTCGTCTGAATCGCTCTCCCCCTCTGACTGTGCAGGAGCTCGCTTCGGTGCTTTAGCCTGTGGAGTCGGCGCCATCTTAGGCTCTCTGGCGGCTACCGTTGCGGCGGCTTTCTTCAGGAATTTCTCCATGTCTCCTCCAGCATTCTGTGTCTTGGAGGGAGCAGCAGTGTCACTGTGCTTGGGGTTCCCGATTTTTACCATCTCTGCCTCTGTGTGCTAGTTATAGCTGGCGTCAGGGACGAATCTCTTCACAGAGCACAGAGCTATGCGGCCATCTTCATCAGGCGCAAGCTCCGCCCCCGCCAGAGGTGTAACTTGACCAGCATGAACTTTCTATAATGCTGGTGTGTTCTTATGCACCAAAATGATCTTTGGGCCCCCTCAGGCTCCTGGGCCCGGTAGCGACTGCTACCTCTGCACCCCCTGTGGCTATGCCCCTGCTAACATGTCATTGCACGTATCAATGAACATCACCAATTCAGGCTATCCCCACATTTAATCCAAAGGGGTCCCGACTATCTCCCTAAAAACACCCAAAAATATTTATAGAAATGACAATGAGTTATTGGCATTAAGGTGGGAAACCATACACACCAAAAGCTGGGGGAGCAGAAAACCCCCAACATACGTTTTGCCGCGCTTCCCCAAGAGGAATATATATATATATATATATATATATACTAACTAACTATCTAATGTAATGACACAGGGCAGAGAGCACAGCAATAACACTACTGTCTCTCAGAACTGCAAAATACTGCACACAAGGGCTGCTGGGGAGGTTCTTATATAGTAAGGGGTAGGCAACTTTCCTATTGGTTGCTAGGGATGTTGCTAAGCTCAGACAAATACATTGCAGCCTTCTCATTGGCCCACAAGCAAGAAGGGAGGTTACTGATGAAAAAAAAAACTAGAATATTCAAAATTACAAATATATAGCACTATATTCTAAATATTTACAAATTCTTGAAGTGCCGATATTCGCGATTAATATTCGCGATTCGAATATTCGCGCCCAACGTTATCTGTGACTACTGATTTTCCTTTGCAATACTATATCCACAGATGGGTTTTTGTCTGAACTGTGAATTCCAACTGTATATAGGGGAAATATTTGGATACATTGCAGATACTATTGTTATGGATTGCATTTCTCATTAAACAGACTTTATTTGCAGCAGTAAAATATTCGTGCCTGCTGTGACCATTACACCGTATGCTCCTTCTCTCCATTCAAGCATGTCAACGACCATGACCCAATGAGTGATAGAGTTAGCAATAGTGACAGAAAGTGACAATAGAGACAATAGAAACCATACATGTGAAAATAGAGGGAAACTGAAATGACAAGGGTAACCATTTATTTTCATTGGAATGTTTTCATGTCTATTTTTTCCAAGTAAGCATAGGTGCCTTTTATTCTGCATTTGGTGGTGGACTGGCCATACAATGCCAATAGTTGTTGGCCAAAAGCTTGTTTAGCTTTTCCCTCTGAGTCCCCGTTATACAATACATTCACAAACTGTGTTTTCATGGGGGAATAAGCTGCTGCCAGACTCCTCTTGAGGCAGCCTAACTCCCCTGAGACCAGAAAATGAACACAGCACACGGTGAAAAACGAGGCTTGACTGTGAAAAAAAACAAAAAACAGCTACTAACTACAGATACACTGTTAGCGTGTGCATGCATTTTCTGGCTGTCATTAAAAACAGATGAATTTCATAGGCTTTTTTTTATATCTCAACTCCTGCAGTGCCCTCAGTACACATAATGCCCCTAGTATGAATAATGGCCCCCAGTATAAATAATGCACCCATTAGTGCTCCCTTTAAAAATAATAATGCCTTCCATATAAATAATGCACCCTATAGTGTTCCTCAGTATAAATAATGTCCCCATAGGGCCCCAAGGTTAAGTAATGCCCCCGTAGTGCCCCCCTATAAATAATGCCCGCCGTAGTGCCCCCCATAAATAATGCACCCCATACAGCACCCAGGTTAAATAATGCCCCCATAGCACCCCTCCCATAAATAATGCCCCCATAGTGCGCCCCCATAAATTATGCTCCCTATAATACCTCCCAGTATATATAATAGCCCCTTCTCAGTCCCCCACCCACTGTAGTGCCAACAGATCCTTTAAAAATATACTCCACTGAGGATCAAGGATTTCCTTGTGTGTAAGTAGATGAAGTGACTCTTTTTTAACCTCTGAAAGGCCCTTTTTAACATACTGTAGATTACCTGTTTTTTTAACACCCATTAGACAGGGGCACTCCTGTCTTAACGGCCATTAAAAATAAAAATATTGATTTCAGGAACATGTCTTATTTTTTGACGGCTGCTCTTCACTTGCTGTTAAAAAATAACCCCATATACTTTAATTGTTTCTGAAAACATCCAAAAGTGAATGAGCCCTACAGGAAAGTCCAAGTGACCCTATGGTCGAGTAGAAAATTCAGATGCACAATCTGTAGTAGAAATCCAAGGCTGACCCTACTTTGGAATTACGATTTGATATGTGACCGATTGACATGTGGACTAGCCCTATTCAATGGGGCTAACTAGTGTGTGGCTGCCCACTGCTGTTTCGTGTCACTCACTGATGTAGATTTCAAATCCTTGGTGGAAAATTCTGCGACCTTATGAATGACAGTGAAAGGAACACAGATTTCATGCAAATTTTTGTGTTAAATATCCGCTAAAGGCCTTATGCACACGACCGTATGTATTTTGTGGTCCGCCAAAAAACGGATACGCTAAAAATCTGGATGACATCTGTGTGCATTATGTATTTTATGGAATGGAACAGCTGGCCCCTAATAGAACAGTCTTATCTTTGTCCGTAATGCGGAAAATAATAGGACATATGGAAACGGAATGCACATGGAGTAACTTCCGTTTTTTTGCGGACTAATTTAATGAATGCTTCCATATACGGTACGCCAAAAAACCCAGAACGGACACGGAAAGAAAATACTTTCGTGTGCATGAGGCCGAATTTGGTGAAATTTCCATTGTGTGAACATGCCCTTAAAATGTTAAAAATATAGTAAAATATTCCTTTCGTGAGGAATGTATGAGAAAATGTTGTGACATAATTGATAGGATACTTGATCCTTTTATTTATAGACCAGGAAACTGTTTTCTTTCTGGTAAGATTACAGCTATCAGATTGAAGAGAACCGTAATCCGTCCTGGTAATATTAGAACGGAATTTCCATTTTTATTTCAGGACATACCTCAAGTGACAGAAATGCATTTGTGGCACTGGATTCTCAGGGCAAATCGAGAATAATTGCGGGAAGATTACTATTACACGTTTATGTAGTGCTTTTGTGATTACTACTTAGTGTGGTAATTAAACAAGCTCGGCGCCTTGTCGTCTCAGATGTTTCTAAAGTTTCATTAGGCTCCATCAGACCCTGCATTTGTCTTCTATGGAGAAAGCCTCTCATTAATCCATGACAAATCGGAGCTTTCCTTTTACAGTTACTTCATGCCGGGACAGCATCTATGGAGTCAGAAAGAGGCTTGTGCCTATATATCTAGAATACTTTACAGATATTTAAAAGTAGAGATGAGCGACGTATTGGAAAATTAGATTTTTCATAAAACACATTTGTCATAAAACACATTTCTTTGTAAGTAGGGGTGCAATGACAGGAAACGACAATTGCGCCGCTCCCAGTAATTGTAACCCTCAGATCCCACGTTCATACTTGATCACAATGCAAAATTTGAGGAACGGAACCGGCGTCCCATTATAGAAATGCCTATTCTTGTCCTCCAAATGGACAAGAATAGGACATGATCGGAACGGAGCAACGGATGCAGATATCACATGGAATGCTGTCCGCATCTTTAAACAGCCCTATTGAAGTGAGTGGGTCTGCATCCGAGCCATAAAAAATGCGGCTCAGATGCGGAACCAAACAACGTTCGTGCGAATGCACCCTAACAGAACAATATATTAAATCATTCTTATCTCCTCCATTTGCTCATGATGGGCCGGCCGCCGCCTTCTTGATGGAAGATTTGGCGCGAGAGCCCGAGATTACATCCTCACACTGGCTGGCATGGTGACGTCATGCGTCACCACGCACAGGATTTCCTGCACGATCTTCAATCAAGATGGCCTGTCGCAAGCAAATGGAGGAGGTAAGTATGATTTTATTAAATTTTTTACACTATTTCAGGTACAATCAATTCGCTACCAAGAAGCACAAGAAAATTTGGCTTTGTGGTGAATCGAATTTATCCTGAAAGTCGCATCAAATTCTACTTCGTCAGGTTCGATTCGCTCAACGCTATTTATAAGTAACAGTCAAATTTATTTTGTAGATGACACAGAAAATTACTCTTCATTGGCTTAATTGATGGTGAGATTTAGGTCCACCTGTAACTGCATCTTAAATTTTCCTCTTTTCAAGTTGATAAAAAACAACCATAGACTATCCAGTACTAAAATGATAGATTCCCTAGTTCGGAATCATTATCTATTAGCTGCAAATAGTGGGGCACATTAATCAGGCTCGCCTTTTTGGGGGAGTAAAAGGTTCATATTCACTAAGGTCTAATTAGTATGCACATGAAAATGTGGCGCAAATGAGCTGAAATTAGGTGCACGTCTCCATGTAAGTAGGCAGTGAAAGTAGTTAAAAATGACAAGGCCCCACAGCAAATTTTTGAATGGGGCCTTCCCCCCAGCAACTTCTTCACAACCCCCTTTTCTCGTGCAACCCCCATTTCTGTGATTAGTCAGACAAGGCTCGTCAGCCACTCGGAGCGTTTACTACAGTGTCTCTGTATATAATTTAGGGGGGGAGGGGGCTAGCTCTCCTTAGGGAGAGAGCACCTTAATCAGCATGAGGAGACTTATAGGCCATACATGCTCCTCTGGAATTCTGGGAAGAGGCTATGCAAATGAGCTCTTAACAAGCTCCGCCTCTAATGCCACCAGATGTAAGACAGGGGCCTATTTATAGGGTCGAACACTGATACCACGCAAAAAAAAAAAAAAAAAAAATGTTCGTCTACTACTGGGCAAAAACAATTTGTCCTATACTAAATCGAGTGTGCGGATTACAAATCCGAAGACAGAAATGTTGTAACACGTCATAAAATTTTGCTATGCATAAGTATGCCTAAATGAATTAAGCACTTGGAAAGCATTGAATAGTTTTGAACATAACGAGTTTTACTCCAACAATTACTTGATCTACATCAAAGTTTGCGTAGTAAACAGTGTATGAAAATGTAATGGAATAAATGTAATGGAGTACTTGAGCAAGGCCCAGTACTGTTAAGAGTGCTTCAGGCATCAGCTTTTGCGTTTGTGAGCAGTCATATTTTCCCGTTGCAAAAACCAGCAGTAGTTTCCCATCATGTTGGGATTCCAGCGGCCCTTGATACCTGTTCACCATTGTAGAAATATCTTTATGGAACCGCTCTCCATGTTCTTCACTTACTTACAAAATGGGTGGGAAAAAGTCAAGATGGGAATGTAAAAAATGCTCTTTCAATGACATTCGGCAGCCAAGTTGTTCATATGCTGTAAGCATGTTGTCTACTAATTCGGCCTAGTTTGCAGCTCGTCTGTTCCCAAGGAACTTCTGCACTACTAGCACAAATGCATCCCAAGCTGCAAGACGCTCTCTGTCAGATTCTTGCGCTGATCATAAGTAGTGTATTTGCCACATATGTAGCAGAAATTGTCTGGACCATCTTAAGTTTCAAAACTGATAGCACTATAACAGATCACTTTATCAAAATCTGTCCAGTTTGCCTTATATACTTACTGCTGACATCAGCCTGAGTGCGTCCGAACAGGTCTGGACGCGTCCATTGGAATATCTCCAGTATAATGCGTTAATGTTATAACTGAATAGGCTTTGCATGTATAACTTACAATCTAGACGTGTCAGGCAAATTCTGAGTTCATATTTGGAATCAGCGAGCTCATTTTAGTATAAATCACATGTTTTTCACTCAGTAGCAAAATCATTGTTGCGCAGTCTGACTTATAGGATAGCTGCCTTACATCTGGTGGCATTAGAGGAGAAGCTTGTTAAGAGCTCATCTGCATCCCTTTCTTCTGTATATAATGTCAATTTATAATACTGTTGAGGAGGCCCTGAAAATAAAATCTTTAAGTCCTCCTCCTGGGTGGGCCCCTTCTAAGTTTAGTCCCCAAAGCAGCTGCTTCCCGTGCTTCCCCTATAGCTACGTCCCTGAAAGTAAGCAAAATGCAGCGCAACTCACCACTCAAAATAGAGGCAGAAAAGCTACGACTGCCTTGGAATGGAGTGTAAATTAGACTGTTTTTTACTACTAAATCAGGCACAAAATAAGGCGCACCTACATAAATAGGTCGGAAAATAGGCGCAAATGTTTGAAAACTTCGGAATTAGTCTTAAAACTCAAAAAAAGGTGCAACAGGCACTGGTAAATTAAACTTACAAACCAGACAAACCTGTGGTGGCGCTGCTGAGATAGTGAACACTAGCTGCCAGGTTCTCCCATATATTACAGCTGATCACTGGAGTTACCAGCAACAAGTTTCACGCACACTGCATTTTTAGCGATAGCACGCTGACCCCATTCATTTCTATGAGGCCATACACACATTCAAGTTTTTTGCAGATCCGTATGGCCATTCCACAAATGATAGACCATGTCCTATCCTTGTCCGCATTATGGATGAGAATAGACCTTTCTATTGAGTGGAGTGAGAAAAATACAGAAAACACACAGAAGGTATCAGTATTTTGTGGATCCGTTGTTTGTTGTGTGCATGAAACTTTTTACTGTGATTAGATTAATGTCAGTGGACCTTTTTAACAAAAAAAATCATCCAAAGTGGACCCCCTTAAAATATTTTAAAGGGAGTTATTTTACTGATGACCTATCCTCTAGACACCCGGGACCCACACCGATCACGCAATAGCGCTGCAGCCTTCTCTCAGCTCACCAAGCACAGCACTGTACATTGTTTAGTGGCTGTGCTTGGTATCGCGCCTCAGCCCCATTCACTTCATTAGGGTTGAGTTGCACCTACGCCGTGTGACCGATGAACGTGACATCACACAGCCTAGGAAAAGCGGGAGAATGCTGCGACACTAACAGTTGAACAGCTGTTTGGCAGCGGTTCCGGGTGTCAGACCCCCACAGATCACCCCCAAAGGTGTACACAACCTTTAAGCTGTACTTGCAGTTTCCATTTCCTTTCAGTACAGCTGCAGGACCTTGCTCCCCATCTGCTCTCCTGCACAGATCGATGTCGGCAGGGAGAGAGAGGTGAGTGTGGATGCACAGCTCTCTCAGTGATCGGGCAAAGTTCTGTATGTGTGCTCTGCCAGATCATTAAGACAGCAGTCAGGGGGTTTGGCCATGCTGGATCTCCTTGACTGCAGCTTATAAGGAACATTTTGGCAAGATTTTTTTCTTTAAAAAAAAAAGTGCGTCTTATAAAACGAAAAAAAAATTGGCATACTGCTCACTGTTACAGTTGTGACGGTGAGCAGGAAACAATGAAGGGAAGGTAGCGCTAACACATGCAAAGGATCATCAATATTAAAAACGTGGACAACCCCTTTAAATATGTAACTATGTCACTATCTCAGTTGTGAAGTCTCTTTCCCTTAGGGCGATGGCACACGTTCAGGTTTTATGATGCCGTTTTTGATGCCCAAACCAGGAGTATTTTCTGGAGTACATTTATTAAGCTCGCATGCTTAGGGTCATAAAATTAGACTGGTATATTTTATTTGGCTGTCTTTCTTTTGCCGAGTATTCAAAGTCACACTGCAGTTAATGAACTAGTCTAGGTGTATCTCTGGTGGTTCTTTTTTCAGTTCGACAGGTTCATATTCACTTAAATTTATTTGCATAGGTAAAAAAAGAAAAGAAAAAAGTTGCACTTCCCCACTCAAAACAGACAAAGAGAAGTAAGCCAGTCCTGGGGTTGGTGTAGAAATTAGACTGTTTATGTAACAAATTCAGGCGTAAAAAAGGTGTACCTACTGTGAGGCAGTGACAGGCCACATGGCTGCTAGGGGAGATTTATGGCAGGAGTTTCCATGTCTTCCCCGGCAATCATCAGGTCTGAGGCAGCACCAGGTGCCACAATCAGTCTGAGCCCAGCCTGTCAGTCGGGGGAGAGTGTTTTGTGAAGCAGAGGCTCTGTGTGTGGTCTCAGTAAGGAGGACTGAGGGGCCACAAGGCTTTGAATAGCCTGGAGTTTTGGGGGACCACGCCTGCAGTGAGAGGGTTGCACGGCCAGAGTCAGGCGGACTTCTGGGCCCTAGTTCCCCAGACATACTGTTTTGCTACAGCATGGAGGCTGCTGAGCGACTGGCTGAGAAAGCCGCATCTGATTCCAAGTGTGAACTGCGTTATGTAGGTGAATCAGGGATATTATTCTGTTTAGGTAGAGCCCAGACGGGCCAGGTGTTTATTTTGTAAAATTGTTTATGTTTGCGCAGATGTGCAGCAATAAAGCACAGTGTTTGGACCTTAAACTTGGTGTCTGGCGAAGATATCTGTGAGTGTGACCCCCGAAAGCGAAGCAATCCATCACACTACATAAATAGGTCGGAAAAAGTTGCAAAAGTTAGAAAACTTTGGATTAGTCTAAAAAATCTAAATAGGCATACAAGGTGCAAAAGCCTCAAAAGCAGGCACAATTTCAGTAGTAAATGTCAGGAAAAAAATAAGACTGTCTAACACAGCATTTGTTAGACTAAAAACAGGCACAACAATTTTCATAACTGTACCCCTCTCTCTTTTTAGGATCCACTCCTGATTTTGCCTTCAAAAACTGCATAAAAAAACCAGACCGTGTGGCAGCACCCTTACTGGGACTGGAGATTAGGAGGCTGGACATGAAGTGTGTTGTCACTGTCATAAGAGTATACTAAAAATTATTTAAAGTCAGTGTCCACCTTTTAACGCTAGGTTGCTTTTAGATCTAAAATTCTAAACTCATATGCAGTGTCCCACTCCGTGCTAAAAGTGGACACTTAAAACCTTTGTATATGTCATGTCATTATAATGTCAATTTTCTCTGATATAAAAGGCTGTTTTTGAGGTGCATGTCATTACATCCATTCACCCCTAGGTGGTGCTGGCACCACACACACATATATATATATCTTATGGCGTGTCAGTTTTGAGTAGAAGGAAGGAAGTTAGCTGAGGAGTAAGGAGAGAAGTAGTGATGTGTGAGGAGCAGGAGAAGCAAAGTCCAATATGTAGCTGCCATTTTAGCCCCTTGACCCTGGTCAAGCTGAGGGAGTGTGGAGAACATCCTTACAGCTACGTAGCACAGACCAGAGTAAACTGCGGATATAGAGCAAGTCTAGTGGAGATAGAAGCACCATTAGCTTATGGACTCCACAGCACCAGTGACCGGGAGAAGCCTAAAAGCACCTGGACACAGCTGGACGACTAGGCGCAAGGTTGTCCTTTACCACAGTGTGGACCAGTGTATCAGAAAGCAACCAGTGCAAACAATGGATCATGCCTGCAGTTAGGGAGTCCGCCCTGTGGGTTGCCAAACACAAGTAAGAGTCATTATTATATCCAGTATCTGGCAGCTAGAGTGTGGACATAGTGAGGACGGTTACAAAAGAACTTTCTCATACCAGCCAAGGGAAAATCTCAAAGCACCTATTGTCAAGCCGGTCACTTGGATTGCAGCTAAGCCAATCGTGTATGCATCATATGGGTTGTCAGTGTCACCCTTGACATGTAAATGTACTGCACTAACTACCTCAAGGCAATTGATTAAGTAAAAGTTCCGTTGTTTACAACCATTTGACTCCTCATTCTTTCTACCACCTTTCTTTACACCTCAGGGTGCTGGTGTCACGAATAACAGGGACCCTGCCTCCACAGCACCTTAAAAACCACACCACCAAGGGCTCCTCAACCACTATCTGGCGGGAGTCCCTGGACAACAGAGCGTGCCCGAAGGAACTGGTGCTAACCTTCCCTACAGTGCACGCCGGCCCAGGGAGCACTACAAAACTGTGAGTAAAACTACTACTACCCCCATCGGCCCACCGTAGCTCATATATCGCCTCTGCGGCCCGGTCACTGCAAATATGCTTAATAATATATCTTTAAAACAGCGGGAGCTCCAATTTTCTAATACAATGCTCCAAATACCTGCAAATCCATAGAATTAAATTATAACATTTTGTCTTTTTGAAGTCAATGCTGTGTGTCTGGGGGCACGGAGAGGATTTAGTTGACCTGCTTAGACATGATTTTTTTTTAATAATTTGTGTGGCTGATTGAGCAGACAAGATTACATGTACCTGCTGTAGCTTGCCAATTTAACCTATGTGCTGTACTTGTACAGCGTGAGTGACTGTAAATGTAAGGTGCGGGTTTAAAGTAGTTTGACAGAGTAGTTCGAGTTTTATTGCATCTTATACAGTGCTCATTGAGTGCAGCGAATAAAGGTAATTCCACCGCCGCCGCATTGCCACTGACCTGTATTACTACTGGGGGCTGTAACTGTGGAAAACTGCAAAATAAATTACAAAGAGTGAATGACCAAAAGGGGTCTTTTTTAACACAGTGGGGGACATATTTAAAAAAAAACCTAAACAAAATAGAATTATACAAAAATAAGTTTAAAAAATTGTAAAATAAAGTAGAAATTATGAAAAAGTTGTAAAAAGTAAAGATCTTTAAATGTATATGCAGTACCCCAAAGCAGGGGGTATCTGCAAATGATTTTCTATCTAATGTGTTGTATTGTCATATAGTGTTATGTAACGTATTGTACACAGCTTGTAATGTATTGTACCAAGGTTAACAATCCTGGCTCAGCCCTTTTGCATGTTGCTAGGTGGTGACTGGCTCCACCCTCAGCCTGGGAGTTGAGAGTGAGAGTTGAGAGAGAGAGAGGAAACTGTTGCTTCATTCTCCCTCTCCTTAGGCCCAGAAAGCTTTAGAGACTAACAGATCTCTGCAAGATCTACAAAAAGAGAAGGAGAGAACTGGAGAACTTAGAACCTACATTGCCAAGCATATGAATCAGTAAGGTAACCTGCTACTACATCCATTCAGACTTTGCTACTGTTAGGGACACCATTAAGACACCCTTCACATTTGGACATGTCCTAGAGTACTATTACCCATCATAGATTCCATTGAGTCAGACTTTAGCAAGATAGCGTACACACAGGGCCATAACTTCCATCCTTGCTTAGATCCATACATCGCTATCTGGGAGAGAATTGCACTGTGTACAGTTGGAACTGTGTCTCCTATAATTGAACATTATACAACTTCCATTTTGCAACGGAGTAGAGAGACATTTATTCTTTTCACTTTGGCCTGGTTTTCAGACTCCTACACCATACCCTAGCCATTAAATCTACACAACATGCCTTACACCCATACAAACAATTAACACCACAGGCACCCCAACTACCATCAGGAAGGAGCCCCAACATCAAGGTGTGCCCTAGGGGAAGAAAGAGTGCACCCTCCTTTCACTGCTTGGCCCTAGGTGTGAGGAAAGCCACTATGAGTGACTGTGATAGCCAGGGCCACTACCACTCCCATCCTCCGCCCTGGCTCCTCCCAGCCACTTCTATCTATCTATCTATTTATCATGCATACAAAAGCCATAGCACTCCTCTTTGTAACACAATAAGTGGTCTTTATTCATCAAACAGCAGCAACATCCAGTGCACTAGCGTATAGTCTGAACAAGGACTTGGATGTCTTGGAAGTCTGTGGCTATGGTACCCGATAGGTATACAAACTTATTGACATCTTCTTTTTCTTTCTGTGCCGCTACCGAGTACTCTGAACCTCAGACTGGCCCAAAAGTTCACCTTCCAAGATGACCCTAAGCACACAGCCAGTACAACAGAGAAGTGGCTTAGGGACCACTCTTTGAATGTCCTTGAGTGGCCCAGCCAGAGCCCTGAATTGAACCCAATTGAACATCTCTGGAGAGACCTGAACATGAGGTCTACTGACGATCTCCTTCCAACTTGACAGAGCTTGAGAAGATGTGCAGAGAACAATGGCAGAAAATCCCCAAATCCAGGTGTGCAAACCTTGTGGCATCTTACCCAAGAAGACTGAAGGTTGTAATCGCTGCCAATGCAACATTTTAGTTTTTCCTTTTCAATAAATAAGCAAAAATTTCTAACATTTTGCTTTTACTTTCTCATTATGGGGTATTGTATGCAGGAAGAAGAGGAACTTTATTTTTAAAAATTTAGCACAAGGCCACAACAAATGTGAAAGAAGAGAAAGGGTCTGAAGACTGAATGCATTGTAAGGTACATAATCACTGTCCACTTAATGGCATTTAATACGATCTCAGTGTAGTTAGCTGCCTAGGATTACAACTAGTAGTTCAGCTTGTCGAGCATGCGCACTGCTAATACAGTGACCCAGCAGATCCTTACTAAAGGTTAATCAATGCTACCCAACTTTTTATATTTTTTGGGGGGGGATTGTCAAAGAGGGACACTTACACCTCACCGTGGGAAAGACCCAACCACTGGCTCCGGCAGGTCATGGCTGCAGTCAGTGATTGGTTTTTTGGGGGGATTGTCAAAGAGGGACACTTACACCTCACCGTGTGAAAGACCCAAGCACTGGCTCCGGCAGGTCATGGCTGCAGTCAGCCATTTCACGCCATGTTGAGACAGTAGCAGATGGTGGAATGCAACAGGGACCAGGCACTGTCAAAAGTGCAGCGGTGAGAGATCGGTGGGGTGGGTGTAAGTTCTTTTAAAAATTTTTTTTACAGCATGTGCAGCCCCTGGGACATTTTTTTTCCTTGTAATGGAATACCCCCTTAAATATCAACACAAATGTCCCCTGATTATAGACATTTTAAGGTCCAAATTGCACCAAATAATATATATTTTTTTATTTGCATGCCTGTGGTTATTTGGAGAGACTGCAAAGTGTACTTAGGCCCCCTGCACTCGAACGCGTGCTGCCCGTTGCTGTATTGCGGACCGCATTTGCGGATCCGCAATACACAGGCGCCGTTCCGTAGGCATTCCGCATCACGGATACGGACCCATTCACTTCGATGGGTCCGCAAATCCGAAGATGCGGAATGGTGCGGAATGGAAGCACGGAAAGGAAACCCACGGAAGCACTACGAAGTGCTTCCGTGGGGTTTCGTCCCATACTTCAGTTCCGCAAAAAGTTAGAACATGTCCTATCTTTTTGCGGAACGGGCAGATTGCGGACTCATTAAAGTCAATGGGTCCGCGATCCGCTGCGGCTGCCCCACGGTCGTTGTTCGTGCATTGCGGCCCGCAATTTGCGGGCCGCATCACAGCCACGGGGCGCACTCGTTCCTGTGCAGGAGGCCTTAGAGAGAGAGACAGGGAGTACTACTACCATTTCTATCACAGTTATTAGGAATAGACTACACTATAATATACAGTACTTTGGAATTGTACCTATTGCTGCTACCGTGTTTCCCCGAAAATAAGAAATACCAATAAAATGAGCCGTAGCAGGATTTCTAAGTATTTGTGCAATATAAGCCATACCCCGAAAATAAGACATAGTGACAGGAGTGGCTAAGCATAGCAGCACGGAGCGGTAAAGAAGATGGACAGCCCTTCTCATTCTGCTTTAGGTATTGTGTGTCATCAGGGCGAAGAATAAAGCTGTGGCTGCCGTTTTACTTGGCACTGTGGGTCTCTCTCGCCCAGCACCAACCAGCAACAGTCTGTGGGTCTCTCTCACCCCCCACAAACAGCAGTAAAGCTGCTGCTCCCCAATCTCTCTCACCCCACACAAACACCAGGGGAGATTGTTGTACCACACTTAGGGCTCTTTCACACCTGCGTTCTTTTCTTCCGGCATAGAGTTCCGTCGTCGGGGCTCTATGCCGGAAGAATCCTGATCAGTTTTATCCTAATGCATTCTGAATGGAGTGAAATCCGTTCAGGATGCATCAGGATGTCTTCAGTTCCGGACCGGAACGTTTTTTGGCCGTAGAAAATACCGCAGCATGAAAGCCATTGATCCGGATCCGGCCTTAAGCTAAACGTCGTTTCGGCGCATTGCTGGATCCGATGTTTAGCTTTTTTAGAGTGGTTACCATGGCTACCGGGACGCTAAAGTCCTGGCAGCCATGGTAAAGTGTAGTGGGGAGCGGGGGAGCGGGGGAGCAGCATACTTACCGTCCGTGCGGCTCCCGGGGCGCTCCAGAGTGACGTCAAGGCGCCCCAAGCTCATGGATGACGTGATCGCATGGACTGTAAGTATGCCGGACGGACTGTAAGTATACCGCTCCCCCGCTCCCCGTTCCTACTATGGCAACCAGGACTTTAATAGCGTCCTGGCTGCCATAGTAACACTGAAAGCATTTTGAAGACGGATCCGTCTTCAAATGCTTTCAGTACATTTGCGTGTAATTCCGGCAAGTGGAGTACACGCCGGATCCGGACAACGCAAGTGTGAAAGAGGCCTTAATAAAAATAAGACATCCCCTGAAAATAAGCCATAGTGTGTCTTCTTGTGGAAAAATAAATATAAGACAGTGTCTTATTTTCAGAGAAACACTGTATTTATACTACTACTGCTCTCATCATCAATTTAGTAAAGAGAGACTTTATTATAACCAATGGGCTTGGTCATTGACTTCACCATCCATACGCTGGCTCTTACATCTACCCTCCTGTCTTACACCCATCTACTTAACATCAAGGGTACCACACCCAACATCAGGCAGGACCCCTTAAATAGGTCCAGGGTGTGCCCTGAGGGAAGAAAAGGTGTGCCCTCTATTCACGCCACAACCCTAGGGTGTTTTGGAGGAAGCATAGCCACCATGAAAACTACTACTCTTATCAGTGCCATTACTAATACTCCCCTTGTGGGCTTGCTGCACTAGCACTAGGAGTTATAGGGGGCTGCAAACTAATGTGAGGCTCAGCACTGAGAGTGCACAATATGAAATGCACAAGAGGGAGAGACTTGGGGGGTCATTTATTAAGACCGGCATTTTAGACGCCAGTCTTAATAACCCCTTGCGCTGGTGGATCAACCGAAGTTATGGCAGGCCTCTACATGACTTCGCCACATCTACCACTGGTCTAAATAGAAGTCAGCTTCCTTGTTGGCTTAAATTTACACCATTTTGTATGCCTAAATGGTAGGAAATAATAAATGAGATGGGCCTGCCGGCCTGTCCCCTTCCCTGACCACGCCATGCCCTCTGTGTTAGACCTGGCGCGAGCGGGAAGAAGTTGCAGATTGCGGCGCAAATATCCTTTGCTCTGCACTCTGTGACAGATATACGCCAGGAAACCTGATGTATATCGTTTAGTAAATGACCCCCTTGGTCTTAGGAAGCCACAGGAATATAGGGCGATGAGAAGAACCTGGAATAGACGTCAGCAATGCATGATGAGAACAGTAGTCTGCTGTTAAAATAAATGCATAGTGCACAATAATGAGTTACACACTTTTACAAAAGTACATAACAAGTTAAGTAAAATGTATTAACAGCTGTGAGTCTCAATTATTTATATTTATACAATTTTTTTCTTTTTTATTATTATTTATACAATACGTATTGTATCTTGAGGTTTTCTAAGACTTGAAAAAATTTTTTAACTCTGTTATGAGCAGACGTAGGTTTTGCTAAATGCATGCCATTTTCTTCCTTAGGAGTATTAAATCTGTCAGAAAGTCTCTGACCAAACCCAATCTCACATGAAATCACAATTTTCTAGCCAAGTTTTAAAACTGGCCAGCAATGTGAAGATAAAAGTTTTCCCGCAAAAATAGAGTATGCCATAATATGCGAGTTTTTAATGCCACAAAAGTAGCACAAATTACTTAATGAATTGCTCCACAGGCTGAAACAGAGTACCAACAAAGGTCATTATAAAAATGTAAGATGTAGTGTTAGTGTTAGGCTCCATTCACACGTTCGCAACGTGTTTTGCGGATCCGAAAAACACGGACACGGCAATGTGCGTTCCGCATTTTGCGGACCGCACATGGCCGGCACTAATAGAATATGCCTATTCTTGTCCGCAATTGCGGACAAGAATAGGACATGTTCTATTTTTTTCGGTATCAGAATTGCAGACCCGGAAGTGCGAATCCGCAATTCCGGATCTGGGCAGCACATCCTGCTGCCCTATAGAAATTGGGCCCCATGAATGAGACTGTATACATTTTGAGGTCCACAAATCAGAGATCCGCAAAATACAGATGTAGTCGGCATGCCATCCGCATTTTATTTGCAGACCCATTGTTTTCAGTGGATCTGTGGCCCGCATCTTGTGGACATAGTCTATCTTTTTGCAGAACATACATACAGAAGCGGAAAGCACACGGTCGATCCGTATGTCCATTCCGCAAAAATATAGAACATGTCAGATACTTGTCTGTAAAATGCAGACCGTCGACCGGTTGAAGCCAACGAGTCCACAAAAAAATACAGATGCAATGTGGACCGCATTCGCATTTTGCGAATCCGTGATTTACTCTGTGTGTAATGATGCTGTGGCCTTCTTTTTGGTTTATTTTTACGGGTATTCCACTGGAATACCCCTTAAAATTAATTTTACATTAGAAAATTGTACTTGATTTCTAATTTGTAATCTGGAGTCTCTTGCTATGCACCGCACCACAGGTATGAAAGTCGCACTTCTCGGCCTGATTTACTGTCACTGTTCTTCACTGCTCAAGATAATTAATGTTACTTAGAATAAACTCATTAAATTCACTCTGCTAAAATAATATTTCTCTATTATAAATCATTTTATTAAATTATGATTTACATTAACAGGGTAAAATGGGTTCTAAGTGCTTGGTACAAGTAATGGTACAGTCATGAGGGAGAAAATGTACATGATGAGCACCGAGCTATTAAATGATGCTCTTATAGTAATGTACAGTACCTGCAGCTAGGTAACACATAGAACACATTCACCCTTCATGAACAGAAATGAACTGATTTGGTTAACCCTTGCCATTCAGATGTACGCACTGATCCACATGTGGTTTAAGTGAATCTGTCATCAAAGTTCTGGACTATTATTTGCAGTAATAGTATTGCAGATAAGGAGTCCATATGACTATTGCACCCGTTCCCCCGCTGTCAGTACTCTGACAATGCTGTGCTGAGGACTCTTTTGTGCATACATGGAAGTCCTGACAGTACATTTTTGCGCAGCGAGGGATCATATGTTGTACCCCAAACCTGGGAGTACTGCTATTGTATCCATGATTGCTGCATTTTTATATTTTATATGCAATATTATGTAATGATATGTATTTCACAGCTACCATGTCATTTTCTCAACCAGTGGAGGTACTGGTTGGTAATGGCTGGTTGTAACAGGGTTAACCACCCTGTTCCACCCCTCCTGGTGGGCTGGTCTGAATTTTTGCCAGGAGGGGAAATCTAATGTAGTTTAGTTAGTTTAGAGGAGTGCAAAGTGGAGAGAGGACATGAGGGTCCTGTCCTGATAGTGGAGTAGGTGGGAAGTAGCTCGTAGAGCACACACTCCCATAAACCATATCAGATATAAGGACAGGATACAAATTATCCCTCTCCTGCCAGAACAACAGTTGACTACATCCTCAAATAAAGCCTTGAGATTCCAGACTGCAGAGTGATCAGCAAGATGAACCTAAAATGCACTCTAACCTTTAAAGGTGAACTTAATGTGACCTTCTCTAAACTTTTCAATGCACATGTCCAACATGTTCAGTGTTTCAGTACTTTTTGCACAACTTGCTATTCTCTAACAAGAAGCTTAACAGCAAAATTCACAACAGGTGTTTGATCCATGAATCGCCCAATAAATTTCCTGGTTCAATTAGAATTGGCATTTAAACAGTCCTCCTCATCATGCTGTTCACATTTTGACATCATGAGACCAAGACGACACCTAACATTTGATTAACAGTACCTCGCCACTGCGAGGCTTCGAGCAGCATGTTCTCATATGGAAGTGGCTACTGAGCTTAGAGTGTCACAGAGTGTCATCAGCAGGTTGCAACAGAGATACAGAGAGACTGAAAGAGTCACAGAAAGGCATAGAAGTGTACGTGCTTTGGCCACATCCCACACTGATGGCCGTTTCATTGTGAACAATGCCTCGCGGAACCGGATAATGAATGCCACACAACTTCAGGTACATTCAAGGCAGGTGAGAGGCACCCAGGTGTCATGTCAGACCGTTCAAAACCATTTACATCAGCATCGTCTGCGTGCTAGACAACCTGCAAGGGTACCTGACCATAAAGTCATCTTTAATTACCCACAAATTACCTTCAGGAGAGGGAGCAGCCTAAAGGACATGCTGGTGCACAGCCACTACACCCCGGCAACCCAAGCAGCGACGTGGCTGGATCGCAAGATCAACGGCTGCTATAGGTGTAGTGGCTGTGTAGCTTGCAAAATCCTACAGAGCAGTAAGACCTTTTATAGCTCAAATTTAGATAAGTCCTTCATCATTAAGGATTTTATCAATTGCCGCACACGCGGTGTCATCTACAAGATCACATGCGTGTGCGGACTCGAATACGTCGGCAAAACCAAGAGGGAGTTGCGTAGACGTCTGGGAGAACATCTGGGCGATATCACGAATGAACGCGACACCCCAGTGGCCCGACATGTTAATGAACATCACGGTGGAGACTCAAACTGCATCCGAGCCATTGGAATTGACAAAATCCCACCACCAATACGTGGTGGTGATTGGGACCGTCTCCTACTTCAACGAGAAGCACGTTGGACCTTCCAACTGGACACGGTATCCCCCAAAGGTTTGAATGAGTCCCTCCACTTTGGCTGCTTCCTTTAAGAACACCCCTTCAGGGTTTCTGTTTCTTATACAGATTTAATTAAATAAATACCTAAAATTGCCTCACCCTGCCTTATCAAATCTCGGCTATATGGGAGACATAGCATGCAATACCCATTAACTGCCTGGTGTCACCTTTTTGACTACTGTTGAGAAATGAAATTAACAAGACCGCAAAAAATACCACTAAATAATTCATGCTGTATACCCATATCAGGGTTTTTGAGTGAATCTGTCGGACATATGTTCCGCTGCCCACAGATGCACCCTTATACGGAGCTTATATATCAATACGCCCGTATATACGGACAAAATATATATTTATGCTTTGTCCGTATCTTTGTATTTGTAGGTTTATAGTGTGCGCCTATACAACATACACTATTTTGTTCGGCGCCCGCTGTATATTCTATCTTTTTTCTTCCTTTGTATGTCGTTAATAGCAGCATTTGATTAACGACATACAAACAAAACAACAGCATCTTTTTGATTGCAGCCCCATTATGGGAGTGAAGTTGCCAGTACGATGGTTTGCTGGTACAATATAGATATAAATATTGACCCATGGAGGCTGCATACTGGAATCCAACAATTATCCTTGCGCATTGTGGCCTGGACATATTATTTCAGGCCATGATGCGCTGACATTGGAATATGCAATGTGCGCGTACAACTGCGCATGCTCAGCGCCCATTCGGTGTATGGGCATGATACGCATAGTAAGGGCAAAACGTCATCACCGCCAGCCGCCGTACTAGGCGAGGGCTGACGTCATCATGGCGCGCGACGTGCCGACATCCCGGCGCGAGCCTTCAAAAGAGAGGACGCGTACACCTCCAGATCAGGTATCATATATGCCTGCGGCACCAACCTGTGCACTACAAGAAGACAAGGGGCGCTTATATCTCTCCTCCTTCTCTATCTTCACTGCGGCCGTGCACCTATCCGTGCGCTCCACTTTAGTGTCAAAAGGGAGGGAACTTTATTTCACCTGTCCCCTCTCCTTTATTCCCGCTGCCGGTTGCGCACCTACCTGTGCGCTTCACTCTATAGGAGAGCCACCATTTCTGGTGACCCTCTTTTTGTATTTTCCGGCCCATAGAAATTATATCCCCTGATGAGGGGAGGGGTTTATTCCCCTACCCCAGAAACGTGCATGTAGGGATCCTTGTAGGGCCTTTTTAGGGACCACAATTCCAGGGCTAGGTTCCGGACGGGGGCCCAAATAGTGGGACACCTCGTGGCTAGTTTTGGAGGCTTATTCTAGGGCTGCGAGGGCCAATCAGGGATAGGAAAGAAAATCTTTATTTCTATTCCCTTCAAGTATCCTCCAACTGCCGCAAAAGGACCACCCTGCCTGATAAAGACTCAAGAACAGAGGTGCCCCGAGTACACAAAATCTGTACGGTAGGACACCTGGTGGTGTGTCTTTCTTTCAAGCGGTGCCGCCGTGCACCTATATGCTGTGGATGCATCAGTGTACAATATGTAACACGGATATCTATGTATCCATGTCATTTTTTTTTTTGTGTTGTGTTTGTCGTTGTGCATATATTTTCTGTTGTATAATACTTGTCATATGTCCACCTTGATGTGTCAGATATTGGCGCCTATGTGTGCCAACCTTGACTACCTTGCGGTTTGAATACTGATGTGCACCACTCTGATTGCCTAGACCTTGGAGCATCACGTTTGGAGTACATCAGTTGTTTCATTCCTTGCCATTGTGGACATTCTAGTGTTGCCCTCAGTACAAGTCCCGTTAGACCGTGGGACACTGCGAGCAATTTGTGATTACCTACCTCCTTATTTTCTACTTTGAGGAACAAAATCCCATTCATCTTATAGAGCTATAATAAAAGCTAAGTTTTAATTTATCCAGATCACTAAAATACGATTTCAAAGATTTATGTGAGTGATTATATGTGAATAATCCATATTTAAGTTCATTTGTACCTGACCATAGGCATCAACATCTTACATGGGCCAGGGAGCATCTATACTGGACGAAGGACCAGTGGGCCTCAGTGCTGTTCATTGATTAAATTCGATTCACACTGAGCAGAAATGATGGCCACTAACAATGTTGGAGACGTCAAGGAGAGCGCTATGCATCAGCCACTGTTGTCACCAGACAAGCCTTTGGTGGGCAGGTGTGTCTAGTCAATACAGAACTGCCCTATACTTTGTTAATGGTACAGTAACAAGCTCATACTACTTGTATAACATTAATCCAGTCATTGTGCCTCTGCATAAACAACACAGGCCTAATTTCATTTTCATTGATGACAATGCACCAGCACATTGAGGTTGCAACATTAGGGAACAGCTGCTGGAGACTGTGGTACCTCAAATGGAGTGGCCTGCGCTTTCTCCAGACCCGAATCCCATTGACAACCTATATATAACCTCAATGACATCAGGGCCGCCCTTCAAGAAGAGTGGGATGCCATGCCTCCGCAGACAATATGTCAAATTTTGAACAGCAAGAAACATTGTTGTCAAGCTGTAATTGATGCTCACATGACAAGTTATTGAGACATTGACATTTTTGTAAGGGTATACCCACCACTGGTGTTGACTTTTGTTTCAATAAATTGTTTGAGATGAAGAAATCACCATTGCTGCTTATACTTAAATGCCCTACTTTCATGATATAATATCACTGTACCGTGAACGCAGGTAACAAAGCAAGGTTAACAATCCTGGCTCAGCCCTTGCATGTTGCTAGGTGGTGACTGGCTCCACCCTTAGCCTGGGAGTTGAGAGTGAGATTTCAGAGAGAGAGGAAACTGTTGCTTCATGCTCCCTCTCCTTAGGCCCAAAAATCTTTAGAGACTAACAGATCTCTGCAAGATCTACAAAAAGAGAAGGAGAGAAATACAAAGGAGAGAACTTAGAACCTGCATTGCCAAGCATACGAATCAGTAAGGTAACCTGCTACTACATCCATTCGAAATTTGCTACTGTTAGGGACACCATTAAGACACCTTTCACATTTGGACATGTCCTAGAGTACTATTACCCATCATAGATTCCATTGAGTCAGACTTTATCAAGATAGCGTACACACAAGGCCATAACTTCCATCCTTGCTTAGATCCATACATCGCTATCTGGGAGAGAATTGCACTGTGTACAGTTGGAACTGTGTTTGCTACGATTGAACATTCTACAACTTCCATTTTGCAACTGAGTAGAGAGACATTTATTCTTTTCCCTCTGGCCTGGTTTTCTGACTCCTACACCATACGTTAGCCATTACATCTACACACCATGCCTTACACCCATACAAACACTTAACATCATAGGCACCCAAAGAACCATCAGGCAGGAGCCCCAACATCAGGGTGTGTCCTAGGGGAAGAAAGAGTGCACCCTCCTTTCACTGCATGGCCCTAGGGAGCAATGGTGTGAGTAAAGCCACTATGAGTGACTGTGACAACCAGGGCCACTACCACTCCCATCCTCCGCTCTGGTTCCTCCCAGCCACTTTCTTTCTATCTATCTATCTATCTATCTATCTATTTATCATGCAAGCCTTTTGTAACAAAATAAGTGTTTTTTATTCATCAAACAGCAGCAACATCCAGTGCACTAGCGTATAGTCTGAACAAGGACTTGGAGGTCGAAGTCTGTGGCTATGGTAGCCGATAGGTATACAAATTTATTGACATCTTCAGCCCCCAAAAAGGTCCTGGGTGTACCCTGAGGGAAGAAAAGGTGTGTCCTCTATTCACTCCACAACTCTAGGGTGTTTTGGAGGGAGGATAGTCACCATGAAAACTACTACTCTTATCAGTGCCACTACTACCACTCCCCTTGTGGGATTGCTGCACTAGCACTAGGAGTTAAAGGGGGCTGCAAAGTAATGTGAGGCTCAGCAGTATTGAATCTTGAGGTTTTCTAAGCATTGAAAATAAATTTCTAACCCTGTTATGAGCAGACGTAGATTTTGCTAAAATGAATGCCATTTTCTTTCTTAGGAGTATGAAATCTGTCAGAAAGTCTCTGACTAGTGTTGATCGAGCACCAAAGTGCTCGGGTGCTCGAGTAGAACACTTTGGGATGCTCAGGTGCTCTACAGAGCACCCAAGCACAATGGAAGTCAATGGGAGAACCTGAGTATTAAACCAGGCACCCCCTGTTCTGAGGGAAGGGTGTCTGGTTCATAGGAACAGGTCAGAAATTGATGGAAACACCACGGAAATGGTTCAGGAACAGCATGGGGAGGATGTCTGGATGCATCTTGGACTCCCAGGTCGCTGCTGGGAACGATGTTGTCCGAGTAGTACTCCACTTTTACAGACTGACAATAATACGCACCAAACTGAAGATACAATTGTTTTTAGAGGAAAAATTGTTAGGAAACATTCTTTCCTGTATATTTACTTTACTGTATATAAAGTGAAAGGGCTGTCAAAAATTACAAGGAACCGGCACTCCAATACACACTTGCGGGCCTGCGTCTTGGACAGGGGATTGGCCAGCACGTAACACAGGAGAAGTAAAGGCAGTGGTGCAACCCACAGACACTGATTGTGAACCCAGGCGTTCGGCTCACCTATTAGGGTGCTTTGATGCCATGTGGCGGATCATGCTGGTGGTGGTAAGGTTGCAAATGACAATTCTTTTATTGTTACAACTGTCCTCAAAAAAGCGCCAGACTGCGGAACACCTACCCATTAGCAAGGGAGATTGCCGCAAGAGGGTGCTCCGGGGAACAGTTGTGGGCCTGTTTGGTGTGGCCCGCCTTCTCCCTTTTGCCACCCCACTGCCTCTTCCAGCCTGTTGCGGTGCTGCGGATCCCTCCCCCTCTGTACTGCTATCCTCGCTCAGCTTGCCACCTTCCCAGGTTGAGTCAGTGATTTCATCGTCCACCACCTCCTCTTCCACTTGCTCACTCTGGTTATCCTCCTGACTTGTTGACCTAACAAGAACCTCATTTATTGACAACCGTGTCTCATCCTCATCATGAACCTTATGAGACACTAATTGCAGTTGACTTATTGGCAACTGTGTCTCATCATCATCATCCACCTCATGAAACAATAATTGCCTTACCCCACTGTCATCTTTTTCTGACTGTGGATGCTCAAGAGTTTGGGAATCAGTGCACAAGATCTCCTCATGTCCCTTTTCAAGCGGGCTTGGCGAAAGGGCCAAATCAAGGAATGGCGATGAAAAGAGGTCCTTGGAATATCCGATTGTGGGATCACTTGTTTGCCAAGAGTCTCCATGGTGGGAGGAAGGAGGATCAGGGTGAGGATTTTGTTGACCAGACTCTTGGCTAATAAGACTGGACTTTGTGGAAGACAGGGTGGTGGTTAACCGACTGGAAGCATTAATTGCTGCAATCCAACCGACCACCTGGTCGCACTGGTGTGACTTCGAGAGTGGTGTCCTGCGCCGCCCTTCAAACTGGGACATGAAGCTAGGTATTGTGGATAAGTGTGTTTCTTTTGCTCTGGGAGCAGGCACAGTTTCACCGCGCCCAGGGCCGCGGCCTCTGTGTGCACCATCAGCGGCACGGCCACTTCCCCTGTCCCTTCCTGCTCGCCTTGAGCATATTAATTGGTATATATGCTTGCTAGTATGTCACATGTACAGTAGCTCAGGTTTTGTAAGTGTATGCACAAATAAATAAAACTCAATGTCAGATATTTAGGATGCTCAAACGTTACACAGGAGATGTAGCACAGGTAATGTCGCTGTCACCAGCGGCAAAAAAATTAAACTGAATGTCACTGATATTTATGATTAGTGTTGAGCGCGAATATTCAAATCACAAATTTTTATTGCGAATATTGCCACTTTGAGAATTCGCGAATATTTAGAATATAGTGAGTTGCCTGTGAGTTGGACCTCACGCTCCTGTAATTTGCCCACTGGCCCCTGGTATTGCCCATACGGCTCAGGTAGGTGAGTATTAGGACCCGAGCTACTTGAGAAACCTTGGCGCGGTGCTCGGGCTCAGACATATCCTCCACAGTAGAATATGTTGGCTAATCTCTTAATTTTAACATCAGTTTGAGGATTTAGTAAGACCGCAGAGTGCACCTGTCTTTGCTATTATTATATTGGTTATCATATCCACATAATTGCTATCTTGTGTAGGATGTTTATTGTGGTACATGTGGTCCACTGCGGGCATCCTCCACTGTATGCATTTTTGCTGGGGATCGCCATTAGCAACGGGCCACAAGTGCAGGATTTGCTCCCCTGTATATATATGCACAACTGCATATGGGTTTGAGCACTACCTGCCTGTTTAACACCACGCCATTTTTATCAGCTTGTTACTTAGAATAAACTCATAAAATTCACTCTGATAAAATAATATTTCTCCATTATAAATCATTTTATTAAATTACGATTTACATTAACAGGGTAAAATAGGTTCTAAGTGCTTGGTACAAGTAATGGTACAGTCATGAGGGAGAAAATGTACATGATGAGCACCGAGCTATCAACTGATGCTCTGTTAGTAATGTACAGTACCTATAAAATAGAGGGGGTTCTGTGGCTCACCAGACGGTCAGTATGGATAGAGGTGCTCAATCACCGGTACACCTAAAACCGTGAGGATGTGTTAAAATGGAAAAGAATTGTGATGGCACACTCGCATTTGGATAGAATGGAAGGATTTTTATTGTTCTATAAAATACTTAGTAATATTATTTGAATTTCATAAAAGTTATAAAAATATAAGAGATCCTATATGTATATAAAGTATATTATATATTCTGATCAAAGTAACTGTTCTTGGTATTATTCAGTACGAAATATATATTTCATTGGGTATTGTTAAACAGGGATTCCCTAGAATTGAAAAATAATGTCCATAGATGTTTAAAAGAGTTCTTCAAGGAGGTCCTGAAATCAGCGAATTTACAATCCACAAGAAGGCTAAATAGTAATTGATGACTGTCTTTAGTTAAATAGTGATATTCTTAAAGAATGTGCAAGCTCGCATATAAGGTCCAATATATTATGAAAAAATAAGAAAAAATATATTTTAAGAAAAAAGTGCCGTGCAAAAAATTGAAAAAGTTGAAAAATGTGCTCAATGAGTAAAATACGTTGTGCACAACAAAGGTAATTTATAACATACAGTTATTCTTAAAAAATGTGTTGATAAAAACGTACACCATATAGATAATGTTCATATATTATGATGATGAGGAGTCGATGTTATTATGAATACACCAGTATTTGGTCCTGTATTCACCGGGTTTTCAAGTGTTGGTGTCCGCCTTTTAAAGAGAGAGCGACTCTCCTGGCAATTTTCCAATTCACTTGAAATTGGATGATAATTATCCCGATATATTTCAGTGCTTTGCCGTTGTTGTGGGCAGAGTACATATGTTGTATTTATGGAGAAATAATACAAGAAGATGTAGTTTACTTTACCCCTATTCAGTTCGTTACAGCGTCTTCCGTCCTGCAAGGACCTTCGTGGCGTCCCACGTGATCACTTGCCTTACCACGTGATGCTGCACGTGATGATGATGTAGCCTGACGTCACGCGGTGGTTGTTCCTGATTGGCCAATCTTCCTCGCTGCGGGAAATTTGAAAGAATATCGCCGTGGCGAGTATTTTCTTCCGATGATTTTCAGTTTAGTATTGTTAATTTCCTTATGGTCCTCACTGCTTCCTCTGACCAGACGCGTTTCGGGACACTTTCTGGTCCCTTCTTCAGTGGTCACGTAGTGATGAGTCCGGAGCAAGTGAGGGTTTTTATGTGCGGTCTTCTTTAAGGGGTGTTGCCTTAATTCCATTGGGTTAATTGTAAATCCTGGACTGGATTTTTTTCCCGTGGCTAACTAAGTTTGTGTCGGCATAGTTTATTTTTGGGATATTTTGATATGCTGTTACAATATGGATGCTTTTTTGGTAAAAGTGTATAAATTATGTTTCTGTAAAAGAGGTCTATTTCTATAAGAACTTAGTAGTAATCATTCAGTTCCACTAGAACGCATTGTGTGCTACTTGCGGTTTTTTTGTGTGCGGTTTTAGTGCGGTTTTTTTAAAAGGTGCGGTTTCAATGCATTTTTTATAAAAGTTTTAATTTTGAGATAGGATCCTTTATAGATATGCTTCTATCATGTTAGTCCATACCACTGAACGCTAGCAAACGTTTATAATGGAATTAATAATAAAAATTAAAATTGATAATAAAAATTATATATTTCATATTTTATTATTTTTCTATGAATCTCTTATTTAGGTATGATCTAAGTTTTTTTGATAGTGTGTATAACTTGTGTTTTAGATAGTCTTTCACTATATGGGATTATTACTGATTATCTTGATGTAGATGGGAAGTGTATGTAGGGGAGGCGCCTAAATAGGAAAGGAGATAGAGGTGCTGGTAAAGTCTTTCACTATGTGAGATTATTTCTGATTTTCTTGATGTAGATGGGAATTGTGTATAGGGGGGAGGGGCCTAAATAGGAGAGGAGATAGAGGTGCTGGTAGAACAGCCTGACCTCTATTTCTCTTTCCCAAAGAGGCACATCCCCATTTATATGAAGCCAAAAATTTCTAATTCGGCGTTTAATCCTGCAGGCATTAGGGTGTCAAATTCATAAATTCTCTTGGATTCGGTTCTTGACATGTTGTTGAT
The DNA here is from genome assembly GCF_014858855.1 of Bufo gargarizans. Lineage (NCBI taxonomy): Eukaryota > Metazoa > Chordata > Amphibia > Anura > Bufonidae > Bufo > Bufo gargarizans. The sequence continues at coordinate 420,703,710 of NC_058084.1, forward strand.
GTGATTTCCCCCTCTCCAGGATTTGTTGATTTTTTCAAAGGCTATGAATTTAAGGGATGATGGGTCACAATTGTGGTGAATTTTGTAATGTTTGGATAGTGTGTGTTGTTCGTATCCTTTTTTGATGTTTGCTATGTGTTCTGATATTCTTTTCTTCAGTTGTCTTTTTGTTCTCCCAATGTATTGTTTGTGACAAGGGCATTCCAGTATGTATATGACGTCTGTTGTGTTACATGTTAGGCACTCTTCTATTTGGACTTTGAATGAATTTTGTGTGGAGCAGACTTGTATAGTTTTTTTAGGAAATTTTGTCACTCTGCAATTGCTGCATCGCCCACATCGAAAGAAACCCTTTAGGGAGAGCCAGTTGTGTTGTGTGTTTGTTCTTTTTTGTTTTATTGTTGGAGCTACTTTTAATCCTAAATTTGGAGCTTTCGTGTATACTATAGATGGTGTAGTGTTTAGTAAGGGGCCTATTATTTTGTCTCTGAGTAAGTGATGCCAGTGTCTATTGATGATTTTAGCGATAGTTTTATATTGAGCAATGTAGGGTAGAATCAGTCTGGCTTCTTCTTTTTGGTGTGTGTCGCTCTTTTCTTTTTCTTTGAAAAATTCTGATCTATCCATTTTTATAACTTTATTTAGTGCATTATCTAATAATTTATCTGGATATTTTTATATGTAAATTTTTCTTTCATTTGAATTGCCTCTTCTTCGAATTTAGTGTTGATGGTACAATTTCTTTTTAGTCTTCTGAATTGATTTGTTGGAATATTGGTTAACCATTGTGGAAGATGACAGCTGGAGAAAAGAATATGGTTGTTTTTCATTACCGGTTTTTGGTATGTGCTACATATTAGTTTTGTATTTTCTACTTGAATGTTTAGGTCAAGAAATTCTAGCTGTGTTTTTGTTGTGTTGGACGTGAATCTTAAGTTTAAATTGTTTATATTAATTTCATTTAAAAAATTCGAAGAAGAGGCAATTCAAATGAAAGAAAAATTTACATATAAAAAATATCCAGATAAATTATTAGATAATGCACTAAATAAAGTTATAAAAATGGATAGATCAGAATTTTTCAAAGAAAAAGAAAAGAGCGACACACACCAAAAAGAAGAAGCCAGACTGATTCTACCCTACAATGCTCAATATAAAACTATCGCTAAAATCATCAATAGACACTGGCATCACTTACTCAGAGACAAAATAATAGGCCCCTTACTAAACACTACACCATCTATAGTATACACGAAAGCTCCAAATTTAGGATTAAAAGTAGCTCCAACAATAAAACAAAAAAGAACAAACACACAACACAACTGGCTCTCCCTAAAGGGTTTCTTTCGATGTGGGCGATGCAGCAATTGCAGAGTGACAAAATTTCCTAAAAAAACTATACAAGTCTGCTCCACACAAAATTCATTCAAAGTCCAAATAGAAGAGTGCCTAACATGTAACACAACAGACGTCATATACATACTGGAATGCCCTTGTCACAAACAATACATTGGGAGAACAAAAAGACAACTGAAGAAAAGAATATCAGAACACATAGCAAACATCAAAAAAGGATACGAACAACACACGCTATCCAAACATTACAAAATTCACCACAATTGTGACCCATCATCCCTTAAATTCATAGCCTTTGAAAAAATCAACAAATCCTGGAGAGGGGGAAATCACATCAACAACATGTCAAGAACCGAATCCAAGAGAATTTATGAATTTGACACCCTAATGCCTGCAGGATTAAACGCCGAATTAGAAATTTTTGGCTTCATATAAATGGGGATGTGCCTCTTTGGGAAAGAGAAATAGAGGTCAGGCTGTTCTACCAGCACCTCTATCTCCTCTCCTATTTAGGCCCCTCCCCCCTATACACAATTCCCATCTACATCAAGAAAATCAGAAATAATCTCACATAGTGAAAGACTTTACCAGCACCTCTATCTCCTTTCCTATTTAGGCGCCTCCCCTACATACACTTCCCATCTACATCAAGATAATCAGTAATAATCCCATATAGTGAAAGACTATCTAAAACACAAGTTATACACACTATCAAAAAAACTTAGATCATACCTAAATAAGAGATTCATAGAAAAATAATAAAATATGAAATATATAATTTTTATTATCAATTTTAATTTTTATTATTAATTCCATTATAAACGTTTGCTAGCGTTCAGTGGTATGGACTAACATGATAGAAGCATATCTATAAAGGATCCTATCTCAAAATTAAAACATTTATAAAAAACGCATTGAAACCGCACCTTTTAAAAAAACCGCACTAAAACCGCACACAAAAAAACCGCAAGTAGCACACAATGCGTTCTAGTGGAACTGAATGATTACTACTAAGTTCTTATAGAAATAGACCTCTTTTACAGAAACATAATTTATACACTTTTACCAAAAAAGCATCCATATTGTAACAGCATATCAAAATATCCCAAAAATAAACTATGCCGACACAAACTTAGTTAGCCACGGGAAAAAAATCCAGTCCAGGATTTACAATTAACCCAATGGAATTAAGGCAACACCCCTTAAAGAAGACCGCACATAAAAACCCTCACTTGCTCCGGACTCATCACTACGTGACCACTGAAGAAGGGACCAGAAAGTGTCCCGAAACGCGTCTGGTCAGAGGAAGCAGTGAGGACCATAAGGAAATTAACAATACTAAACTGAAAATCATCGGAAGAAAATACTCGCCACGGCGATATTCTTTCAAATTTCCCGCAGCGAGGAAGATTGGCCAATCAGGAACAACCACCGCGTGACGTCAGGCTACATCATCATCACGTGCAGCATCACGTGGTAAGGCAAGTGATCACGTGGGACGCCACGAAGGTCCTTGCAGGACGGAAGACGCTGTAACGAACTGAATAGGGGTAAAGTAAACTACATCTTCTTGTATTATTTCTCCATAAATACAACATATGTACTCTGCCCACAACAACGGCAAAGCACTGAAATATATCGGGATAACTATCATCCAATTTCAAGTGAATTGGAAAATTGCCAGGAGAGTCGCTCTCTCTTTAAAAGGCGGACACCAACACTTGAAAACCCGGTGAATACAGGACCAAATACTGGTGTATTCATAATAACATCGACTCCTCATCATCATAATATATGAACATTATCTATATGGTGTACGTTTTTATCAACACATTTTTTAAGAATAACTGTATGTTATAAATTACCTTTGTTGTGCACAACGTATTTTACTCATTGAGCACATTTTTCAACTTTTTCAATTTTTTGCACGGCACTTTTTTCTTAAAATATATTTTTTCTTATTTTTTCATAATATATTGGACCTTATATGCGAGCTTGCACATTCTTTAAGAATATCACTATTTAACTAAAGACAGTCATCAATTACTATTTAGCCTTCTTGTGGATTGTAAATTCGCTGATTTCAGGACCTCCTTGAAGAACTCTTTTAAACATCTATGGACATTATTTTTCAATTCTAGGGAATCCCTGTTTAACAATACCCAATGAAATATATATTTCGTACTGAATAATACCAAGAACAGTTACTTTGATCAGAATATATAATATACTTTATATACATATAGGATCTCTTATATTTTTATAACTTTTATGAAATTCAAATAATATTACTAAGTATTTTATAGAACAATAAAAATCCTTCCATTCTATCCAAATGCGAGTGTGCCATCACAATTCTTTTCCAATGTACAGTACCTGCAGCTAGGTAACACATAGAACACATTCACCCTTCATGAACCGAAAGGTACAGATTTGGTTAACCCTTGCCATTTAGATATACGCACTGATCCACATGTGCTTAAAGGGACTATGTCACCACAGTTCTGGACTATTATTTGCATTAATAGTATTGCAGATAAGGAGTCCATTCCGTTCCCCTGCTGTCAGTACTCTGACAATGCTGTGCAGAGGACTCATTTATGCATACATGGCAGTCCTGACAATACATTTCTGCGCAGCTATTAACGCTGCCAGTGAGGGATCATATGTACTACCCCAGACCTGGGAGTACTGCTATTGTATCCATAATTGCTGCATTGACATATTTTATATGCAATATTATGTAATGGTAAGTATTTCACAGCTACCATGTTATTTTCTCCACCAGTGGAGGTACTGGCTGGTAATGGCTGGTTGCAAAAGGGTTAAATACCCTGTTCCACCCCTCCTGGTGGGCTGATCCGAATTTCTGCCAGGAGGGGGAAGTATAGGGTAGTTTAGTTAGTCTAGAGGAGTGCAAGGTTAAGAGAGGACATGATAGTGGTGGAGATGGGAAGTAGCTCGTAGAGCACCCACTCCCATGAACCATATCAGATATAAGGACAGGATCCAAATTATCCCTCTCCTGCCAGAGCAACATTTGACTACATCCTCAAGTAAAGCCTTGAGATTCCAGAATTCACAGTGATCAGCAAGATGAACCTAAAATGCACTCTAACCTTTACAAGGGAACCTAATGTGACCTTCTCTAAACTTTTGAATGCACATGTCCCACATATTCAGTGTTTCAGTACTTTTTTTTTATCTTAGATTTTTATTGAAGATAATTGTCACAATTACAAAATACAAAGACACTCATTTGAAATATTTTGTAGTAATAAAAATGAATAAACAAAAGAAAAAAAAAGGAAAAAAATAGAAAAGTCAAAGAAAATAAAAAGTGGTAGTTTTAACTACCTGAAGGTATAAAGTAAGGAATCGCCATTTGCTGATCCAAAGCAATCAAATTAAATGTTGCAAAGGAGATAATGCAATACAGAACTGCCTAACCATAGGTATCACACCTTCCTATGATAAATTGGAGTATGTATTGATTCTCCTCAAAATTAGATTGAGTTATATTTACATGATAACCAAACATCCCATTTATTTTTGAAAGCCACAATGTTATCCAGCGAAGTAGCAATCATGGACTCATACCTGCAATTATTATTCACTCCTTGTATTACTCTAGCCATTGATGGTATGGCTGGAGTTCTTCAGTTACAAGCAATTTGTTCTCTCACTACAGTAAGCACATGGAGAATAATAGTTTTGTGGAATAGAGAGAATTGGCCGGAATTGATGTTCAGTAATGCCAATGGGGCCTCAAGAATTATTGGAAAACCACATATAAATGATAAAAATCTCCCAATCCTTTTCCAGAACCTCAAAATACATGGGCATTCCCACCATATATGTAAAAAGGATCATGATCCCTGACATCTCCAGCATGTACTGGGAACGTCGCTAAACAAGGACATCCTTGCAGGCACCATAAACCATTGATATAGCAATTTCCTAGATATTTCAATATGATTTGAACATCTAGAAAATCTTGGGAATTACAGTGTATGCTTCCTGCCATTCATTTTCTGAAAAAGTAGTTTTAAAGGTATATTCCCATTATGTTTTATATTTCACAAGGGAATCAGGGCCTGAGTTTATAAGCATCCTATAACAGTAAGATATTCCCTTATTTGTAGTTGAGAGAGAGGTGAGCCAGCTGCCCATTGGAGATTTTGAAGTTCCAGCAGGCCAGTTTATCTTAGATAAAGCATGTCTGACTTGTAAATATGTAAAAGTATCCGAGGATGATAGTGAAAATTTGTTCTTTAAACTCTCAAAGTTGGTAGGTCGGTTATCTGAGATTAGATCTGATAATTAACATATGCCCTTTTTTTTCTAATTAGACAAATCGGTGTTCGGTATAATAGATTCAGGCAATTCAATACCTGCATCTAGAAAGTTCATGGAAAATAGTTTGCGTTTAATAACTACTGTCCACCAGGAATCCATGATTGCTCCTATAGTCGAATGAGAGCTAATAAGTGGTGTATGGTATAGCGTGGCAGCCTCTAATTATTCAGATATACCTAATCTGCCTAGACTGTATGATTCAATCTCAAACCAGTGTTTAGATGTATCTCAAAGCCAGAGAGGTTTTAATTAGAGTTGAGCGAACACCTGGATGTTCGGGTTCGAGAAGTTCGGCCGAACATCCCGGAAATGTTCGGGTTCGGGATCCGAACCCGATCCGAACTTCGTCCCGAACCCGAACCCCATTGAAGTCAATGGGGACCCGAACTTTTCGGCACTAAAAAGGCTGTAAAACAGCCCAGGAAAGAGCTAGAGGGCTGCAAAAGGCAGCAACATGTAGGTAAATCCCCTGCAAACAAATGTGGATAGGGAAATGAATTAAATTAAAAATTAAATAAATAAAAATTAACCAAAATCAATTGGAGAGAGGTTCCATAGCAGAGAATCTGGCTTCCCGTCACCCACCACTGGAACAGTCCATTCTCAGATATTTAGGCCCCGGCACCCAGGCAGAGGAGAGAGGTCCCGTAACAGAGAATCTGGCTTCATGTCAGCAGAGAATTAGTCTGCATGTCATAGCAGAGAATGAGTGTGTAGAGAAGTGAGGAACCGCACTCTCGAATGTTGATACTGGTGCCAATCAAGGGCTTATTAGGCCGTATCCAGATAATTAAATATTGAGGCACTCAGTCTGGAACTTATGCAAATAAAGTAAATTTTATTCTTTCATTTTTTCATTTTTTCTATGCCATCCATAGGCCCGTTATATGTTAAAGGGTAACAGATTAATTTCTGACCACCATTATTATATAGCAGAGAATGAGGCTTCACGTCAGCCACCACTGCAACAGTCCATTGGCATATATTTAGGCCCAGCACCCAGGCAGAGGAGGGAGGTCCCGTAACAGAGAATCTGTCTTCATGTCAGCAGAGAATTAGTCTGCATGTCATAGCAGAGAATGAGGCTTCACGTCAGCCACCACTGCAACAGTCCATTGGCATATATTTAGGCCCAGCACACACACAGGCAGAGGAGAGAGGTCCCGTAACAGAGAATCTGGCTTCATGTCAGCAGAGAATCAGTCTGCATGTCATAGCAGAGAATGAGGCTTCACGTCAGCCACCACTGCAACAGTCCATTGGCATATATTTAGGCCCAGCACACACACAGGCAGAGGAGAGAGGTCCCGTAACAGAGGATCTGGCTTCATGTCAGCAGAGAATCAGTCTGCATGTCATAGCAGAGAATCAGGCTTCACGTCAGCCACCACTGCAACAGTCCATTGTCATAAATTTAGGCCCAGCACCCAGGCAGAGGAGAGAGGTCCCGTAACAGACAATCTGGCTTCATGTCAGCAGAGAATTAGTCTGCATGTCATAGCAGAGAATGAGGCTTCACGTCAGCCACCACTGCAACAGTCCATTGGCATATATTTAGGCCTAGCACACAGGCAGAGGAGAGAGGTCCCGTAACAGACAATCTGGCTTCATGTCAGCAGAGAATCAGTCTGCATGTCATAGCAGAGAATGAGGCTTCACGTCACCCACCACTGCAACAGTCCATTGGCATATATTTAGGCCTAGCACACAGGCAGAGCAGAGAGGTCCCGTAACAGACAATCTGGCTTCATGACAGCAGAGAATCAGTCTGCATGTCATAGCAGAGAATGAGGCTTCATGTCACCCACCACTGCAACAGTCCATTGGCATATATTTAGGCCTAGCACACAGGCAGAGCAGAGAGGTCCCGTAACAGACGATCTGGCTTCATGTCAGCAGAGAATCAGTCTGCATGTCATAGCAGAGAATGAGGCTTCACGTCAGCCACCACTGCAACAGTCCATTGGCATATATTTAGGCCCAGCACCCAGGCAGAGGAGGGAGGTCCCGTAACAGAGAATCTGTCTTCATGTCAGCAGAGAATTAGTCTGCATGTCATAGCAGAGAATGAGGCTTCACGTCAGCCACCACTGCAACAGTCCATTGGCATATATTTAGGCCCAGCACACACACAGGCAGAGGAGAGAGGTCCCGTAACAGAGAATCTGTCTTCATGTCAGCAGAGAATTAGTCTGCATGTCATAGCAGAGAATCAGGCTTCACGTCACCCACCACTGCAACAGTCCATTGGCATATATTTAGGCCCAGCACCCAGGCAGAGGAGGGAGGTCCCGTAACAGAGAATCTGTCTTCATGTCAGCAGAGAATTAGTCTGCATGTCATAGCAGAGAATGAAGCTTCACGTCAGCCACCACTGCAACAGTCCATTGGCATATATTTAGGCCCAGCACACACACAGGCAGAGGAGAGAGGTCCCGTAACAGACAATCTGGCTTCATGTCAGCAGAGAATTAGTCTGCATGTCATAGCAGAGAATGAGGCTTCACGTCACCCACCACTGCAACAGTCCATTGGCATATATTTAGGCCCAGCACCCAGGCAGAGGAGGGAGGTCCCGTAACAGAGAATCTGTCTTCATGTCAGCAGAGAATTAGTCTGCATGTCATAGCAGAGAATGAGGCTTCACGTCACCCACCACTGCAACAGTCCATTGGCATATATTTAGGCCTAGCACACAGGCAGAGCAGAGAGGTCCCGTAACAGACAATCTGGCTTCATGACAGCAGAGAATCAGTCTGCATGTCATAGCAGAGAATGAGGCTTCACGTCAGCCACCACTGCAACAGTCCATTGGCATATATTTAGGCCCAGCACACACACAGGCAGAGGAGAGAGGTCCCGTAACAGAGGATCTGGCTTCATGTCAGCAGAGAATCAGTCTGCATGTCATAGCAGAGAATCAGGCTTCACGTCAGCCACCACTGCAACAGTCCATTGGCATATATTTAGGCCTAGCACACAGGCAGAGGAGAGAGGTCCCGTAACAGACAATCTGGCTTCATGTCAGCAGAGAATCAGTCTGCATGTCATAGCAGAGAATGAGGCTTCACGTCAGCCACCACTGCAACAGTCCATTGTCATAAATTTAGGCCCAGCACCCAGGCAGAGGAGGGAGGTCCCGTAACAGACAATCTGGCTTCATGTCAGCAGAGAATTAGTCTGCATGTCATAGCAGAGAATCAGGCTTCATGTCAGCCACCACTGCAACAGTCCATTGGCATATATTTAGGCCTAGCACACAGGCAGAGGAGAGGTTCATTCAACTTTGGGTAGCATCGCAATATAATGGTAAAATGAAAATAAAAATAGGATTGAATGAGGAAGTGCCCTGGAGTCCAATAATATATGGTTATGGGGAGGTAGTTAATGTCTAATCTGGACAAGGGACGGACAGGTCCTGTGGGATCCATGCCTGGTTCATTTTTATGAACGTCAGCTTGTCCACATTGGCTGTAGACAGGCGGCTGCGTTTGTCTGTAATGACGCCCCCTGCCGTGCTGAATACACGTTCAGACAAAACGCTGGCTGCCGGGCAGGCCAGCACCTCCAAGGCATAAAAGGCTAGCTCTGGCCACGTGGACAATTTAGAGACCCAGAAGTTGAATGGGGCCGAACCATCAGTCAGTACGTGGAGGGGTGTGCACACGTACTGTTCCACCATGTTAGTGAAATGTTGCCTCCTGCTAACACGTTGCGTATCAGGTGGTGGTGCAGTTAGCTGTGGCGTGTTGACAAAAGTTTTCCACATCTCTGCCATGCTAACCCTGCCCTCAGAGGAGCTGGCCGTGACACAGCTGCCTTGGCGACCTCTTGCTCCTCCTCTGCCTTGGCCTTGGGCTTCCACTTGTTCCCCTGTGACATTTGGGAATGCTCTCAGTAGCGCGTCTACCAACGTGCGCTTGTACTCGCGCATCTTCCTATCACGCTCCAGTGCAGGAAGTAAGGTGGGCACATTGTCTTTGTAGCGTGGATCCAGCAGGGTGGCAACCCAGTAGTCCGCACAGGTTAAAATGTGGGCAACTCTGCTGTCGTTGCGCAGGCACTGCAGCATGTAGTCGCTCATGTGTGCCAGGCTGCCCAGGGATAAGGACAAGCTGTCCTCTGTGGGAGGCGTATCGTCATCGTCCTGCCTTTCCCCCCAGCCACGCACCAGTGATGGACCCGAGCTGCGTTGGGTGCCACCCCGCTGTGACCATGCTTCATCCTCATCCTCCTCCACCTCCTCCTCATCCTCGTCCTCCTCGTCCTCCAGTAGTGGGCCCTGGCTGGCCACATTTGTACCTGGCCTCTGCTGTTGCCAAAAACCTCCCTCTGAGTCACTTCGAAGAGACTGGCCTGAAAGTGCTAAAAATGACCCCTCTTCCTCCTCCTCCTCCTCCTCCTCCTGGGCCACCTCCTCTTCCATCATCGCCCTAAGTGTTTTCTCAAGGAGACATAGAAGTGGTATTGTAACGCTGATAACGGTGTCATCGCCACTGGCCATGTTGGTGGAGTACTCGAAACAGCGCAACAGGGCACACAGGTCTCGCATGGAGGCCCAGTCATTGGTGGTGAAGTGGTGCTGTTCTGTAGTGCGACTGACCCGTGCGTGCTGCAGCTGAAACTCCACTATGGCCTGCTGCTGCTCGCACAGTCTGTCCAGCATGTGCAAGGTGGAGTTCCACCTGGTGGGCACGTCGCATATGAGGCGGTGAGCGGGAAGGCCGAAGTTACGCTGTAGCGCAGACAGGCGAGCAGCAGCAGGATGTGAACGCCGGAAGCGCGAACAGACGGCCCGCACTTTATGCAGCAGCTCTGACATGTCGGGGTAGTTGTGAATGAACTTCTGCACCACCAAATTCAGCACATGCGCCAAGCAAGGGATGTGCGTCAAATTGGCTAGTCCCAGAGCTGCAACGAGATTTCGCCCATTATCACACACCACCAGGCCGGGCTTGAGGCTCACCGGCAGCAACCACTCGTCGGTCTGTTGTTCTATACCCCGCCACAACTCCTGTGCGGTGTGGGGCCTGTCCCCCAAACATATGAGTTTCAGAATGGCCTGCTGACGTTTACCCCGGGCTGTGCTGAAGTTGGTGGTGAAGGTGTGTGGCTGACTGGATGAGCAGGTGGAAGAAGAGGAGGAGGAAGCCGAGAAGGAGGAGGTGGCAACAGGAGGCAAAGAATGTTGCCCTGCGATCCTTGGCGGCGGAAGGACGTGCGCCAAACAGCTCTCCGCCTGGGGCCCAGCTGCCACTACATTTACCCAGTGTGCAGTTAGGGAGATATAGCGTCCCTGGCCGTGCTTACTGGTCCACGTATCTGTGGTTAGGTGGACCTTGCCACAGATGGCGTTGCGCAGTGCACACTTGATTTTATCGGATACTTGGTTGTGCAGGGAAGGCACGGCTCTCTTGGAGAAGTAGTGCCGGCTGGGAACAACATACTGTGGGACAGCAAGCGACATGAGCTGTTTGAAGCTGTCTGTGTCCACCAGCCTAAATGACAGCATTTCATAGGCCAGTAGTTTAGAAATGCTGGCATTCAGGGCCAGGGATCGAGGGTGGCTAGGTGGGAATTTACGCTTTCTATCAAATGTTTGTGAGATGGAGAGCTGAACGCTGGCGTGTGACATGGTTGAGACGCTTGGTGACGGAGGTGGTGGTGGTGGTGTTGGTGGTACATCCCCTGTTTGCTGGGCGGCAGGTGCCAACGTTCCTCCAGAGGCGGAGGAAGAGGCCGAGGCGGCAGCAGCAGAATAGGCCGAGGCGGCAGCAGCAGAAGAGGTAGCAGGGGGAGCCTGAGTGACTTCCTTGGTTTTAAGGTGTTTACTCCACTGCAGTTCATGCTTTGCATGCAGGTGCCTGGTCATGCAGGTTGTGCTCAGGTTCAGAACGTTAATGCCTCGCTTCAGGCTCTGATGGCACAGCGTGCAAACCACTCGGGTCTTGTCGTCAGCACATTGTTTGAAGAAGTGCCATGCCAGGGAACTCCTTGAAGCTGCCTTTGGGGTGCTCGGTCCCAGATGGCGGCGGTCAGTAGCAGGCGGAGTCTCTTGGCGGCGGGTGTTCTGCTTTTGCCCACTGCTCCCTCTTTTGCTACGCTGTTGGCTCGGTCTCACCACTGCCTCTTCCTCCGAACTGTGAAAGTCAGTGGCACGACCTTCATTCCATGTGGGGTCTAGGACCTCATCGTCCCCTGCATCGTCTTCCACCCAGTCTTGATCCCTGACCTCCTGTTCAGTCTGCACACTGCAGAAAGACGCAGCAGTTGGCACCTGTGTTTCGTCATCATCAGAGACATGCTGAGGTGGTATTCCCATGTCCTCATCATCAGGAAACATAAGTGGTTGTGCGTCAGTGCATTCTATGTCTTTCACCGCTGGGGAAGGGCTAGGTGGATGCCCTTGGGAAACCCTGCCAGCGGAGTCTTCAAACAGCATAAGAGACTGCTGCATAACTTGAGGCTGAGACAGTTTCCCTGGTATGCATGGGGGTGATGTGACAGACTGATGGGGTTGGTTTTCAGGCGCCATCTGTGCGCTTTCTGCAGAAGACTGGGTGGGAGATAATGTGAACGTGCTGGATCCACTGTCGGCCACCCAATTGACTAATGCCTGTACCTGCTCAGGCCTTACCATCCTTAGAACGGCATTGGGCCCCACCATATATCGCTGTAAATTCTGGCGGCTACTGGGACCTGAGGTAGTTGGTACACTAGGACGTGTGGATGTGGCAGAACGGCCACGTCCTCTCCCAGCACCAGAGGGTCCACTAACACCACCACGACCATGTCCACGTCCGCGTCCCTTACTAGATGTTTTTCTCATTGTTATGGTTCACCACAACAACAAATATATTATTTGGCCCAATGTATTGTATTCAAATTCAGCGGGATATAAATTTGAGGCCTAGTATTTAGGCGCTGGGTGACCGGTATGGATTTAGTGACAGAATTAGACTTGGAAATGCACAGAAGCGTGTGTGTGAAGTTATTCTGAATGACCCTATGTGCACCTTGAATATTATATACCCTTTTAGGGATAGATTTCAAATAGCTCTGATATAGCAGAAACCACTAAATTATGAAATTGCTAAATTGGGAATTGTATTTCAACCCAGAACAAGAAATGTGCTTGAACGGACACTAAATAACTCGCCCAGCTACAGCACTAGGGACAGATTTAGCTGGATATAAATTTGAGGCCTAGTATTTAGGCGCTGGGTGACCGGTATGGATTTAGTGACAGAATTAGACTGGGATATGGCCAAAAAATAAACAGACTATTGCTGGTTAAATGCACTTGGTGTGACAGCTTCACCCTGATGTAGGCTTTAGCCAAAAAACAACCACACCATTGAGGGTTAAATGCACTTGGTGACAGGCGCAGCTTGCCCCTGATTTAGTATATGGCCAAAAAATGAACAGACTATTGCTGGTTAAATGCACTTGGTGTGACAGCTTCACCCTGATGTAGGCTTTAGCCAAAAAACAACCACACCATTGAGGGTTAAATGCACTTGGTGACAGGCGCAGCTTGCCCCTGATTTTGTATATGGCCAAAAAATGAACAGACTATTGCTGGTTAAATGCACTTGGTGTGACAGCTTCACCCTGATGTAGGCTTTAGCCAAAAAACAACCACACCATTGAGGGTTAAATGCACTTGGTCGCAGCTTGTGCTGGCGCACCACAAGACACAAAATGGCCGCCGATCACCCCAGAAAAATGTGACTGACAAACGGTCTGTGCAGCCTAAAAACAGTGAGCAATTGAGGATCAGCAGCTCAATGATCCACAGCTGCAGATCGATCAGTTAATCAAGTCCTTTGGAGGAGTTAATCTGCCTAATCTCGCCCTACTGTCGCAGCCGCAACCTCTCCCTACGCTAATCAGAGCAGAGTGACGGGCGGCGCTATGTGACTCCAGCTTAAATAGAGGCTGGGTCACATGGTGCTCTGGCCAATCACAGCCATGCCAATAGTAGGCATGGCTGTGATGGCCTCTTGGGGCAAGTAGTATGACGCTTGTTGATTGGCTGCTTTGCAGCCTTTCAAAAAGCGCCAAGAAAGCGTCACAAAAGCGCGAAGAAAGCGACGAACACCGAACCCGAACCCGGACTTTTACGAAAATGTCCGGGTTCGGGTCCGTGTCACGGACACCCCAAAATTCGGTACGAACCCGAACTATACAGTTCGAGTTCGCTCATCCCTAGTTTTAATTGATCTAATATGACAGCTCGATAATAGTAGCTAATAGAAGGACATCCTATACCCCCCATCTTAACCTCCCTATAAAGTATATCCGCTCAAACCCTTGGAGTTTGTTGTAAATAAATCTCACTAATAAAGATTGGATCTTTGTTAGAAAGACGTTAGATAAGCGAATCAGGACATTTCTAAACATATATAATATTTTGTGAATTATTAACATTTTGATAGCTGCTATCCTTCCAAACCAAGAGACTCCACCAGTTCTAAAACTAGTCAGTTCCTTCTTAATTTCACCAAGAAGGGGTAAGTAGTTGGTCTCAAATAGCTTAGAGACAGGGTATTTTTTAGCAGAGTTTTATGCCTAAATATGAAAGAGGGAAGCTTCCCATTCAAAAGAGTACCCAGATTTTAGTTGTGATACTGTCTTAGATGGAAGACCAATATTCAGGATAGATGATTTGGATTGTTTTACTTTATAGTAAGAAACCTTACTAAAATTGGTGAGTACCTGGATAATAGTTGGGATCAACTCTGCAGGGTTTTTGAATATGAGAATAATATCATCCGCAAACAAGCCTATACGGTGCTCAATTTGGCCTACTTGTATACCATGTATAAAGGGTTCTGTTCTTATTGTTTCAGCTAAGGGTTCAATCATAAGGGCAAAAATCTTGGGGGGATAAGAGGCAACCCTGTCTTGTACCGTTTGTAATTGTGAAACTTTGAGATAAAAAGCCTGATGAAAAAACGGATGCAGTGGGATGGAATAGAGTGCCATCACAGCAGAAAGAAACAGGCCATTAACTCCAAATTTACAAAGCACCTCTTTCAAATAACTCTAGTGGACTCTGTCGAATGCCTTCTCTGCGTCCAAGGATAGAAAAAAAGAAGGGGTTCCAGTCCGCTCCAGATAGTGAATTAGATCTACAAAACTTCTGGTGCCACCAATTGTTTGTCTATGTTTTATAAAGCCCACCTAATTTTTTTTTAATTAATTTTGGGAGGTTATTAAGCAACTAGGGATGAGCGAACTCGAACTGTATAGTTCGGGTTCGTACCGAATTTTGGGGTGTCCGTGACACGGACCCGAACCCGGACATTTTCGTAAAAGTCCGGGTTCGGGTTCGGTGTTCGTCGCTTTCTTGGCGCTTTTGTGACGCTTTCTTGGCGCTTTTTGAAAGGCTGCAAAGAAGCCAATCAACAAGCGTCATACTACTTGCCCCAAGAGGCCGTCACAGCCATGCCTACTATTGGCATGGCTGTGATTGGCCAGAGCACCATGTGACCCAGCCTCTATTTAAGCTGGAGTCACATAGCACCGCCCGTCACTCTGCTCTGATTAGCGTAGGGAGAGGTTGCGGATGCGACAGTAGGGCGAGATTAGGCAGATTAACTCCTCCAAAGGACTTCACTTGATTAATCGATCGATCTGCAGCTGTGCATCATTGAGCTGCTGAAATTCAAATGCTCACTCACTGTTTTTAGGCTGCCCAGACCGTTTGTCAGTCACTTTTTTCTGGGGTGATCGGCGGCCATTTTGTGTCTTGTGCGGTGCTGCGACCAAGTGCATCCAAGCTGCGACCAAGTGCATTTAACCCTCAATGGTGTGGTTGTTTTTTGGCTAAAGCCTACATCAGGGTGAAGCTGTCACACCAAGTGCATTTAACCAGCAATAGTCTGTTCATTTTTTGGCCATATACTACATCAGGGGCAAGCTGCGCCTGTCACCAAGTGCATTTAACCCTCAATGGTGTGGTTGTTTTTTGGCTAAAGCCTACATCAGGGTGAAGCTGTCACACCAAGTGCATTTAACCAGCAATAGTCTGTTTATTTTTTGGCCATATACTACATCAGGGGCAAGCTGCGCCCGTCACCAAGTGCATTTAACCCTCAGTAGTGTGGTTGGTCAAGCTGTGACACCAAGTGCATTTAACCAGCAATAGTCTGTTCATTTTTTGGCCATATACTACATCAGGGGCAAGCTGCGCCCGTCACCAAGTGCATTTAACCCTCAGTAGTGTGGTTGGTCAAGCTATCACACCAAGTGCATTTAACCAGCAATAGTCTGTTCATTTTTTGGCCATATACTAAATCAGGGGCAAGCTGCGCCCGTCACCAAGTGCATTTAACCAGCAATAGTCTGTTCATTTTTTGGCCATATACTACATCAGGGGCAAGCTGCGCCCGTCACCAAGTGCATTTAACCCTCAGTAGTGTGGTTCGTCAAGCTGTGACACCAAGTGCATTTAACCAGCAATAGTCTGTTCATTTTTTGGCCATATACTACATCAGGGGCAAGCTGCGCCCGTCACCAAGTGCATTTAACCAGCAATAGTGTGGTTATTTTTTGGCCATATCCCAGTCTAATTCTGTCACTAAATCCATACCGGTCACCCAGCGCCTAAATACTAGGCCTCAAATTTATATCCCGCTAAATCTCTCGTTACCGCTGTCCTGTTGTGGCTGGGAAAGTTATTTAGTGTCCGTCAAAGCACATTTTTTGTTCTGGGTTGAAGTACAATTCCCAATTTAGCAATTTCATAATTTAGTGGTTCCTGCTATATCAGAGCTATTTGAAATCTATCCCTAAAAGGGTATATAATATTCAAGGTGCACATTGGGTCATTCAGAATAACTTCACACACACCCGCTACTGTGTATTTCCAAGTCTAATTCTGTCACTAAACCCATACCTGTCACCCAGCGCCTAAATACTAGGCCTCAAATTTATATCCTGCTAAATCTCTCGTTACCGCTGTCCTGTTGTGGCTGGGAAAGTTATTTAGTGTCCGTCAAAGCACATTTTTTGTTCTGGGTTGAAGTACAATTCCCAATTTAGCAATTTCATAATTTAGTGGTTCCTGCTATATCAGAGCTATTTGAAATCTATCCCTAAAAGGGTATATAATATTCAAGGTGCACATTGGGTCATTCAGAATAACTTCACACACACCCGCTACTGTGTATTTCCAAGTCTAATTCTGTCACTAAACCCATACCTGTCACCCAGCGCCTAAATACTAGGCCTCAAATTTATATCCTGCTAAATCTCTCGTTACCGCTGTCCTGTTGTGGCTGGGAAAGTTATTTAGTGTCCGTCAAAGCACATTTTTTGTTCTGGGTTGAAATACAATTCCCAATTTAGCAATTTCATAATTTAGTGGTTTCTGCTATATCAGAGCTATTTGAAATCTATCCCTAAAAGGGTATATAATATTCAAGGTGCACATTGGGTCATTCAGAATAACTTCACACACACCCGCTACTGTGTATTTCCAAGTCTAATTCTGTCACTAAACCCATACCTGTCACCCAGCGCCTAAATACTAGGCCTCAAATTTATATCCTGCTAAATCTCTCGTTACCGCTGTCCTGTTGTGGCTGGGAAAGTTATTTAGTGTCCGTCAAAGCACATTTTTTGTTCTGGGTTGAAGTACAATTCCCAATTTAGCAATTTCATAATTTAGTGGTTTCTGCTATATCAGAGCTATTTGAAATCTATCCCTAAAAGGGTATATAATATTCAAGGTGCACATTGGGTCATTCAGAATAACTTCACACACACGCTACTGTGCATTGCCAAGTCTAATTCTGTTAGTAAATCCATACCGGTCACCCAGCACCTAAATACTAGGCCTCAAATTTATATCCCGCTGAATTTGAATACAATACATTGGGCCAAATAATATTTTTGTTGTTGTGGTGAACCATAACAATGAGAAAAACATCTAGTAAGGGACGCGGACGTGGACATGGTCGTGGTGGTGTTAGTGGACCCTCTGGTGCTGGGAGAGGACGTGGCCGATCTGCCACATCCACACGTCCTAGTGTACCAACTACCTCAGGTCCCAGTAGCCGCCAGAATTTACAGGGATATATGGTGGGGCCCAATGCCGTTCTAAGGATGGTAAGGCCTGAGCAGGTACAGGCATTAGTCAATTGGGTGGCCGACAGTGGATCCAGCACGTTCACATTATCTCCCACCCAGTCTTCTGCAGAAAGCGCACAGATGGCGCCTGAAAACCAACCCCATCAGTCTGTCACATCACCCCCATGCATACCAGGGAAACTGTCTCAGCCTCAAGTTATGCAGCAGTCTCTTATGCTGTTTGAAGACTCCGCTGGCAGGGTTTCCCAAGGGCATCCACCTAGCCCTTCCCCAGCTGTGAAAGATATAGAATGCACTGACGCACAACCACTTATGTTTCCTGATGATGAGGACATGGGAATACCACCTCAGCATGTCTCTGATGATGACGAAACACAGGTGCCAACTGCTGCGTCTTTCTGCAGTGTGCAGACTGAACAGGAGGTCAGGGATCAAGACTGGGTGGAAGACGATGCAGGGGACGATGAGGTCCTAGACCCCACATGGAATGAAGGTCGTGCCACTGACTTTCACAGTTCGGAGGAAGAGGCAGTGGTGAGACCGAGCCAACAGCGTAGCAAAAGAGGGAGCAGTGGGCAAAAGCAGAACACCCGCCGCCAAGAGACTCCGCCTGCTACTGACCACCGCCATCTTGGACCGAGCACCCCAAAGGCAGCTTCAAGGAGTTCCCTGGCATGGCACTTCTTCAAACAATGTGCTGACGACAAGACCCGAGTGGTTTGCACGCTGTGCCATCAGAGCCTTAAGCGAGGCATTAACGTTCTGAACCTGAGCACAACCTGCATGACCAGGCACCTGCATGCAAAGCATGAACTGCAGTGGAGTAAACACCTTAAAACCAAGGAAGTCACTCAGGCTCCCCCTGCTACCTCTTCTGCTGCTGCCGCCTCGGCCTCTTCTGCTGCTGCCGCCTCGGCCTCTTCCTCCGCCTCTGGAGGAACGTTGGCACCTGCCGCCCAGCAAACAGGGGATGTACCACCAACACCACCACCACCACCTCCGTCACCAAGCGTCTCAACCATGTCACACAGCAGCGTTCAGCTCTCCATCTCACAAACATTTGAGAGAAAGCGTAAATTCCCACCTAGCCACCCTCGATCCCTGGCCCTGAATGCCAGCATTTCTAAACTACTGGCCTATGAAATGCTGTCATTTAGGCTGGTGGACACAGACAGCTTCAAACAGCTCATGTCGCTTGCTGTCCCACAGTATGTTGTTCCCAGCCGCCACTACTTCTCCAAGAGAGCCGTGCCTTCCCTGCACAACCAAGTATCCGATAAAATCAAGTGTGCACTGCGCAACGCCATCTGTGGCAAGGTCCACCTAACCACAGATACGTGGACCAGTAAGCACGGCCAGGGACGCTATATCTCCCTAACTGCACACTGGGTAAATGTAGTGGCAGCTGGGCCCCAGGCGGAGAGCTGTTTGGCGCACGTCCTTCCGCCGCCAAGGATCGCAGGGCAACATTCTTTGCCTCCTGTTGCCACCTCCTCCTTCTCGGCTTCCTCCTCCTCTTCTTCCACCTGCTCATCCAGTCAGCCACACACCTTCACCACCAACTTCAGCACAGCCCGGGGTAAACGTCAGCAGGCCATTCTGAAACTCATATGTTTGGGGGACAGGCCCCACACCGCACAGGAGTTGTGGCGGGGTATAGAACAACAGACCGACGAGTGGTTGCTGCCGGTGAGCCTCAAGCCCGGCCTGGTGGTGTGCGATAATGGGCGAAATCTCGTTGCAGCTCTGGGACTAGCCAATTTGACGCACATCCCTTGCTTGGCGCATGTGCTGAATTTGGTGGTGCAGAAGTTCATTCACAACTACCCCGACATGTCAGAGCTGCTGCATAAAGTGCGGGCCGTCTGTTCGCGCTTCCGGCGTTCACATCCTGCTGCTGCTCGCCTGTCTGCGCTACAGCGTAACTTCGGCCTTCCCGCTCACCGCCTCATATGCGACGTGCCCACCAGGTGGAACTCCACCTTGCACATGCTGGACAGACTGTGCGAGCAGCAGCAGGCCATAGTGGAGTTTCAGCTGCAGCACGCACGGGTCAGTCGCACTACAGAACAGCACCACTTCACCACCAATGACTGGGCCTCCATGCGAGACCTGTGTGCCCTGTTGCGCTGTTTCGAGTACTCCACCAACATGGCCAGTGGCGATGACGCCGTTATCAGCGTTACAATACCACTTCTATGTCTCCTTGAGAAAACACTTAGGGCGATGATGCAAGAGGAGGTGGCCCAGGAGGAGGAGGAGGAGGAGGAGGAGGAAGAGGGGTCATTTTTAGCACTTTCAGGCCAGTCTCTTCGAAGTGACTCAGAGGGAGGTTTTTGGCAACAGCAGAGGCCAGGTACAAATGTGGCCAGACAGGGCCCACTACTGGAGGACGAGGAGGACGAGGATGAGGAGGAGGTGGAGGAGGATGAGGATGAAGCATGGTCACAGCGGGGTGGCACCCAACGCAGCTCGGGTCCATCACTGGTGCGTGGCTGGGGGGAAAGGCAGGACGATGACGATACGCCTCCCACAGAGGACAGCTTGTCCTTACCCCTGGGCAGCCTGGCACACATGAGCGACTACATGCTGCAGTGCCTGCGCAACGACAGCAGAGTTGCCCACATTTTAACCTGTGCGGACTACTGGGTTGCCACCCTGCTGGATCCACGCTACAAAGACAATGTGCCCACCTTACTTCCTGCACTGGAGCGTGATAGGAAGATGCGCGAGTACAAGCGCACGTTGGTAGACGCGCTACTGAGAGCATTCCCAAATGTCACAGGGGAACAAGTGGAAGCCCAAGGCCAAGGCAGAGGAGGAGCAAGAGGTCGCCAAGGCAGCTGTGTCAATGCCAGCTCCTTTGAGGGCAGGGCTAGCATGGCAGAGATGTGGAAAACTTTTGTCAACACGCCACAGCTAACTGCACCACCACCTGATACGCAACGTGTTAGCAGGAGGCAACATTTCACTAACATGGTGGAACAGTACGTGTGCACACCCCTCCACGTACTGACTGATGGTTCGGCCCCATTCAACTTCTGGGTCTCTAAATTGTCCACGTGGCCAGAGCTAGCCTTTTATGCCTTGGAGGTGCTGGCCTGCCCGGCGGCCAGCGTTTTGTCTGAACGTGTATTCAGCACGGCAGGGGGCGTCATTACAGACAAACGCAGCCGCCTGTCTACAGCCAATGTGGACAAGCTGACGTTCATAAAAATGAACCAGGCATGGATCTCACAGGATCTGTCCGTCCCTTGTCCAGATTAGACATTAACTACCTCCCCTTAACCATATATTATTGGACTCCAGGGCACTTCCTCATTCAATCCTATTTTTATTTTCATTTTACCATTATATTGCGAGGCTACCCAAAGTTGAATGAACCTCTCCTGTGTCTGGGTGCCGGGGCCTAAATATATGCCAATGGACTGTTCCAATGTTGGGTGACGTGAAGCCTGATTCTCTGCTATGACATGCAGAATGATTCTCTGCTGACATGAAGCCAGATTGTCTGTTACGGGACCTCTCTCCTCTGCCTGTGTGCTGGGCCTAAATATATGCCAATGGACTGTTGCAGTGGTGGCTGACGTGAAGCCTCATTCTCTGCTATGACATGCAGACTAATTCTCTGCTGACATGAAGACAGATTCTCTGTTACGGGACCTCCCTCCTCTGCCTGGGTGTGTGCTGGGCCTAAATATATGCCAATGGACTGTTGCAGTGGTGGCTGACGTGAAGCCTCATTCTCTGATATGACATGCAGACTGATTCTCTGCTGACATGAAGCCAGATTCTCTGTTACGGGACCTCTCTCCTCTGGCTGTGTGTGTGCTGGGCCTAAATATATGCCAATGGACTGTTGCAGTGGTGGCTGACGTGAAGCCTCATTCTCTGCTATGACATGCAGACTGATTCTCTGCTGACATGAAGCCAGATTCTCTGTTACGGGACCTCCCTCCTCTGCCTGTGTGTGTGCTGGGCCTAAATATATGCCAATGGACTGTTGCAGTGGTGGCTGACGTGAAGCCTCATTCTCTGCTATGACATGCAGACTGATTCTCTGCTGACATGAAGCCAGATTCTCTGTTACGGGACCTCGCTCCTCTGCCTGTGTGTGTGCTGGGCCTAAATATATGCCAATGGACTGTTGCAGTGGTGGCTGACGTGAAGCCTCATTCTCTGCTATGACATGCAGACTAATTCTCTGCTGACATGAAGACAGATTCTCTGTTACGGGACCTCCCTCCTCTGCCTGGGTGCTGGGCCTAAATATATGCCAATGGACTGTTGCAGTGGTGGCTGACGTGAAGCCTCATTCTCTGCTATGACATGCAGACTGATTCTCTGCTGACATGAAGCCAGATTCTCTGTTAAGGGACCTCTCTCCTCTGCCTGGGTGCTGGGCCTAAATATATGCCAATGGACTGTTGCAGTGGTGGCTGACGTGAAGCCTCATTCTCTGCTATGGCATGCAGACTGATTCTCTGCTGACATGAAGACAGATTCTCTGTTACGGGACCTCCCTCCTCTGCCTGGGTGCTGGGCCTAAATATATGCCAATGGACTGTTGCAGTGGTGGCTGACGTGAAGCCTCATTCTCTGCTATGACATGCAGACTGATTCTCTGCTGACATGAAGCCAGATTCTCTGTTACGGGACCTCTCTCCTCTGCCTGGGTGCTGGGCCTAAATATATGCCAATGGACTGTTGCAGTGGTGGCTGACGTGAAGCCTCATTCTTTGCTATGACATGCAGACTGATTCTCTGCTGACATGAAGACAGATTCTCTGTTACGGGACTTCCCTCCTCTGCCTGGGTGCTGGGCCTAAATATATGCCAATGGACTGTTGCAGTGGTGGCTGACGTGAAGCCTGATTCTCTGCTATGACATGCAGACTGATTCTCTGCTGACATGAAGCCAGATTCTCTGTTACGGGACCTCTCTCCTCTGCCTGGGTGCTGGGCCTAAATATATGCCAATGGACTGTTGCAGTGGTGGCTGACGTGAAGCCTCATTCTTTGCTATGACATGCAGACTGATTCTCTGCTGACATGAAGCCAGATTCTCTGTTACGGGACCTCTCTCCTCTGCCTGTGTGTGTGCTGGGCCTAAATATATGCCAATGGACTGTTGCAGTGGTGGCTGACGTGAAGCCTCATTCTCTGCTATGACATGCAGACTGATTCTCTGCTGACATGAAGCCAGATTGTCTGTTACGGGACCTCTCTCCTCTGCCTGTGTGTGTGCTGGGCCTAAATATATGCCAATGGACTGTTGCAGTGGTGGCTGACGTGAAGCCTGATTCTCTGCTATGACATGCAGACTGATTCTCTGGTGACATGAAGACAGATTCTCTGTTACGGGACCTCCCTCCTCTGCCTGGGTGTGTGCTGGGCCTAAATATATGCCAATGGACTGTTGCAGTGGTGGCTGACGTGAAGCCTCATTCTCTGCTATGACATGCAGACTGATTCTCTGCTGACATGAAGCCAGATTGTCTGTTACGGGACCTCTCTCCTCTGCCTGTGTGTGTGCTGGGCCTAAATATATGCCAATGGACTGTTGCAGTGGTGGCTGACGTGAAGCCTGATTCTCTGCTATGACATGCAGACTGATTCTCTGCTGACATGAAGACAGATTCTCTGTTACGGGACCTCCCTCCTCTGCCTGGGTGTGTGCTGGGCCTAAATATATGCCAATGGACTGTTGCAGTGGTGGCTGACGTGAAGCCTCATTCTCTGATATGACATGCAGACTGATTCTCTGCTGACATGAAGCCAGATTCTCTGTTACGGGACCTCTCTCCTCTGCCTGTGTGTGTGCTGGGCCTAAATATATGCCAATGGACTGTTGCAGTGGTGGCTGACGTGAAGCCTCATTCTCTGCTATGACATGCAGACTGATTCTCTGCTGACATGAAGCCAGATTCTCTGTTACGGGACCTCCCTCCTCTGCCTGTGTGTGTGCTGGGCCTAAATATATGCCAATGGACTGTTGCAGTGGTGGCTGACGTGAAGCCTCATTCTCTGCTATGACATGCAGACTGATTCTCTGCTGACATGAAGCCAGATTCTCTGTTACGGGACCTCCCTCCTCTGCCTGTGTGTGTGCTGGGCCTAAATATATGCCAATGGACTGTTGCAGTGGTGGCTGACGTGAAGCCTCATTCTCTGCTATGACATGCAGACTGATTCTCTGCTGACATGACGACAGATTCTCTGTTACGGGACCTCCCTCCTCTGCCTGGGTGCTGGGCCTAAATATATGCCAATGGACTGTTGCAGTGGTGGCTGACGTGAAGCCTCATTCTCTGATATGACATGCAGACTGATTCTCTGCTGACATGAAGCCAGATTCTCTGTTACGGGACCTCTCTCCTCTGCCTGGGTGTGTGCTGGGCCTAAATATATGCCAATGGACTGTTGCAGTGGTGGCTGACGTGAAGCCTCATTCTCTGCTATGACATGCAGACTGATTCTCTGCTGACATGAAGCCAGATTCTCTGTTACGGGACCTCTCTCCTCTGCCTGGGTGTGTGCTGGGCCTAAATATATGCCAATGGACTGTTGCAGTGGTGGCTGACGTGAAGCCTCATTCTCTGCTATGACATGCAGACTGATTCTCTGCTGACATGAAGCCAGATTCTCTGTTACGGGACCTCTCTCCTCTGCCTGTGTGTGTGCTGGGCCTAAATATATGCCAATGGACTGTTGCAGTGGTGGCTGACGTGAAGCCTCATTCTCTGCTATGACATGCAGACTAATTCTCTGCTGACATGAAGACAGATTCTCTGTTACGGGACCTCTCTCCTCTGCCTGTGTGTGTGCTGGGCCTAAATATATGCCAATGGACTGTTGCAGTGGTGGCTGACGTGAAGCCTCATTCTCTGCTATGACATGCAGACTGATTCTCTGCTGACATGAAGCCAGATTCTCTGTTACGGGACCTCCCTCCTCTGCCTGTGTGTGTGCTGGGCCTAAATATATTCCAATGGACTGTTGCAGTGGTGGCTGACGTGAAGCCTTATTCTCTGCTATGACATGCAGACTGATTCTCTGCTGACATGAAGACAGATTCTCTGTTACGGGACCTCCCTCCTCTGCCTGGGTGTGTGCTGGGCCTAAATATATGCCAATGGACTGTTGCAGTGGTGGCTGACGTGAAGCCTCATTCTCTGCTATGACATGCAGACTGATTCTCTGCTGACATGAAGCCAGATTCTCTGTTACGGGACCTCTCTCCTCTGCCTGTGTGTGTGCTGGGCCTAAATATATGCCAATGGACTGTTGCAGTGGTGGCTGACGTGAAGCCTCATTCTCTGCTATGACATGCAGACTAATTCTCTGCTGACATGAAGCCAGATTCTCTGTTACGGGACCTCTCTCCTCTGCCTGGGTGCTGGGCCTAAATTTATGAAGATGGACTCTTACAGTGGTGGGTGACGTGAAGCCAGATTCTCTGCTATGGGACCTCTCTCCAATTGATTTTGGTTAATTTTTATTTATTTAATTTTTATTTTAATTCATTTCCCTATCCACATTTGTTTGCAGGGGATTTACCTACATGTTGCTGCCTTTTGCAGCCCTCTAGCTCTTTCCTGGGCTGTTTTACAGCCTTTTTAGTGCCGAAAAGTTCGGGTCCCCATTGACTTCAATGGGGTTCGGGTTCGGGACGAAGTTCGGGTCGGGTTCGGATCCCGAACCCGAACATTTCCGGGATGTTCGGCCGAACTTCTCGAACCCGAACATCCAGGTGTTCGCTTAACTCTATAAGCAACCAATCAGGCAATATTTTGGAGTAGATCTTTAGATTTCCATTTAGTAGGGATATTGGACTGAAGTTTTCTGCTTTATCTGGTGTTTTTCCTGGCTTGGGGAGAGTGACAATTAAAGCATGAAGCATTTCCCTTGGTATGTTGCCCATGTCCATTATGTTGTTAAACACTAATAATAAATGAGGAATAAGGAGGTGGTTAATTTTTTTAAATAAAACTCATTTAGAGTCTACCTGGACCAGGAGATTTATTTTATTTAAGTTTCTGAATAACTTATCCGATTTCTAATGCTGAGATCGGAGCATTAAGGTACATTTTTTCTTTCATTGAGAGATATGGTAACCTCAAAGCACTCAAAAAAGCTTGTATAGCTTTTTCATCTGGTTGATAGTGTTGATCACGAATATTCGAATTGCGAATTTTAATCGCGAATATCGGCACTTCGAGAATTCGCGAATATTTCGAATTTCGCAAAATATATTCGTAATTGCGAATATTCGATTTTTGTGAAAATACCAGTTCATGCGAATTTTTATGCGAAAATTTGTATGCGAATTTTATGCAAATTTTCGCAATCAAGAAAATAATGCCTGGAGATCATGAATTCGCGAATTCTCGAATATATGGCGAATATTCGCCCAAATATTCGCGAAATATCGCGAATTCGAATATTGCCCCTGCCGCTCATCACTACTGGTTGAGGGGTCTGAGAATCATGCTTTACATTATATAAATCTGAATAGTACTCTGCAAAGGCATTGGTCATGCCCTGAAAATTAAGTAATTTGTTCCCTTTTTTATCGTAGAGATGAGAGATTTTAGCTTTTGCCATTTTGTTTTTAAATTTACTAGCTAATAAGCGTCCCGCTTTATTACCCGGTCCATAAAAGTGCACCCTGTTCCTCCTATACAAATATTCATAGTGATCATGGTGCAATCTGTATAACTGGGTTCGTAGGCCTTTGAGTTCACCTATCTGCTGACAAGACATCTGAGTCTTATTTTTAAATTCAAGCGCTTTAATGCTTTTTAAAAGCTCCTCTATTTTTTTCCTTTTTCTTTTTTCTTCATTATTGCCAATTGTATACATTTGCCCCTTATCACTGCTTTGTAGGCGCACCAGTTAGTAAGAATAGATGTATCCTCATGATGGTTAAAAGGTAAAGAACTCAGAAGTCTCTTTTTCCATTCCCATGCATGATTCCCTATCAGATAATAAGGAGTTGTTCATTCTCCATGAAGTTTGGGAGAAGTTGACTTGCTCCTCTATTGATATACTGTAGATATTGGTGCATGATCCGACCAGGTAATGCTTCCTATAGTAGATTTAGATACTCTCTGCAACAGTCTCTTGTTAACGATTCAGGAGTATACCTTATGAGGGTGAGAAAAAAATAAGTACCGTAATCTCTTTCTGATGCATGTAAGATTCTCCATGTGTCATAGAGATCTTCTTTATGGAGAATATTATATAAATCTGTGTTTTTTTCCCGTTAAGTTTAGATGGAAATTTATCTTATGTGGGAATTAATAACTTATTGAAGTCTCCTATTAGAATCAAAGCTCCTTTTCCCTCTCTTCTGAGAATACCCAAGAGAAGCCTGAAAAATTTACTCTGCCTTTAATTTGGTGCGTACAGTAAAACAATGCAATATGGTAGATTATTAATTATGCAGTTTAAAATAATGTCACGTCCATTCTGATCAGAGTTGACATTGACAATAGAGAATGCTACTGAGTCTCTTATAGCTATTAATACTCCTCTTTTTTTTACTTGAGTTAGGTGTAGTATCTATACGCGGGAAATTTTTATTATTGAGCCTATGGGAGTCCTTCTGGTGCACATGGGTTTCTTGTGCACATATCACATTACACTTAAGTGATTTGGCCTCTTTCCACAAGAAGGACCTTTTAATTGGGCTATTCAGGCCCTTAACATTTAATGACACTATCTTTATTACCATGTTTAATGATATCAAAGGCTGGCATTAGTGTATCTCCTAAGCTAAGGAATAAACTTACATATCTCCCATATGATCTAATGAAAAGCAAAAAGTGTGCTGGACCAGTAATAACTAACAAACGCAATATGCAAATAGGTCCTGAACCATTGACCTGTTTAAAACTAAAAAAACATGTGTTTTTCTCAAGCCACCCTGACTCACATAGTTGGTCTAGTAGTGACATTGGGGCGTTAGATAGCATCTCTGAGTATTGCCACCCAGGGATCCCATCTAGCCTAAGGCCTATTGCACACGACCGTATGGCTTTTTCAGTGTTTTGCGGTCCGTTTTTCATGGATCCGTTGTTCCGTTTTTTGTTTTCGTTGTGTTTCCGCTTGTGTTCCGTTTTTCCATTCCGTTTTTCCGTATGGCATATACAGTATACAGTAATTACATAGATAAAATTGGGCTGGCCATAACATTTTCAATAGATGGTTCAGGAAAAAACGGAACGGAAACGGAGGACATACGGATGCATTTCCGTATGTGTTCCGTTTTTTTGCGGATCCATTGACTTGAATGGAGCCACGGACCGTGATTTGCGGGCAATAATAGGACATGTTCTATGTTAAAACGGAACGGAAAAACGGAAATACGGAAACGGAATGCATACGGAGTACATTCCGTTTTTTTTGCGGAACCATTGAAATGAATGGTTCCGTATACGGACCGTATACGGAACGCAAAAAACGGCCAGTAAACGGGAAAAAAAACGGCCGTGTGCAATAGGCCTAACTCAATCAGGTAATGAGAGCGAAGAATAAACATTATGTGGTGCGCAGAGAGAGAACAAAAGCTGTGTTGAACAACTTAACTAGCAGTCCACTGTCCACTCTTGCATTAGGGTTGGTGTTTTCTTGCTTGGCAGTGGTGGCTTTTCCATCGTTAAGGGAATTTGGAACCAAGTAGCAACCAGTTTGGAAGCTGCTTGAGGGGAGTGTAGAGTATGAGATGATCCATTCCTGTAAATTATCAGTTGTGGTCGTGGCCACCAGGTACGTACCTGACCCTACCTGGGGAACCTAACCCTAGGCGGTCAGAGTTGTGCCGTAACCGCGTCGTGGAGGGACGCCTGAAAGAGGGCAAGAGACATACTGATAGGCAAAGTACTTTATTGCGACGTAATTACAAAGCCAGGTTCTGAAAAGCTGTTGACATTTCAGTATCGGGGTGAGGTATGTAACGGGTGAAACATGCCGAGTGCCAACGCCCTAATTTCTGAATTACGTGTGCTGGTACTTGATTCTTAGATGCTGCAGATGCAGCGCCTATGCGGAGCGAATGTCCTGAAATAGTGGAGGGATCACCACCCAGGCTGGCCACCAGTGACCTGACGTGGGATACGAACTGATGGGTGGTGAGTGGAACCACCCCGAAGGGTAACAGTGGACTGTTAGGCCCAGACCCCGACAAGGCGGACCGTAGCTGACAGAGCACCGTGACGGGGCACCATTGGTGTGACGTGGGATAGAAGGACACCGGGACAGGGGGGCCCACTTGGGAGGTCTTAGACGTCCTGAGCAGTAACGTGAACCCCTCGGTATTCTGGACCAGCTGGCTGACGGTGAGGAACTTGCTACTGCCGGAAGAACAAGTGAACTCCCCAGGCCTCAGAAAGCCGTAAAAGGCTAAATAGATGGCAGATTTGAGTACCAAGCTGGGCAAAACCCCGAAAGGATTACTGTCCAGGACGTTGGATAGATTGCGAAAAAGGGGCCCGGTGACCGCTAGCCTACGCCCTTGGCCTTGAGGTCCGCATTTGCTTAAGCCCTTGAGTGCTGCCTTGACAGCATGCATGGCGAACACTGATGGTCGTTCGGGATGACTAACGGATAGGAAATGTTGTACGCCCGCCAGGTACGACCTCACCGTACTGTGGGAGAGCTTGTGCACTGCGTGGCAGTAGCCAATGAACGCCAGGATGTGATCTGGAAAACTGGATTCCCCCTGAGGACATTCCCCTTGGAACCTGCAGAACATCTTCCACCCGGTGTGGTATGCTCGGGTCGTGTTGGGCGAGAGGGAATTGCGAATCAGAGCGTGAGCCATCTCAAGGTGGTCTGTTACGCTAACATTAAGGACTCGTGAGGAGGAACGGTGGCGCCTGTCGCATCCGCCTCTGGCATGACCTGAAAGAAACGGGAAAAGTTAGCCCTGGATAAGGCGTCGGCAGCCAAGTTTCGCTCACCTGGTACGTGCGCGCTATGAACGTGGAAATGGTGGTGTAGGGAGAGCTGTACTAACCGCCTAAGGAAATACATGACGTGACTTGACTTTGATGACCCACTGTTAATGATATCTACCACGGCTGCGTTGTCCGTCACAAACAGAATGGACTGGTTCGCCCAAAGACTGCCCCATATGTGAGCAGCTACCACAATGGGGTACAGCTCAAAGAGTGCCGAGGTTTGGAGGAACCCTGGGATTAGTACCGCCTCGGCAGGCCATCTGTCTGCGACCCAGTGAGTGCCAAATATGGCGGCAAACCCTGTGCCGGCCGCCGCGTCTGAAAAGACTAAGGGGGACTGGCACGACAGCTCAGGAACGAATAGGGACACCCCGTTCCACTGATCCAGGAAATGGTCCCACATACGGAGATCCGCTAAGGCCTGACTGTCCAGACGCACTGGGCTGTCCTGTTCTGGGGCGGTGCTTAAGAGCGCCAGCAGGCGGGATATGAATGTTCTGCCCTGCGGAATGATACGCATGGCAAAATTTAACATACCCAGTAGCGACTGAAGATCAGTCTTAGTGACCACCGATGTGACTGAAAACCTGTGAATCACTTCTCTGACTCTCGCCAGCTTGTCCTCGGGTAACCTGGCTAACATGCGTTGGGAGTCCAACTCGATGCCCAGAAAGGTGATCACGGTGGACGGGCCCTCTACTTTCTTGGAAGAAACTGGTACCCCCAACTGGGAAAAACACCTTAGCAGCTTCCCCAGCCCCAGAGGAGCAGCCCCTGGCCTCTCAATCAGTAGGAAGTCGTCTAGGTAATGGATGACGAATTCACAGCGAACCTTGTGTACCAGAACCCAGTGGAGGGCTTGGGCCAGCTGATCGAAGAGCCAGGGGCTGCTCTTGGAACCGAAGGTGAGTTTTGTGGCAAAGTAATACAGGCCTCTCCACCTGATACCGTGCCATTGCCAGAGCGCTGGCATAATGGGGAGCAATTTAAAGGCGTCCGATATATCTGCTTTGGACAATGCGGACCCGGGACCTGTCTGCATGATGATGGCGATGGCCTGGTCTATAGAAGAATACCTCATACCAACTTCTCCCGAAGGAATGAGGGAGTTGAGGCTGGGAACCTGGGAGCCATGTGGGGCAGACAAGTCAATGATGAGTCTCTCCTTCTTACTGAACTTGCCTGTGACGACCCCTACGGGACTGACTCTCCACCGTTGAAATGGGGGTACTTCGAAAGGACCAATTAAGAACCCTTTGACTAACTCGGACTCTATAAGTGTGTCTACTGAGCCAGGATTCCTCTCTGCTGACTGAAGGTTCCTACACTCATGTGTGACCTCTGGGGTCGTGATTAACCCCGTATGGAAACCTTCATGGAACCCTGACACCAGGAACTGCACGAACCCTGGATTGTGATGACCTTGCAACAGCACTTGTAGACGACTAGTATTGACCACGCTCATGTAATTCTTCACCGATTTTAATGAGCAAGCTACTCGGGGGTGGGCTCTGAAGCAGTTGGTACAGATATGCAACAACCGGCATTGCCCGAAATTACAAGACGCGTAATTAAAATTGTTGCATATCTGGGCCCTACCTAACTGGACAATGGGTCGTCCTAGTTTGTCTACCAAATTGGGGGGCCTGAAGATGTCGAGTGGTCCCGCTGAAGAGCCGGAGGGGTATGATGTGGTGCTGACTGCCGATTTATGGCACCACTCTACTGAGTGGAAGATAGACTGACAGGCCGAACAGGAGGGAGCTTTCAGGCCTGCGAAGTGTCTGCAGAACAACTCTGTGTCCAAGACAGACCAGTCTGTGACATGTTGAAACTGGGACAGGGCTGCAGCTGCTTTAGCTGAGAACGAACAGTGGTAATCATAGAACGCGTTCCCACCATACCTATGACCCAACTCTGTGACCCGAAAGAGGTACAGGTCTAGCTCCTCCCTCCTGTCCGGCCTGGCAGTACAGATGACGTCCCTGAAAAGGCTGAAAGCCATGACGAACTCTGGAATGTTCAATTTGCGATTGAGCCGGTGGTCGCGGCTCCTCAGCACCACCGAGACTTCCCCGCAAGCTATGACCTTGTTGTCGGAAATGTCCCTGGAGGCTATTAGTAGCGAAGCGAGATTGACATCCCTACCCTCTAGGATGTCCTTTCTGATGTTGAGGGGGACAAAGTGAGACGGAGTCACGTTGGGGACTGGCTGGGCAGTGCGAATGTCTGCTGCAGCAGAGGTGGAGGCGACCGGAGGCTCGGGGGAAGAAACCGACACTGTCGAGTTGTGAGCTTCGACTGACTCGAGTCTAGCCTGTATGGACGTGACAGCCGAAGTCAAATTGTTCAGCATGAGGTGTAATTGGGCCAGCGATGTTTGTATCGTGGCTGCGGGGGGATCACTGCTGCTGGGCACCAGGGAGTCTTTCCATAGCCGGTATAGCTCCGCTTTTCTGGCAGATGCCGGGAAAGGAACGCCCCGCCTCGTCAGCTCCGCCATCAGCCTGGGGATAGTCCAAGCACGCAGGGATAACGTACTGCCCCCTTTGGACGTCCCCGCAGCGTTTTCATCCACTGATGCTTCCATGATATCAGACGCGTGCGACATCACAGCTGTGGAGACAGTAATGCAAGGTGACCGGCTACCCTGGGCGACCACCCGTGTCCGTGAAGCTGTTTGACAACGTTGTAGAAAGGTGCACTGTCGCTGTGAAGCACACACACTAACCCCAGACAGCCGTGAAAGAGTGGCCAGGAACCGCCACCTGAAAGTACATGCCAAGACCTGACTTACTTACCAACTGGGGAACTCTGCGTTCTGAACCCCACGGATGTTTTTAAACGGAAAAGGAAACCTGGACGTGAAACAGTGTATGAGACCACTCCCTTGCTAGCGACCAACACCTCCCGTCCACTGACGTGAATCCCCACTACCTTGTTCGTGAGATCTCGGATGAAATCCTAGACTGACTTCTCTTGTGTATATATATATATTTTTTTCTCTGACCTGTGAAACAAGCAGCACAAAGAACCAGTCAATGCACGAGGTACAACTGACGGAGCACGAGCTGTGAGTTGTGGATTTGATCAACGGATGGGGGTGGCATTGATTGACGTTTTCCACCCCCCCGACTCTGTCTGTCGTTTGTGGTGAACCCCTACCTACCTAAGCAGCACGGCGGCCCGTGCCAGACTTTAAGTGTGTGCGAGGCGCTGGCCATTGCATCCCCCACCGTGCTCCACTGCGCCGCGTGGGGAGCGCGGAGCTCCCTGACTCGAGGACCAAGCGGGGGGATACTTATGAGCAACGGCTCGCGCCTCACGCAACCCGATTTTGTGCCACGTGGAGAGTTGACGCGTGTCCCTGGCAGGGTGCGCAGTGCGGGGGCCCCCTCCGTTCGAGGGCTGGCCCACCCGCCGGCTGAGCACACCTGCCGCGTGGGGAGCTGCGCAGCCCTCAGGCATGAACCGGCGCAGGGAGGACCCCCAGGGTGAGGGCCTATCCCTGCCGGTGATGGAATGCCGCGTGGGGGGCCTCACCGGTCCCTGGTGGAGTGCCCAGTGCGAGGGTGCCCTCCTGCCGTCTGTGGGACGACCCTCCGCCGGCTGAGCGCCTCCACCGCGTGGGAAACCGGCGCAGCCCCCTGGCATAATTTGGGACAGGGGGAAGCTTTGACGTAACACCGCCTTACCCCCTGTTCCCATTGACCTCGTGCCACGTGGGAGGCCCACCGCTCCCTGGTGGAGTGCCCAGTGCGGTGGTGCCCCCGATTTCGGAGGGGCCGACCCACCGTCGGCTGGGCAAATCCACCGCGTGGGGACACGGTGGTGCCCCCTGGCTTGGACAGAGACGGGGGGAGGGGGGGCGTGTGTGGCCTTGCCCCACCCCGATTGTGGCGAGGACGGTCGCATGGAGCCGCCCCGATCCCCGGCAAGTGCAGTGGCGTGGGCGCCTCCCCCCAACTGGGGGGCCGGCCCGCCGCTGAGGGGCACGCCCACCACGTGGGGGAGCGGGGCAGCACCGGCAAACATGATGGAAGCGCCTGAAGAGGTGAGCTGAAACGGCGGAGGAGGGGAGCATAGTATCCTGTTTGGCTCCACCACCTCCACCGGACGAACGTGAGCGGGAACGGGGGCATGTGAATTGGTCCGGAGCGCGGGACCCGCTTACCAACAGGGCCGACCGCGCCACCGGACATCAACTTACCTGGACTGCTCAGCAGGACTGTCAGGTACAACTCACGCTCGGGAACACTGGAACTTCGTACGTCATACGCATGTGGGAGGGCGCTGGCGGCTGATGTAGGCAGCCAAGCCCCTCCCACAAATACAGGCCAATGAATCGGCCTTACACTTTGACTGGGTAACCCCATCTGAATTAGATACCTTTTTCTCCCAAAATTTTCGTTACTGCAGAGAATTCCTGTCTTCTGTTGAGAGTGGCAATCAACAGGTCTACAAACAGAGAAATGTTAGCATATTTTTCCGGTAAATCAGTAGCATTTCTAGCTGCAGCCATTATTTTTTCGTTAAAGTGGTAAAAATGCAGCCTGGCCAATATATCTCTAGGTGCAGAAGAAGGCAATTATTTCTGTTTTGGGGTTCTATGTACCCTATCTATGATCATGTCTCTTTGGTCAGAATCAGGTAGCAGGGTGACAAAAAAAGTCAATTAGGAAGTCCCTTAATTGATCAGTTTGTACTGTTTCAGGAATCCCCAGAAATCTAATATTGTTTCGGTGGGATCTGTACTCAAGATCCGCAAGTTTAAGCTTAACTGCCCCCATGTCATCATACAACTCATTCTCCTCTAGTGAGTTATGTGCATTAAAGAATTTGTCCATTTTACCCTCTAAGTCCATTATTTCTTTATAGATATTCTGTACTGTTATTTGAAAGTCCAATTAAATAGAGCTGCGTAGCTCTTATAACATACTGTAGCCCTCATGCTGGATTCAGTAATGGCAGCATCAATATTTGCTAACTGCATTCTGTTGTTAACCCTTCTGGTGGTTGTATTAGGGAATGAGACTGACCTGGTTGAAGGAGAGCCTGATGGTGCACAAGATCTAGGTGAGCCTTGTGGCATCTTGTAATCAGGATTCGCTGCGCTTGCAAGCAATGAGGCATGTGGCAAACTCTCTTCAGTAGCTGCGTCATCCTCTCTCTGTGTGGTGCAGGCACCATCTTGGGAGTTGCTCGCCAGCTGAAAGAAGGATGTCATCTTTGTAGGTCCTACCTTGTTCTGTCTCCCTTTCACCGCCTCTACAGGCCTGGGATGTTTAGCCAGCTGAGTAGGAGTCAAATAGCTAAGTTAGCCATCTTCGCTCTATGCTTTGAGTCGCTTTTAGAGTAGGCTAGTGGTGGAGAAGATTCTCACACAGCTGTCCTGCTCGGTATCAGGCCACGCCCCCTCGTTTCAGTACTTTTTGCACAACTTGCTGTTCTCTAACAAGGAGCTTAACGGCAAAATTCACAACAGGTGTTTGATCCATGAATCGCCCAATAAATTTCCTGGTTCAATTAGAATTGGTATTTAAACAGTCCTCCTCATCATGCTGTTCACATTTTGACATCATGAGACCAAGACGACACCTAACAATAGATCAACAGTACCTAGCCACTGCGAGGCTGCAAGCAGTATGTTCTCAGATGGAAGTGGCTACTGAGCTTAGAGTGTCACAGAGTGTTATCAGCAGGTTGCAACAGAGATACAGAGATACTGGAAGAGTCACAGAAAGGCATAACAGTGGACGTGCTTTGGCCACATCCCACACCGATGACCGCTTGATTGTGAACAATGCCCTGCAGAACCGGATGATGAATGCCACACAACTCCAGGCACATTTAAGGGAGGTGAGAGGCACCCAGGTGTCATGTCAGACCATTCGAACCAGTTTACATCAGCATGGTCTGCGTGCTAGACAACCTGCAAGGATACCTGACCATAGGTATCATCATCTTACATGGGCTAGGGAGCATCTATACTGGACGAGAGACCAGTGGGCCTCAGTGCTGTTCATTGATGAAAGTCGATTCACACTGAGCAGAAATGATGGTGGCCAACGATGTTGGAGACGTCAAGGAGAGCGCTATGCATCAGCCACTGTTGTCACCAGACAAGCCTTTGGTGGTGGTGGTGTTACAGTGTGGGCAGGTGTGTTTAGTCAATACAGAACTGCCCTACACTTTGTGAATGGTACAGTGACAAGCCCATACTACTTGAATAACATTAATCCAGTCATTGTGCCTCTGCATAAACAACACAGGCCTAATTTCAGCTTCATGGATGACAATGCACCAGCACATCGAGGTTGCATAATTAGGGAACGGCTGATGGAGACTGGGGTACCTCAAATAGAGTGGCCTGCACTTTCTCCAGACCTGAATCCCATTGAAAACCTATAGAATCAGCTGAGTTGCCATGTAGAGGCTGGTAATCTCTGTACCATATAACCTCAATGACCTGAGGGCCACCCTTCAAGAAGAGTGGGATGCCATGCCTCGGCAGACAATAAGACTTGTGAACAGCAGGAGACGTCGTTTTCAAGCTGTAATTGATGCTCACATGACAAGTCATTGAGACATTGACATTTTTGTGGGGGTATACCCACCACTGGTGTTGGCTTTTGTTTCAACACATTGTTTGAGGAAAACACCAGTGGTGCTTTTACTTAAATACCCGACTTTCATGATATAATATCACTGTACCATGAACTTTTTCCGTTTTCCATAGATTTCACCTGAAAGCCAAATATCCACTTTTTGTGAGTAGTGTATATACCAGAATATGTGGAAACCAAATTTTTTAATCCCCTGAAAATATGACAGATACGAATCTTCACTTATTATGCTTTTCTTTTATCATTTACTTGAAAATAATAAAAATGTATGTGAAAAAGCATAAAAATATAATAATTTCTGCTATGAAGCCTCTCATTACTGGAGGCATGCTTTAAAAATGAAGCTTCTTGTTATCTGTGTTTTGAAAAAGGAAGGTGACCGCTTTTCTCCTTTATTAGCGACACATCAGTACACACTAAAAAATGTCCTGGCTGAGAGCCCAGATCTGAATTTACACTTGTCACTTTAAGGCATTGTATAAAAGTACGTGGCCTCTGATGAGAAGGATTATAATATAAACCAACAAGCAGAAACTTTGCAGTCCATAACTCTACATTTCAGTTCATAATGCAAGACTCATAGAAGACCTTCTGAGAGTTGTCTCATTCACATTAACATAAAAGATCCACAGAAAATATTTAGCAACAAGCTATTTCAGACTTCTCTAATTTAAACATAAGGTTCGTTAAAGGAATTCCAGAACATTAAATGGGTTTTCCGAGGGCTTAATATTGATAACCTATATCATCAGGATAGGTCACTAATATGATATCTGTGGGATCCAACACCCCTGCTATTCAACTGTTTCAACAAGCCTCTGGCTAGCACCGCAGCCTCCTTGCAGTTTATCAAGCACAGCACCCTCCATTGGATAGTGGCTGTGTTCAGTATTGCAGCTCGGCTTCATTCACTTGAATGCATCTAGGCCAAGAGGCGTTAGCGCTCATGGAGCACTGCAGCCTGATCAGTGGGGTGCCAGGAGTTGGACCCCCACTGATCAAATATTGATGACCTTTACTGATGATAGCCCACCCATATACAGGACCTGGAAAACTCCTTTAATTGCCATGCTATGGAAACCGTCAGCAAAACAAGTAACGGTCTCTCATCCACTATGACCATCTTCAAGGATATGAGCTTAGTACATTAAAAGGTTATGATTATTTTCTTCTATAACCTGTGCCATTTATCACTCTCCCGTATTCAGTCAAAATGCACAGAGTGATGTTACAGTAATTTCACAGTGCAGGTATAATTCACACAGTAATATCATGGCGCAAGGGCAGTGGGCACAGCGATGTCACAGTACAGGGATAATCCACTCAGCAAGGTTACAGCTCATAAACTATGCAAGTAGTGATGTCACTGTAGTGAGATATAGGCACAGTGATGTCATAACAAAGGAATAATGCACTGTAATTATATGACAATACAGGAGCAAAGCACATACAGTAATGTCAAAGTACAGGATTAATGCATATAGTGATAGTGCAGTGCAGTGGATGCACACAGTGATGTCACAGTACAGGGATAATGTACACAGTGATGTCACAGTACAGGGAAAATGTACACAGTGATGTCACAGTACAGGGATAATATACACAGTGATGTCACAGTACAGGGATAATGAACACAGTGATGTCACAGTACAGGGGTAATGCACACAGTGATGTCACAGTACAGGGATAATGAACACAGTGATGTCACAGTACAGGGATAATGAACACAGTGATGTCACAGTACAGGAATAATGTACACAGTGATGTCACAGTACAGGGATAATGTACACAGTGATGTCACAATACAGGGATAATGTACACAGTGATGTCACAGTACAGGAATAATGTACACAGTGATGTCACAGTATACAAACCGGATTTCAAAAAAGTTGGGACACTATACAAATCGTGAATAAAAACTGAATGCAATGATGTGGAGGTGCCAACTTCTAATATTTTATTCAGAATACAACATAAATCACGGAACAAAAGTTTAAACTGAGAAAATGTACAATTTTAAGAAAAAATATGTTGAATCAGAATTTCATGGTGTCAACAAATCCCCAAAAAGTTGTGACAAGGCCATTTTCACCACTGTGTGGCATCTCCCCTTCTTCTTACAACACTCAACAGACGTCTGGGGACCGAGGAGACCAGTTTCTCAAGTTTAGAAATAGGAATGCTCTCCCATTCTTGTCTAATACAGGCCTCTAACTGTTCAATCGTCTTGGGCCTTCTTTGTTGCACCTTCCTCTTTATGATGCGCCAAATGTTCTCTATAGGTGAAAGATCTGGACTGCAGACTGGCCATTTCAGTACCCGGATCCTTCTCCTACGCAGCCATGATGTTGTGATTGATGCAGAATGTGGTCTGGCATTATCTTGTTGAAAAATGCAGGGTCTTCCCTGAAAGAGATGACGTCTGGATGGGAGCAGATGTTGTTCTAGAACCTGAATATATTTTTCTGCATTGATGGTGCCTTTCCAGACATGCAAGCTGCCCATGCCACACGCACTCATGCAACCCCATACCATCAGAGATGCAGGCTTCTGAACTGAGCGTTGATAACAACTTGGGATGTCACAGTACAGGGATAATATACACAGTGATGTCACAGTACAGGGATAATGTACACAGTGATGTCACAGTACAGGGATAATATACACAGTGATGTCACAGTACAGGGATAATGTACACAGTGATGTCACAGTACAGGGATAATATACACAGTGATGTCACAGTACAGGGGTAATGTACACAGTGATGTCACAGTACAGGGATAATGTACACAGTGATGTCACAGTACAGGGATAATGTACACAGTGAAGTCACAGTACAGGGGTAATGTACACAGTGATGTCACAGTACAGGGATAATGTACACAGTGATGTCACAGTACAGGGATAATGTACACAGTGATGTCACAGTACAGGGATAATGTACACAGTGATTTCACAGTACAGGGGTAATGTACACAGTGATGTCACAGTACAGGGATAATATACACAGTGATGTCACAGTACAGGGAAAATGTACACAGTGATGTCACAGTACAGGGATAATATACACAGTGATGTCACAGTACAGGGGTAATGTACACAGTGATGTCACAGTACAGGGATAATATACACAGTGATGTCACAGTACAGGGGTAATGTACACAGTGATGTCACAGTACAGGGATAATGTACACAGTGATGTCACAGTACAGGGGTAATGCACACAGTGATGTCACAGTACAGGGATAATGAACACAGTGATGTCACAGTACAGGGATAATGAACACAGTGATGTCACAGTACAGGGGTAATGCACACAGTGATGTCACAGTACAGGGATAATGTACACAGTGATGTCACAGTACAGGGATAATGAACACAGTGATGTCACAGTACAGGAATAATGTGCACAGTGATGTCACAGTACAGGGATAATGTACACAGTGATGTCACAATACAGGGATAATGTACACAGTGATGTCACAGTACAGGAATAATGTACACAGTGATGTCACAGTATACAAACCGGATTTCAAAAAAGTTGGGACACTATACAAATCGTGAATAAAAACTGAATGCAATGATGTGGAGGTGCCAACTTCTAATATTTTATTCAGAATACAACATAAATCACGGAACAAAAGTTTAAACTGAGAAAATTTACAATTTTAAGAAAAAATATGTTGAATCAGAATTTCATGGTGTCAACAAATCCCCAAAAAGTTGTGACAAGGCCATTTTCACCACTGTGTGGCATCTCCCCTTCTTCTTACAACACTCAACAGACGTCTGGGGACCGAGGAGACCAGTTTCTCAAGTTTAGAAATAGGAATGCTCTCCCATTCTTGTCTAATACAGGCCTCTAACTGTTCAATCGTCTTGGGCCTTCTTTGTTGCACCTTCCTCTTTATGATGCGCCAAATGTTCTCTATAGGTGAAAGATCTGGACTGCAGACTGGCCATTTCAGTACCCGGATCCTTCTCCTACGCAGCCATGATGTTGTGATTGATGCAGAATGTGGTCTGGCATTATCTTGTTGAAAAATGCAGGGTCTTCCCTCAAAGAGATGACGTCTGGATGGGAGCATATGTTGTTCTAGAACCTGAATATATTTTTCTGCATTGATGGTGCCTTTCCAGACATGCAAGCTGCCCATGCCACACGCACTCATGCAACCCCATACCATCAGAGATGCAGGCTTCTGAACTGAGCGTTGATAACAACTTGGGATGTCACAGTACAGGGATAATATACACAGTGATGTCACAGTACAGGGATAATGTACACAGTGATGTCACAGTACAGGGATAATATACACAGTGATGTCACAGTACAGGGGTAATGTACACAGTGATGTCACAGTACAGGGATAATGTACACAGTGATGTCACAGTACAGGGATAATGTACACAGTGATGTCACAGTACAAGGATAATGTACACAGTGATGTCACAGTACAGGGATAATGTACACAGTGATGTCACAGTACAGGGATAATGTACACAGTGATTTCACAGTACAGGGGTAATGTACACAGTGATGTCACAGTACAGGGATAATATACACAGTGATGTCACAGTACAGGGAAAATGTACACAGTGATGTCACAGTACAGGGATAATATACACAGTGATGTCACAGTACAGGGGTAATGTACACAGTGATGTCACAGTACAGGGATAATATACACAGTGATGTCACAGTACAGGGGTAATGTACACAGTGATGTCACAGTACAGGGATAATATACACAGTGATGTCACAGTACAGGGGTAATGTACACAGTGATGTCACAGTACAGGGATATTGTACACAGTGATGTCACAGTACAAGGATAATGTACACAGTGATGTCACAGTACAGGGGTAATGTACACAGTGATGTCACAGTACAGGGATAATATACACAGTGATATCACAGTACAGGGATAATGTACACAGTGATGTCACAGTACAGGGATAATATACACAGTGATGTCACAGTACAGGGGTAATGTACACAGTGATGTCACAGTACAGGGATATTGTACACAGTGATGTCACAGTACAAGGATAATGTACACAGTGATGTCACAGTACAGGGGTAATGTACACAGTGATGTCACAGTACAGGGATAATGTACACAGTGATGTCACAGTACAGGGATAATGTACACAGTGATGTCACAGTACAGGGATAATAGTACACAGTGATGTCACAGTACAGGGGATAATGTACACAGTGATGTCACAGTACCGGGATAATAGTACACAGTGATGTCACAGTACAGGGATAATGTACACAGTGATGTCACAGTACAGGGGATATGTACACAGTGATGTCACAGTACAGGGATAATAGTACACAGTGATGTCACAGTACAGGGATAATTACACAGTGATGTCACCAGTACAGGGGTAATCTAACACAGTGATGTCACAGTACAGGGGATAATGTACACAGTGATGTCACAGGTACAGGGTAATGTACACAGTGATGTCACAGTACACGGGATAATGTACACAGTGATGTCACAGTACAAGGGATAATGTACACAGTGATGTCACAGTACAGGGATAATGTACACAGTGATGTCACAGTACAAGGGATAATGTACACAGTGATGTCACAGTACAGGGGATAATATACACAGTGATGTACACAGTACAGGGAATAGTACATCAGTGATGTCACAGTACAGGGATAATGTCACAGTGATGTCACAGTACAGGGATAATGTACACAGTGATGTCACAGTACAGGATAATATACACAGTGATGTCACAGTACAGGGATAATGTACACAGTGATGTCCACAGTACAGGGATAATTACACAGTGTATGTCACAGTACAGGGGTAATGTACACCAGTGATGTCAAGTACAGGGATAATATACACAGTGATGTCACAGTACAGGGGTAATGTACACAGTGATGTCACAGTACAGGGATAATATACACAGTGATGTCACAGTACAGGGGTAATGTACCACAGTGATGTCACAGTACAGGATACTATACACAGTGAGTCACAGTACAGGGATATGTACACAGGTGATGTCACAGTACAAGGATAATGTACACAGTGATGTCACAGTACCGGGGTAATGTACACAGTGATGTCACAGTACCAGGGATAATGTACACAGTGATGTCACAGTACAGGGATAATGTTACACAGTGATGTCACAGTACAGGGATTAATATACACAGTGATTTACACAGTACAGGGATAATGTACACCAGTGATGTCACAGTACAGGGATAATGTACACAGTGATGTCACAGTACAAGGGATACTGTACACAGTGATGTCACAGTACAGGGATAATAGTACACAGTGATGTCACAGTACAGGGGTAATGTACACAGTGATGTCACAGTACAGGGATAATGTACACAGTGATGTCACAGTACAGGGATAATGTACACAGTGATGTCACAGTACAGGGATAATATACACAGTGATGTCACAGTACAGGGTAATGTACACAGTGATGTCACAGTACAGGGATATATGTACACAGTGATGTCACAGTACAGGGGTAATGTACACAGTGATGTCACAGTACAGGGAATATACACAGTGATGTCACAGTACAGGGATAATGTACACAGTGATGTCACAGTACAGGGATATGTACACAGTGATGTCACAGTACAGGATAATATACACAGTGATGTCACAGTACAGGGGATAATGTACACAGTGATGTCACAGTACAGGGATATGTACACAGTGATGTCACAGTACAGGGATAATGTACACAGTGATGTCACAGTACAGGGGATAATGTACACAGTGATGTCACAGTACAGGGATAATGTACACAGTGATGTCACAGTACAGGGAATGTCACAGTACAGGGATATTGTACACAGTGATGTCACAGTACAAGGATAATGTACACAGTGATGTCACAGTACAGGGTAATGTACAC
The DNA here is from genome assembly GCF_014858855.1 of Bufo gargarizans. NCBI lineage: Eukaryota > Metazoa > Chordata > Amphibia > Anura > Bufonidae > Bufo > Bufo gargarizans. The sequence goes on from NC_058084.1 coordinate 420,747,040, forward strand.
AGTGATGTCACAGTACAGGGATAATGTACACAGTGATGTCACAGTACAGGGATAATGTACACAGTGATGTCACAGTACAGGGATAATGTACACAGTGATGTCACAGTACAGGGATAATATACACAGTGATGTCACAGTACAGGGAAATGTACACAGTGATGTCACAGTACAGGATAATATACACAGTGATGTCACAGTACAGGGGAATGTACACAGTGATGTCACAGTACAGGGATAATATACACAGTGATGTCACAGTACAGGGGCTAATGTACACAGTGATGTCACAGTACAGGGATAATATACACAGTGATGTCACAGTACAGGGGTAATGTACACAGTGATGTCACAGTACAGGGATAATATACACAGTGATGTCACAGTACAGGGATAATGTACACAGTGATGTCACAGTACAAGGATAATGTACACAGTGATGTCACAGTACAGGGATATTGTACACAGTGATGTCACAGTACAAGGATAATGTACACAGTGATGTCACAGTACAGGGGTAATGTACACAGTGATGTCACAGTACAGGGATAATATACACAGTGATTTCACAGTACAGGGGTAATGTACACAGTGATGTCACAGTACAGGGGTAATGTACACAGTGATGTCACAGTACAGGGATAATGTACACAGTGATGTCACAGTACAGGGATAATGTACAGAGTGATGTCACAGTACAGGGATAATGTACACAGTGATGTCACAGTACAGGGGTAATGTACACAGTGATGTCACAGTACAGGGGTAATGTACAGAGTGATGTCACAGCACAGGGATAATGTACACAATGATGTCACAGTACAGGGGTAATGTACACAATGATGTCACAGTACAGGGATAATGTACACAGTGATGTCACAGTACAGGGGTAATGTACACAGTGATATCACAGTACAGGGGTAATGTACAGAGTGATGTCACAGCACAGGGGTAATGTACACAGTAAAGTCATATTACATTACATGAATAATCATAGTAAAACTTAGAATGTACGGCACTGTGCTTGGTAAGCTGCGAGAAGGCCGTGACGATCATAGGAGCGCAGGTGCCTTCTCAAAAAGATGATCTGCGGGGGTCTCGTTGTTGGACCCCACTCATCAGATACTGATGACCTATCCTGAGGCTAGATCATCAGTGTGAAGTCTTGGAAAACCCTTTTTCAATTTTCCATGGCACCTGATATGCATTTTATCACTAATTGCACATTATGTCTCAGTGGAGATGGCCCCCTTAGTTTTTGGGCCCCATAGCAGCAGCTATGCCTGCTACCCTGGTAGTTACACCCATGTTTCTTACCGATTTAAAAGTAAATCAATTTATTGATAAAATATACACACCAATACAGGGAAGATTGTCAGTCACTGATAAGACAGACCACTTCAGCAAACTGAGCTCAGAAAGAGCAGAGATTTTAATGTATAAAGTACAAGTTTTACTGAATCTTTTCCCATAAAACTATATAACAGTCTGCTCAACTCCTCCTGCTCTATAACACACTGCACTGCATTTTCACAGGTTCTCTCTTTAAATGCTACATGTAGATATCTGAATAAGACCTCATGCACATGTCCGTTCCGTTTTTTGCGGTCTGAAAACTGCAGATCCACAAAAAACTGAAGCCGCCCGTGTGCCTTCCACAATTTGTGTAACAAAACAGGCGGCCCATTGTAGACATGCCTATTCTTGACCGCAAAATGGACAAGAATAGGACATGTTATATTTTTTTGCGGGGCCACGGAACGGAGCAACGGATGCGGACAGCACACGGATGAAGTGCATGGGTCCGCACCTGAGCCTCAAAAACTGCGGCTCGGATGCGGACCCAAACAACGGTCATGTGCATGAGGCCTAACAGTGCCATATACATTTACAGTATAAAGAGGTGTAATTTTTGCTTTGTGATAAGCAGCGGCGGCGGCGGACTGGCCATAGACCCTATAGGGAAATTTCCCGGTAGGACGATGCCCACGGGGTCATTCAAGGCCCACTCATGGCCGCCAGCCACATACCTAAAGTTCTGATTCTTTCAGCATTAATAATGTAGGAGCATCAGGCTCAGGTACAGGACGATGAGGACGATGATACAGTATTTTGTGCAGCCCTGTGGTGTTTGATTCTGCTGGGGCGGTATTTTTTGCTGCACTATGGTATTGCAGGCCCTGCCTACTTCTGTTGTTTCTGCCTACAAGTGTTGGCCCACCTACAACATGGGTCCACTTTTTTCCAGGGCCACTTTAAGTTCCCAGTCTGTCCCTGGTAAGCAGGGATTTTTTACCAAAATTTAGAACTAAGTAGATAAAGTGGGTTTTATGATACTGAATGTTTCTGAAATGATTTGCCTTCTACTACTACTATAACTTCATACTTTTGAAGCAAAATCTGAATCCCAGATCTTAGGCCACCAACTCCTACCCAGCAGTCTCCGCTCTACTGGCATTTTGTAAGTAGCATCCCTTAAAGGGGTTATCCAATCCTAAAAAAAAGCCCCCCCCATGCTGAATATACTTACCCGGGACCCTGCTCCCTGTGCCGCTCCTGGTCTCCGCATCGCCGCCGCTGCTTCTCCCAGTGCCTGGATGCTAGGTAGGCTCGTTCCCGTCTGCCATTGGCTGCCTCTCCCGGCACCGGATGTTTTTATCCGGCATGGGGACGAGCAGTAGCGGCGGTGCGGCCTGCGGGGACCAGGAGCGGCACAGGGAGCGTGACCCGGGGTAAGTATATTAAGCGTGGGGGGCTTTAGGATTGGATAACCCCTTTAAGGGAGCCACAATGTAAAGAATAGATGGACAGAATTACCACATGGGAAATTATTCATTATACCGAGCTTATTGAAATCAGGAGACTGTCCTATGTATAGATGGGCTGGATCCTCCGGATTGTGAGACAGTCCGTGTAGCTTCTTTCTACTCTGGTTGATAGATGAGGGTCCTAAACAGGAAAAGCCCTCTGATAATTCAGAATTCCATAATAGCTCATGTGGAAGAAATGGGTTTTAGACCATTATAGATGTCTAGGCATTTCAGTCTTGCCTCCTTTTTTAAGCTTGCCAAATTTTTATGTCACTTTGCTGGAAAACATATCCCAAAAAATCACAGACAACATTTTTACAGAAGTATGGAGAAAAAAGAATGGTTTATGCCTATAACTCAGCATTTACAGTGCATTATAAAGTGATCGTTGCAACCTCAATAACCTGCGCAAAATAAAAAAAAGTAATGGAATAGTTTATTAATTGCTGTGGACATTGGATTAATAGCCCCTATTTTTGCAGATTGTCCCTGACTTTACAGACGGTTGACAGCTCTGTCTCTTTTATTATAACATTTACATAACATTTATGCAATGTATTGTGTTTTTTTATTTAATGCCAAATGACCACTTTCTATGACTTTTAGGCAGAAGAGATACAGTACAATCCATAGTAAGTCCATAGATATTATGGGGCTGCTACGGGCCTCTTACGCTACTTTCACATCTGTGGGATCCGGTGGAGGATCTTAAAACCAGATGAAAACACTTCTGTTTGAATAATACAACCGGCTGCATTGTAAGTCAATGGGCACTGGATCTGGTTTTTTAATGTCCGAAAAAAAACTGATCTAGCACTATTGACTTAGATCAGGCATCTCAAACTGCGGCCCTCCAGCTGTTGCAAAACTACAACTCCCACAATGCCCTGCTGTAGGCTGATACCTGTAGGCTGTCCGGGCATGCTAGGAGTTGTAGTTTTGCAACAGCTGGAGGGCCGCAATTTGAGATCCCTGACTTAGATGGTTTTTGATGCCGGATCCGACATGTTCAGTTTCCTATGCCGCACACAAAAAAACTGTGCTTGGAGTGGTTTTGTGTCCGATATGGGAACGCAACGGAACAGAATGCATTCTGGTGAACTCTGCTCCTGTCTGTTCAGTTTTGTTTCCATTGACAATGAATGGGGACAAAACTGAAGTGTTTTCCTCCGGTTTTGAGATCATCTGCCGGATCTTAAAACCGGAAAGGAAAACGCAGATGTGAAAGTAGCCTTAGAGAGAGGGCGTCCATCGCCTTTGATACTGGGTGGCAAGAATCAGTACATCTGCATTGTTAGCAAGCAAAGGGACAGGAAATTGACCTAATGGTCAGAGAAAGGATTTGCCGTTGCTAACATACACAAAGCTCTTCTTTACTGGGAGGCAAAAGTTAGGACTATAATAAGGATCTGTTCTGATCTTTCCTACGCACCCTGTTCCATAATTAGAAAACTTAGAAAATCAGTGGAAGATACTGTAAATCTTCTCAAACTGGGGAAATTGCTACTGAGATAACAGGAAGGGTTGCTTATCACCGGACAAGCACATATTGTCTGCAGTACCGGCCAACCATCTCATGTGACAGCAGATGTCAGGGGAGAGAAGGTCTGGCAGCTGGATTTTTACTTACTTGGTTCTTTTAGATCTGCCTTATTCTAATGTTATTAGCCTACCATTGGGCCCTGTGGCAAATCAGTTTTGATTTCAGTTGCTGTTGGTTATGTCCTGTAGTGGAGCCTTGTAATACAGGACGCACATGCTCACATGCATCGCTTCCTCCTCTATGTGCAGTGTCAATTACAGGTCAGTTACAGTGTCAGGATGGATAGACAAACGGGCAGATAGACGATAGATAGATAGATAGATAGATAAATAGAGATAGATAATAGAGAGATAGGTAGATAGATAGAGATAGACAATAGATAGATAAATAGATATAGTAATAGATAGATATAGAGAGCTAGATAGATATGAAACAAAAAATAGATGAGCAGCACACAATTTTTCAGTAGGTGCAATTCCTTGGAGCAGACCACGGACTTGATCCAAATTTGATAGTTGTTGTAAAAAATCCAAGGCAGCACACAAATATCCGTAAAAAGCAGAAGGGTATTTTATTCACCCATGTGAAAACAGCAACATTGCTGTTTTCACGTGGGTGAATAAAATACCCTTCTGCTTTTTACGGATATTTGTGTGCTGCCTTGGATTTTTTACAACAACTAGATAGATAAATAGATAGAGATAGACAATAGATAGATAAATAGAGATAGATAGATAGACAGATAGACAAATAGATAGATAGACATAGAGATAGATAGATAGATATTAGATAGATAGATAGATAGAAAGACATAGAGATAGATAGATAGATAGATAGATAGATAGAAAAAAAAAAACTATTCGGCCATGTTTGTTGTGGTCTCCTATGTTGGTAATGCTAATTACACTTCTCGCGGTAGTATGAGTAATTGGCGCCTGCGCAGTGCGCCTCTCACAACGCCGACTAGGTCCTGCAGTCTCTGGCTCCATGTGAGATTTTGTTATTTGTTTTTATACTTTTTAATCACTGGATTATTTGCACCTGGTGTTTGATTTATTTCAATCATGTTTGATATATTATATTTATTGCATAAAATTTAATTTTTATGAATTAATGGCACTTTTTATGCCATTTTGTATGAATTTGGAAATGTATTTATGGGCACTTAAATGAATTATTTTTTATGTATTTTGGCACAACTTTTTATACTGAGAGATAATTATGTAATCACAAAATGTAATTATGTATGCTATAATGGCACTGCATTTGGCACATGTCACTATGGCTCGACAAAGGCTCCATCGAGAGAGCTGAAACGTTGCTGTCACATGGGTTAATAAATCACCATTTTCTTCACGATTTTTTGAGTGCTGCCTTCTTTTTTTTTCAAAAGATAGATAATAGACAGATAAACATAACGATAAATTTTGCTCTAACAAACGATGGACATTCGCAAAGGTTACACAGTTATAAATCCAGTTACACAGAGCATTTTGAATATATGGAGGTAGAAAATGAACTGGTTGGTGTCACATGCCGTGCTAGTGTCAGGGCACACCTCAATATCCAAAGGCATGATGGGACAGGAAGTAGGATTCAAGCATGGGGGATAAGAGAAAACTGCAAATGTAAAGTAAAACTGGAAAAAAATAAGCAATCCGAGGAGGAATGGGAGCAAGACTTTACAGTGAAAGGTAGTTTATGGCACAAACCCTTTAAAGTGGAGCGGACCATGAAACAACAACTCTGGAGCATCTATTCTTATTTATTTCTCTTGCTTATATAGCACTGACATATTCCGCAGCATTCTACAGACATTGTTATTACTTATTATCCCTGTGGAGCTCATAATCTAAGTTCCCCATCAGTACAGTATGTCTTTGGAGCGTGGGAGAAAACAAGAGTCCATACAAACTTCATGCAGATGTTGTCCATATTAAGATATGACTCTGACCCCGGAGCTTCAAATTCTGACTCTATGTTGTACCATTCATGTATTATTCCTTCTAGAAGTTATAAATGAATTGCTAGCAGTTTGCAGTAAAGGTCCAGATGGATGTTACCAGTTTGGGAGGTGTCACTGCACAGTCTAAAACTATCAGTACTGATTGGATAGTGACTGTACAGGGACACGCTCCCAACTAGTAATACCCTCCTGGACTTTCATTGCAGACTACTGGCAATACATTCATAGACATCTAGAAGGAATAATAGAGGAATGGTGCAATACAGAGTAATAAGTATAGATGCTCCAGTTATTACCTGGAGGATGTAAGTAGTTACTAAAACAACCATGTCAGGAGAGGTGGCAGGCCCTCTTTATAGGGGTTGTTTGACATAAAGAAAGCCGTGGGCAGCAGCTGTAAATGTGATAAAAAAACAAAAGAAGCAATACTTACTACTTTCCTCTCCTGTCGCCTCCAGCATTATGCTCAGGCCCTGCACCGATGAAGTCACCTTCCAGCTAGTTTCATAATTGCCATAGAGGCAGACCACACTACCGCTACGGGCGGGGAGAGGGGTCTAGTGCTAAACTGCCTCTTCTGTTCCTGACACTAGGGGAGAACATTGCAAGGAGATTATTTACAGCTTCCATTCAAGTCAATGATAACTGTATGGATTCCTGTGCACTGAGCCCCCTAGAGGTGGCTGCAAGCAGATCGTTCTCTAATACACTGCATGAAGGAAAGCAGGAGAATTATTAATGTACTTATGGCAGCTGTCTGGTGTAAATATATTGAGAAATATGGTGTACAGAACTGGCGCCATCTTTTTTTCTGACTTAGGCTACTTTCACACTTGCGGTAGCAGGGTCCGGCATGCTGTTCTGGTGGGGGAACAGCCTGCCGGATCCGTGCTAACGCTAACCCACCGCGCCGCCAGAATTCTGCTTCAGCCCCATTCACTAGTTTGTCTTGGCATGTTTGCCGTGCTGCGGACGGACTTGCGGCCCGCCCCCATTATAGTAGGCACAGACTTCCAGTGGGCTAGCGTTAGCACCGATCCGGCAGGCTGTTCCCCCACCGCAACAGCATGCCGGACCCTGCTACCGCAAGTGTGAAAGTAGCCGTAGAAGTTGGATAAAGTGAGAGATTTTTTACATGAAAAATTTCTTCCAATAAAAAAGTGTGAATTCAACTGAAATTTGGAGTGTTGTATGCACACGTACTGGTGGGGTCATAGTAAGTTTCGTTATGGGGCCCTGTAGATTCTGTGTACGTCCCTGCTTCCATACACACAGGTCACCGTGCAGCCAGTCACTGGCCCCAGGAGTATACGGGATGTCACTGCTGAAGCCAGTGATTGGCTGCAGCTGTGGAGTGGTGTGCATGGAGCTTCACCACTGCAGCCAGGAAAACAAACATCGGCAGCGAGGTCTGGATTGCAACCCTGGACGCAGCTGGAGAGAAAAGTGGTAAGTATCGCTTCTGTTGTTATTTTATCACATTCACAGTTGCTGCCTGATTTTAATTTTCTTTTTAACTCCTACAACCCCTTTAAGGGAGATGTGCCATTACCAGAGGTGTCGGGCAGTAGTTTATTCTCCTGTCTCTAATGAGCAAGTGTATGAGGTTAGCGGGTTGAAAGAAATGGTTGTTGTCATCTCGCGGTAAATTGTGTATTTAGGTTAAGTGGTGCCTTTCATTTATAAACAGGCTTTGTATAGTAGTTCCATTTTAACGGTGACTTGTCTTCCATTCGAAAATTTCTTGCATTCCAAATATAGCAGTGACTGAGTCACCCTTTCCCATTCTTCCCTCTCCGTGATTGCGGCTGGCGGACTCCTCCAGGCGCTGTGTTATTCACAGTTACTCCAGTAACATTATTGTTTAGGGAAAAATGAAGTAACAAGTCATAAATACATTTTCACGTTCAGTCTTGAAAGGTATTTGGAAAGTAAACTAAGTAATTAGTTGCCTGTACTGGCTTCACATCATCTATACGTTACTGGCCTATTCGTATTATCAATTGTCTGTCAGTGCTTAAAATTACTACCAGAGATGAAGAGAAGTTATTAGGCATACCTGGTCAGACTCCAAGGACCACCGGGCTTGAGGAGCCCTATCATGATGCTTCATGTTCTAATTGCCCAGGGTGGGGTGACATTGGCAGCATATCATGATACTGATATCCAGTAAAATATGTGGAGCTTTTAAACTAATTTGTCATTCTATTCATGGCTGAATGAAAATATTTTATTTATGCCCAAGAAATATAGGCACCAAATTTGGATAACCCCTTCAGAGCATCCACTGTACATGTAATGTGGATGTCTGCACTTTAAGGGTCCATTCACACGTCCGTAGAAGGTGTCCGCACCCGTTCCGCAATTATCCGGAACAGGTGCGGACCCATTCATTCTCTATGGGGCAGGAATGGATGCGGACAGCATCTGCATTTTCGGAGTGCGGCCCTGAACTTCTGGTCCGCGGCTCTGGAAAAAAATAGAACATGTCCTATTCTTGTCCTCAGTTGCGGACAAGAATAGGCAGTTCTATGGGGGTGTCGGCCGGGTGTATTGCGGATCCGCAATACACTACAGACGTGTGAATGGACCCTAAAGATTACACATGCTGTGGAGGAAAGCAGAAGCCATAGCCGCCGGGTTCCTGCTGTCCCACACAGCGGACACCTGTGACACAGTATTAATTTTGAGTAAGATCTTCTCACTAGTATTGAATATCTCATATATTCCATTTGTTGTGTGTAGGATCCTGAGCTTTAGGCCCCTTTCACACGGGGGAGAATTCCACGCGGGTGCACTGAATCTAGAACTATTCACTTCAATGGGGCTGTTCAGATGAGCGGTGATTTTCACGCATCACTTGTGCATTGTGTAAAAATCACAGCATGTTCTATATTCTCCGTTTTTCACGCAACGCAGGCCCCCTAGAAATGAATGGGGATGCTTGAAAATCGCATGCATCTGCAAGCAAGTGCGGATGCAATGCAATTTTCACGCATGGTTGCTAGGAGATGATGTTAGTAAATTGATAAAAGTAAATTTACTGTATTATTTTCCCTTATAACATGGTTATAAAGGAAAATAATAGCATTCTTAACACAGAATTCTTACAAAAATGTGGCATGAGGGGTTAAAAAAATTAAATAAAAATTAACTCACCTCATCCTCTTGTTTGCGCAGCTGGCATCATCTTCTTTCAGGACCTGCAAAAGGACTTTTGATGACGTAATCGCGCTCACCACGTGGTGAGCGTGATTACGTCAGCGCAGGTCCTGCTGAATGAAGATAGAAGATTTCGTCATCAAAGGTCCTTTTGCAGGTCCTGAAAGAAGAAGTGAAGAAGTCCGAGTTCGGGTCTAGGTACCACATTCAGTTTTTTCTCACGCGCTTGCAAAATGCATTGCACTCGCGCGGAAAAAAATGAACATCGGAACGCAATCGCAGTCAAAACTGACTGCAATTGCATGCCTACTCGCACGGTTTGCCCGCAATGCACACACGACGCATCCGGAGCAAATCCGCGACACCTGTGTGAAAGAGGCCTTACTATATCATTTATCTTATACTTTTTCCAGTTTACTGCACGATGTACATTGCCAGTGCCAGAAGCCCATGAACATTCCCACCTGTTTGGTACAGGAATTGGGAAATAAAAGGGGCGTACACAGATCTCATAGGTCCCCCTCCCGTCTCACCCAGTTTCAATAGTACGTGTGCGTCAGACACTCCCAGGCAACATGGAATGCAAATCAAAACGCCTCTGATTTCTAAGAAATGTATGTGGTATATCCTGGTAGAGTGGGCTGGTCCAACTTCCTACCAGGAGGGGGAAGTCTAGTGTAATTCATGAATCTATAGTCAGAGTTAGGCAGAGAGGGAACAAGAAAGGTCCTGTCCAGATAGTGGAGGAATGAAGAAGCAGCTCATAGAGCACCAACTCCCAAGAATCATATTGTTTCCTCTCTGAGGAGAGTCAAGAAGTGGTTCATTGACCACCCACTTTCAAGAACTGAAGGAAGGACTCAGGTAAAGCCTTGAGATCCCAGACAGCAGAGCGAACTGCAACAACGCTCTCACAGACACTGCTGTGAGGTGAGGGATTACAACTAAGGACACCCTCATCACCAAACAACCACTAGGCCAGCAACATAGAAGTGCAGAACTGCAGCCATCCAACCAGCCACAATTAGGGTTGCCACCTTTTCTTCAAGCCAATCCCGAAGACGGATGGAACGCATCGGGACCGGAAGTTGCGTTCCACAGGCCGGAAGTGGGTCCAGCTGTGAAGCGCAAGCTGTAACTGAGGAACGGGCCAAGCAGACAGGATATGAGAGAGGACAGTGGAACGGGCCAAGCAGAAAATCACCCGCAGTGACAGCTGATCGTCCCTGCTGCTGACACCTCATCGGCCGCCGCCGCTGACTGACACCCAACGACGACGCTCACCGCCAGCTGTCAGGTGTGCAAGTCTGCAGTTTGAATCCTGTGCCCGGATCTGAGAAAGGCTTGTACCCAGGCACAGGATTACAAACCCGGATTGTCCGGGTCATACCCGTACGGGTGGCAACCCTAGCCACAATACATCATCGGCTGGTGCCAGAGAAGAATTACACTAAAGCCTGCTGCTAATGTATGCATTTCCAAGTTCTACACTACACAAGTTCTACCTGGCCTGAGGTAGGACACTGACACTACAACACTATATCAGAGCCACTGCCACTCCTATCCTCTACATCGGCTTCCATGGGGTCCCACTATAGGGGCAGGCTGAGTATGTGTGTAGTACAAGGAGCAGTTCCAAGGTCAGAGCAGTCGGCAAGGACCAGAATTGGTAGACAGGCAAGCTACAGTCCATACGTAGTCAAACGAGAGGTTACATCTTTGCTAGCTAGAAAACCTCAAAGCTCAGGCAAGAAAGTGAAACCACAGCTCTGCTAAATAGGAAGGCTGATCACCTTATTCAGCAGCTGCATAGTCAGAAATAGGAAGGGATTAACTCTCACAGTGCTGAAAGGAAGTTCACTGAGCACTAGTCCCAATACACACAGGGAGATTACAGAGACGTCCGTGCCTGCACAGAATAGCAGGACAGCGGCAAGCACGAACCACCATGGTGACAATAGAGGCAACACAGCAGTTTATTGACTGATGCATCAGAAGATTTCTGTGTATAGTTCCTTTAAAGGGGTTGGCCACTTTCCGGCTACTGTTGATCAATGTATTTCTAAGATGATTATATGGCACTTACTAATATAGTCTTTGTTGATTCTGCACCATTTTCTATATTTCATAAGGTATTCTCTCTTGTTGGCCAAGTTTTTGTGCTGTTCACACAGCAGTCCTGTCTATAAAATGGCTACTGATGGAGGGTCATTTGACCAGGCAAATCACTTAGTCTCCTCCATTAAAATACATTACACCTGAACTAAACTCTCCAACAGTGATGGCCAGCTCGCATTGTTCGCCCGCGAACACATGTGGGCTGCCATCTTAACTCACAAGTCCGGCGAGGAACAGGTAAGCCCTTACCTGTGCCTGCGCCGCGAGCCGGTCTGAAACAAATGCGGTCACCGGGAGCAGGCAGTTCCGAGAACAGCCGCCGGGGGCCTTCATCGGGCTGTTCTCGGAACTGCCTGCTCCCGCTGACCACATTTGTTTCAGACCGGTTTGCGGCGCAGGCACAGGTAAGGGCTTACCTGTGCCTCTCCGGACTTGTTAATTAAGATGGCAGCCCGCATGTGTTCGTGGGCGAACAATTCGAACTGGCCATCACTGCTCTCCAATTCTCTCTCTAAGTAGAAAAGGATGGGTGATGTGTCTAGTTATTTTTGCCTAGGGGACACGACTTATGAAATATAGTAAACTGCACCAGTGGCGTGCCTTGGGAGGGAGGATTGGGCGGGGGTGCAGTCTGCCCCGAGTGCCAGGTCTCAGGGGGGTGCCAGAAGCAATGAGCGCTTCCATCAATACAGATGGAAGCGCTCATTGCTTCAGCACTGACGCCCCCATACAGCGGCGGGGCAAGGGAGCTCATAGTACCCTGCCCCGCCGCCGATCACTGCCATAGGCTTCAGGCGGTAGTGAAATCCCGATGCAGGCATCCGTGATGACGTCATTGCGCGCGCCTGTGCCTGGACGCAGCGGCACAGTGAAGTGTGCACGCCTTCCTCTGCGAGCAAGCAGAGTATTTAGCTTTTATTTTATTTTTGTTTTTTTATGTGCTAACTTTGGGGAACATGGGGGGGACACACAGGAGGACATGTGGGGGAAAAATATTATGGTCGGATTCTGTGTGGGGGCAAATTATTATGGGGGGGATTGCTATGGGGGGCAAATTATTATGGGAGGGATTACTATGTGGGGGCAAATTATTATGGGAGGAATTACTATGTGGGGGCAAATTATAATGAGAGATTACTATGTGGGGGGGAAATTACTATATGGGGCAATGTGGGGGAAACTACTGTGTGGGAAAAATTACTATATGGGGCAGTGTGGGGAAAATTTCTGCGGGGGGGCAGTGTGGGGGAAGCTACTGTGTGGGGGCAGTGTGGGGTAAATGACAGTGTGGGGGAAATGACAGTGTGGGGGAAACTACTATGTGGGGGCAATGTGGGGGAAACTACTGTGTGGGGGAAATTACTGTGTGGGGTAGTGTGGGGGAAATTACTGTGTGGGGGCAGTGTGGGGTGAGCTGCCTGCTCTGTGGGGGCAGTGTGTGGGAAATAACTGTGCGGGGCACAGTGGGCGGGAAATTACTGTATGCGGGAATTACTGTATGGGGCAGTTTGGGGGAAATTACTGTATGGGGCAGTGTGGGGGAAACTATTGTGTGGGGCAGTGTGGGGGGAAACTACTGTGTGGGGGCAGTGTGGGGGAAAATTACTGTGTGGGGGTAGTGTGGGGAAAATTACTGTGTGGGGGCAGTGTGGGGGAAATTACTGTATGGGGCAGTGTGGAGGAAATTACTGTGTGGGGGGGGGCAAATTACTATGGGGGGATTACTATGGTGGGCAGTGTGTGGGAAATTACTATATGGAGCAGCGTCGGGGTGCTCTTGGGGAGGCACTGTAGGGGCCAGTCTATTATTTCTGGGGACACTATACAGGGATTATTGCCTGGAGCACAATATAGGGTGTTATTATTACTGGGGGCACTCTAGTGGACATTAGAGCTGCTGTAGACACTGTAAGGACATTTGGGGTAATTTATCAAACTGGTGTAAAGTAGAACTGGCTTAGTTGCCCATAGCAACCAATCAGATTCCACCTTTCATATTTGACAGCTTTTTTGGAAATCCAGTTCTACTTTACACCAGTTTGATAAATTACCCCAATTATGTCTACTGGGGTCACTATTTTTTCAGCAGTATAGTACCTGGGGCATTGGGGGGCACAACGGGCACAGTATTGGGGGTGGCAGCAGGATGACACTGTGGGGACACCAGGATGGGGAGGTTGATGGAAAAACTGAGAAATATAACGTGTCTGTATTACAAACTCTGTAGAGACGAGATGCGGCTGAAAGAATTTGCCATGGCGGTCTAACGGAGGAGAAAAGGAAAGAGAAGGTCTACATGACAGGAGATGTCCCTGGATGTAAGAGGTATGTGGTCAAGTATGGGGGGGGGGGGGCAGAGAAAGGACCCACCCAGGGTGCCAAACACCCTAGGCATGCCACTGAACGGCACATAAAATTAACAAGGGCTATATTAGTAAGTGTCATATAATCATCTTACAGATACATTGTTCAACAGTAGCCAGAAAGTGGACAACCCCTTTAAGGCTGGATTTGCCAAGTGAGTACAATCTGAAGAATCAGAGGATTAGCCGGGTTGCAAATAAAAAATAAATAATAATAATTGATAATAACTATCCAGTGAATCTCGTTTATTGAAATGTCCTTATAAACTGGCAGTAAATTATGAGAAGCAACCTATCCGTTAACCTCAATGTAGTTTCTTCAAGATAAAAATACACAGTGGGATTATCCAGTGAAGCAGCTTGACCTCATAACCGATTAAATACATACTGTATATCTGATTATGCAGAACCAATATGCTTCTTCACAAATGCAAACTTCCCCCTCCAACTCTATTCCTGAAGTCATTGGTTAACTTCCTCCTCCAGAATATTTATATTGCATCCTTAACCAGATTATTAGATTTCGTTTTCTAAATTGAGTCTCTCATTACACGTGATTGCTTGATTGATACACTACATCATTTATTCCTATTAAGTGATTCAGTTTCTACATTACATACTGCGGGCTACATCCTATTTCTGAATATAAAGATACATTTGCAATTTAAAATATTATACTGAATCACAAGGTCAAATGCAAAGAAAAAAGAAAATGGTATTAGCAAATCTCTGATGTCATTTATGTATGATTATTAAGTCCTATCTATTATTAATGTATGCATGGAAAATAGTTTTTTACATTTTGTTTGTAGTTGCACCAGTGTTTTCCAGTTTTATGCATTTTTGGTTGCTTTATTTTTTATTTTTAGACTGACACATCAGAGCACCAGAGAAATCCTTTGGTGGGCCCAATCACTTAATAATAGGCCCATAGTAAAACAACAGGGCACAAAAGGTCTAGCAGAAGACAATCTTGTTTGCAGATGATTTTGGGACTATTAACCTTAGGGGTGCATATGGCATATATGCAGCTGCATTAGGAAAAGGGGCCTACCACCAGCTTACCAAGAAAAGACCAATGTTTCCTAATGTCTACAAGTCATGGTAATACTTGTTATGGGTACAAGATGAAGAGTTGTCGATATACAGTAGCCCAGAACAGAGTACTTGCAAAGTTGTTTCATTATGTAATGTTATTTCATGCTATTTGATGTATTGCATACCTAGTATAACTCTCTGTATAGATCAGTTGGGGTTAACAATCCTGCCCATGTAGGAAGCTAGGAGTTATACTTAGGTCCACCCCTATTTAAGGCAGTAGTGTCTTAGATGAGGAAGTGAGAGAAGATACATGTGCTCACTCCTCAGAGGACTAGGTCTACATCCCAGAGAGTTACTATCTCCACCGCTCCAGAGAGGAAGGAAGAATGAAGAAGGTCTATAATCTGCAAGGCCGAACACTGGAGTCAGTTGGTAAGGTTTTTAGTGTTTAAGGCTGATAAAGACTTTACTGCAGTGAGAGGGACGTTGCCAAGACACCCTTCCACACTTTGACATGGTTTAGCCAGCTGTATCTTAATCCTGTACTCTTCAGCTGGGAATTACAGACAAGTTTGCAAGAACTTTATTGCCAGCCCTAGATTCTGTTGAGAGAAAAAGACTTTGGAAAGATAGAGACTACAACCCCTAACCTTGCTTATATTCATACATCCTTATCTGGGAAGATTTGCACTGTGAATTGTTTTGAACTGTTTGATACAGTTGGATATACTACAACTCCCATTTTGCATTTTAGTAAACAGAGTCTTGTTTATTTTCTACAATCGGCCTGGTTACTGACTCTAGCACCATTCAATGGTCACAGCATCTACATCTCCTGTCTTGCACCCATACCAAACATATAACACCAAGGACACCCCAACAACCATCTGGCAGGAGCCCTGACATCATGGTTTGCCCCGAGGGAAGAAAAAGTGCACCCTCCTACCACTGCATGAACCTAGGACAACATCTGTGTGAGGATTGGCACTGTAAACTACTGCCACAATCACTTCCATCCTCCTCTCCTCTCCTCCTGGGCTTGTTGCAGGTACACCATTGAATGTATTCCTAGTAACGCGCCCTATTATGAATGCCTCACTCTCTACAAACCAGCTCCTTCATAAAAGTGCTCCACATACGTTTCGAGTCCTTTGTAGTCTGTATTCACCTAAAACCAGATATCCTATTAAAACTTACTGATGATACGTCCTGTATGAGCCATCAAAACAAAAGTTCTTTATATGTAAGTGGACATGCACATGCCCCGCCCGCATGCCTTCAGAATAATTTCTTTAGGTGGGCCCAACAAACTTTGGTACAATGCTTCATTTTTTAGTGCATGGCTTTACAACTTACAGTATTTCCATCAAAAAGAACAGAACAGACGTTCAACACTTTGGTGTTTTCATTTAGAAAATAAGCAAGGTTGAGCAAAGTGTTACAAATAGACACATTTAGGAGAGTGCTAATTTAGTTTGCTGCAAATAAATATATAAATAAAAATATAAAATATAAAATATTTGGCCTAAACTGAGGCTTCCATGTATGACAGCATTCTGGGACAGAGTAGGGCTTGTTCTGATGCACCACATTTATATGCATACATGTGCCAAATTAATAATCAAACTAAACTGAAACCAGCTTCTCAAAAAAAAGGGAAGCACAAATTAAGAATATTAAATCAGAGATGATCCATCGTCTTGAAATTCACTTTGTGTCCGAATTTGTGAATTTTTCAAAAAGTTTGATTCATACCCAAATTGATTTGTCATGAATTGAAGTTGCTACAACTGCCCTGAAAATTGGTACATAACATTCTCTAGTCTCCCAGGATCTTATTTTATAAAAGGATGTTATCTCTTTTTGTTAATTTTTATAAATGTTTGCTCTTTCTCTACACCCCACCCCACTCTTTTACTCTTTTGAATGCAATTACAGCAATAGCAAATAATGTCAGAGTGACACTGACATATATGGCTATGGGTAAATGCATGGTTGGTGATTAGGGATGAACGAATCGACTTCGGATGAAACATCCAAAG
Organism: Bufo gargarizans; assembly: GCF_014858855.1. Classification (NCBI taxonomy): domain Eukaryota; kingdom Metazoa; phylum Chordata; class Amphibia; order Anura; family Bufonidae; genus Bufo; species Bufo gargarizans. The sequence goes on from NC_058084.1 coordinate 420,764,082, forward strand.
TCGATTTGCATAAAACTTAATTTCAATAACGTACGAAGCGAGCGCTCCGTACAGTATTGGAATGAATTGGCTCCGATGAGTCGAAGTTATTACTTTGCGAAGTCTCGCGAGACTTCGCATAATAACTTCAGAAGTTGATTTATACTGTAAAAAAACATTTCCCGAAAGTGGTACCTTGAAACTGAACCTGAGTTCGGGAAATGTTTTTTTACAGTATAAATACATTTCTGAAGTTATTATGCGAAGTCTCTGAGACTTCGCGAAGTAATAACTTTGGCTCATCGCAGCCAATGCATTCTAATACTGTACGGAGCGCTCGCTTCGTACGTTATTGAAACAAAGTTTTATGCGAATCCCTATTGGTGATGTTAGCAAACAGCATGTCACATGTGTTATGCTTTTTCATGTTAGAAAGATTATAAAAATTGTCCCTTTCATGGGGACAGATGGTATTTAAACACACAGTGTTATGGGAAAAAACTGTGGCTTGCTGGAACCAAGCATAACAAATTATGCCTCAACAGAGGCCCCTGTTTATAGTTACACACACATGTTAATGTCAGAAGAAAGAGTAGCTTTTTTCTGCACAAGCATCCAAAAATTATGTGTTAATGGGGCAAAATGTGTGCCTGTATTTATACACGCACAAGTGTTAATCGTCAGAAGAAAGAGTAGCTTGTTCTGAACAAGCCTGGAAAAATTCTTCCTTTTAATTGGTAGCAGCAGTACTGTGTAGATGTGGAAAGGATAGAGTAATAGTGGCATGCAGCCACAATAGTAGCAGTAGTAGTAGCAGCACAGCATGGAACAGACAAGGCAATAGATATGTGTGTGGCTGTTTAGGGGTAGTAATAGTAACAGTAGTGCCAGCTGTGTAGCAGTAAAAGTAGTGGCAGTAAGGGTAATGGAAGTGGCAGAAGGGGATTTAGTAGCAGTGAGTAGATGCTGCGGTGGTGGCAGCAGCATTGGCATACATATGGTACAGACCATAATGGTAGGCAGACAGAAAGGGGCAATGACATGATGGCAACAGCGATATGGTGCGACACATGATGGTAGGTAGGCAGACAGAGGCATTGGCTTGATGGCAGCAGGCATATAGTTTGGAATGTGATGGTAGCATTCAGACAGTGGTAGTGGCATGATAGCAGCTGCAGTCATACAGTATGGAACATGTTGGTAGGCAGGCAGACAGCGGCAGTGTCATGATGGGGTGCCATCAGCAAGGGCAAACCTATTCATAGGCCTGAGCCGGAGGACAGTGAATATCTTCATGGATCCATACCTCGTTCATTTTGAAAAAAGTGATCTTTTGTACATTGGCAGAGGACGACTTTGCACTTTTGGGTTTCACAACGCCTCTTGCCATGAAATCCCTCTCTAAGATGACACTGGATACTGGACAAGGCAGAACAGAGAGATCATGCTGACCAGTTTGGACCACTATTCCAATCTGCCTGCCCAGAAGTCCATGGGGTAAGGGAACATGGTATGCACCGGAAAAAGGCCAGAGTCTATGTAGGACTGAACCTGGGTGTTAAGCCAGTACTCTGTTTGCAGCACATGGAAACATTTCTCGATCATGAGCCTGAACTAGCTGCTGGTGTAGCAGCTTCTGCTGCTTGTGGTAGCATAGATGGTGGAAGGTGGATGACTCTGCGGGGGATGCAGAGGGGTCTCAGACACATGGATGGCAGGTGTCTGCTCACTGGTAAGCTGCCTACACAGTGTGTCCTGGTAATAAAGCAATTTGGCCTCCTTTTGATAGTAAGGGTGTAAATGCATGGCTATCCAGTAATCATCAGATGCCTAAGCTTCTTCTGCCACCCCTGGTTGCGTCAGTGTGAATGTCTGCTCTAAGATAAATATCACGCGGATGACATCGTTAATGCTGCAGTTGTCCCTACTGACAAATGCGGTAGCCTCTTCGAAGGGCCTGAGTACGCAGCAAGCTCCTCTGATCAGCTGCCACTGCCTGACCTTCGAAACAATACATTTTGACTCCTGGCACCCCCACCTATCAGCTGTTTGCAGGAACCATGGTCACCAGTGGTAGCACAGCTCCTGTGTAGTACACCAACTACCACATTGTAGTTTTCTGAAGAAAATATGATCATACAGCTGCAGGGAGGGAGTTTCTGCACCAATCATTCTGTATGTCCAGGGACATCCCTGACTCATCAATGAACTGGGTGCAACTGTACAGCAGTGGTGCCGATGTGTCACATTTCAACTTTAATGAATGAAATACCCATTAAAAGGAATTTGTATTACTAGCTACTATTTGCATGTGTAGATGAGATTTTACTGCAGACCTAAAGGGCGCACAATTATCGTCAAATTATAGGGGACAAGTGTTCATAGGAACACTCGTCCGTGATAATTGACTCATATAATTGTGCTGCCAATCAGCCCATAAACAAGAGAACAAGCTCATTCATCGTCTCATGGGCATCTTTCATCATTGGCAACACATCTCCCTCTATAATCAGGGATGTGCTACTGATAATCAGTACAACTGAATGAGGGAGAAACAACAGCAATACCAATAATTTCTTCCACATTAAATTTGCATCGACCAGTGTAATCAGGCCGGTGCAAATAAACGCTGATGGCCACTGGCGCTCGTACTGCCTGTACATTGGGCAGTGTAATAGCACCTTAAAGAAAACCCCATATACGTATACTGAATGCTTTAAAGTGTAACCGTCATTCTTTTTTCCGTACATTTCTATTAGGAAAGTAGCTCAAAAGTGGCCAATTTTGAGCCTTAGCAACGCTCCTCTGTCTTCTGTTTACATAACAGTCAGTGTTGAGCGCGTCTCCACAGTTATGTAAACAGAGAGAGAAGCGTTGCTAAGGCTCAAAATGGGCCACCTATTTTTCTAATAGAAGTGTATGATTTCAGTAATTAAAGTATATTACAAAAAAAGAATGACAGTTACACTTTAATGCCATATGGAAAAAGGAAAAGTTTAATTGTATAAACTCTGTACTTATTTTTAATGTGACAGGACCTACCTTATTAACTTGAGTAACATTTTCATTGTGCCCACAAGCATCAAAAATGTCTGGATATGTGTCAGTCCATCCATGCACTGTGCAGGTTCTGCTAATATTTCCTGCAGGAAAAAATATTCAGATTTTTACAACTAGGAATGATGGTCATTATTATTATTATTTGCTTTAGTACTAATAGTACTTGTGATAGTGCTCGGAATAGTAATATTAGAACAGGAAAAATCTTATTTGTCTCCAACCCATCAGAAATAAACCTACAACTCAGAGCAACACAATTTCCATGCCCAAAAAATTCTACTAAACTACTACTAATAGATAATACATTCTCAATCATTCACTCCAATGCAATACACTCACATCATGCTCCAATGTAGGACCAGCCCATAGCTGCTGAAAGCTAAGTTGTCACTGGCATTTGTCATAGAAATCAATAAGGCAAATATAAGAAACTTTTTAATACATCTTATTAGAGACAAATGTCTTGTTCTTGAGTTATCTGCCGTTTTCTTCCTTCTCTCCCTTTTTCTAAAACTGACTTTCTCTCTGAACTTTGTGATGAATCCATCTTGTTAATTCTAACTGTTGACACTAAGAGGGGCTTACTTAAGGTTCAGGTTACATGATTTCATAGAAGTATATGATGAGGGGAGGAGGAGTAAGTGCAGAAAGAAAGAAGCAGACAGAGAGACAAAGACATGATTGAGCAGATAGATCAGCTAATACTAAGAGTTACAGTATATCTCACTCCGAGTGCTTTATTCACCTCTATACTGTTCAGTATTTCTCTATAATGTCCTATTTGGTGCTTCTGATTGATTACACATTAGTGAGAGAGAGTTAGGGAGCAGAATCTGCTGTCTCCATGTGTATTCTATGGGTAGACTTTATTACAACTAGTCTCCACCAGTGGCATACCTGCAATAAAGGCAGACAATGCCACTCCTATGGGGCTCGGGGGAGGGGGGCACCCACACAGAACTTGTTCTTCTCTTCCCTATGCATTTTCACACAGCGGCCACTAGGGGGAGATCAATGCAAAGAGATTATTACTCTTGCTTTCATCAAGTGCCGTCTGTTCGTCAAACAGCTGATCAGCGGGAATGACAGGAGTTGGACCCCTGCCAATCAGATATTGATGACTTATCCTTAGGATAGGTCATCAATATAAAACCACTGCATAACTTCTTTAATTCTTATTCACTGGGCTCCCCCTAGTGGTGGCTGCAGGTAGCCAGCTAGCTTTGTAATAGAAGAGAAGATGGAGATTTATCAGTGTATGTTTGTCCGTTTTTTGGTGTAAATATATTGAGAAATACGGTGCTCAGAATGAGTGCCATTTTTTTAAGCACATGTTACACTTTTTCTGACATAAAAATTGGATTGGAGTAAGGCCGAGGGTGATTTAAAAAAAAAATATTTTTAAAATTGCAACTTGTATTTAATTAAAATTTCTTCCACTTGATAAAAAACAACATAAATGTGTCAGAACTCTGGGGTATTACGTATGTCATGTGTTGCCTGGGAGTGATTGACGCATATACACTGGGAAACAAACTGCAGGGGGCCCATACTTTGTTTTGCTATTAGGCCCTATGAGATCTGTGCTCGCCCCTCGTCTCCACCCAATAACTCAGGGACAACTGACAATTAGAGAAGTAGCCCGTAGAGGGGAACATCCCTCAGATACAAGTCATATAATGGCCAGAAATAGTCTTATCTCAATATTCTGAAAAGTCATCTGAAATTAAAGGTATGCTTTAAGGTGGAGTCATTTTTAAAGGCAATATCTGGCAGTCGTAGTAATCTATTGACCAGCAATTGTAGGTCAACCTGGTGGTGCAATAACAGTACTAAACACCTACCCTTTCCCAAGTAACCAATCACATGCACTGTATCTTAAACACCTTGTGGAGAATGTATCAAGTTGGTTGGAAATTTTGTGAAATTGCCATTTAGTGCCAAAATGTGACATGTCGGTATGTGGCTTTTAATATTATATCTCTATAAACATCACTTACCATCCTTGCTGAAGAAATGTTTCAGTACTAAAGGGCATTTCTGAGTGACCGTTTGTCCAAATTTAGCTTGGTCCCAACATGTAATATTATCCCAAACTCCCAAACATCCTATAAACAAAAGAAAAAGATTAGCAGAGCTAAGTATGTATTATGCATCAGTCTTCATTCCCATAGACTGACATACAGGTATAATAACATTGAGGTAATATCATGCATTTCGAGGACTTGTAAATCAATGTAATCCAACTTGACTGCATAAAATTGCCTGGCTGACACTTAAACGGGCTATCCCATGACTAATGTAAAAAATTAAAATAAGACATCATACAGTACAAGACAATCTCATTCTAACAAAGCCAGAACCTGCCCTGTACCTCACATGGATCCAGAGATCTCCACATTCATTGCTCTGCTAGATTTATATCAGGCTGACAGCTCAAGGGGAGTGTCCTTTCTGATACAGCTCAGGGTGTGTGTCCTTTCTAATGGAGCTCTCTCCTTATCACAACTTAGGAGGCAGTTGATGGATGAAACTGAGCATGTGCGGTCATCTCAGTGAGCCGGACAAAGAAATATACAGCTACAGGAGCTATACAGATACATTTTATTGAATAACTCAGTGGCTATACTTAATGTTTTATTACATGAAATTACAAAAGTATTCAGATCCAGGTGCTGTTTTGAAAACTGAAGAATGTTTTTCGTGAGACAACCCCAAATATAATGCTCAATGGAACATTATAAAAAAAACATATAACCCACCAGAGTGCATTTTTTTTCTGAAGCAACAGCAAGATACGTGTGGTATAGAGTCAATTCTATAATTAGTTACATTTTTCCATGCACTAACCACCTAACCTAGCTGAGCTCGGGCAGACATGGAAGGGAAGGGCTGCTTTAACTGCTGATATCTCATGAATGGTAGCAGCTAGAAAGCTGACTTTCCAGCTAAAGTCCAAGCTAAACAGGAGATATCACTGTTAGAATTCAAGTCAGGATTAATTGCTTTTACTTTCACTTTCAGCTACATTTGCTGCTTCTGATTTCTAACAGTGATATCTTCCCATGTACTGAAGATATTGCTCTCATTCTTGAATGCCAGCTTTCAAACAATACAAAGCCCATATCTCTAGCTGGTACCAAACTAGAGATATGAGCAGATTATCAACTCGGTTATGAACATTAAAATAGATAGGACATCTACCACAATTAACTATGAACAAAACACTAGTTCTAACACGATATTATTTAGAATGAGTAAAGAAATGGCACTGGTTGATATATGGTGATCCCTGTATGGTAATAAGAAGGTATATTCATGCTTTAGCAAGACCTATAGATCCATGTCACGAGTTGATCTGGCCCTCGCCAGCCCTGGGCTGATCAATAGGGTCAAAAAAATGAATTATGAAAGTCATGGTATTTCTGACCACTCCCCGGTCACCGTAATACTGGACAGTAATAATAAACCTAGTAAAAATAGAATTTTAAACTTAATCCCCACTGGATCACATTGATAAAAGATGTGGACAAGATCAATGAGGAAATGAAACTTTTTTGGAACGACAATATTAACTCAACACATATACATATGGTTTGGGACTCCCTAAAGGCATACCTGCGCGGTCTATACTCATATCGAATTAGGAAACAGAAGGGCCTTTTTGCACAAACTCAAAAAGAAATAGAAGACACGATCAATCGGATAATGGGTGAGATTGTTCAGATTAATACCCCTGAAAAACAATATCAATTAAAAAAAGCACGGGAGGATTATAAGCAATATTTGTACAAAAAAGCTCAGAATAAATTGTTCTTCTCGGGGCTAAGGACCTTTAGTAAATCCGGTAAACCAAGTAGAGTATTATCCACAATAGTAAAAAATCAAAGGAGCAGTAATAATATCAATGGAATTAGGACAGAGGTCGGAAACATAATTAGAGACTTTGACGATATCCTGGGGGAATTTACTCGATACTTCTCCAGGTTATATCAGGCCGGACCCACAGAGCAGGGAGGAAAAATAGATGAATATCTAGACAATATCAATATCCCTGAATTCGACCAAGAAGATATAGATTGGCTGAATAGACCTATACAACTGAGCGAGTTACAGAGTACGTTAAAAACTATCAAGGGTAATACGTCCCCAGGGGCGGACGGCTTCCCATTTGAAATATATCGGAAACATGAGGGAATCATCCTTCCCCAAATGCTGGAGGTATTAAATCAATCATGGACATTGGGCTCTTTACCCCCCTCATGGATGGAAGCGACTATCACACTGATTTTAAAAAAAGGGAAGGACCCGTTGTCAGTTGAGTCATACCGCCCCATTGCTCTGTTGAATACAGACTATAAAATTCTTGCAAAATTGTTGGCCAATAGATTGAAGGTCGTTATCCATAAAGTTGTCCATGAGGACCAAACTGGGTTTATTCCTAAAAGGAATATTCAGGAACACATAAGAAGGGCCTTCCTGAACGTTCAGATGGGGACGGGGGAGGACTGCTCCATCCTGTCTCTTGACGCCTCTAAGGCTTTTGACAGGGTGGAGTGGCCCTTCCTTTGGGGAGTGATGTCACGAGTGAAGATGGGAGAATACTTCTCTAGATGGGTCCAGGTTCTCTATCGAAATCCGGTTTCTAGGGTCCGAGTTAACGGGGAGTACTCCTCCCCCTTTTCACTGACCCGGGGAACACGTCAGGGATGCCCCCTCTCCCCTTTGCTCTTTTCGCTGTTCCTAGAGCCAATGGCATGCAAAATTAGAGCAGATAAGGAAATACAGGGCTTCGGATGTGAGGGAAAGGTCGATAAAATAAGTCTCTATGCGGACGACGCTCTATTATTTTTTGGGGAAGGGCATAGGAATCTACCCAGGGTTATGGGAAGCATAGATGAATTTGGTTCCCTTTCTGGATACGAGATAAATTGGGACAAACCTAAATTTCTCCCATTGAAACGCCCTGTTCCACCGGGTTATAATTTCCGGGTGAATGTCCTGACTCCAGCAGAATCGTTACTTTATCTGGGTATCCATATAGGGACTAAGTTGGAACACTATGAGAAATTGAATATACTCCCAATAATAGACAAGGTTAAGGGAAAAATTAGAACATGGTTAAGGTTACCTCTGTCACAAATTAAGCGGATTGCGCTTATCAAAATGACATTATTACCAATGTTATTATATGTAGTCAACGCAAGTCCCATAATATTAGAAGATACGTTTTTTAATAAATTGGAGACCCTTTTTAACGAATTAATATGGGGACGGAAACGAGTTAGAATTAAAATACAGTATCTCTACAAAGAAGAGGGTGGTATTTCCGCCCCCTTTTTAAAAGGATATTATATGGCCGCACAGCTGAGATGGTGTGTGAGGAATCGAAAGAATAAATGTACACGGCTTGTTTTTGGGGAGAACTATAGACCTTGGGAGGATGTCTTCTCGATCCTTGAGAAAGGCCCCTCTGAGAAGAAAATAACAATGAACCCTTTTAGAAGAATGCTTGAGTATATTTGGCAACAAGTTCGACGGATGGTCGGAGTCTCCCAAGCAGTTCAATATACCCCCTTGTGGGGGAACGCACATTTACCACAAATTAAGCAAATGGGTGACGTTAGTTATTGGGAGAAACAGGGGATATATTTAATTTCACAAGTTTTTGATAAGGGACAGTTTAGGCCCCTAAATGAAATTCTTCCGGATATTTCAGTAACACTTATTGATCAATTTCGATATGCACAATTACGACACGCTATACATTACACGGAAAATAAGAAGTATTTGGATACTGTACACAATTCTTTTTTAGATTTCTGTTATGATATGACGCTAAACACCTCTGCCGTATCTCACATTTATGTTAAGTTAAAACACGAATACACCAATCAGATCACATTTAGAGCTGAAGGTAAATGGGAAAGGGATTTGCAGAATGCGGAACCCATTATATGGGATACTGTTTATAAAAATATTAAAAGGTCTACGGTCTCACAGGCCCACGCATGGACTCTTCTAAAAATTATACATCGCTTTCACTACACACCAGCCTTTTTACATAATATTTACAAATTATAGGAAACAGAACTGTTATAAATGTAATAAGGATAGAGGTGAATACATACACCTGCTGTGGGAATGCCCGGGTATAAAAGAGTACTGGACTAAAATCTTTTGTAAATTACAGAATAGCTCCCCTCTAAAATATGAAGAGGGTATTGATTTGGCGATTTTGGGTACCTTCCCAGAGACAAAGAAAAATAAAATTGAGCAACTACTTTGGCTCCGGGGTATTGCCCTTGCCAAAATAATAATAGTCAAATACTGGGGCTCTATGAAATACCCCGGTTTCCAGGAGTGGATAGAGTACATGGATAAGGTAAAGTTGTATGAAGACAGTCTCGCCTACACGGAAAAAAAGAAAATAGTCTGGCAGCAGATATGGGGTAGGTGGAAATAAAATAATAAAAAAAAAATACTATATAATAAAAATATTAAATAAAAGTAGGTGGGACAGCAGCAGCTCCGCGGAGAAAAAGGGGTGGGGGGGAGGGAGTGGTGGGTGGGTATCAAGTAAGAGGGGGAGTCTATATAGAATGAAAATACTTTGTATTGTATGGTAATGTATTTAGTAATATGATACCTGATTTGATATACTGTAATCTCCTGTTTTTCTAACCCCTTTTTGAAAATAAAATAAACTATTAAAAAAAAAAAAGAGATATGAGCAGATAAAGCAGACCCTCCCCCCCTCCTCAGTCTGGAGGAGAATGAGGAAGCAGCTGCAGAGCTGACAGCTGCAGGAGGAGAGAAAAAATAGTAAATAATATATAGAAATGTAACATTATCATCACTGTACGGACCCACATAATAAAATTATGTTATTTATGTTTACTCTGATTTTTTTAATGTTTTCAGAAAAGTCAGAGCAGAATATAAACACTGAGGGAAGATGCAGGATCCTCAGTCAATAACAATCAAGAAGCAGAAAAAAAAAATAACATTTTCAAGGTTTACAAGAATGTCATATCAGTATTCAGGCATTGAGAGAACACGAAGAATCCTCTGCCAATAGCTACAAAGCGGTAAACAAAGTGTTCAGCAATGTCTAAGCAGTACATGACCTTAATGGATCTCACAGGATCCACTGCTAATAGCAATAAGGTGACAAAAGACTCCATGAAACAATCACAATCTGAGTGAACCTGCAGAAAATAATGAAGTACAGACAGAATAGAAAAAAAAAAAGAGAAAAAGAAACAAAGGAAATGAAAACGGGAGAGAGAAAGGTAATGGGGAGGGGAGAGACACCCCGAGTGCGATGCCCTGGTGTACCCACTATCCAACGAACCAGTTACCCCTGGTCTCATAATCCAGCCCCACACTATAATCTATTACACTGAAGACCCCAGATCTTGTAAACTTATCATCCCGATCATGTGAGGTAGCAATTAGTTCCTCCATCCTAACCAGAAACCTCAATTCCCCAGCCTATTCACAGAGAGAGGGAGCACGATCCGTCCTCCAGTGTCTCGGAATAGTCATCCGGGCCGCTGTGAGGAAAAATCTTAAAGCATTTTTCTTTACCATGGAAACAGAGCCGGGTATCAATGATAAGGTGAGTTAGTAACCACTTTCCCCCGAAAACTGCCTAAAGACCTCTAGTACTTGATAACAAAATCTTTTGATCTTAGGGCAACCCCACCAAATGTGAAGCATAGCACCAAACTCCAAATTGCATCTCCAACAAATATCAGTAGTTGAAGGAAACATTCTATGGAGCGTGGAGGGGCAGTAATACCACCACAACAGTATTTTGAAGTTCTTTTCCTGAGCCTGAGTCGAAATTGACAGACCGTGAGAAAGTGTACACATTTTATCAACATCTGCTGAAGAGAAAGTGCGATGAAGGTCCAATTCCCACTTCCCAAAGCAATACGCTAGGTCGTAATTACTAAGTTTTGTCAAACTCATATAAAGCTGGGAAAGCACTTTGTAGTGCAGGTCTAGTTTCAAGAAAAGGTCGTCAAAGTCGTTCATCTCCGGGCATGAGAGGTGTGGAAAGAGATCCCTAATAAATGATTTAAGCTGAGCATACTCTAACCAATGTCGCCCCTGTCTCCTATCCAAAGGAATTAAAGTATCCATGGGAGCAAACGTAGTCCCGTTAAGGACATCTCGGACCCTAGGATAAGATCGGCGAGACCAGTGTAGGAATCTGGAGGCATAATGTCCAGGGGCGAAAGATGGATTACCCATTAGAGGAGTCATGGGGCCAGGGTATTGAGACAGCCCAAATTTTGGGGTCCATCTGTCCCAATTAGAGAAAGCGTGACGTGTTAAAAAGGGCCACTCCTCCAATTGCGGTCTATCCTCCTGCGGAACCCATGGAGCTACCAAACAGTCCATTGGAGCAAGATCCTAGTCCATCTGGACCCACAATTTAGCCTTAGAGCCTTTGGACCAATTAAGGATCCACATGAGAACAGCCGCCGAATGGTATAGTTTCAAATTTGGCAAATCCGTGCCACCCCTATTCTTGGGTTTAGACAGTATAGCAGCATTCAATCTGGGTTTACCCTTGCCCCATACAAATCTAGTTATTGCTCTATTAATGGTTATAAATAGCTTCCCTGGAACGCAAATGGGGACCGTTTGGAACAAGTACAAGAATTTTGGGAGGATATCCATTTTAATCACGTTTATCCTACCGAACCACGAAAGGGATTTCAAAGAGCAATTTCCTAGATCCAAGATTATTTTAGCTTGGAGAGGCAAATAGTTAAGCGGGTATAGGAGGTGGAGGTGAGCCGGGATTTGCAATCCCAAGTACGTAATGCTCGTTGCCTGCCATTTAAAAGTGAAATTGGACTGAATAAGTGTCATTTCAGCGGCCAGCAGTGAGATATTTAACATTTCACTTTTATTCATATTGACCTTAAAATTACTCAGAGACCCGAATCGATGAAATTCTTGCATAAAATTATGTTATTTATTATCACACAGTGAACACCGTAAATAAATTCCACAAAATAATGTAAAAATTGCTCTTTTCTTCATTCCCCCCCCCCCAAAATAAAACAATAAAGGTTATTTAGTACACTACATATACCCCAAAATGTTTCCTAAAAAACCTACAACTAATCCCGCAAAATAAAAATAAAATCTAGAAGAAAAAATAAAAAAGTTGTCACTGCTGGAACACAAAGGGGGAAAATATTATTGGTCCTTAAAGGGGTATTCCCATCTTCAGTTTTCATACTTACCTTCGTCCAGCACGATGTTCACTTCGGCGGTGCTTGATGTTTTCTCCCGGCTAGGCTTTGCTTGCGCAGAAGACTGAAGTTTTTCTCCCGGCCTGGCCGCGCAATGTCCTGAACGCGCATGCCACGGCGCATGCGCCATGGTGACTTGCTCTGTACTATACTGGCCAGGAAGAAGTCATCATGGCACATACGCAGCGTAGTGATCGTTCAGGACATTGCATTTAAGAGATTTAATAGTGATCATTGTGATGGGAATACCCCTTTAAGGCTAAAATGTATTATGTTACTAAGGGGTTAAAAATGCAATAGTGGCCCCTGAGTTGTGCACCAACAAGATTTACTGCAGGCCCACATTAAAAATCTACAATAAAAAGTGACATTTTTCCAATTTTAACGTGACTATTAGGAGGTTAAAGGGAATCTGTCAGCAGTTTTATGGTGTCCTAATTAAAAGGCAACATAAACTAGTGACAGATCCCCTTAGCAAAATGCTGGGTCACTTTCTTTAATTGACCCAGACATTTTGCTAAAATCTTGTATTGAACAGCTCCACATGTCGATGGGTGCTGAATATTCATGAGCTCTTGGCTTCCTCCGCCCCCTGCTGCCAAATCAGTTGGAAAAATCTGTCAATCAGAGGCAGGGGGTGGAGAGAGCCAGAAACTCATGAATATAAGGACTCATGCACATGTGCTGGAGCTGTTAGAAAATAGCAGGATAAAACTGCTGACAGATTCCCTTTAAAGTTAAGACGAGGGTTGAGTGGACACCTGGAAGTTCGGGTTCGGTCGAACTTCGGCGCAAAGTTCGGGTTCAGGACCCGAACTTGACCCCGAACCTGAACCCCATTGAAGTCAATGGGGACCTGAACTTAGGGGCACTAAAATGGCTCTAAAAAGTTAAAAAAGGGCTAGAGGGCTGCAAAAGGAAGCAAAATGGGGGTAAGAGCAGGACAATTGCCCTGCAAACAAATGTGGATAGGGAAATGAATTAAAATAACATATAATTTTTAAAAAAGTTAAAAATAATGATCTTGAACTAGGAGGCGGAGGTCAAAGTGGAGTAGGAGGTTGAGGAGGCGGTGGACGTGGCTGTGTAAGTGGAAGAGGCGGTTCTTTTAAAAAAGAAAACAAAGAGAAAGTGCTCTGGGGTATAACAATGGCTGGGTGCGGCCGGTATACTTGTCTATTCTGCACAAGGTAGGGACAAGTCCTGGGGATCCATGTCTGGTTTATTTTAATAAACGTGAGATTTTCCACATGGGCTGTCGACAGGCTTGTCTGTGATCATCCCCCCTACCGTGCTGAACACACATTCGGACAATACACTGGCCGCAGGGCAGGCCAGCATCTCCAAGGTGTAAAGGGCAAGCTCAGGCCATGTGCCCAATTTGGAGACCCAGAAGTTGAATGGGGCAGACCCATCAGTCAGTACGTGTAGGCGTGTGCACACGTACTGTTCCACCATGTTGCTGAAATGCTGCCTCCTGCTAAGAAGTTCCTTATCAGCTGATGGTGCTGGTTGTTGTGGTGTGCTGACAATGCTTTTCCACATTTGGCCATGCTAACCCTGCCTTCTGAGGTGCCAGCGGTGCCCCAGCTGCATTGGCGACTTCTTCCTCCTCCTCTGCCTTCGCCTTGTGCTTCCACTGAGCCCCCGGTGTCAGGTGGGAATGCAATCAGCAGCGTGTCTACCAGCGTGCGCTTGTACTCGCGCATCTTACGATCACGCCCCAGTGACGTAATTAAGAACAGTACGTTGTCCTTGTAGCGGGGATCCAGCAGGGTGGCCACCCAGTAATCAGCATTGGTTAGAATGTGGGCAATTCGGTGGTCATTGCGCAGGCACTGCAGGATGTAGTCGCTCATGTGTGCCAGGCTGCCCAGAGGCAACAAAAAGCTGTCCTCTGTGGGATGTATATCGTCTGTGTCCTCTGTATCCCCTCAGCCATGCTCCAGTGATGCCCATGAGCTGCTTTGGGTGCCACCCTGCTGTGAACACAGTTCCTGCCCCCTTAGATGCCCTCAAATCATGTGACAGTAACAAGTGCCCCCATAGATGCCCCCAATCATGTGGCAGTAACAAGTTCCCCCATAGATGCCCCCAATCATGTGCTAGTAACAAGTGCCCCCATAGATGCCCCCCAATCATGTGCCAGTAACAGGTGCCACCATAGATTCCCTCCAATCATGTGCCAGTAACAAGTTCCCCCATAGATGCCCCCCAATCATGTGCCAGTAACAAGTGCCACCATAGATGCCCCCAATCATCGTGCCAGTAAGTAGTACCATATAAAAAAATAAACACTTATACTTACCTCCATCAGGCTTGCAGCGATGCGATGCAGGCCTCTTCCGGCATGTGTCCTACGCTGTACGGCTCAGGCGGCGCGATGACGTCACCGACCTCTGATAGGCTGCATGCCTAGCACCTGCAGCCTATGAGAGGAAGAGGAAGTGAGATGCCTCTCCCTCCCCTGCCCCTCCGTAGCACATCTATCTGTATCGCTGTTCTGAGGACGGCGATACAGATGACTATGGAGATGAGCACTTCAACAATGGAAGCACCTTTCTCCCTGTGCCCTGCCGCCGCCCCCCACTTGTCACCAGGGCTGCGCCGCTTGGGGCCATCGCCTCACTTTGCCTAAATGGCGGTGCGCCTCTGCTAGCGCCCCCTTAAATTTTGCGTCCGGGGCAATGGCCCCCTCCCACACTACGCCACTGGCCAGCGGGGCTCAAGAGGCAGCTGCCTTGGGACCCCTTTTTGCCCAGCGTTAAAGACAGCCCTGCAGCCTTTCAAGAAGCTTTATTAAATGCCTGAACAACAAACTCGAACCCAAACTTTTCCGGCAAAGTTCGGGTTCGGGTCCGTGTACCAAAAATCATAAAGTTCGGTACGGACCCAAACTTTACAGTTTGGGTTCGCTCAACACTAGTTAAGACCTGCTGTTCTTTTGTAAGTTTTCTATCTCACTCCAGAGCTGGATTCACAACTTCACTGCTCAGTACTGCTGTATAAGGTGCTCCAAGTCATATAAGTTATAGTGCTATCCCTCACGTACACATACACAAACTCTTATACTAAAAGCCACCTGAAATTACAAGTACATTTTAGGGATTCAGCAATGTGCTGAAGGAAAATATAAGGACATTACTACACAAGGTTTTTAAGAACATGGTAAGCGAAAGGAAAATTATTATTTTGCTCGCCCAGACATTATTGACAGCAGCTTAATTTATTTTATAGGCTAAATCACTGTCTTTATATTTCCCTTGGGTGACATTCTACATCCTCCCATCTATCTAGAGGAAAAACACTTGATAAACCTGCAATTTACTTCAGCAGGTGAGAAATTACTTTAAAACACTGTGTAGACAAAATTGCTAAATTAAAGGTGTATTCCGGTTTTGCAATCTTCAGCATAGTTGACAACATGTTATCACTTGCTAGTAGTGATTGAATACCTAAAATGCCCTGTTTTCCTCCACTTCATCATAGTCAAGTGACATTTTCTGCTGTGTTGGTCCCCTGTCCCGATGACATCACGCCTTGCCCTGCTCACACATCCTCATCAGCGACCTTGCCTCTGAGGGCCGTGTTCTGTTCATTCTCCTAGACCTTCCCCTGTAGACTTGATGTTAGTAATGATGCTGTGTCTGAGGGCGGGGTTTTTCCAGCAGGGCTTCAAGCAGGCTTGGATCTGTAATGTTTGAGCTGGGAGGGGAAGGAGAGGCAGAGACCTGATACTACAGACACTCCCTGTGCGTCTTGTGCTGAGATGTAAACACAGGGCGCTGGTCACTGATCACAATAATGCTGGAGGAGTCAAAATGCCCTCAGAACTTCATCATCTGCCTTATATAATGCAGTAAGGTTCAATGTTGGTGTTAGTTATTATTTTTGGAAAACCCCTTTAAAACGATTAGCCCATTTCACACTTTTAGCTCTGGGACCTGCACCTATCTCTACAACGGGGCCCTCAAAGTAAAAAAAGGGGCGCACAGGACCAGCATGACCACCCTTTATTCACTTCTATGGGAATGCCAAAAATAGCCGAGTACCCACTTGGCTATTTCCGGAACACCATTAGAGGTGAACGGAGACGTGGCCACATTTGTGCAGTGCGCTCTCTATTTACTTTTATGGGAGTTCCAGAAATAGCCAAGAGTGCTTGCTCGGCTCATTTTGGAACGCCCATATAAGTGAATAGAGAGCATGCTCCATATGTGTGGTGCGCTCTCCTTCACTTTTGGGGTACTGTTCCAGAGATAAGTGTGGGTCCCAGATGTGACATTGGGGGCATATCCTAGCAATATGCCACCAATGCGTGAGATGGGCGAATCCCTTTAAATTTATCATTATATATGCTGGCATTGAACCCAAAAGACATGTATGTCTAATGGAAGTAAATACATTCGGATTTAAATGATCTTTATTTGAGGAGAACATTGACGCTTCAACATTGTAAATGTGATATCACAGCAGGTGTTATCCATGCCTAATATCTTATGTTTTGTCATCTGTCTCTACACAGTCCAAGTTTCACATTTTAGAGTTTGTACTCTATGAGAATTCATTTCTCATTGATTATGTTGTACTGTATATGCCATAGAAATTAATAAGCCAAATATATTATACCTTAAAGTGGAGTTTTAGTTTTAGGAAGAAACTGGACAACACATGGGATCCTTCTGCAAAAAAATTAACTGAGCACTACTTACCTAACTTACAAATCCCTCTTTGCCACTCTCCCGGCCAGGCTATGTTTACCCGGCTGCAGCAGTGACATCACATCAAAAACATGACCACTGCAGCCAATCACCGGCCTCAGCAGTGTATCAAAAAGGCCAGTTCATATTGCATATATGTATATTGCCTGCCTATTCAAACATTCTGTATTACATGTTCCCCCTCCAAATTTAAAGGAAATGTATCACCAATTTTTTTTCTACCAGTTTAGGGCTCTTTCACACTTGCGTTGTCCGGATCCGGCGTGTACTCCACTTGCCGGAATTACACGCCGGTTCCGGAAAAACGCAAGTGAACTGAAAGCATTTGAAGACGGATCCGTCTTCAAAATGCGTTTAGTGTTACTATGGCAGCCAGGACGCTATTAAAGTCCTGGTTGCCATAGTAGTAGTGCGGAGCGGGGCAGCGGTATACTTACAGTCCGCGCGGCTCCCGGGGCGCTCCAGAATGACGTCAGAGCGCCCCATGCTCATGGATCATGTGATCCATGCGATCACGTCATCCATGCGCATGGGGCGCCCTGACGTCACTCTGGAGCACCCCGGGAGCCGCACGGACGGTAAGTATACTGCTCCGCCGCTCCCCACTACACTTTACCATGGCTGCCAGGGCTTTAGCGTCCCGGCAGCCATGGTAACCATTCAGAAAAAGCTAAACGTCGGATCCGGCAATGCGCCGAAACGACGTTTAGCTTAAGGCCGGATCCGGATCAATGCCTTTCAATGGGCATTCATTCCGGATCCAGCCTTGCGGCAAGTGTTCAGGATTTTTGGCCGGAGCAAAAAGCGCAGCATGCTGCAGTATTTTCTCCGGCCAAAAAACGTTCCAGTCCTGAACTGAAGACATCCTGATGCATCCTGAACGGATTTCTCTCCATTCAGAATGCATTGGGATAATCCTGATCAGGATTCTTCCGGCATAGAGCCCCGACGACGGAACTCTATGCCGGAAGAAAAGAACGCAAGTGTGAAAGAGCCCTAAAACCAGATAGCAACACATCTCCTTTTCTTCTAATCTCTTTTTATTTTCTGATTGCAGATTTTTTTATTCTATTTCCTAAACATGATATGGGGGCAGCCCTCTTGTCTTAGCTGTTCTTAACAGCATTTAGACAGCATTAAGAAAATTGCTTTACGGCAGCCCCATGGTCCATAGACACAATGGTCAGGAGGGGACCCTATTGACTTGGGAGTCCTTTCTAGACATGCTCTGTGACCTGTGGAGAGGTCATTGTACAAGGAAAGAATAGATAAGCTTTGACAAATATAGATATTGACATGGAAAATTTAAAATAACAGCACCAAAAATTTGTTTAAAAATATGTTAAACATAAGAATGGGTTTTAAACAATAGGTCATTTCCTGATCACACATTTCCTTTAACCAACCCTTCTGGGGCTACCAAGCAGTGATGGACGAACATTGGCCGGGACGATTCGCGAACGCAATCAAATGTTCGCAGTTCGCGGCGGGCTCCATTCACTTTAATGGCAGGCGACCTGAAAAACCTTCAGGTCATATTTGCAGACACCAAATACTTACTAGAAGTGTACAAATCATCCCACAACATGGACAGTGGGGATCAATGGCAAAAATTCCCACCAAAAATATGTATTTTAATCAGGGGCCATTTTTATGCATCTTAAAGGGAAACTGTCAAAAATGTGCCCTGCTGGAGCCTAGAAAAATTTTATTTTAGACCACGGGAGTACAGGCATTCACTTTAGGCATTCATCGGACAGAAGACATCAAGTGATTATGTGGCTGGAGATATGTTAGACGGTCAATAGATATATCTATTTTATTGCAGGCCAGTGGACTACAGGCCCCAAAAATTATTCATTCACCGTACAAAAAACATCAAGTGATTATGTGGCTGGAGGTATATTAGTTGGTCATTGGATAACAATTTTAATGCAGGTCAGTGTAATACAGGCCCCAAAAAGTATTCATTCAACGTACAGAAAAGAACAAATGATTATGTGGCTGGAGGTATGTTAGACGGTCAATGGATATCAATTTTACTGCAGGCCAGTGTACTACAGGCCTCAAAAATGATTCATTCACCGTCCAGAAAAGAACAATTGATAATGTGGCTCAAGGTACATTAGGCGGTCACCGTATAACAATTTTACTGTTGGCCAGTTAGATTACAGGCCCCAAAAATTATGCATTCACCGTACAGAAAAGATCAAGTGATTATGTGGCTGGAGGTATATTAGACGGTCGATGGATATCAATTTTACTGCAGGCCAGTGGACTACAGGCCCCAAAAATTATTCATTCACCGTACAAAAAATATCAAGTGATTATGTGGCTGGAGGTATATTAGTCAGTCATTGGATAACAATTTTAATGAAGGCCAGTGTAGTACAGGCCCCAAAAAGTATTAATTCAACGTACAGAAAAGAACAAGAGATTATGTGGCTGTAGGTATGTTAGACGGTCAATGGATATCAATTTTACTGCAGGCCAGTGGACTACAGGCCCCAAAAATTATTAATTCACCTTACAGAATAGAACAATTGATAATGTGGTTGGAGGTACATTAGGCGGTCACCGTATAACAATTTTACTGTTGGCCAGTAAGATTTCAGGCCCCAAAAATTATGCATTCACCGGACAGAAAACATCAAGTGATTATGTGGCTGGAGGTATATTAGACGGCATTGGATATCAATTTTACTGCAGGCCAGTGTACTACAGGCCCCAAAAATTATTCATTCACCGGACAGAAAAGAACAATTGATAATGTGGCTCAAGGTACATTAGGCGGTCACCATATAACAATTTTACTGTTGGCCAGTTAGATTACGGGACCCAAAAATTATGCATTCACCGTACAGAAAAGATCAAGTGATTATGTGGCTGGAGGTATATTAGGCGGTCGATGGATATCAATTTTACTGCAGGCCAGTGGACTACAGGCCCCAAAAATTATTCATTCAACGTACAAAAAACATCAAGTGATTATGTGGCTGGAGGTATATTAGATGGTCATTGGATAATAATTTTAATGCAGGCCAGTGTAATACAGGCCCAAAAAAGTATTCATTCAACGTACAGAAAAGAACAAGTGCTTATGTGGCTGGAGGTATATTAGACGGTCATTGAATATCAATTTTACTGCAGGTCAGTATAAATACATGTCAAATACATATGTTTAAAAGAACTTGTGCTCGGCTCAGCTATCAGAAACGTATCGAGAACCTGATGACCATACCTATCTATCTCTAAAGCAGTAGAATTGTGCCGTAACTGCTGTAGGAAGAGAAACCTAAAGAGGGCCTCTCTTATACTGCCCATCCGAAAAAGTGGGAGGGAGGGTGGGTTAGCACTCGCCGCCGAGAACGCTGTCAGGGGGAGGGGAGTTTATATAAGGTAACCAGCTTCCCCTCCCACAAATACGGCAAATGCATTTGCCTCTCACTAAAAATATAAAATTGGATTAAAAACATGGCTAACGAAATCCCCCCAAATGCTAAAAGTTGAAATTCGATAACACATGGTCGTCACAAGTGTTGAATTCCTCCGTGGCCCCAAACATTAGGCATTCACCAGACAGAAAAGGCCTTTTATGCCGCTGTGTTTACATAAGACAGGGACTATTATTTGTTCTGGGTGGTGGCGGATATGTGTGGGCTGGCATGAGGAAATTCAATTAAATGTGGTCTTCACAGATGTTTAATTCCTCCAAGATCCATGCCTCATTCATTTTTAGAAATGTGAGGTAGTCCACACTGTCGTGAGCTAGGCGAGTGCGCTTATCGGTCACCATATCCCCTGCTGCGCTGAATGTCCTTTCGGACAGGACACTTGACGAGGGGCAAGCCATGAGTTCCATGGCAAATTTTGACAGCTCTGGTCAAGCCTGCACACCCAGTAGTCAAGGGGTTCCTCGCTTCTCAGAGTGTCCACATCGGCCGTTAACCAGATGTAGTCGGACACCTGTCGGTCTAGGAGTTCCCTGAGGCTGGATCCGGAGGGCGGCTGTCGATGGGTTGGCTGCAAGAATGATCTCATATCTGAAATGACCAACACATCTTCAAAACGCCCTCTACTTGCATGTGCTGTAGGATTTGTACCCACAACTGTTTATTTGTGGGTGGAAATTCCTCTACCAGCGCCCGCAACAGCAGAATGCAGCATCTCTCGAAGCAAGGCCTGGAAATGCTGCATTCTGACAGCCCTCTGTGATGCTGGTAACATGTCCACCATTTTGTGTTTGTACCGGGGGTCTAAATACGTTGCCACCCAGTACTGGTCCTTGCCCTTTATGCTTTTTATACAGGGGTCCCTCTTCAAACACTGGAGCATGAAGGTCATAATTTGCAGTAAATTGGAAGCAGTGGAGTGCCCTGGCTCCTGCTCATCTCCCAGGAGACTGTTATCCTCGGTCTCCTCCCCCCATGCTTGGACAACACCAGGTATCTCAGAAAAGTTTAAAACCTGCTCTTCTTGCTCCTCCACCCCCTCCCCCCCAGGCACCATCCTCCTCTGACTCCTCTTCAGACTCCTGCTGACTTGTCTCAGATGGAGTAGCCCCCCTGGGAATTCATTCAGCATTGTGACTTCCTCATCTTCCTGCTCCTGCTCCTCGACGGCTTGATCAATGACACGACGCAATGCATGCTCCAGAAAGAAGGCATAAGGTACAATGTCACTGATGGCGCCCTGGCTGCGACTGACTAGTTTGGTGATCTCATCAAATGGCCGCAGAAGTCTGCATGCGTCGCACATGAGCAGCCACTGGCGCTGTGAAAAAAAAAACAAGCTCCCCAGAACCTGTCCCGCTGTGGAGTTCCAGTGCGTCGGGCAGTCACAAATCAGACGTTTGATGGGCAAGTGGTGTGTAAGATCTTCTAAAATGGCCAGAGATTTTCCTGGCCTGCCGCAAGACGTCCTGGACCCCGGGGTATTTGGCAACAAATTGCTGCACGACTAAATTCGGGACGTTTGCCATGCAAGGCACGTGTGTCATTTTGCCCTGTTTCAGCGCGCTCAGCAGATTGACACCGTTGTCGTGCCCCACTTTACCAACTGTCAAATTGAGTGGGGTTAGCCACTGATCGGCTTGTGACCGCAGAGCTGGGGTTCTGGGGAGCTGGGGCGGTGCAGCAGAAGAGACTGTAGCAGTGGAAAAGGAGGAGTCAGCCAAGGAGGAGACGGAGGATGGAGTAGGAGGAGGAGAAGAAGAGGCAGGCCTGCATGCAATCTGTGCGGTAACACCAAATCCTCACGGGTGCCACAGGTTGCATGCTTGACAGCTGTCAAAAGGTTCACCCAGTGGGCAGTAAAAGTTATGTACCTTCCCTGCCCGTGTTTGCTAGACCACGTGTCTGTGGTCAGATGTATCTTGGCACAGACACTGTGTGCCAGAGATACATTCACTTGCCGCTGAACATGGCCATATAGCTCTGGGATGCCCTTCTGGGAGAAATATTTCCTTCCGGGGACCTTCCATTGCGGTGTGCCAATGGCAACACATTTTCTAAAGGCCTCCGAGTCCACCAGTTTATATGGCAGTAGTTGGCGGGCTAGCAGTTCCGACAAGCCGGCGGTCAGCGTTGGGCAAGAGGGTTATCCAGCTTCATCAACATTTTACGTTCGAACATTTGGGCCACGGAAGCCTGCCTTTTGCCAGATGAACGGGACGACGGCACGGTGGAAGGTGGAGTGGAGGACAAATGGAAGGAGAGAGGAGAAGAAGAAGAGGCAGAACGTGGAACAGCGGGAGTGTGGCTTGGTGGGTTCTGACGGTGTTGCTCCCACTGGGCTAGGTGATGGGAGGCCAGGTGCCTTCTTAAGGCGGTCGTCCCTAGGTGAGTGTTGTTGGGCTTACCGCGACTTATGCGTTGACAGCACAGGCTGCAGATGGCAACACTATTGTCAGCAGCTGACACGTTAAAAAAAGCCCACACTGCGGAACCATGTGCCGGCGTCCTGGGAGCGCCAGATGTGACCGCGCAGGGTGGATGGCTCGCTCCAGATACATTTGCAGTCTACTTTTTGCCTCCTGTGCACTGCGAGTTCTGCCTGCTTCTCCTCCTTCTCCTTCCTATCTGATGCTCCGTCTGTCCCTCTGAACTCCCCTCCTCTTCCTCTCTTGTGGGCACCCACGTGACGTCCATTGACACGTTATCATCGTCACCTTCACCACCACTGACATTAGAGATCTCGGAGTAGGCAGCAACAGCGGGGACCTCCCTCCTTGGGCTGATCTGGGTACTGTCGTCAGACCACTGGGTGGCGGCTGTTGCTACCTCTTCTTCCCCATCCGATGTCAAGAATTGCTGCGCATCAGTAATGTCTGTGACTCAAGTGGAGGGGCTATGTTGGTGGTGGTGTCTTTGGGGGTGCACACAGCAGAGAGTGAGGAGGGTGCGGATACAGAGGATGAGGAGGCTGCAGAAGCAGAAGGCTCAGTGAGCCACTCAAACTAACTCTGGTGCGTCCTTTGACGTAATCGCACACACCTTTTCCAACTTCCCTCTTAGGCTTTGGCCTGGTGCACCTGCCCAACCCCTACCACCCCTGCGGAATGGCCTGCTTCTTCCTCTGCCTTTCATTTTCAAAATGACCCTGTGACAAAGTCCCTATAGAAGAGCAGTATTTGTGGAAGCAGGTATATCGCAGGCCTCAATCAATATTTTGTGGAAGCCGGTATATCAATCCCCTTTATCAGTATTTTGTGGAAACAGGTATATAGAACCAATAATAAGTATTTGCTGGAAGCTGGTAAATCAAACCCCTTAATCAATATTTGGTGGAAGCTGGTGTATCACAGTTATTTGGTGGAAGCCGGTATATCAATACCCTCTATGAGTATTTTGTGGAAACAGGTATATAGAACCCAATATTGAGTATTTGCTGGAATTCGGTAAATCAAACCCCTTAATCAATATTTGTGGGAAGCTGGTGTATCGCAGGCCTCAATCAATATTTAGTGGAAGCCGGTATATCAATACCATGTATCAGTATTTTGTGGAAACAGGTATATAGAACCTAATAATGAGTATTTGCTGGAAGCTGGTATATCAAACCCCTTAATCGATATTTGGTGGAAGCTGGTGTATCGCAGGCCTCAATCTATATTTGGTGGAAGCTGGTGTACCACAAAAGCAAAAAAGCACCTAAAGGACTCTCATATTGTGAGAAACAATATTCTCTGGTCTTATGAAACCAAGATTGAACTTTTTGGTCTCAATTTGGACCATTGTGTTTGGAGGAAACCAGGCACAGCCCAATGCCTTCCCTAAAGTGGAGCATGGTGGTGTCATGCTATGTGGGTGGGTCATGCTTATGGGGGCGTTTTTCAATGGTTGTGACAGGGAGACTGGTCTGGGTTGAGAGATTAAAGTACAGATATTCTTAATGGAAACCTGGTCCAGAGTGTTCTGGACCTTAGACGGAGTAGAAGGTTTATCTTCCAAAAATACAATGACCCTAAGCATAAAGCCAAGACAACACAGGAGTAGCTTAGGTGCAGCTTTGTGAATGTCACTGAGTGACCCAGCCAGAGCCCTGACTTGAACCCAGTCAAACGTCTCTGGAGAATCCAGTGCACAAGAAAAAGGAAATTGCGGCACTCACCTTCGTGAGTGCCGCAATTTCCTTTTTCTTGTTCACTGGATTCTTGAAGATTTTGCCTGTCAATGCAGAGCACCACCGGATGATTCACTATATATGCTTTGGTTTGCATTTGTGACACTATCAGTATTAGACTGTTATGACATTTACGTAGTGCCACTCAAGCTTTTTCTACGTTATCAAACGTCTCTGGAGAGACCTGAAAATGGCTGTCCGACGGTCCCCATCCAACCTGACAGAACTTGAGAGGATCTATAGAGAAGAATGGCATACAATCCCCAAATATAGATGCGAAAACCTTGTGGCATCATACCAAAGATGACTGGAGGCTGTAATCACTGCCAAAGAGGCTTCAAGTCCTGACAAATGTCTGAATATTTATGCCAATGACATAGTTTATCTTTTCCTTTTCAATAAATTAGCAAAGAGTTCAAACATTTCATTTTCACTTTCTCATTATGGGAGATTGAGTGCAGATTGATGGGGAAAAACTTGCAGTTTTATTTTAGTACAAGGCCACAACATAACAAAATGTGAAAAAAAAGTGAGAGGGTCTTTAGACTTTCCGAATTCACTGTATGTCTTTCTTGTACACAAGTAGCCAAAATCGTACACGATACTCCATGTGTGGTCTGACTAGTGATTTGTAAAGTGGCAGGACTATGTTCTCATCATGGGCATCTATGCCCCTTTTGATGCAACCCATTTTTGGCCTTGGCAGCAGCTTCCTGACACTGGTTTCTACAGTTAAGCTTCAGTCCACTAAAATGCCTAAGTCCTGTTTCATGTCAGTGTTACCCAGTGTGTTACCATTTAGTATGTACGGGTGACTTGCATTCTTCCTTCCCATGTGTATAACCTTACATTTGTCAGTGTTAAACCTCATCTGCCACTTATCTGCCCAAGACTGCAATCTATCCAGGTTTATCTGTAGCAGTACCTGTATACTGTTTTCTTTTGTAATAATTACTTTACATAGTTTGGTATTATCTGCGAAAATTAACATTTTACCTACAATTGGTATTGTTGATATCTAGTGGAAAAAAAACTCTAGAGTTAGGCTTAATGCACACGAACGTGTCCGCTCTGTGGCTGTATTGCGGACCTCATTTGCGGACCCACAATACACGGGCACCGTTCCGTGTGCATTCCACATCACGGATGCGGACCCATTCACTTCAATGGGTCCGCAAATCCGGACATGCGGAATGGTGCATAATGGAAGCACGGAACGGAACCCTACGGAAGCATTACGGAGTGCTTCCGTGGGGGTTTGTCCCGTACTTCCGTTCCGCAAAAAGATAGAGCATGTCCTATCTTTTTGCGGGAACGGCCGGATCGCGGACCCATTAAAGTGAATGGGTCCGTGATCCACTGCGGCTGCCCCACGGTGGGTGTTCACATATTGCGGCCCGCAATTTGCGGGCCGCTGCATGGCCACAGGGCACACACATTCATGTGCAAGAGGCCTTAGACTTACTATCTATTAAACAAGTTGAACAAAAGGGATTCTTGAGACATGCTGTTATATAGCTGGCTACTCTTTTGAATATCCACATTTCTACAACCTTCTAGTCACCTGTTAATTTTTCTCTTTAAAAACCACATTATCTGCACAAACTTTTATCCAATAAATACACCTGTATGAAGAGAATAAGTAGGGTTACAAAACTCTACTTGTCATTTGATCCACTAGTAATGGAAGATTCAATAAATTAACTGTATCTGTACCTGTGAATTTTAGATCAAGGTGTTATCATTGATCAAATAAAATTAACCCCATAAGGACCCATGATTGTACAGTACAGACCAAAAGTTTGGACACACCTTCTCATTCAAAGAGTTTTCTTTATTTTCATGACTATGAAAATTGTAGATTCACACTGCATCAAAACTATGAATTAACACATGGAATTATATACATAACAAAAAAGTGTGAAACAACTGAAAATATGTCATATTCTAGGTTCTTCAAAGTAGCCACCTTTTGCTTTGATTACTGCTTTGCACACTCTTGGCATTCTCTTGATGAGCTTCAAGAGGTAGTCACCTGAAATGGTCTTCCAACAGTCTTGAAGGAGTTCCTAGAGATGCTTAACACTTGTTGGCCCTTTTGCCTTCACTCTGCAGTCCAGCTCACCCCAAACCATCTCGATTGGGTTCAGGTCTGACTGTGGAGGCCAGGTCATCTGGCGCAGCACCCCATCACTCTCCTTCATGGTCAAATAGCCCTTACACAGTCTAGAGGTGTGTTTGGGGTCATTGTCCTGTTGAAAAATAAATGATGGTCCAACTAAACGCAAACCAGATGGAATAGTAAGCCGCTGCAAGATGCTGTGGTAGCCATGCTGGTTCAGTATGCCTTCAATTTTGAATAAATCCCCAACAGTGTCACCAGCAAAGCACCCCCACACCATCACACCTCCTCCTCTATGCTTCACGGTGGGAACCAGGCATGTAGAGTCCACCCGTTCACCTTTTCTGCGTCGCACAAAGACACGGTGGTTGGAACCAAAGATCTCAAATTTGGACTCATCAGACCAAAGCACAGATTTCCACTGGTCTAATGTCCATTCCTTGTGTTCTTTAGCCCAAACAAGTCTCTTCTGCTTGTTGCCTGTCCTTAGCAGTGGTTTCCTAGCAGATATTCTACCATGAAGGCCTGATTCACACAGTCTCCTCTTAACAGTTGTTCTAGAGATGTGTCTGCTGCTAGAACTCTGTGTGGCATTGACTTGGTCTCTAATCTGAGCTGCTGTTAACCTGCGATTTCTGAGGCTGGTGACTCGGATGAACTTATCCTCTGCAGCAGAGGTGACTCTTGGTCTTCCTTTCCTGGGGCGGTCCGCATGTGAGCCAGTTTCTTTGTAGTGCTTGATGGTTTTTGTGACTGCACTTGGGGACACTTTCAAAGTTTTCCCAATTTTTCGGACTGACTGACCTTCATTTCTTAAAGTAATGATGGCCACTAGTTTTTCTTTACTTAGCTGCTTTTTTCTTGCCATAATACAAACTCTAACAGTCTATTCAGTAGGACTATCAGCTGTGTATCCACCTCACTTCTCCACAACGCAACTGATGGTCCCAACCCCATTTATAAGGCAAGAAAAACCCACTTATTAAACCTGACAGGGCACACATGTGAAGTGAAAACCATTTCAGGTGACTACCTCTTAAAGCTCATCAAGAGAATGCCAAGAGTGTGCAAAGCAGTAATCAAAGCAAAAGGTGGCTACTTTGAAGAACCTAGAATATGACATATTTTCAGTTGTTTCACACTTCTTTGTTATGTATATAATTCCACATGTGTTAATTCATAGTTTTGATCCCTTCAGTGTGAATCTACAATTTTCATAGTCATGAAAATAAAGAAAACTCTTTGAATGAGAAGGTGTGTCCAAACTTTTGGTCTGTACTGTACATGTACATCATATCTGGCCAGGACATCGTAATATTGCTCTAACTTCGTCTTTTAGAATATTCGTAATATTCTAAAAGACGAAGTTAGAGCAATATTAAGAACATTTGCAAAAGTCGAAATTGCGATGCGAGTAATATAACACGAAATAATCGCATGAAGATTTCAACTTAGCACTGCTATATTCCATATTCTAGCCTAGTATGGAATATAGCAGTGCTAACTTAGCACAGCTATATTCCATATTAGGCTAGAATATGGAATATAGCAGTGCTAAATTGAAATCTTCATGCGATTATTTCGTGTTATATTACTCGCATCGCAATTTGCGAAATTTCGTAAAATACACATATAGATTAGATTGTAATTTAGCTAATATGGAATATAGCAGTAAGTTGAAAACGCCACTGACTGGAGCAGCCAGGAAGCCAGGAATCCAAAGGACAGGTAAGGAGAACTTTAGAGAAGTGGGAAAGAAAAAAATAATAATAATAAAATAAAAAAAAACGAATATTCGAATTCGCGAATATATAGAACGATATTCTAAATATTCGCGAAATCTCGAAATTGCGATATTCGAGAAAAAAATTCGCAATTCGAATATTCGCGCTCAACACTACTAATGTCCCAAAAAATAAAAATATAATTTACAAAATGATCCAAACATGAAGTAGACATATGAGAAATGTAAAGTAATAATTATTTTAGGAGGTATCACTATCTGTTTTAAAAGAAGAGAAATAGAAATTTTGAAAATTGCAAATTTGGTATTTTTTATAAATAAAAATGACATATTTTGACTCAAATTTACCACTGTCATAAAGTACAATAAGTGACGAGAAAACAATCTCAGAATGGCCTGGATAAGTAAAAGCGTTTTAAAGTTATTACCACATAAAATGACACATGTCAGATTTGCAAAAAATGGCCTGGTGCTTAAGGTGAAAAATGGCTGGGTCCGGAAGGGGTTAAGTTAAAACAGAGTTGCTACCTTGTTTTGAAACCTGCACAAGTTAACTATAAAGTGACTGAACCAAATCATAGTTTCACAAAAAAGTATTGCACATTATAAAATTTTTATATACAGTATAATTCTACTCCCACCAAGCCTTATAAAAAATTGACAGGGAGTGGGAGAATTTTGACCCCATTAGGGTGCCTTCTGTCTGTAAACAGGCACTATTATTCAAATAGAAATAATAATATAATTGTATTTCAGGAGATATGTAGCCATAAGAATAACACAACAGAAATGTTTCGCTGCTGTATCCTTAGCAACAGTAACATTAAACGCGGAATGTGGAATATGGTTTATGTTTTATGGTAGTGTGGATTATAATATTATTATTATACTATCTTGTCACTGTATGCAGTAAATGTGAGGACATGCTCCGGTGACAAGAGGAATGGTAACATCTAATTGTAAATTTATTCATAAATACCCAGCAGGAATAAATGAGGAACAGCATACCACAGAATCCTAAGGAAAGGGGCTCCCAAACTGCGATTTCATTAGGAATAAAAAGATTTACAAAGGTCAAAATATGTTAGAAAAGGCTGACTGTTCCTCTTAAGATTGGTCTACATTCCCTAATGCACGGCCATAATAATAAGTCAATCAGTGCTGGTTTAAAGATCATTCCTCCCCCATTAAGTTTACATTACGTTGAGAACGAGCACTGATTTTCTTCCTGATCAGTGGACCATGAAAAAAAGCCTTTAGAATATGTTCATATTTGGCAACTTTTTTGCAGGAACTATTGTGACTGTCCCATTCAGCTCATTTAAGGTTTGAAGAAATTCATTGCATCTTACTCCATTTATATGCATTAAATATAGATTTCCGTTGGCTATGTAAACTGGTAGCTTTCCAAAATGTTACATTTAGATATTTCCTAATATTTTACATGGACATACCTCTAAATTCGGGATGCGGTTGTATGCTCAACTTAGCCAAACATTTTCTTTGTTCATCTTTAATTTCCAGATGTAGTTTACATTCTGGGTGAAAACCATGAACCTTAAGAACAAAGAGAGAACTAAATGTAAGTTACGCAATACCAACAACTGAACACATTGTACATTGCCGTGCATAGATGATAACATACACATCGACATTTATAGACAATACTCGTTATGAACATATCCACCACTAGGGGGGGTTCTGGTAAAACATCCACTTCATTCCATCAGCGTAATACATAGTCCAGCATGGTATACAGTGTGCTAGAATTGCTTACATGTTTCGGATTAATATGCCCTTAGTGTAGCTACCAGCTAGCAGAAACACAAACACAACAACCACCATTTTGGGTCACCTGACTAGTCATGGCATGGGACTTTACAAAATTCCATAAGGATGAAAAACAATTGAATACAGTTGGAATGTTACAATGTTACACCGAATATGACCTGTTTATAAATAACGACAAGCACACACTAACAGAAGGATGCAAGCTATACAAATTCTGTCTGCCACTAGTAGCAATAAATCCTGGGGTCAGTTTAACTCTTCTAGCTGTAAATGTGATACCCCAGAGTTGCATTACCATTTATTCAAGCTGCTACTGTCTTTGATGGCTACCAATAATGTCATCTATGTATTTGTTCCAGTGTTCCAGGTCCTTCTACATTGTGGATTCCATATCTTGTTATGACACTGTTTTGTATGTGTAATGTGCCTGATTCGGATACATGGCAGAGAGAGCTTTAGATAGTATGGAACTTACTATTCCATTCTCCCCCTTTTGGGCAGAAGTGGGCCTGTCCTTTCCTACCAAAGGGAGCAGGTGCAGTTCTAGTTGATTCCAGTCTAGTCTAGACAGTGGAGCTGCAAAGACGTACCATGATGTAGCAGTGAGGGGAACGTTCCCCCTCCTGCACTAGGAGTCTCTCCAGAGGGAAGCAGCTCATAGAGCATAGAGTGTCACGAGGCGGTCAATAGTCAAAAGCACCCCACTCCAGAGCTACCAGAACAGTCCCAGAGTTCAGCTTTCAGAATAGAGCCAAGTTTAGCACAGCAGAGAGAGAAAGCAGAGTACTTAAGTTTGACTGCCAGTTTATTCCAAAACCTGCTGGAACTAAGAGAAACACCAATTCTTGCACGGATGCAAGTTGATTCAAGTAAAGCTGTTGAAATTTATAAAGGTCTGGACTCGATTTATTCTCCACCTCCACCGTTACTCTTACCTTTTATTGCTTCGGATCCAAGCCCTAGGGAGCGACAGTATCCATGTAGGAGCACCGTGACACACACTGTTAAGGGACTGTTAAGGACGCACCGCACACACAGTGGAGGTGAAAAAGCGAGGTGAAGAAACAAGGTAAAACTACAGTTGCCTGACATTTTTATGATCGGGACCATCAGGTGGCAGGTTCTGGAGATAGTAAATGGAGACAATGAAGAGGAGAACAGTAGGAGATTGTTACAAAGGGAGACCTTTGGATAGTGAAACTGCAGTCTTTAATACCTAAAGGGTTAAATGAAATTTGTAGCTTTAGTGCATTTATATGATTGATCAGTTTCATGTTTTAGGGTTAGTTATGGCTATGTATTTTGTATAAAGGATATGGTGTGTATATATGTATCAGCTGTTGGTGCTATAAATACCCCACCTTCCTCTATACCTGCACGCATGAGTAAGGGGGAGTGTTCTCCCGAAACGTCACGTGGAGGGGCGGAGGTGTGAACGATGTCTGTCTCCGCGTCCCTCATGATGTACTTTTTTATATTGGAATGAAGTAAAGAAATAAAAGAAACAAAACGTTTTGTACCAGCGACTTGTGAGTATGACTTCTTTTTTTTTTTTTTTTTTATTTTAAAGTTTTATTTTACTTTCGGTAAAACATACATTGAAACAGCACGCCAACAGAGGCGTAAAAGGGTACCATACACATCATCATAGAGGCACAATATTGTACACAACAGGTTTAGGATAAGATCCTTACAGAAAAGGCAAGAGTTACTCCATAAGCACAGCTAGCATTCCATAGATTAGTGCATAAAAAAAAAAAAAACAGTATCGAGGCATGGCTGCATAGAGGGATTGTCAATGCAATTAGAGAGAGAGAGAAAAGCCCAAAGTAGTCTGACACAACTTAGTGAACTCAATACCGCCCTATATGTGGATAGGTCTTAATCGGCTCGCAGCCGGGAGGGGATGTACATCTCTCTCTACCAGTAATTTACCAAGCAGAACTGGTCAGAATTTAAATAAATAGACACATTCGCGTAGCTAATAGGACCGGGTCGTAAAGGAGGCCATATGATGGTATGGGGTAGACTAATGCTTAGGAAATCTGTACTCCGCCCAGGGGGCCCACTTTCTCAGGAACATTGGGTGAGACCGTGACTCCCAAGAGGCCATTTCCTCAAAGCGGTAAATTTGGTCTACTTTATGTCTCCATTGCTCCATCGAGGGTAAGGTAGCTTGTAGCCAATGCTTAGGAACCAAGAGACGGGCTGCCAATAAAAGTTCCTTGAAGAGGAACGTGGGAGGGGGCGATTTGTCATCATTAAAAAGAGAGAGCAAAGCACCATAGGGGGATAAGGCAATTTTTGAGGAGCAAATTAGATTACCGATCCGGAAAATTTCCGCCCACCATTTGTTGATGCTCGTGCACGCCCACCATATGTGTAAGAAAGTACCTTTCTCCTCTTGACATCTCCAGCACATTGTAGACGTAGCTCTGGAGAAGTGCGAGGATTTAACCGGGGTGATATACCATTGTGAGAGGATTTTGTATCCATTCTCCTGTGCTCTAACACATCTAGAGGATTTGTGCGGAGTCTCGAATAATGTAGGCAAAATTTGAAGAGGGAGATTAACTCCTGTCTCCTGCTCCCAGGATCGAATGAAAGCTGGCTTAACAATTAGGGGGGGAGATCTTAGTTTGTTATATATAAGAGAAATAGGTTTTTTAGGAGGGTTAGGGCTAGTTATTAAAGCCTCAAACCATGTAAGTGGGCGAAGGAGTTCACCGTTCGTGTTGTTCTTATTAACAAACGAATTGATAAGTGGGATGAGGTTAAAATCACATGGTTGTGGGTTGAGAAGAGTATTAATGGTATCATTTGTTGGGGCCAGGCCCTGGGGTTCTAGAAGAAGGGATATTGGCATGGAGGAAGAACCAACTAGTTTAGAGGAGGAGCTTCTAGGCCCGCTCGTGAATGAACCTAATATATCACTAATCGTGACCAGTGGGGACGGGAAGGGAATTGAGCAGTGGGAGAGATTCCACCATTTCCATGCTTCCACTGTGGCCCTAATAATCGGGAAAGGTTGCAAGTTAGTTTGAGGGGGTACTCTATGACCCAGACATAGGGCTCGAGCAGGTTGACCCATAATGCTCCGTTCCATAGCCACCCAGGACTTGCTGTCAGAGTTTCTCAACCAGTCAATGGTTCGGGACATAAGGATAGCCTTCCCATATAGTTCAGGGTCTGGCAGTCCTATGCCACCAGAAGAGCGTGACCTAGATAAAAATGAGTAGGATATTCTCGCTCTCCTACCATTCCATACGAACATTCTGAACTTTTGTTTCAGGGCCGAGTAATAAGACTTTGGGATGGGAATTGGGAGTACTTGTTGGAGGTATGTGAGACGAGGGATAATAAGAGCAGATAGGATATTTTTCCTTCCAAACCAGGAAAGGGTTGGTGCTGATTTAGTGAGTTTTTCCAAAGCTAAGAATAGAGCAGCCTTCAAGGGGACATAATTAAGTTTGAAAAGGTCTGTGTCACGACTGTGACTGATCCAGACAGGTCTGGGAGGAGAAGGTCGCAGCGACTTGCTACTCGCGATAGCTTGTGAGTTTGCTCTGTGGTTCAGGGTATGTCATCAGGGTTTTGCCTTGTGAACCTTTTTGTCCTGACTGGGAGTTTGTAGGCATCCTTCTCAGGTGAGTCCTGTCTGCCACTCCCAGCTACTATATTAGTTTCAGTTTCACTTGCAGTCATTGCCAGATATAGTCCTTATTTCCAGTGCTATTCTGACCTTTGAAGGAGATCGTTTGATGGTATTGCTGTGGAGCTCTCGTCTGGTGTGGACTGTCGTTATTGGGATCACCTTCTCTGCTCGTGACTGGATAAGTCTATCTATGTTTGATTGTTTGTTTGTTTGTTGCTGTCTTCCCCTGTTGTTCTCCTAGACGTGAGTGATGGTGACTAGTGCTCCCATCTGCCTTTCCCCAGTCTAGTCTTGTTAGGGTGACTGAGGGTTTAGGCATCCTGCTCGCCGCACGGGTTCACACCCCGTCTAGGGTATCAGGGCAGACAGGTGCCAGCTTAGGGTTAGTCAGGGGTGACCGTTCTATTTCCCATCCGTAGATAAGGGTCCCCCTTCCCCTCCGTCTGGTGCGACACGACTGCTGTTGGGATAGCGGTCGTGACAGTATATCTGGCCATTTAAAAAAAAAAAAAAAGTGACATTTCTTTTTTTTTTTTTTGCTTGCTGTTTTGCTTTGTATTTTTCTGTTCCACTATGGATCCGGTTACGGCTTTGGCAAAACAATTACAGGGGTTATCCCTGGAAGTGGCAGGATTAAAAGCAACAGTGCAGCAGCAGCAGCAATCCTTGGGTTCCACCGTTGCTACGGGAAACCAAGGTACTCCTGAGCCAAAAGTGGTTTTACCTGATAGGTTCTCAGGAGGAAGAGACCAATTTGTAACCTTCAGAGAAGCTTGTAAATTGTTCTTCAGGTTACGCCCTAGGTCCTCCGGCGGTGAGGAACAACGGGTGGGCATTGTAATTTCGCTCCTGCAAGGAGATCCGCAGGCTTGGGCTTTCTCCCTACCATCAGACTCTCCGGCCTTACGATCAGTGGAGGAGTTTTTTAAAGCCCTGGGTCTCGTATATGATGACCCGGACAGGGTCTCACTGGCTGAGTCTAAGCTACGTAGACTTCGGCAAGAGAACCGGTCTGCTGAACTATATTGTTCCGAATTCCGTAGGTGGGCTACTGATACTTTATGGAACGACTCGGCCCTTAGGAGTCAGTTCTGCCAGGGGTTGTCTGAAAAATTAAAAGACGCGCTGGCGGTATACGAGGTCCCTGGGTCTCTTGAGGCTGCTATGTCTCTGTCCATAAGAATCGACAGACGACTCAGGGAGAGACTATTAAATTCTACAGAGGCCTCTATAGGGCAGGGATCGGTTTGTTATGATCCAGTCGAACCAATGCAAATTGGGGGCGCCACTAGACGGGTAAATCCTTCTAAGGTCCGCCGTAGGTCAGAGGTTTGTTTTCGTTGTGGGGGGAGGGGTCATTTTGTAAAGGTATGTCCCTCAGAACCCAAGAGACCACAAACAAGGGAGCCGGCGGAAAACTAGAGTCCCCAGATTGTGCGGAGGATAACAGTCTGGGCGTATTTCTTTCCTCCATACGCATGTCTCAGTTTTTGTTGTCCGCTACCGTTGAGGCGGGCAATAAGACTGAGATCTGTTCCGTCTTTTTGGACAGTGGGGCAGGGGTCAACTTGGTGGATTCACGGTTTGCTCAGGCTCTGGGTTTTACTCCGGAACCGGTACGCAGAACTATTCCTGTTTTTGCCATCGACTCCTCCCCTCTTACTCAGAGAGAGTTAACTCAGATCATCCATAACATCCATCTGCAGGTAGGGGACCTCCATAAAGAACATATCTCTTGTTATGTCCTGGACGGTCTTCCGGCTCCTATGGTATTGGGGCTTCCCTGGCTGGTGACCCACAATCCAGTGGTGGATTGGCAGGCCGGGGAGATTGTGGAGTGGAGTGAACATTGTAAGGACAACTGCTTGAGTAGTAGGTTCTCTACACTCTCTGTAACATCTCTACCTGCCTTTCTGTCAGATTTTATGGATGTGTTTTCTGAGAAGGGTTGTCAGGGGTTACCACCTCATCGTCCATATGATTGCCCGATTAATCTTGTACCTGGGGCAAAACTACCTAAAACCCGGTTATACAATCTTTCCGGCCCGGAGAGGAAGGCTATGAAAGATTATATTTCGGAGAGTTTGGCTAAGGGACACATCAGACCCTCTTCTTCACCCGTGGCTGCAGGTTTCTTTTTTGTTAAAAAGAAAGATGGGGGCCTGCGTCCTTGCCTGGATTTCCGGGAATTAAACCGGATAACTATCCGAGATCCCTATCCTCTTCCTCTCATTCCCGACCTCTTTAATCAGGTTGCTGGTGCTAAATGGTTCTCTAAAATGGATCTCAGAGGAGCCTATAACCTGGTTCGCATCAAAGAGGGGGATGAGTGGAAGACGGCTTTTAATACTCCAGAAGGGCATTATGAAAATCTGGTCATGCCATTTGGTCTTACTAATGCGCCTGCGGTGTTCCAACATTTTGTCAACGATATTTTTAGTCACCTTATCGGGAGATTTGTTGTGATATATCTTGATGACATCCTGGTCTATTCTCCGGATTTGGAGACACATAAGATCCATGTGAGACAAGTGCTGCAGATATTAAGGGCCAACAAATTGTTTGCTAAATTAGAGAAATGTGTGTTCGCCGTAAAAGAACTGCAATTTCTGGGGTATGTGTTGTCAGATTCAGGTTTCCGCATGGATCCAGAGAAAGTCCGGGCGATTATGGACTGGGATCTGCCTGAGAACCTGAAGGCATTGCAACGTTTCCTGGGGTTTGCCAATTTTTATAGAAAGTTTATAAAGAACTATTCCTTGGTGGTCAAACCACTGACTGACATGACCCGAAAGGGATCCGATTTTTCCAAATGGTCACATGCAGCCAAAACTGCCTTTACATCTCTGAAGGAGAGATTCACCTCGGCCCCTATTCTCGTACAGCCAGATGTCTCGCTTCCTTTTATTGTAGAGGTTGATGCATCAGAGGTGGGGGTGGGAGCGGTACTTTCTCAGGGCCCGTCCCCTGGTGAATGGCGTCCGTGTGCTTTCTTTTCGAAGAAATTGTCTACTGCAGAAAGGAACTATGATATTGGCAACAGGGAACTTTTGGCTATTAAGTTGGCCTTTGAGGAGTGGCGTCATTTTTTGGAGGGGGCGGTTCATCCCGTCACAGTGATTACTGATCACAAAAACTTATTATATCTGGAGTCTGCTAAACGTCTCAACCCTAGACAGGCTCGGTGGTCGTTATTTTTTACTAGGTTTAATTTTGTAATAACCTATCGCCCGGGGGCAAAAAATACTAAGGCGGATGCATTGTCTCGAAGTTTTCCTGGAGGGGGTGATGTTGAGGTACCAGAGCCTATTTTGCAAAAGGGGGTGGTGGTCTCTGCATTACACTCAGGTTTAGAGGGGAGGGTGTTGGAAGCTCAGGGGGACGCCCCGGCCTCCTGCCCCTCGGGTAAACTGTTTGTGCCAGAAAATTTACGCCTGGAGATACTAAAAGAACACCATAACTCCACACTGGCAGGACACCCGGGTAGTAAGGCAACCTCTGAATTAGTGTCTCGTCGGTTCTGGTGGCCTAAGTGGCGCCAGGAGGTGTTTAATTTTGTGTCTGCATGTGCTACCTGTGCTCGTTCTAAGGTAGATCATACTCGTCCAGCAGGGCGTCTTTTACCTCTGGCCATCCCCAACAGGCCTTGGACGCACCTATCAATGGATTTCATTACGGATCTACCAGTATCAGCTGGGAAGACTGTTATTCTTGTAGTTGTTGACAGATTCAGTAAAATGGTGCACTTTATTGCTCTTACCGCATTGCCTAATGCTAATACACTGGCTCAGGTTTTTATTGACCACATCGTGAAGCTTCACGGGGTCCCTTCCGATATTGTTTCGGATCGTGGTACCCAATTTGTTTCTAAATTTTGGAAAGCTTTTTGTTCTCGTTTAGGGGTTCATCTGTCGTTTTCTTCATCTTTCCATCCACAGTCCAACGGTCAGACTGAACGTACCAATCAAAACCTAGAGACATATTTGAGATGCTTTGTTTCCGAAAATCAGGAGGAATGGTCATCTTATTTACCGTTA
Organism: Bufo gargarizans; assembly: GCF_014858855.1. Taxonomy (NCBI): domain Eukaryota; kingdom Metazoa; phylum Chordata; class Amphibia; order Anura; family Bufonidae; genus Bufo; species Bufo gargarizans. The sequence continues at coordinate 420,802,095 of NC_058084.1, forward strand.
GCCGAGTTTGCCATTAATAATCGTCGTCAAGAATCCACAGATAAGTCACCATTTTTTGGTGCGTATGGTTTCCATCCTCAGTTTTGTACGTTTAGTGAGGGGGGGCCGTCTGGGATTCCCGAGGAGGAACGATTTGCATCTTCACTTTCATCAGTGTGGCAGAGTGTGCAAGAAAGTTTGAAGAGAATTGGTGGTAGATACAAACGTGCGGCTGATAAGAAGCGCTCTGAAGGTCCGGACCTTGGGGTGAATGACTTGGTGTGGTTGTCTACCAGAAATATCAAGCTGAAGGTTCCCTCGTGGAAATTAGGTCCGAGATTTATTGGTCCTTATAGGGTAATTAAGGTCATTAACCCGGTGGCTTTTCGTCTGGAGCTACCTCAGACTCTAAGGATCCATAATGTCTTCCACAGATCTCTGCTTAAGAGATATGTAGAACCTCCTGAACCATTGCCACTACCGCCTCCACCGGTGGTTGTTGATGGCAGTCTTGAGTTTCAGGTAGAAAAGATTGTTGATTCACGATATGTTCGCCGCTCTCTTCAGTACCTGGTGCACTGGAGAGGTTATGGTCCCGAAGAGAGAATGTGGGTGCCAGCATCAGAGATAAAGGCGGACAGACTTATTCGTGCTTTTCATAGGTCCCATCCGGAGAGGCCGGGTCTTGAGGGTCCGGTGGCCCCTCGTAGAAAGGGGGGTACTGTCACGACTGTGACTGATCCAGACAGGTCTGGGAGGAGAAGGTCGCAGCGACTTGCTACTCGCGATAGCTTGTGAGTTTGCTCTGTGGTTCAGGGTATGTCATCAGGGTTTTGCCTTGTGAACCTTTTTGTCCTGACTGGGAGTTTGTAGGCATCCTTCTCAGGTGAGTCCTGTCTGCCACTCCCAGCTACTATATTAGTTTCAGTTTCACTTGCAGTCATTGCCAGATATAGTCCTTATTTCCAGTGCTATTCTGACCTTTGAAGGAGATCGTTTGATGGTATTGCTGTGGAGCTCTCGTCTGGTGTGGACTGTCGTTATTGGGATCACCTTCTCTGCTCGTGACTGGATAAGTCTATCTATGTTTGATTGTTTGTTTGTTTGTTGCTGTCTTCCCCTGTTGTTCTCCTAGACGTGAGTGATGGTGACTAGTGCTCCCATCTGCCTTTCCCCAGTCTAGTCTTGTTAGGGTGACTGAGGGTTTAGGCATCCTGCTCGCCGCACGGGTTCACACCCCGTCTAGGGTATCAGGGCAGACAGGTGCCAGCTTAGGGTTAGTCAGGGGTGACCGTTCTATTTCCCATCCGTAGATAAGGGTCCCCCTTCCCCTCCGTCTGGTGCGACACGACTGCTGTTGGGATAGCGGTCGTAACAGTCTGAGATGTTGGGGCTAATTTTCACTCCTAGGTAGGTGATAGTTGGGGAGGACCAATTAAAGTGAGAATCCTTCATTAAGGAGAGTTTGAGTCGTGGCGAAACGCCCGTAGAAATTACGGTGGATTTGTTTTCGTTGATCTTAAAGTTAGAAACTAGGCTGTAGTTCTTTAAATGTTCCTGGATTAGAGGGAGGGAAGTCTCAGGGTTTGATGTCATAATCATGACATCGTCTGCAAATGCAGCGATCTTGTGGGTCCTACCTCCTAGAGACAGGCCTTTAACCTCAGTATCCATTCTGAGTCTAGATAAAAGGGGTTCCATGGCCAGGATGAATAACAGAGGGGACAGTGGGCAACCTTGTCGAGTTCCGTTTTGGATCCGAAAGGGAGATGATAGGTCACCGTTGACCATCACGCGGGCGGAAGCTTGGTCGTACATAGCAAATACAGCCTTGATATATGGATCAGGTAGGCCAAAGAAGGTTAGGACGTGTCGCAGATAATTCCAATTTATGCGGTCAAACGCTTTTTCGGCGTCAGTGCTAAGAAGTAAAAGGGGAGTAGAGGTATGTCTGGCATAGCAGAGAGCGTTGATGACTCTAGTTGTGTTATCTCTACCTTCTCTGTTGCGCACAAAGCCCACCTGATCCATATGCACCAGCAGAGGGAGAAGGACTGCAAGGCGGTTGGCCAATAGTTTCGCGAGTATTTTAAGATCAATATTCAGGAGAGAAATTGGCCTATAGTTTGCACATTGCTTGGAGTCCTTCCCCTCCTTTGGAATCAAGGCTACATGAGCAGACGTCATATCCCTAGACAAGGGGACGCCCTGCAGAGATTGGTTGCAGACCGTAAGGAGATGTGGCAGAAGCTGTTTTTTAAAAGTTTTATAGTAAAACGCCGGTAGGCCATCTGGGCCCGGACTCTTCCCCTGGGGCATTTGGGATAGGGCAAGGGAGATCTCGTCCATGGTAAATGGAGCTTCCAGCGATTGCTTTTGATCTACCGATAGCGCTGGGCAGGTGGTAGACTTAAGATAAGCCTCCACTAATGTGGAGTGAGATGTTGGGAGAACGGTAGTGGGAAGGTTGTACAAGGCTTCATAGAAGTCCCTAAATTGTTTAGCAATCTTGAAATAGTCAAATACCGGGTCACCCTTAGGGGAGGACAGTTGGTGAATATGATTGTCTGCTCTTCTAGATTTAATTCTATTCATCAGAAATTTTGTGGCCTTATCCTCGTGAGCAAAAAACTTATACTGGGAGTTGAGGTAGTATTTGGCTGAATTATTGTTTAACAGGGCTTTCAATTCGGCCCGTGCCTTAGAGAGCTCTTGGAGATGGGAGTCAGAAGGGGTAATCTTGTGGGTGGATTCTAATTTGTTAACCTTAGAGAGAAGATTATTAATATTACTCTCCCTGGTTTTCTTTAGATGCGATCCTAAGCTAATAAGTTCGCCTCTGACGAAAGGTTTATGGGCATCCCAGACGGTTTGGGGCGAGATTTCTGGTAAAGAGTTCAATTTAAAGTATTCGTCTAGTAGAGACGCAATTTTCTTTATGGAGTCTGGGTTCCCTAGGATGAATTCATTTAGTCTCCAATTAAAGTTCTTTGGTTTGCGAGTGGGGGAGGAGAGCTTCATAAAAATTGGGGCATGGTCAGATAGATGTATGGATCCTATTTTGGCCATTGGGCATAACTGAAGGTGCTCTTTTGAAATAAAAAGGTAGTCAATTCGATGATAATTATTATGGACATGGGAATAGAAGGTATAGTCTAGGGTGTTAGGGTTATGAGTACGCCAGACGTCTATTAAGTGGAGATCCCAGAGAGTGTTTTTAATAAGCTTCAGGGAGCTTTTTGAGTGGGAGGTTTTCCTTGCTGATGAATCTATCTCGGGATTCAAAGCTATGTTGAGATCCCCACCCAGTATCACAATTCCTTCCTTGAAAGACTTAATAATCGGGGATATGGACGACAACCAACTAGCCTGTTTGGTATTAGGGGCGTATAAGTTTATAAAGGTATATTTCTGAATCCCAATACTCCCTTTAAGCATAATAAACCTGCCCTCAGGGTCTTGTATATGGTTAATGTATTTGAAAGGCACTTTCCTCTTGAATCCTATACTCACTCCCCCAGACGAAGCAGAACACCCCCCACAATGGAACCAGAGTGGATAGTGAGAGAATTCCAGATTGGGGTAATGATTAAACCTGAAATGCGTCTCCTGGAGAAGTAGCACATCCGAGCCCTCTTTACGTAGGATAGTAAAAATCTGGCTTCTCTTAGAGGGTGAGTTAAAACCCTTCACATTATAGGAAGCTACATGAATGTCAGCCATGAGTTAAGTTTATTGTTTTCGGAAAGGCGCATAGTTTGCTAGTCCCCCAGGAGAGGACACTCACGATTTTAGATGAAACTACCCCATCTGGAAGAGGAGCCGGATCTGTCAGTACTGGAGTTTCCCTCAGAGGATTCAGATAGTTGTGTGCCAGGTACCTAGAACTGAACAAAGGGGAAGGGGAAAAGGGAGAAACAAAACATAAAACCATAAACGAACCAGTTGTGTGGGGTGACCCACCAGTATAAAGCATGGGGGAAAGAATTGGTCAATGACCGGTTAAACAAACCGTACTGCACATCAAATTGCAGCTTGAAAAAGATCCTATGTTACACTAAGCTACCATCGGGAATTCAACAGACAGGGGGAGTTAGCCCTGAACTCTTAGGAAAGCAAAAGGGTTAAGGGAGGAGGGAGAAGAGGGATTAAGGCATTAGGGATATGACACATAAGTTACAGAGGCAACACAGTAGTAAGCTGAACTCATTCCTGGATCTACGAGCAGAAATTAAAACTAGCTACTCATAAAATAGTAAAAGTCCCCTGAAAGGAAAGAGCCACTTATCTGGATAGATCACAGTGAGTCCAGCGAAAAAAAGAAAAAAAAAAAGAGGCGTCGTGCCTCTGAATAGGAGACCTGTGTTAGGATGCAACTGGAGATCAATCCTGAGACAGTCTCTTCGGTGTCAGCTGGCGGCTTCTCTTCCCCGCTTTGTGGTTCTTTGGAGTGTGTTGCAGGGCGAAGGCTTCCACCACCGGAACTTCAGGCATAGCACCCAGATCTTGGAATAAGTCCCAGTTCTCGATCTGCAGGGGCGGGATTTGTGGTGGTCATAAACCGCCTCAAGGTCGGCAAAAGTGGAGACGTTCATGCGACGACCTCCTTGAAGAAAGGAAAGTCCAAAAGGAAAGTTCCATTTATAAAGGATCCTGTTCGCTCTTAGCCATTCTGTCAGCGGCTTGAGGCATCTGCGTTTCCTTAAGGTGGAGGGAGCCAAATCCTGATAGATTGAGATCTGTGAGCCTTCAAATAGCATATCTTGTCTGTTTCTAGCAGCATCCTGGACTGCGGATTTCACTTGAAAGTTCAGGAACTTACAAATAACATCTCTAGGGGGATCTTCTGCTTTGGGTTTAGGACGCAATGCCCTGTGTGCTCTTTCCAGCACTATCTCCAGAGCAAACTCAGGGCCCAAGAGTGAGGAGCAGAGGGAGATGACTGCAGCTGGAACGTCACCAGGGAGCACGGTCTCAGGGATCCCTCTAATACGCAAGTTATTTCTGCGGCCTCTATTCTCTTGGTCTTCAAGGGCGTTTTGCATCTGGTTCAAGTAAGACCCGCATCTCTGGAATGCATTTGAGGTGGCTCTCTGGTAGTCCATCATCTGGACCTGCTGACTCTCCAGGGTCTCCACCCTGTCCCCTATATGGCGCATATCCTGGCGCATGGCTGCGAACTCGCTCAGGAGGGGTTCAAGGGCTTTACCCAGTGTATTCTTAAGGTACTGTCTGGTAATTGGGAGGGCTCCTCTACCTTGCGGCTCCTCGCCATCGCTTTCCTCTTCCGATCTCACCCTCTGGGATTGAGCGGAGGCCAATTTGGAATCACGGGCCACATATGAAGCGGCTGCTTTCTTCAAGAATTTATCCATATCCCCTCCTGCTACTTGACCTTTGTTAGAACTGGGGTGCTCCCCGGCTTTAGGGTTCCCGATCTTGACCATATTTCAAGCGGTATGCTTAAGATAGCTAGTGCAGTAACGGTTTATAGTGCAGAGCTCAGACACAGGCGACCATCATATGCCGGCGTAAGTTATACTATAATCTTCAATGAGCATTAATATTGCATTCTTTATCTAGGAAGTGGCGACACCCCTGCATGGGGTCCGTGTCTTTTATTTGCTGCAGGAGCTTGTCTCGATTGTAGCTGGGCACGGTAATTACTGTCAGTACAACTGATATTTTAAAATACCCGTTTCATTTGAGGCCGGCGGAGTGATACCTCCAGTGATACGGCTGGCAGGTCCTGTACCGCAGAAATGGTTATCGCTTGCAGCTGGGATGTTGGTGAAGTATGCTGCTGTCCCCTGGGAGAGGTTGCTCAAGGCACTCACCACTCCTGCGTTCTCTCCAGAAGGTAAGTCCTGAGTTGTCTTTGCCGGTCTCCTTTCTTCAGGCCAATCGCGGTAAACGGCCGGAACTTCTTTCGCCGGTCCCAGGCCTTCTCTCGCCGGCTTCTTGCGGCGCTGACCGCTGTCGGTTCTCCGCTTGTCCGGCGGTGTCTGTGTGCTGTGATCAGCTGTATAAGGCAGGTTACCTGTCCGCTGAGAGCCTCTAATCAATCGGGCGGTAGATGGTACAAAAGCCGCTGGGCACGGCTTCAGTGGCCTGGGGGAGCGTACTGATAAAGTCCGGCGCTCACCCAGTGATTGTAGGCCGCAAATCACTGCCCTCTCCGATATAGGAAATATTGATATTTTCGTGATCCAGGCGATGACCTGGGTCAGGATCTGCTGAAACAGGCAAGGAGAAGCCTAGTTTTGCCGAGATAAATCGGTATTTGCCAACTTTTCCTGCAGAGCTCCTGCAAGCAGCTTCTGGCCAGCTCTGCGGTTAGCTCCGCCCCCCGTGAGTATGACTTCTAATGCTCACTCACATACCATATTGGCACAATGAGGTAAAGAGAATACACAAGTCTGCAAGTTTGAAAGACTGTCAGTGCTGGGTTAAGCAGAGCTCTAGGTGTGGACATGTAATTGCTACAGGTGGCTGAAGTGCTTCATATTATACACGCACCACACCACTCAGCGTTCCTTGAGACCTTGGACACGATCGGCCCTGGGGGGGGGGGCACGTTGCATATAGATCCTAGGACATAAATCCAGAAGTATTCCCTGGAGGAAGCTTCTGATCAGGGAATCTTTCTGGATTTTTGTCCTAGGAACTAGACAGCCCATGTACACCTTTGGGGACATTTTTCTTATGATTGTATTTTACATATTTTGGGCTACAAATCTGTTTTTCAGTTGATCTTTATTAAACATTTTAAGCCATTTCTGAGATACAAGAGTTAAGTCTATTTGCCGTCACGTTGTGTTTTTTTTTTTTATCCTGTCACCCGATGGCTCATTTGTAGTTCTTATCTTTGATCTCCTGACCTCAAAAACACCCATTATAACTCAATTTGTATCAAATTGATAAGAATGTGGCTTAAATAAGTGTTTATGGGGTCATTAGGTCAGAGATAAGAACTACATATGAGCAGGAATAAATGCAATCATGTAAAAAAACACACCTCAGGATCTCATTTTTAAATACAATTGTGTTTCCGCTAGTTGCTAGCTATTCTAGCACATTGTATACCATGCTGGACTATGTTTTAAGATGATGGCATAAAGTGGATGTTTGCTGTGCATTTATTACTTGTTCCTGCAACTTGTCTCTGGACTTAGGAGATCCTATGTCCTTAAAATGATCTACAGTTATTGGTCAATGTTTAAAACTATTGGGGTCATTTATTAAAACCGGCATCTAGACCGCCGGTCTTAATACTCCTTGCACTGGCGTATGATGCGCCTAAGTTATGTAGAGGCTTCCTTGCTGGTTTAGATTTAGATCATTTTGTACGCCTAAAACAGGCGTAGAAAATGATAAATGAGATGGGCCTGCCAGCCAACCCCCTTCCCCGCCCACTCCACGTCCCCTTTTTTAGACTTGGCATGAGTGGGGAAAAGTCGCAGATTCAGACGCAAATCCCCTTTGCGACCTAGTTTGCGAAATATATACGTAAAAAAATTGTGTATATCTAATAAATGACCCCCTATGTGCACATTCACTACCCACAATGTTGTGGAAACATTGCAAGGCTTTCAAAAAGCTCAGTATCTTACTTTCATCTTAGTTATTTCAGACAGGTCTTGAGTTGATGGAAAGAAACGAGATGTAAGACACAAAAGCACAAGAACACTGTAGATCTAAATCTGAAGATTACAAAAGAACCACCAGAACCACCCGAAAAAAGCAGACACAAGTAAGTGCCTGAGCGAAGACAGATGGTGGCATGTCAATGTGGACGTTCTGCACCAAACAATCTACCGGAAGGCCATATGTTGTGAAGCTGTATCTATGTACATTGCATTTGTAATAATATTTATATATTGTGTAACAGCTTGTGTATATTGTGTTAATAGCTTCGAGACAATCAAAATTGAGGAACGCTCCTCTAAAAGATCAAAGAATACAGAATACTGTGTTACTTGATGTAGGCAATAAACATATACACTGCAAGAATAAACCTGCCAAACTGTGGGGGCCATGTACTAATGTTCTGAACCAGTTTTTTGGAGTAAAATAAATGGCAATTATTTTTTTTTATAAGTGCCATTTTGTGACAAAATTAGACAACATGTAAGCCAGAAATCCACTTAAGCTGATGGCGGGAGTGGATTTCTGTTCTGGCACATGGAAAGCAGAAAAGTTTATTTAAAAAAAAAGTTGATCAGATTTTTCACCAGTGAGGTTTTTACTAAGAATTCCTAAGACCAGCATGTGAAATGTCAATGTTTATTAAATTACATTTCTTTTTATAATGTCTTTACAGGAGTTGTCACATATTCTCTCATACAGAAAATCCTCAGTCAGATATAGATTATTATTATTTTTAACCCCTTATGGACCCTGGGATCTTCCATTTTTGCATTTTCATTTTTCACTCCCTGCCTTCCCATAGTCCTAACTTTTTTATTTTTCCATTCACATAACCTTATGAGGGCTTATTTTTTGCGGGACAAGTTTTACTTTCTAATGGCACCATTTACGGTTGCATACCAGTAGGGAGCGGAAATTCCAAATGGGGTAGAATTAGGAAAAAATGCAATTCTAATAAAGGTTTTTATTTTTATTTTTTTTTACACTGTACACTATGCGGTAAAATTCTCCAGGTCAGTACGGTTCCAATGATACCACACTTGTATAATTTTTCTTGGGTTTTAAAACAGATTTTTTTTTTTAAACCTTTGCATAACCATTATCCCCCGATACGCCATTTGCCGTATGCCATTAATATTGTTATATTTTAATAGTATGGGTATTTTTGCACGTGGCAATGCCCATGATGTTTATTTTCTTTTTTATCGGTTAAGTATCTTTATTTTAAGGAAAGGGTGGTGATTTGAATTTTTTATTTTTTGGGTTTTGGGTTTTTTTTACAATTTTTTTCTACCTTTTTGAATTCACCTTGGGTGACAATAACTGGCAATCATTCGATTATCCATAGTATTCAGTGATGGCTAAATAGCCATCATTGAAGACTTCATTTGCACTATACCAATACAATGCTGCCACCTAGTGGCCTGTATTGATATATACATCCAATTGACTCTGAAGCCTGCTTGAGGCTTCGGTCAATTAGCGCAAGGTAACAGATTCCTCGATCTCAGCCGAGGAAAGCTGTTACCGGACCAGAAGCGCGCAAATTCCGGTTCCGATCTGCGCAGAGGCCATGGTCACATTTGACCACGGCATCTGAAGGGTAAGATGTATGCGATGAGCCTTATGGCTGATCGCATACATGTGCCGCGGGTCTAAGGCGCCCGCGACACGAGCTAGGGATCGGACCCATGACGTACAGCTATGTCATGGGTCCTTAAAGGGTTAATATTATTATTTATTATTAAACAGCCATTCATTCCATGGCGCTGTACATTTGAAAAGGGACATAATACAGACAATTGCACTAAGCATGAATAAGACGAGTTACAAACTGTTACAGAAGGGGAAAGAGGGCCCTGCCGTGAGGACTTGCAATCTACAAGGTATGGAGGAAGGCGAGTATAGCAAGCTTGAATTTCTTGCCAAGGGAAAATTCTGTTCTCTTTGTATCTGCAAGCACAGAGGAAGCCACCAATAAAACCTTACCTACTACAATACAAAGAACACTAAACAACATATACTGTACATCAAATAACCATTCAGCCAAAATAATGCAGACACCTTTACATCCCTAGGATAGCCTGCCTAAAGCTGCAGCCATGCTGATAAAGATAGTCACACTATGAAACATTCCCTGACGTCCTCTTCTCCCTATCAAGAGAGACTTGTACAATATTGTTAGTGCAGGGATATGAATAATGTAGGCCGGGGGTAAGGTGCAGTCAGTTGTCAGGGTGAAAAGACAAATAGGAAGTGAAGAGAGCACTGTTTAGTCATTTTGCATTGTTAATGGCAACAATGTATTAAAGGTGGAGCATGGCCATTAACAATGCAGTTCTCATTAGTGTGTTCTCATTAGTTTAGCAATAGCCAGCTGCAATCTGTACAGCCATGTGGTACTGAACCATGGCATGGCCACATTGCAACCGTGCAGTGTGGTCACACCCGAACCATCAGCAGAAATAAGGCCCCTAAGGCTGGGTTCAGACGTGAGCGTTTTACAGCGCGTTCCCACGCGCTGTAAAACGCTCAACAGGCAAGAACCAATGATTCCCTATGGGAATGGTTCTCACCTGAGCGTTTTACAGCGCGTACGATCGCGCTGTAAAACGCCCGACACCCCAAGAAGTACATGAGCTTCTTTGGGGCGTCTTGTCGTGCGTTCCCGTACATAGACTTTAGCGGGAACGCGCGACAATAGGCGTTCGCTTGTCTCTGTATGCGCGATTGCAAACACCCGTACAATCGCGCATACAGAGCGCTCCATCGCAAACGCTCAGGTCTGAACCCAGCGTTAGTTTCACACGGGCGCTGCGGATTGGGGGCGGATGCGTTCATGGAAAATGGTGCGATTTTGACACTAAAACAAGTGCAAAACATTGTAATGCGTTTTGCACGCGTGTGATAAAAGTCGGCATGTTTGATACCCAGACCAGAACCCGGACTTCTTCACAGAAGTTTGGGTTTGGGTTAGGTGTTCTGTAGATTTTATTATTTTCCCTTATAACATGGTTATAAGGGAAAATAAGAGCATTCTTAATACAGAATGCATAGAACAATAGGGCTGGAGGGGTTAAAAAAAACACTAAAATAATTTAACTCACCTTATGGGCTATTCACTTTAGAAAAAAGACGACTGAGGGGAGATCTAATTAATATGTATAAATATATCAGTGGTCAGTACAGAGATCTATCCCGTCATCTATTTATCCCCAGGACGGTGACTGTAACGAGGGGACATCCTCTGTGTCTGGAGGAAAGAAGGTTTGTACACAAACATAGAAGAGGATTCTTTACGGTAAGAGCAGTGAGACTATGGAACTCTCTGCCTGAGGAGGTGGTGATGGTCAGTACAATAAAGGAATTCAAGAGGGGCCTGGCTGTATTTCTGGAGCGTAATAATATTACAGGCTATAGCTACTAGAGAGGGGTCGTTGATCCAGGGAGTTATTCTGATTGCCTGATTGGAGTCGGGAAGGAATTTTAAATTCCCCTAAAGTGGGGAAAATTGGCTTCTACCTCACAGGGTTTTGGTTTTTTTTGCCTTCCTCTGGATCAACTTGCAGGATGACAGGCCGAACTGGATGGACAAATGTCTTTTTTCGGCCTTATGTACTACGTTACTATGTATGTTATGTTAATCCACTTGTTCGCGCAGCCGGCATCTCTTCTGTCATCTTCTTTGAGGAATAAGACCTTTGATGACGTCACTGCGCTCCTCACATGGTCCATCACATGGTCCATCACCATGGTGATGGATCATATGACGGACCATGTGATGAGCGCAGTGACGTCATCAAAGGTCCTTTTCCTGTTCACAGCAAAGAAGAAGACAGAAGAGAAGCCGGGCTGCGCGATCAAGTGGACTAAGGTGAGTTATATTATTTTTTATTTTTTTACTAACCCTATTGCCCTATTGTACTATGCATTCTATGTTTTCCCTTATAACCATGTTATAAGGGAAAATATTAATGAGCGGGTCTCCATCCCGATCGTCTCCTAGCAATCGTGCGTGAAAATCGCACCGCATCCGCACTTGCTTGCGGATGCTTGTGATTTTCACGCAGCCCCATTCACTTCGTGAAAAATGCACAATATAGAGCATGCTGCGATTTTCATGCAACGCACAAGTGATGCGTCAAAATCACCGCTCGTGTGCACAGCCCCATAGAAATGAATGCGTCCGGATTCAGTGCGGGTGCAATGCGTTCACGTCACGCATTGCACCCACGCGGAAAACTTGCTCGTGTGAAAGGGGCCTTAATCCAACCATGTCAGAAAACTTGCGCTCTGCTTGGCGAATGATCTGGCATTTTTTATGGCAACCTGGCTATGCACACAAACTTCTCTTTGTAAGCGCAGCCAGCTTTTCCCACTTGGATATACAGAGTTTGATCATCCAGTGTTGATCATCCTTCGACGTGATTTTTCACCCAATATTCTGAACGGTAGCAAGTTTTACAATAAATAGTCTTCATGTTAGTGGGCTTCATTACTCTAGTGCTTCTTAAAGGGCTTCTGTCACCCCACTAAAGTCATTTTTGTTTTTTGGGCTAGTTACATTCCTTATAGCGCGATATATGAGAATATAATGTTGTTACTTACTTTCATTTGGCCGTTTCTTATAAAAACAAAGTTTTATAATATGCAAATCAGGTCTCTACCAGCAAGTAGGGCGTCTACTTGCTGGTAGCCGCCGCAAAAAACGCCCCTTCGTCGTGTTGATTGACAGGGCCAGCCGCGATCTCCTCCTCCGGCCGGCCCTGTCAGCATTTTAAAAATTGCGCGCCTCTGTTCATTCGGCGCAGGCGCTCTGAGATGAGGAGGCTCGTCTCCTCAGAACTCCCTCAGTGCGCCTGCGCCGATGACGTCTTCTCTTTCGGTGATGTCATCGGCGCAGTCAATCAACACGACGAGGGGGCGGTTTTTTGCGGCGGCTACCAGCAAGTAGACGCCCTACTTGCTGGTAGAGACCTGATTTGCATATTATAAAACTTCGTTTTTATAAGAAACGGCCGAATGAAAGTAAGTGACAACATTATATTCTCATATATCGCACTATAAGGAATGTAACTAGCCCAAAAAAAAATAAAAAATAATGACTTTAGTGGGGTGACAGAAGCCCTTTAATATCTGTATTTGACCTGGTTACCAGAATGTTCAGGAGGACCTTACGTCTTTCCCGACATGTCTGTTTCAGCAGCTACTTACATTCCCCATGTAATAACAATCCTGGAGCACTATCCAATTTAGTGCTGCCAATGTCAGCCTGTGGAGGGACGCACCCCCAACTGGTAATACCCAGATGGATCTTCAATGCACACTGCTAGCAATTCATTCATAACTTCTAGTAGGAGTAATAGAGGAATGGCACAATATAAAGTCATAAAAATAGATGCTCCAGAATTGTTATTTGCAGAAGCACAGAGGGCACAGCAGTTGCAGAGAGAGCAGAGCTTCTAGGTGTAATATCAACGCCCTTGTTGCTCCTAGAGGCTCATTTGCATATATTAAGAAATTGTTCTCAGTAATGCGGGAACATATGAACATGGGACCAACACAGATGTCTTCAGCTGCCAAGCGCACATGTAAAAAGTAAGCCAGTGTCATAGGTACAAATCTGCTGACAGATGCCCTTTAAGAGGCGCCAAGCACTAACCACTGCAAAGTGGGTAACAATAATGTTAAACATAGTTCACATGCTACAATTGCAGGCTTCATTCTGCCCCTATGGGGACAAGCTGTCCAATATTGTAATTCAATACATCCCCCTGTTTAATGTTCACATGTTGATCATCATGACCCTCAAATTCCTCCAAAATTAACCATCTATTAGGATACTCTCACACTAGCGTTATTCTTTTCCGGCACTGAGTTCCGTCCTCGGGGCTCTATACCGGAAAATAACTGATCAGTTTTATTCCCGTGCATTCTGAATGGAGAGCAATCCGATCAAGACGTCTTCAGTTCAGTCTTTTTGACTTTTCAGAACTGAAATAATACAGCAGCATGCTACGGTTTTATCTCCATCCCCAAAAAACTGAAGACTTGCCTGAATGCCGGTCCAGCATTTTTTCCATAGGAATGTGTTAGTGCCATATCCGGCATTCCGGTCTGCGCATGCGCAGACCTTTAAAAATGTGAAAAAAATAAATATCGGATTCGTTTCGCCTGATGACACCGGAAAAACTGATCCGGTATTGCAATGCATTTTTGTGACGGATCAAGCATTTTTCAGACTGATCAGAATCCTGCCGGAACTTCCTGCCGGAATCAAGCAACGCAAGTGTGAAAGTACCCTAAGATCTGACACATTGTGCCCTGTTTTTGCAAAGTGTCCGGCTGCACTTGTCACTTGCATCTGTTTTACAACGGCCTCCTGCGATTTGTCAAATTGTAAGGCTACTTTCACACTAGCGGCACGGACCTCCGGCAGGTTGTTCCGTCGTGTGAACAGCCTGACGGATCCGTCCTGCCGCTAGTTACCGTGTGCCCCCGGACTGCCGCTCCGTCCCCATTGACTATAATGGGGCAGGGGGGCGGAGTTCCGGCAGAGGCACGGCAGCGCACGGCGAGAGGCTGCTGGAATACAACTACGACATGTCCGACATTTATTCCGGTAGCCTCTCGCCGTGCACTGCCGTGCTTTCGCCCCCTGCCACCATTATAGTCAAAGGGGACGGAGCGGCAGTCCGGGGGCACACGTTCACTAGCATCAGGACGGATCCGACCGGCTGTTCACCCGATGGAACAGCCTGCCGGAGGTCCGAACCGCTAGTGTGAAAGTAGCCTAACTTATCCTTCTTAGAAACTGACGATCTAATAGCAGATTGGTGTTCGTTTAACCTAATCCTAACCATTCACGTAGTCTGTACTATATATACGCTTTCCCACAGGGGCAAGTCAACGTATAGTATATACAGTGTTTTGTTTGTGGTACAGTTTTAACTTTATTTTAGTCCCTTTCTTATGACAAACAGTATTACCTCTTATAGTCGAGGGGCAGTTCTGGCAAGACAGGCATGGAAACAATCCTTCTTTGGATAAACGCAAAAAAGTCTACTTTGTAGTCCTCTTAAAATGCAAATCAGCCCTAATCAAAAAATTCCTACTGTCTTGTCCTTCTGATACACAAATCTAGGCATCTCTCTGAACAAATGTCCATATTTTTCATCTCTACGCAACATGCCCCAATATTTACAAATGGTGATCATATGTCGACATAAAGATTTCTTTTTAGATCGTACATCGTACAGCATTTCTGTCCCACAAATCCTTTTAATGCTTGTGAACTGTCCTCTAGGGATTCTTTTAAACACCTGAGGTGCGTGATGTCTATCCCTTCTTAACAAATTCTTCTTATCTGTTGGTTTAGAAAATAGAGTGATTATAACAGTGGATGATTGTAAAGAAGATAATCTTACTTTGCATGCATCTAGCTTAATGGATATTTAAAGGTCCAGAGGATCCCAAGGGGATTAAGAAGTCCAGTTGGTCCAATATTACTTCCTAATGATCGTGTATATCCCAAAAAATGGCATGTGCTATACAACAGACATTCACTTGACCTGATGAATTTCACTGTGCAACATTTACAGCTGGCAACTGACATTGTGAAATTAGGTGTAGATTTCAAGCAATCATCTAAACTAGAGGAGTATAATCGTGTACCTGAAGAATTAAAACAAAATATCTAGAAACTACAGGCATCATTGCTTGGACGTAAAATCAGTAAATTTGAGAGAGATAATCGTATCTATACATGGATGGAGCAAAGAATGAAAACAATGTTTTATGGTGCATTCTCACGAAGGTCTGTATTTTGAGGCGTGCAAAATGTTTGGAATGACGTCCATGTGACGTCCATGTTGCATCCGTTTTTCTTTTGTGTGGACCCTTTGTGAGAATGCCTATGCTTGTCCGCAAAACCGACAAGAATAGGATGTTTTATCTTTTTTGCGGGGCTGCGGAATGGACATACAGATGCTGTCAGTTTTTTTTGCGGACCCATTGAACTGAATGGGTCCACATCCAATTGGCAGAAAATGTGGTTCGGATGTGGAACAAAAATACGCTCATGTGAATGGGGCCTAAGAAAAGAGAACAGAATGTGGAATCAGAATTAAGAGAAATATCCACTGATATTGATGTAGGAAAAACACAAAGTCGTGACATGACATCGTGTACGTTTGGTAAAAATAAAGGCAAGTCACGGATACAGAGGCTACAACGTCTTCAAGTGAAAGCAGTCCAAAGAAGTAGGACAAGGAGAAAGTTAAATGGAGGCGAAAGAAGGGAGCAAAAAGAAGTATATCACCAAATTTTCAATATTTCCTCAGCGGTCCCCATTCTCCAACAACCAGGCTGTGGGCTGGTGCAGGAGGCCATAATCATGTTAGAGACCACTTGTACCGTAATACAGGCAGCTAGGACAGCGAGCTGGAAGAGGCTTGCATCACAGACTGTCAGAGAGGTCAGTATTTTGTTCCTTTTTTGTAAAAAAAAAATTTTAGTTGTGGATACTACAGAGGGCACTAAGGAGGAGGGGTTGGTGCATTATGTACTGGGGAGCACTATATGTAAAGAGGCAATACTAGGAGAGGGGGGCATATTTAAAGAGACCACTACAGGGTGGCACTGTTTAAAGAGAATACAACTGGGGGACTCTTTCTGTAGAGACCACTATTGGGGTGCAATTTATCCAAAGAGGGCACTACTGGGGGCACTATATGTGAAGAAGGCACTATTATGGGGGTATTATATATGAAGTGGGCACTACTGGGGGTGTTATATGCATGTAGGGCGCTACAGGGGGACATTATATCTACTCTGAATTGCAAAGCACTACAGAATATGGTGGCACTATATAAATAAATATTATTATTACTGGGACCTAAATGGGGAAGATTACTAAGTAGCGGCATAAAAGGAGGCATTAATACTAAATAGGTGTGTTCAATTATGCAGAAAAAAGTTGTGGTCAGGAGATCATCAGAGTGATCTGTGCAGGACTGAGAAAAAAGGAAAGAGAACGACTCCAGCAAGAGTCACTGTAAGTCACTGGGTAGGGGCCTAAACGGGATTATTAATTACTGTGTTTTGTTATGTGCAGAATTTACCAATCCACCCCCCAATCCACTGAACCGTGGGAAAATTATTTTGCGTGAAGCCAAAAAGGATTGGGGACCACTGCTCTAGACAGCTGATGGAAACTTAGGCTAGAGTGATTAAGAAGTGATGCAGAAGTTTACCATTGAAGATGTTTTTTGCTAACACCATCAGCTTTGTGTAAAAAGAGTCATTTTTATCCCGACATTAAGTCAGAGATTTTTTCTAGTTTTTAGTAATCAGCAATTAGTAATCAGTGAGGTGTCAGAGAAGTGGGATCTATGTAATAGGCATTTTGTATCCAATTTTGGGTTATTATTACATGATTTCAGACGAGATGAGTCTATCATTATTAAAAGGCAGATAAGTGAGTAGGAGTTGTTGTGATGAACAGAAATCAATATAGTAGAGAAACAGAAAAACAATTAATGGATTTCAATGTGTATAAAAAGTTAGGCCCCATTCACATGACTGCATTTTTCATCCCCATCCCATCCACATTTTTTGCGGATTCGAGGTGAAGCCATTCATTTTGATGGGGGCCACAAAAAATGCAAACAGCACACCGTGTGATGTCCACATCCATATTTCCATTCTGCAGTCCCGCAAAAACCATAGAACGTTTTACAGACAAGAATAGGCATTGTTGCAATGGGTCTGCAAAAAAACAACAAAAAAAAACAGATGCAACACAGATGTCACACAGACATCACCCTTTTTCTTTTTGCGTATCTGCATTTTGCGGACCGCAAAATACATATGGTTGTGTGAATGCACTCTTAAAAGGAGATCCTACTTTACAGTTTAAGATGGAAATAGATGGACTATTGAGAGTGGCGATGGATTGTGATCGATAATGAGTTGTACAAGGTCTTAATCAATGATTATCCTACCAGGGAACCTATCTTTTATTTTTGTACTTAAAGTATATGTACGGCATACATATTAGGACATCGTCAGACATCATCCACAACTCCATCCTCCGTCAGGCAAAACTCCATCAGCCCTCAGACATCAGACAAAACTCCGTCCTCCGTCAGGCAAAACTCCATCAGACATCAGACAAAACTCCGTCCTCCGTCAGACAAAACTCCATCAGCCCTCAGACATCAGACAAAACTCCGTCCTCCGTCACCCAAAACTCCATCAGACCTCAGACATCAGACAAAACTCCGTCCTCCGTCACCCAAAACTCCATCAGACCTCAGAAATCAGACAAAACTCCGTCCTCCATTAGGCAAAACTCCATCAGACCTCAGACATCAGACAAAACTCCGTCCTCCGTCAACCAAAACTCCATCAGACCTCAGACATCAGACAAAACTCCGTCCTCCGTCAGGCAAAACTCCATCAGACCTCAGACATCAGCTAAAACTCTGTCCTCCCTCAGACATCAGCCAAAACTCCGTCCTCCCTAACTCAAAATACGCCCTACTACACACACTCTTCACCTGACGGAGCTGCTAGCTGCTGGAGAGGCAAAGGACCTGTGTTGACGCCATGACCATGTGACGAGTCACGTGTGTGGGAGGGGTCAGATGTGCACAGCAGCTGGTAGAGTGTACAGAACAGTAGCCATCAAATAGAGCTCTGTACTAGAGATGTGTGTGTAACCTGCATGTAGCAGAGCTGTGTACTGTGTTACAGAGATGTATGTGTAACCTGCATGTAGCAGAGCTGTGTACTGTGTTACAGAGATGTATGTGTAACCTGCAGGTAGCAGATCTGTATGTGTAACCTGCAGGTAGCAGAGCTGTGTACTGTGTAGCAGATCTGTATGTGTAACCTGCAGGTAGCAGAGCTGTGTACTGTGTTACAGAGATGTATGTGTAACCTGCAGGTAGCAGAGCTGTGTACTGTGTAGCAGATCTGTATGTGTAACCTGCATGTAGCAGAGCTGTGTACTGTGTAGCAGAGCTGTATGTGTAACCTGCATGTAGAAGAGCTGTGAACTGTGTAGCAGAGCTGTATGTGTAACCTGCATGTAGCAGAGCTGTGTACTGTGTTACAGGGATGTATGTGCAACCTGCAGGTAGCAGTGCTGTGTACTGTGTAGCAGAGCTGTACGTGAAACCTGCATGTAGCAGTGCTGTGTACTGTGTAGCAGAGCTGTATGTGTAACCTGCATGTAGCAGAGCTGTGTACTGTGTTACAGGGATGTATGTGCAACCTGCAGGTAGCAGTGCTGTGTACTGTGTTACAGAGATGTGTGCGTAACCTGCATGTAGCAGAGCTGTGTACTGTGTATATAGAGCAGTGTGTGTAACAGCATGTAGCAGAGCTGCGTACTGTGTTACAGAGATGTGTGTGTAACCTGCATGTAGAAGTGCTGTGTACTGTGTAGCAGAGCTGTATGTGTAACCTGCATGTAGCAGAGCTGTGTACTGTGTTACAGGGATGTATGTGCAACCTGCAGGTAGCAGAGCTGTGTACTGTGTTACAGAGATGTGTGTGTAACCTGGGAACTATAAAAAAGTGTAAAAAAAACCCATAAATATTCAGATCACCCCCCTTTTTCCAAAATTAAAATAAAAGACACATCATGGGTTTCGCAATGTGTAAAAACGCCCATTGTATAAAAATATATTCCCCATACGGCAAACAGCAAAACAGAAAAAAAAAAAAAAGAGTCCAAATGTCCGATTCGCCATTTTTGGTCACTTCATTTGCTACAAAAATGTAAATAAAAAGTGATCAAAAAGTCTTAAACACCCCATAATGGTATCAGTAAAAAGTTTAGATTGCCCCGCAAAAAACGAGCCCCCATCCAGCTCTGTACACATAATTACAAAAAAGTTATGGGGCTCAAAATATGGCGACAAAAAGAATCGGATATTTAAAATTTTTTATCACTATTAAAACGCAAGAAAAACTATACATATAAGGTATTGCCGGATTCGATCTGACCTGTAGAATAAAAGTAACCAGTCAGTTTTATCGCACATCGAATGTCGTAAATAAAAATCACGTAAAACTGTGGTGGAATTGCTTTTTTTTTTTTCAACAGGAAGAATGGGCAGTTTTACCATCTGAGAAAATAAAGAGCCTCATCCACAACTACCACAAAAGACTTCAAGCTGTCATTGATGTTAAAGGGGGCAATACATGTTATTAATAACTGGGGTGTGTAAACTTCTGATCAGGGTCATTTGGGGAGTTTGTGTTGTGATTATGATTTATAAAGAGTAAACACCGTTGTTTGACATAAATGGCTTCAGCCGACCACTAACCATGAGCGAGAGAAAAGTGTCCGTGTTATCAATCATATTCTCTGAACAATGGTTAAAGGGGTATCCTCATCTTAATGATCACTGTTACATCTGTTAATGATTTGACAGTGATAATTTTTCTAAATACATTTTATTACCCAATTCCCATCCTTTTTTAGAAAATAAGTCCCCTCTTAGCTGATGTTGTCTTTGGTCTCCCCTGGTCACGGCCACCTCTCCTGTCGAATCCAGCCGGGCCACGCTTGCGCAGAAGACGGAAAATTCTCTCCCAGCTGGGCCGCGCAATGTCCTGAACGCGCATGCAGTCACGCATGCGCCATGATGACTTCTTCCTGGCCAGTATAGTACAGAGCCGCGAATGCGCACGCCGACTCTGTACTATATACATACTATGTAGGCCAGGAATAAGTCACCATGGCACATGCGCAGCGCTGTGCGCGTTCAGGACATTGCACGGCCCGGCCTGGAGAGAATCTTCAGTCTTCTGCGCAAGCGCGGCCTGGCCGGGAGAAGAATACAGGAAGTGAACGCTCAAGGAAGGTAAGTATGAAAAAGGGAAGATGAGAATACCACTTTAAGAAATCATAAATTCTGCAAGGGTATGTAAACTTATCAGCACAACTGTAAGTAGCTGTGTGATATAAATCTGTGGAATATGGGAAGCACAAGAGGATGTGCACCATAAATCCCATCTTTGTAAGGCCTCTTGCACATGGCCGCTGTGTGACTGTGGTCGTATTGTGGACCACATACTGCGGTTCCGCAATACACAGGGCACCAGCCGTGTGCATCCCGCATCCGTGATGTCGACCCATTCACTTGAACGGAACAGAAACACGGATCGGATCCCCACAGAAGCACTACAGAGTGCTTCCGTGGTGTTTCTGGCCAGTGCCTCCGCACAGCAAAAAAGTAGAACATATTCACGGACCTATTCAAGTTGAATGGGTCTGGATCTGTCCCGGCCGCTGCACGCACGTTGCCCGTGCATTGGGGACTGCAAATTGCTGTCCCCAATGCACGGAATGGACCAACAACGTTCATGTGCAAGAGGCCTAACACTTGTGATCTGTGTGAAGCGGCATATATGCATTCATGTTGCATGTATTTATTAATTAGGGCGACCAATTCTGAGTAACTCGGAGTGACAGGAGATTTACAGAATCAGATTTTTTTTTTTGTCGTCATATTTTGAGCTCTATAACTTTTTGGGAATTATGCGTACAGAGCTGGATGGGGGCTCATTTTTTGCGGGGCAATCTAAACTTTTTACTGATACCATTCTGGGGTGTTTAAGACTTTTTGATCACTTTTTATTTACATTTTTGTAGCAAATGAAGCGACCAAAAACGGCGAATCGGACATTTGGACTCTTTTTTTTCTTCTGTTTTGCTGTTTGCCGTATGGGGAATATATTTTTATACAATGGGTGTTTTTACACATTGCGACACCCATGATGTGAATTTATATGTTTTATTTTACACTTTTTTATAGTTCCCAGGTTACACACACATCTTTGTTACACAGTAAAAAGCTCTGCTACATGCGGTTACACACACATCTCTGTAACACAGTACACAGCACTGCTACATGCAGGTTACACATACATCCCTGTAACACAGTACACAGCCTGCTACATGCAGGTTACACATACAGCTCCGCTACACAGCACACAGCTCTGATACATGCAGATTATACATACAGTTAGGGAGGTCTGATTTGAATACAAATCAGAATCGGAACCTGCGCTGATTCCACATACAGCCCTGCTACACAGTACACAGCTCTGCTACATTCAGGTTACAAATACAGCTCTGCTACACAGTACACAGCACTGCTACATGCAGGTTACACATACAGCCCTGCTACACAGTACACAGCTCTGCTACATGCAGGTTACACATACAGCTCTACTACACAGTACACAGCTCTGCTACATGCAGGTTACACATACAGCACTGCTACACAGTACACAGCTCTGCTACATGCAGGTTACACATACAGCTCTGCTACACAGTACACAGCTCTGCTACATGCAGGTTACACATACAGCTCTGCTACACAGTACACAGCTCTTCTACCTGCAGGTTACACATACATCTCTGTAACACAGTACACAGCTCTGCTACATGCAGGTTACACATACAGCTCTGCTACACAGTACACAGCACTGCTACATGCAGGTTACACATACAGCTCTGCTACACAGTACACAGCACTGCTACATGCAGGTTACACATACAGTACTGCTACACAGTACACAGCTCTGCTACATGCAGGTTACACATACAGCTCTGCTACACAGTACACAGCTCTGCTACCTGCAGGTTACACATACAGATCTGCAACACAGTACACAGCTCTGCTACCTGCAGGTTACACATACAGATCTGCTACACAGCACACAGCTCTGCTACCTGCAGGTTACACATACAGATCTGCTAAACAGTACACAGCTCTGCTACATGCAGGTTACACATACAGATCTGCTACACAGTACACAGCTCTGCTACCTGCAGGTTACACATGCATCTCTGTAACACAGTACACAGCTCTGCTACATGCAGGTTTCACATACAGATCTACTACACAGTACACAGCTCTGCTACCTGCAGGTTACACATACAGATCTGCTACACAGTACACAGCTCTGCTACCTGCAGGTTACACATACAGGTCTGCTACCTGCAGGTTACACATACATCTCTGTAACACAGTACACAGCTCTGCTACATGCAGGTTACACATACATCTCTGTAACACAGTACACAGCTCTGCTACCTGCAGGTTACACATACAGATCTGCTACACAGTACACAGCTCTGCTACCTGCAGGTTACACATACAGATCTGCTACCTACAGGTTACACATACATCTCTGTAACACAGTACACAGCTCTGCTACATGCAGGTTACACATACATCTCTGTAACACAGTACACAGCTCTGCTACATGCAGGTTACACACACATCTCTAGTACAGAGCTCTATTTGATGGCTACTGTTCTGTACACTCTACCAGCTGCTGTGCACATCTGACCCCTCCCACACACGTGACTCGTCACATGGTCATGACGTCATCACAGGTCCTTTGCTTCTCCAGCAGCTAGCAGCTCCGTCAGGTGAAGAGTGTGTGTAGTAGGGCGTATTTTGAGTTAGGGAGGACGGAGTTTTGTCTGATGTCTGAGGGAGGACAGAGTTTTAGCTGATGTCTGAGGTCTGATGGAGTTTTGCCTGATGGAGGACGGAGTTTTGTCTGATGTCTGAGGTCTGATGGAGTTTTGCCTGACGGAGGACGGAGTTTTGTCTGATGTCTGAGGTCTGATGGAGTTTTGCCTGATGGAGGACAGAGTTTTGTCTGATGTCTGAGGTCTGATGGAGTTTTGCCTGATGGAGGACGGAGTTTTGTCTGATGTCTGAGGTCTGATGGAGTTTTGGGTGACGGAGGACGGAGTTTTGTCTTATGTCTGATGGAGTTTTGCCTGACGGAGGACGGAGTTTTGTCTGATGTCTGAGGGCTGATTGAGTTTTGCCTGACGGAGGACGGAGTTTTGTCTGATGTCTGAGGGCTGATTGAGTTTTGCCTGACGGAGGATGGAGTTGTGGATGATGTCTGACGATGTCCTAATATGTATGCCGTATATATGAGTCCTTTTGAACCACCGGTCGGGCCCATTGTGTCTAGTACTGACTCCATCCATTTGCCATCTATGTTGATTGATATCGGCAGGAGATTGTTAAAAGGTTACTGAATTGTTTGAGGGATACAGGTGCTTCCCTAAATAGAATTGAACATGTTGTAAGCACAGTGTCCTTTTAGTGTACATTAGACATTAGTAGTTTGTATACGAACGTCCCTTTAAAGAACGAAGTTATGCGAAGACCCTCTGATAGTAAGGAAAAAAATCCTGTAATGTCGCTGTTGAATGTTATTTTAGCCAAAAACTATTTTCGTTTCAGAGAGGAATTTATTCTGCAGCTACAGGGCTCTTCGACGGGCTCGCCTGTAGCACCACATTATGCTAACCTTTTTATGTCTCTTTTTGATGAGCAGTTTGTACATAATTGTGAGTTTACAGAATACATCATTCACTGGTTAAGAATATGTGAATGATGTCCGTTGGAAAGGAACTGAGGAGCAATTTGATCTGTTTGTTAGTTATCTTAATAGACGTCATCCTTGATTAGGTTAATGCTCAAAAAGCATCCTGCAGTTATCAACCATCTTAATGTTGACGTTGAAGGAGGAATACTAGTCAGGTTATACCCACTCTGTTTTCTAAACCAACATATGAGAATAACTTGTTAAGAAGGGAATGGGCTAGCCATCATGTGCCTCAGGTGTTTAAGGCGTTCCTAGAGGACAGTTCACACGCATTAAAAGGATTTGTGGGACAGAAATAGAGAACAATGTACAATCTAAAAAATGCTTGAAATGTTTGTTGAACAAGAGTATCCCTGGGGAGCGGCCCATGGAGTTGGTCACCTATCCTGAGATGAATTGAGGGTCCCTAGGGATGCAATGAAAAATTACGATAGGTCATTTGCTTCTTCTTTTTGCTCCATTCTTTTGTCTTCATTGAACTTCCTCCTTGTCCCACTTTTTTGGACTGCTTTCACTTGAAGATGCTGTATTCTCTGTATCCGTTCTGATCTTCCAGATTTGATCTCCTAAAAAAATGTGACTTGCCTTTCTTTTTACTAAATTAACACAATGTCATGGCCTTGTGTTTCCCCTACATCAATATCATTCCTATTCCACATTCTGTTCTCTCTTTTTAATCCTTGTTTTAGTCTTTGGTTAAATAGATATTCATTATTCTCTCTCTCATATTTAATGATTTTACCTTCAAGCGATAATGTCTGTAGTTTCTAGATATTTTGTTTTAATTTTTCACGTACACAATTATACTCCTGAGTATCATCAGGTCAAGTGAATGTCTGTTGTATAGCACATGCCATTTTTTGTGATATACATGATCATCAAGAAGTAATATTGGACCAACTGGACTTCTTAATCCCCTTGGGATCCTCTGGACCTTTAAATATCCATTAAGCTAGATGCATGCAAAGTAAGATTATCTTCTTTCCAATCATCCACTGTTATAATCACTCTATTTTCTAAACCAACAGATAAGAAGAATTTGTTAAGAAGCGATAGACATCACGCACCTCAGGTGTTTAAAGGAATCCCTAGAGGACAGTTCACAAGCATTAAAAGGATTTGTGGGACAGAAATCCTGTACGATGTACGATCTAAAAAGATGGTGGAAAGGTTTTCTGAACAGGGGTATCCCCTGGGAGAGGTTACTAAGGTGGTCCATGCAGTTGGTCACCTATCCTGAGATAGGTTATTATAGGGATGCAATGAACAAGAAGGTTGACAAAGAATCAACATATAATCACCATTTGTAAATATTGGGGTATGTTGTCTATAGATGAAAAATATGGGCATTTGTTCAGAGCGATGCCTAGATTTGTGTATCAGAAGGGCAACATAGTAGTATATTTTTTTATTTATTACGGGTTGATTTGGATTCTGAGAAGACCGCAAAACAAACATCCAAACAAGGATTGTTTCCATGCCTGTCTTACCAGAACTGCTCCTCGACTATAAGAGGTAATACTGTTTGTCCTCCTATGAAAGGGACTGAAATAAAGTTAGTGTTTTGTTTTTTTACTTGTACCACAAATAAACGCTGTATATCTTTTGAAGTGCCCCTGTAGGAAAAGCGTATATAGGACAAGCTACTACAATGGTTAGGATTAGGTTAAATGAACAGCAATCCGCTATAAGATCGTCCATTTATAAAAAGAATAAGTTACAATTTGACAAATTTCAGGAGTTTGTTATAAAACAGACGCAAGTAAGTGCAGCCAGACACTTTGCAGAAACGGAGCACAATGTGTCAGATCTTAGGCTCCTTTCACACTAGCGTTCGCTGGTCCGCTCGTGAGCTCCGTTTGAAGGAGCTCACGAGCGGACCCGAACGCCTCCGTCCAGCCCTGATGCAGTCTGAATGGATGCGGATCCGCTCAGACTGCATCAGTCTGGCGGCGTTCAGCCTCCGCTCCGCTCGCCTCCGCACGGACAGGCGGACAGCTGAACGCTGCTTGCAGCGTTCGGGTGTCCGCCTGGCCGTGCGGAGGCGTGCGGATCCGTCCAGACTTACAATGTAAGTCAATGGGGACGGATCCGTTTGAAGATGCCACAATGTGGCTCAATCTTCAAGCGGATCCGTCCCCCATTGACTTTACATTGAAAGTCTGGACGGATCCGTCCGAGGCTATTTTCACACTTAGCTTTTTTTTTGCCATTTTAATGCAGACGGATCCGTTCTGAACGGAGCCTCCGTCTGCATTATTATGAGCGGATCCGTTCAGAACGGATCCGCCAGAACGCTAGTGTGAAAGTAGCCTTAGATGGTTAATCTTGGAGGAAGTTGAGGGTCATCATGATTAGTGTTAAGCGAAGTGAACATTCAAAGCGGAATTCGGTCCACAGTCTATTCACAATTAATTCTAATTTTCTCGAGTTTTCTTGTACCGAATCTGATTTTCCTAAAATGGTGGCTGCACATGTTACAAAGTGAAACTAAGTGTAGAGAAGACAAGCGCAGGAACGCAAAATCACCCAAAAGCCAGCCTATCCGCAGCTAGCCTTCCCCTGTGATGTCACAACCTTCATCCTGTGCGGTCTCTAACATTGTCCTGTGAACTGAGCATAGGGAGCGCTCATGCTCTAGGGAGAGTATTGTTTAAAACAATAAATAGAAGATTATTGTAGAGGAAGAGTGCAGGGAGAGTGCAAAGAGACTGCAGAGAGACTTCTTCTGCTTCAGTTTTATTTATAACTACATTTCCTTATTCCTATATCAGCCATAAACTAAGATATGTAATTCAATACCAATAAGATGGAGGCCTTATTATACCGGTGCCCGTTTGCCAATCAATACCATCCAGTATGCACCCCTAGGGGACCAGGTCTTAATGATGACCATCCTCAACTTTTGCTGGCTTTACTTCTTCCAAATGATCCTTCAAAATCTCCATGTCCTAGAAAAGTCAGCAATATGCAGAGAGAAGAGGAGCTGGATGTTCCCGATGACATATTCTCATTGATGATGTGGAAAAGGAGGAAAAACAGATGGCAGAAGGGCTTCCACCTGTAGGGCAGGAGAGCGCTTTGGTCGGAGATATGGGTACAGCCCCTGTTTAAAGGTGCAGTCAAGGTGCCACACAGCCAGTAACAAAGAATACTGACTATACAGTGTGGTCTTCATTATTAATTAAAAGGCAGCAGTGGGCTAATTGGCTGCACAGTTCTTCACCACAGTATGACCGCAACCCATTCGCAGCACGGCGGATCCATCTGACAGTACCCAGTGACGGACTGGGAACTTAAAGTGGCCCTGGAAAAATTCTAAAAGGGATCCCATGTTGTAGGTGGATCCAAACTGACAGGGGGTGGGACAACAGAACTAGGTGGGGCCAGCAATACAGTAGTGCAGAACAAAATACCTCCCCAGCAGAACCAAATACCACAGTGCAGAACAAAAGATTGCTGCCCCCGCCACAGTATAATTCTGTATCATCTTCTTGAGGGCAACAATACAGTTGAATTTAGGAGGGCACATGTGGCCTCTGGCCAGGTGCATAAGTGTTTGATGCTTCTACATTAATTAATGCTGAGAGTATCAAATCTTTATGTACCTGACTTGCGGCCATGAGGAGGCACTGGCCCACCGAGAAATTTCCCTGTAAGGTCTGTGCCCAGTCCACCCCTGGCTGTACCCTAAGGCAGAATGGCCTGGGTATACCTGATTTATAGCAATTAATGACAAATTAATTTGTAGCTAATCAAATTTCTTGTGGAACTTCGGCAAAGCTGCTGAATCAAATGTTTCAAAACTTTACTCTAGTCAAGATGATCAACATGTGAACATTAAACTTTTACAAAGGGGGGTGTATTAGATTACAACATTGGACAGCTTGATCCTGTAAAGGCTGAATTGAGTCTACAATTTTAGTGTGTATTTATAATGAGAACTATGTTTTACATTATTGCGTTAGCCACTTTGCAGTAGTTAGTGCTTGCCGCCTCTTAAACTTTGTTAGCTAGTAATATCATAATATTTTGTGATTATATGAACAGAAATATTTTATTATTTAATTTATTTTATAAGCACCTTCCAAATGGTCAGATATTGTTCTCTTGAAATGTCTATGATTGATGTTTTGTAACATTTTTAATGACCTATGCGTTTGGAGTCCAATATTTAAGTACTCAAAGGGTCAGTACCACAAATACTCGAAAAGGAGGGCAACTCCTGAAACATTGCTGAGTGTGAGGACATGGTGATTTTCCTCTTGTGTGAACGGTCTTAATGCATCAGCATTGATAAATATTTATATTGGGCATTGCACTTTATTTGAAAATGCACTTTGTTCGTTGGATTGGACGATGTATATGGATGTGACATTGCTGAGATAGAAGAATATTGATTGTTTTAAATGTATGTCTCCTTGTTTCCTTGGTATATTGATAGAATACCCCATAAATGTCTGATAGGTGTGGCTCCCACCTCATAAACTGTAGTAGCAGTGCCAAATAAAGCTCATTGCATAAATACAGCACCAGTACCAAGCCTATTACATGAATACAGCAACAGTACCAAGCCTATTACATAAATACAGCAACAGAACCAAAGTAATTACATAAATACAGCACCAGAACCAAAGTAATTACATAAATACAGCACCAGAACCAAAGTAATTACATAAATACAGCACCAGAACCAAAGTAATTACATAAATACAGCAACAGAACCAAGCTTATTACATAAATACAGCACTAGAACCAAAGTAATTACATAAATACAGCACTAGAACCAAGTTGATTACATAAATACAGCACCAGAACAAAGTCTATTACATAAATACAGCACCTAAGCCAAGCTCATTACATAAGTACATCACCAGAACCAAGATAATTACATAAATACAGCTCCAGAACCAAGTCTATTACATAAGTACAATATCTGAACCAAGCTCATTACATAAATACAGCACCAGAACCAAGTCTATTACATAAATACAGCACCAGAACCAAGTCTATAACATAAATACAACACCAGAACCAAGTCTATTACATAAATACTACACCAGAACAAAGATAATTGTCACGGAACAGCGGATGTGAACGCACTGTGCCAGTGACTAGCAATCCTCCAGAGGGCGTGACTAAGCAACTACCCGGATTTCACTAGAGCCTCTGATGGTGAGGATAGGCTTGACCGTCGGTAGTTGCCAGGGGCTACGTGGGAGTGTAAACCAGTCAGTGACAGCTGGTTCAGGCAGACCAGGAGGTATCTGCAAAGGTACCGACAGTACAGACATAGTAAACCAGGCAGGGTTGTGACCAGGAGCAACAAGACAGGAACCGGAGGATGATGCAGAGACGTAGTCAGGACGAGCAAAGTGTCAAGGAAGGCGGCACAAGCAGGCTGAGATAGGAGATAAACGAAGTCAGGAACACCAGTGGTAAGCAACCTCTTTAGTACAAGATTAGGACCTTGACACTGAGGCGTCTGGCTAGAGGGCTGAGCTACTAAAGTACCTGCAGGAGAGCCAGGATAGGTTAACGAGATCACCTGACAAAACTCGGCCCCGCCCAGGGAGTGATGCGTACTGCCACAACTGAAGCCGAGTTTTTTTTTTTAAAAGGCTTTATTTATAAATTTTAAATCGTTGTTATAGACAAAAAACAAAACCACCGGGGACATACCCGGTAAGAGTTAGCAAAGAACATACAAACCCATCAGACAATGTCACAAAGGGTTACAATGCTATGGGACCAATATGGACACGATAAATTCCCAAATATACGATCATGTGAGTGAGTACCCTATTGACCATAGTCAAGTTGAATTACTTACAGCGTCTGATTCCATGCATACACGCATACACTCATACACACCGACAGTGACACGGACTTCCACTAAACACTCCGCTTCACAACTCAACCGTATTGGCGTCAATCCATACCCCCCAGATCTTCTCAAATTTCTCTGGAACGCCCCTGGCCTCATAGGTAAGCTTATACAGAGACAAAGTGCTATTAATCAAGGTAACCCAATGAGAAATCGCTGGTCGTTTAGGAGGCTTCCAGTTCAGCAGGATGGATTTCCTAGCATAAAATAATAGTAACCTGTAAAGGATTCTCATGCATCTGGTCGGAATGATCTCATTAACCAAACCCAGCAAGCAAACCTCAGGGGTTACTACCGCTGGGAATCCTAATTTGGTGTCAAAAAAGGCATGTACATTAGCCCAAAATTTAGCTATAATGGGACACTCCCAGACCATGTGCATGAGTGTACCCTGAGCGGCGTTACATCGGGTACATAAGTCAGAGGAGAGCTTCCGCATATGCATTAACCGTACCAGAGTATAATACACTCTATGCAACCATTTTGCCTGAATCAGCTGATCCCGTGCACAGATCACCGTCCCCCTCCAGGAGGAAACTAGTTCTTTTTCATGATGAGATGCCAAACTAGGAATATCCGCACGCCACTTGCCAAATGCTTTTGCAATCGGGGAGGGGCGAGCCGATATAAGGAACCCATACAACTCAGAGACCATTCTAGTCTGCTGGACTCGCCTAACAATTTTCTCAACAGGACTAAAATCTATTCTCAGTGGGCCAGGCCCAAATTGGGCGTTACAGGCGTGCCTCAATTGAAAGAATTTAAACAGGGAGGATCGCTGCAACCCACACTCCGCCTGTAGGGACGAGAATGGTTTAAAGTAACCCCCCTCATACAACTGAGTAAGGTATTTGACACCACGCTGCGGCCAGAATTCAAAATCTGGCAGCGATACTAATTCTGATAATAAAGGGTTTCTCCATAACGGTAAGACAGGAGACCATAGGACTCCCAGGTCGTCGTCCTCATTTCTCACCCCCGCAAAGGAGTTCCATGCCTTCAACACACTAGTCATGAGCGACGTTCGGTGCCGCAGTGGATACTGCCCGCCCCTGTACACTAAATTAGTCATGGCTTCATAAGAGCCCATCAGCGCGGCTTCTAACACTACAGCAGGATTACTAGGGTCTGCCTGAACCCACCATGCAACATAGTTTAATTGCGCCGCTATATAATATAAATACAAATCAGGGAGCGCTAAGCCTCCTCTGCTACACGGAGCCTTCAGAGTTTCCCTAGCTATGCGCGGGACCGCCTTGTTCCACAAAAAAGTTGTCAACATAGCATCCATATTCTTAAAGTGCGATTTAGGAATTACAACAGGGGCCGCCCTATAGATATATAATAATTTGGGTAACAGGACCATCTTAAAAACATTTATGCGGCCAATCAAGGATAATGGTAAGGCCTCCCATGCCTTCAGCCTCCGCTGGACATATTGCACAACCGGACCCAGGTTAAGGGTAGCAAAGCACGACACATCTTTGTGAATAACTATCCCTAGGTACGTAAAATGATCCACTACCTGAAGGGACGAAGACGGGGATATATTCTGAGAAGACACATCATCTACTAAGTATAATGCCGACTTAGCCCAATTCACACGTAGACCTGAATAGGAACCGTATGAGTTGACTAAATCCAAAAGATTCTCCAAGGAAGGGCCTACATCCCCCAAATATATCAGCATGTCATCAGCATATAATGAAATTTTCTCAGAGATGCCCGCTACCTCCCAACCCCTGATCCCAGCATTCCCACTGATACTGACGGAAAGGGGTTCCATAACTAACGCAAATAGAAGAGGGGACAACGGGCATCCCTGCCTAGTACCCCTCCCTAGCGGGAATGGCTGAGATAGGAAACCGTTCACTCTTACCCGGGCCGTTGGATGCATGTACAACAAATGAACCCACCGCAGAAAATTTTTGGGGATCCCTAGTTTCTCCATGACCGCCCACATAAACTGCCATTCGACAGAATCAAACGCCTTTTCATTATCCAGTGACGCTATCGCTCTATTACCTGCGTTATCATGCTTCACCTGTAAGTTCAAAAAAGATGCCGAAGATTTATGTCCGTGGTTTTCCCAGGCATAAAACCCGACTGATCCACTCCAACTATAGAGAGTATAACATCCGACAATCGAGTAGCCAACACCTTAGCTAAAATCTTAGCATCAGAGTTGATTAACGATATTGGCCTATAAGAGCTGCATTGGTCCGGAGGCTTCCCAGGTTTGTGGATCACTACTATAGTCGCTTCCCGAAATGATGTCGGCAATTCCCCTATTTCAAACGCATGCGCGAACATATTACAGAGTCTCAAACTCCCATCCTCAATTTGAAAAGCATACCATTCCACTGGAAAGCCATCCGGACCAGGAGCCTTACCCCCTGACATAGATGAAATTGCCTTCTGGATCTCTTGCTGTGTTATGGGCGCATCCAACATCTGCTGATCCGAACGAGACAGCCGTGGCAAGGGAATGGCATCTAAAAACCGCAAGTTATCTTCAGGTAACTTGGCAGCTCTGGAGGCATAAAGGGCCGAGTAATATGTAACAAATTGGGCACTAATATCCTCCGGCGATGTACATAGCTCCCCTGCATCACTCCGAATGCCCGCCACTACCGCTTGCGGCGTTTCCGCTCTAGCAAGATACGCTAATGCCTTCCCGCTCTTATCTCCTTCCGCGAAACAGTTCTGTTTCAGGGACAGTAGACGTTTCTGCGTATATTCAGTTAAATGCAAGGCATACTGCCTCTGTAAGGAGAGCCATTCGGACTGATGAATTGGCGTGGGGTCATCCACATATTCTTTTTCAGCTATCGCTAGTTTCTCCTCCAGCTGTCCTCTAGTGACAGTTAGTTCTAGTCTGTGGGCTGCTACTGCCGCTATTATAATCCCCCTCAACACCGCCTTAGACGCGTCCCATTCCACCAAAGGGTTAGAGGATCCCTCATTCTCTGCCCAAAATGTCGAAGTGCCCTCAACACAAGCTACCCGCACCGGAAGGACCCCCAGCCATTTGGGATTAAGTCTCCAGACAGGGCGTGGCCTGCCAACCGGAAGCCTAAGCACTACCTGCAGGGGGGCATGATCAGAGATTCCCCTTGGCAAGTATTCCGCCTCCCTCACCCACTGAATGCCAGCCTGGTTCGCAAAGGCCAGATCAATGCGAGACATAGAATGAATCGAGGCTGAATGACAGGAATACTGTCTGGCCATAGGATGGAGCCCTCTCCAGATCTCGTATAAGTTATTCGCCTGTGGCCTGTGCCCAATGTTGGAGCGTCGGCACATGTCTAGCAGTTGGTCGAAGCCTGTCCAGCTGGGCATCCAGTGTAGCGTTAAAATCCCCTAGCATGAAAAGGGGAGCCACCGGAAGAACAGCTACACGAGTCATAATTTGGTCTAATAATTCCCTCGCAAACGGCGGTGGTACATAGACAGCAACCAGTATAACCCCATGACCCCAGATAGTGGCCTGCAATAGGACATATTTCCCTGACGGATCAATGTGCACGGAGATCAGCTGAAAGGGAAGAGACTTACTGACCAGTACCGAAACTCCCCTAGCATAGTTGGAGTAAGTTGCGTGATACACAGGACCCACCCACGGTCTCTTGATAGATAGCACCCTTCGCCCCCGAAGATGAGTTTCCTGAAAAACAAGAATATCCGGCTTATACTTTTTAACATAATTAAACACCAAAGCTCTTTTGATCCTGTCATTCAGACCTCTCACATTCCAGGAGATTATCTTACATCCCGCCATCCTGTCCGGAGATACATGGACCAATCAATATCCGTGTCACTGTCGCACTCACACACACACACATACAAGACAAGTTGAACAATGAACATACCCATGCCTACCCCACCCTGCCTAGACTCCCCCAACCTGTCTAAGCTCCTGGAGCCCTAAACTTAACAACCTAACGTAGGTCTATCTTGACTACTCAGAACTCAATAGCAAAAAAGCAATATAGTAATTGTTCACTACAAATACATCACCCTGAACGGAGCTCACCCCTGATAGTAGTAAGCTATTAAATTGCAACATATATTCCTGCCTGCCTACCCCAGCCTAGGAGCTAACTAGAAAACATGACCCCCAGTTCAGGCAGAATAAACTTTTAACGCCAACAATGTCATCTTCTCCGTCACAGCCATCATCCCGGGTGCGTATGATCAAGCCAGTCCATGGCCTCCTCTGGCGTTTGGAAAAATTTGGCACGGTCGCCCTCCTGGATCCGCAGTCTGGACGGATATATCATGGCGTACTTCAGCCCCAACACACGGAGGCGAGCTCGAACTGCAGCAAACTGGCGACGTTGCTTCTGGACTTCCGCCGTGAAGTCAGGATAGAAGGAAATCCTGGTGTTGTCCACTTGAATATCTTCCTTGCGTCTGGCTGCTGCTAATATAGCGTCTCTATCCCTGTAATTCAGGAGTCGTATTATAAAAGGTCTAGGAGCGGCGCCCGGCGGCAAGGGTCTGGTCGGAATCCTGTGCGCCCTCTCAACCACAAAGCTTGTAGACAAATCAATGGGAGACAAAACAGATCGGATCAGCTGTTCAGCATAGCCTTCAGGAGAGGAACCCTCTATTCTCTCAGGTAGACCCAGGATCCTCACATTATTTCTCCTATTGCGATTTTCCGCATCTTCCACCCTGGCAAGCAGGGTTTTCACTTGTTGCTGTAAGGTTCTGGTCGTTGCGGTAGTCGCATTCGCAGAGTCTTCCACCTCTCCCAAGCGGCGTTCCACCTCACTGGCCCGCTCTCTCATCTTTTCCATATCATGACGAAGGCAATTAACATCACTTTGCAGATGATCAATTTTAGCAGTCAATGTCGTCTGACACTTTGTTATTGCCGCCATTATCTTATCCACCGGGGACTCAGAGGCCCCAGAGACATCCAGCTCCATATCAGTCTGACTAGTACCGTCCACAAGTTCTTTTGCAGATGTAGAGCAAGCGAGAGAAGCGGTTTTGCGGCCCATCAATTTAATAGAGCCTAATGGTAATAGAGTGTCAGGCAAGGGAGACAGTTCACACACTGGCTTAAACAGCAGAGTCACTTACTGACAAAAAGTCCGCCCACCAGGAGATAGATAGATAAACATATGGGATTAGCAGCTTCGGTGTTGCCCTTAAAGAGAGAGGGCTATAGGGAATCCACCTACCAGGAGTACTCTCTCCAGCCAAGCTCCTTCTGCAGCCGCTGGCGCACGTGCGCTCCTCTCGCTGCAGCAAGATGGCGGGCGCCACACTCCACACTGCCCAGCAAAGCTCCCAATCAGAGAGGCCCGAGGCAAATATTCAGCGGTAGTTTACCGCGACTCCACGTCTCACTTCGGTGCCAAACACCACCGGGTTCCGGCTCCCTGCTGCTGCGTCCTGACGGGGAACACCGCACCTCACCTCCCCAAGATGGCCGTCCTCCGCTACCCCGATAGAAAGGTAGGGAAAGTCACACTCCCCGTTTCACAGGAAGCGCAGTCTGTGCTCCGGGGTGCTCCTGTGCTCCAGGGAAGAATAACCGAGCAGGCTGAGGCAGATAAAACCCAAGATGCGCTGGCAATTCCAGGATATTAGCAGGATGACAGGGGGAGCTCCACAGGGATGCGTCCTCACTCCATGCCCAGCAGACCACGCCCCAACTGAAGCCGAGTTTAAGCAGTGTTCAGGTTGAATGGAAGTTGTGGAGCGGAATCTTCAAAGGTAATACTAACCACACAGGCAGAATCCAAAGCTGCAGCACAGACCATTATCACAGATGAGCACGGTGCCTGGAACCACGGCGGTAAGCACGGGGACAGCGTCGCACAGAGAACGCTGTTACAATAATTTCATAAATACTGCACCAGAACCAAGCCTATTATATAAATACAGCACCAGAACCAAGGTAATTAGATAAATACATCACCAGAACCAAGGTAATTACATAAATACAGCACCAGAACCAAGCTTATTACATAAATACATCACCAGAACCAAGATAATTACATAAATACAGCACCAGAACCAAGCTCATTACATAATACAGCACCAGAACCAAGTCTATTACATAATACAGCAGCAGAACCAAGGTAATTACATAAATACAGCACCAGAACCAAGTCTATTATATAAATACAGCACCAGAATCAAGCTCATTACATAAATACAGCACCAGAACCAAGCTTATTACATAAATAGATCACCAGAACCAAGATAATTACATAAATACAGCACCAGAACCAAAGTAATTACATAAATACAGCACCAGAACCAAGTCTATTACATAATACAGCACCAGAACCAAGCCTATTACATAAATACAGCACCAGAACCAAAGTAATTACATAAATACAGCACCAGAACCAAAGTAATTACATAAATACAGCACCAGAACCAAAGTAATTACATAAATACAGCACCAGAACCAAAGTAATTACATAAATACAGCACCTGAACCAAGCTTATTACATAAGTACATCACCAGAACCAAGATAATTACATAAATACAGCTCCAGAACCAAGTCTATTACATAAGTACAATATCTGAACCAAGCTCATTACATAAATACAGCACCAGAACCAAGTCTATTACATAAATACAGCACCAGAACCAAGTCTATAACATAAATACAACACCAGAACCAAGTCTATTACATAAATACTACACCAGAACAAAGATAATTGTCACGGAACAGCGGATGTGAACGCACTGTGCCACTGACTAGCAATCCTCCAGAGGGCGTGACTAAGCAACTACCCGGATTTCACTAGAGCCTCTGATGGTGAGGATAGGCTTGACCGTCGGTAGTTGCCAGGGGCTACGTGGGAGTGTAAACCAGTCAGTGACAGCTGGTTCAGGCAGACCAGGAGGTATCTGCAAAGGTACCGACAGTACAGACATAGTAAACCAGGCAGGGTCGTGACCAGGAGCAACAAGACAGGAACCGGAGGATGATGCAGAGACGTAGTCAGGACGAGCAAAGTGTCAAGGAAGGCGGCACAAGCAGGCTGAGATAGGAGATAAACGAAGTCAGGAACACCAGTGGTAAGCAACCTCTTTAGTACAAGATTAGGACCTTGACACTGAGGCGTCTGGCTAGAGGGCTGAGCTACTAAAGTACCTGCAGGAGAGCCAGGATAGGTTAACGAGATCACCTGACACAACTCGGCCCCGCCCAGGGAGTGATGCGTACTGCCACAACTGAAGCCGAGTTTAAGCAGTGTTCAGGTTGAATGGAAGTTGTGGAGCGGAATCTTCAAAGGTAATACTAACCACACAGGCAGAATCCAAAGCTGCAGCAGAGACAGGGAAGCACAGACCATTATCACAGATGAGCATGGTGCCTGGAACCGCGGTGGTAAGCACGGGGACAGCGTCGCACAGAGAACGCTGTTACAATAATTTCATAAATACTGCACCAGAACCAAGCCTATTATATAAATACAGCACCAGAACCAAGGTAATTAGATAAATACATCACCAGAACCAAGGTAATTACATAAATACAGCACCAGAACCAAGCTGATTACATAAATACAGCACCAGAACCAAGATAATTACATAAATACAGCACCAGAACCAAGCTCATTACATAATACAGCACCAGAACCAAGTCTATTACATAATACAGCACCAGAACCAAGGTAATTACATAAATACAGCACCAGAACCAAGCCTATTATATAAATACAGCACCAGAACCAAGCCTATTATATAAATACAGCACCAGAATCAAGCTCATTACATAAATACAACACCTGAACCAAGCCTATTACATAAATACAGCACCAGAATCAAGATAATTACATAAATACAGCACCAGAACCAAAGTAATTACATAAATACAGCACCAGAACCAAGCCTATTACATAAATACAACACCAGAATCAAGATAATTACATAAATACAGCACCAGAACCAAAGTAATTACATAAATACAGCACCAGAACCAAAGTAATTACATAAATACAGCACCAGAACCAAATTAATTACATAAATACAGCACCTGAACCAAGCTTATTACATAAATACAGCACCAGAATCAAGATAATTACATAAATACAGCACCAGAACCAAAGTAATTACATAAATACAGCACCAGAACCAAAGTAATTACATAAATACAGCACCAGAACCAAAGTAATTACATAAATACAGCACCAGAACCAAAGTAATTACATAAATACAGCACCAGAACCAAGATAATTACATAAATACAGCACCAGAACCAAAGTAATTACATAAATACAGCACCAGAACCAAAGTAATTACATAAATACAGCACCAGAACCAAAGTAATTACATAAATACAGCACCAGAACCAAGTCTATTACATAATACAGCACCAGAACCAAGCCTATTACATAAATATAGCACCAGAATCAAGATAATTACATAAATACAGCACCAGAACCAAAGTAATTACATATATACAGCACCAGAACCAAGCTCAATTTATAAATTAAGCACTAGCACTATGTTCAGTACGTACCGTAAATACAGCACCTGAACCAAGCACAGCACATATACAAAGCACCAGCTGAAAAACAACTCAATACAAATACCATCTGAAATCTCTTCCGGAGTTATTGGGCCAGATTTATCACGACTCTAACAGCTCACTCCACTTTAACATATGGCTAAAGTCCGTTTTAGCCAAGTCAGATTTATGATCGGCCCTTTAAGACTGTGATAAACGTGGTTTGACGGTAGCAGTTTATCCGTCAGTAAGCGGCTTTACAAAATTCGCACATCTTTACGAAAAAGTCGCACGTTTTTATGAAAAATTTGCATGTTCTATTAAAAAGTCTAATAAGATAAGCATGGTCCTCACTGGAGTGAAATTGAGACTTTTTTGCGACTTTTTAAATAGTCCCAATAGTAAATCTGTCTAGAGATTCATTTACATAAGAAACACGCCCACTTTCAGAAAACTGGCGACCATAGTGCAGAGCAGAAAAAAGTCGCAAATTTGTGCGCAGTTTTAGCGTTTGGGACTTTTTTGGGGACTTTTTCACTCCATTATTCTGACCTGAGCTAATGATAAATCTGGCCCATTCTCTTTACTTTTTTTGTCATCCGATTTAGACCGCCATGATCACGTATCCCAGCCACAACTTGTCTCTGAATAGTTTGCATCCCAGATGTTTTTATCTTCTCAATGTACCAACACATCCACACCCCATATACTAACACAGACTCCTCTCAATACCACATACTGTGCCTTGAATGTAAACTGTGCCTGTAAATACAATCATGTTTCATACTATGCCCCCCGAAAATAAAGCCCTACACACAATGCCCCTAATGGTAGTGCTCCCTATAGATAGTTTGACATGCTCTGTGCCCCCTGTTTATAGTACCACATGCTCTGTGCCCCCTGTTTATAGTACCACATGCTCTGTGCCCCTATATATAGTACCACATTCTCTGTGCCCCTATATATACAGTCATGTGAAAAAATTAGGACACCCTTTGAAAGCATGTGGTTTTTTGTAACATTTTTAATAAAAGGTTATTTCATCTCCGTTTCAACAATACAGAGAGATTAAAGTAATCCAACTAAACAAAGAAAACTGAAGAAAAGTATTTTCAAGATCTTCTGTAAATGTCATTCTACAAAAATGCCTATTCTAACTGAGGAAAAAGATAGGACACCCTCACATGTATTCCCTCTTAAATTGGCTCAGATCTCACACAGGTATATCACACCAGGTGCACATAATTAGTAGATCGTTACTCTGCATGTTGAATGAGGCTTGCCCTATTTAAACCTCAGACATTTAGTTTGGTGTGCTCCTGACTGTTGAAGTGAGAGTGAGCACCATGGTGAGAGCAAAAGAGCTGTCAGAGGACTTCAGAAAAAAGATTGTAGCAGCCTATGAGTCTGGGAAGGGATTTAAAAAGATCTCAAAAGATTTTGAAATCAGCCATTCCACTGTCCGGAAGATAGTCTACAAGTGGAGGGCTTTCAAAACAACTGCCAACATGCCCAGGACTGGTCGCCCCAGCAAGTTCACCCCAAGAGCAGACCGCAAGATGCTAAAAGAGGTCTCCAAAAACCCTAAAGTGTCATCTCGAGAACTACAGCAGGCTCTGGCTACTGTTGATGTAGAAGTACATGCCTCTACAATCAGAAAGAGACTGTACAAGTTTAACTTGCATGGGAGGTGTGCAAGGAGGAAACCTTTGCTTTCCAAGAGAAACATCGAGGCCAGACTGACATTTGCCAGAGATAAAGTTGACAAAGACCAGGACTTCTGGAATAATGTTCTTTGGACAGATGAGTCCAAAATTGAATTATTTGGACACAACAGCAGAGGACATGTTTGGCGTAAACCAAACACAGCATTCCAAGAAAAGAACCTCATACCAACTGTGAAGCATGGAGGTGGAAGTGTCATGGTTTGGGGCTGCTTTGCTGCAGCAGGACCTGGTCAGCTCACCATCATAGAATCCACGATGAATTCTACTGTGTATCAGAAGGTGCTTGAAGAACATGTGAGACCATCAGTTAGAAAATTAAAGCTGAAGCGGAACTGGACCATGCAACATGACAATGACCCAAAACATACTAGTAAATCAACCAAAGATTGGCTGAAAAAGAAGAAATGGAGAGTCCTGGAATGGCCAAGTCAAAGTCCAGATTTGAATCCCATTGAGATGCTGTGGGGTGACTTGAAAAGGGCTGTACATGCAAGAAACCCCTCAAACATCTCACAGCTGAAAAAGTTCTGCATTGAGGAGTGGGGTAAAATTTCCTCAGACCGATGTCGAAGACTGGTAGATGGCTACAAGACCCGTCTCACTGCAGTTATTTCAGCCAAAGGAGGTAACGCTCGCTATTAGGGGCAAGGGTGTCCTATCTTTTTCCTCAGTTAGAATAGGCATTTTTGTAGAATGACATTTACAGAAGATCTTGAAAAGACTTTTCTTCAGTTTTCTTTGTTTAGTTGGATTACTTTAATCTCTCTGTATTGTTGAAATGGAGATGAAATAACCTTTTATTAAAAATGTTACAAAAAACCACATGCTTTCAAAGGGTGTCCTAATTTTTTCACATGACTGTAGTACCACATTCTCTGTGCCCCCTGTTTATAGTACCACATGCTCTGTGCCCCTATATATAGTACCACATTCTCTGTGCCCCCTGTTTATAGTACCACATGCTCTGTGCCCTATATATAGTACCACATGCTCTGTGCCCCCTGTTTATAGTACCACATGCTCTGTGCCCCCTGTTTATAGTACCACATGCTCTGTGCCCCTATATATAGTACCACATTCTCTGTGCCCCCTGTTTATAGTACCACATGCTCTGTGCTCCTATATATAGTGCCGCATGCTCTGTGCCCCTATATATAGTGCCGCATGCTCTGTGCCCTCTGTATATAGTGCCAGGTTCTGTACCCAGTATATAGCAACTCTTGCTGTGTGCCTCCTTTATATAGTGCCTCTCACCTTGTGCCCCTTCTGTCACTAGCAGTCTGTATATGTCATCCCATTTGCAGACTTGCCAGCTAAAAAGGTTATTGATGCATGTATTAGTATTCAATAAAATAAACCCTTTCACAAAACGTTTGGTATGTCATAGTATATTAAAAGTTCTGATCGATTGGGGTCTTAGGTCCGGTTTTCAGTTTTGTTTTATTTTTCTTTTGCCAGCAACGAGGGGCATGGCTTAGCAGAGTCGAGGGTGTGACTTAGCAGACCCAGGGCATGGACTGGAATGTTCGGTTTAATGGGGTGAAGCAAGTCGCCACTTTAGTGAGGGTCTCAGCACTCAATTGTCAATGCTCAGTGACTTTAAAATCACTTCCTTTTTTTATATCTCAGGTACCTCAAATGCATGGACAGAAGGCTTTCATCTACACGTCCATAGAGCAGCATCACTGCACTAGCTAGACATAGTGAATATTGTTAAGCGAATTGTTGAAAAAATTTGATTTGCCGCAAAGCCGAATTTCCTTGTGCTTCGTGGTAGTGAATCAATTTTCCCTGAAATAGTGTAAAAAAAAAAAAAAAAAATTATACTTGCCTCATTTATTTGCTTGTGATGGGCCTTGATTGAAGATCTCGCACGAAATCCCATGCGCAGTGATGTATGACGTCACTACTCCGGCAGACGTGATGATGTCATCATGGGCCACGCAAGATTTTACACTAGATCAGGGCTGGCCAACCTGCGGCTCTCCAGCTGTTGTAAAACTACAACTCCCACAATGCCCTGCTGTAAGCTGATAGCTGTTGGCAGTCTGGGCATGATGGGAGTTGTAGTTTTGCAACAGCTGGAGAGCCTCAGGTTGGCCATCCCTGCACTAGATCTTCAATCAAGATGGTAGCAGCTGGTCCGTCGGAGCAAGTCGAGGAGGTAAGTATGATTTCAATTATTTTTATTTTTGTTTTACACCCGATTATTGCTGGGATTATGAGGGGTGCAATGATGGGGAGCCGCGCAATCGCTGCTCCTTGTCATTGCACCCACTACTTACAAATAAAATGCTCTTTGTGATAAAGTAATTTGTCACAAAGCTAATTTTTTTGTAAAATTAGGCAAAGCAGCCAAATCGAATTTTTGAATACTTGGCTCATCTCCTAATAGTGAAGGCTATAAAGGCAGCCCATTCATAGATCCTCCTGTACGAACATGCAGATGAATGTCACTGCCTGTACCTTGTGGTACTTGAGATATAAAGCAACTATTTTTAACCTGAAGGATTATAAAGTGGCAGCAATTTTACGGTTTCGATAAGTAAAGCATAAAAGCTCTCTACGTTTGCCACCCTCTTCAAAATGCTTGCTCTGATGTGGAAACGATGTAATAAAGGTTCATTATATTAATGCAATGCAGCCTGAAAAATGTCATAATTGGGAGGTCGGAAGTTGTTCCATATATAACTATCCCTCGGTATCACTGACAGTCCCCTTCAAAGGATTTGTGGCCCCTCTTCTGCTCCTGTCAATTTTGATAGTCCACTTTGGTCAGTATTTTTTTTTATAAACCAGGTTCGGGTCCAAAGACTGAAGAAGCACAAATCTTTCTATGATATTTTCCCTCTGTACGTTCCACTTCTGACAAATATGGACCATGTGAATGTGGACTAAGGTTGTGTTCACATCTGCTTAACTTATACGCCAAGTAAAGCTGCCAACCGGTACGTTTAAGGCCTCTTTCACACTACAGTATGTCCATTTCAGTGCTTTGCGGTCCGTTTTTCACGGATCCGTTGTTTCGTTTTTTTGCTTCCATTGTGGTTCCGTTTCCGTTCCGTTTTTCCGTATTGCATATACAGTATACAGTAATTACATAGAAAAAATTGGGCTGGGCATAACATTTTCAATAGATGGTTCCGCAAAAAACAGAACGGATACGGAAGACATACGGATGTATTTCCGTATGTGTTCCGTTTTTTTTGCGGACCCATTGACTTGAATGGAGCCACGGACCGTGATTTGCGGCCAAATATAGGACATGTTCTATCTTTCAACGGAACGGAAAAACGGAAATACAGAAACGGAATGCATATGGAACACATTCCGTTTTTTTTGCGGAACCATTGAAATGAATGGTTCCGTATACGGACCGTATACGGAAAAAAAAAACGGTAGTGTGAAAGAGGCCTAATGGAGGCCAATATGGATGCCATCTTTTCCCCAGAGGTGCCCATGTTAGACCTATGTTTGACTGTATACTACTGCATGGTATAGAATAATGTGTATGCCTGGTGCTATCCCAGCATACCCTGGTGCTATCCCAGCATACCCTGGTGCTATCCCAGCATACCTGCTAAGTGGACATCACATAATGTCTATTACATGTAATATTCACAAACACTACATAAGAGGCAGAAACATTAATTATAGGGGTTGCGTCAAGTGTATACGTTATCCCCTATCCACAGTATACGTGGATAACTAGGTGATCGCTTGTGGGGCGGTGATCTGACTACTGGGACTGATTCTGAGAACAGGGGTCCCGTTCCCCCGTTCTGATGGAGCGCCAGGTTGTGCATGTGCACTGCCACTCTATTCATTTTACATGA
Organism: Bufo gargarizans; assembly: GCF_014858855.1. Classification (NCBI taxonomy): domain Eukaryota; kingdom Metazoa; phylum Chordata; class Amphibia; order Anura; family Bufonidae; genus Bufo; species Bufo gargarizans. The sequence continues at coordinate 420,846,112 of NC_058084.1, forward strand.
GAGCGCTGGAGATCGCCAAGTACAACGCTCCTCTACGGTATCTTAGGTACTCCTATAGGTAATGAATGAAGAGGCAATGCACATGCACGACCTCCAGCTCCATCAGAACATGGGACCGGGACCCCTGTTTTCAGGATCAGTGAGTGTCCCAGCAGGCAGGCCCCCAGTGAACAGCTAGTTATCAAAGGCTGCAGCGTTAACCCTTACCCTGCCTCACTTTTACAATCACTTTTACTGCAGAGAAGCAGGGTAAGGGTTAAACTTCCCGACTTGTCAGTGCAGCTGAATAAACCCAAGTCTGTGATGAGGAGATAGATGTAAAAAGAGGACAGGGGCAGTGAGGGGCCTTATGGAAGAAGAAATTGATTACAGTTTGTAGTCCTTTCAAAACCCTGTTCTGTACTCACATCACAGCCAGAAGAGCAATAAATGGAGGCGCAGTCTATACTGCATGTGGTGTGAGGAGCCAAGGACAGCTAGTTCTCGCTGTGGCTCCGCTTCCTAGAACATCCCCAATAGTTTTCTCTGTTTTCTCTACTTTTCTCAATAGACACCAGTTTAAATACACTTTAAACATGGGGCCCCTTCGTTTTGTGAAATGGCAGGGCCCCATACTGCAGTAGTACTGGTACCAGATACCAGATGGCGGCCCTTCCGAGTGCCCAGGAGGATGGACCAGCTGGGGCCCCCTTAAAGGGGTTATCCAACCCCTATAATGACCCCCCAATGCCGGGCACCTCATATAGATTATATTTACCCTGCTACCTGGGTCGCACCTGCATCTCCTGCCTCACCTCCTCCGTTGCCAGATGTTTTGATCCGTGCGATAGGGAGAAATGGCGGCGGCCATGGGGGGTCATTATAGTGGTTGGATAACCCCTTTAACCACTTCACATCTGGGCCATTTGCCCCCTTTCTGACTAGGCCTAATTTTGCAAATCTGACATATCTCACTTTATGTGGTAATAACTTTTTCTTTAACACATCAAGGGTTAACAGCCAAACAAAACTTAATAATTATTACCCAGATACTGCGGTTTACAGAAACACCCCACATGTGGTCATGAACTGCTGTATGGGCACCCGGCAGGGAGCAGAAGAAAAGCAGCGCCACATGGTTTTTAGATGCCATGTCCCATTTGAAGCCCCCCTGATGCACACTTACAGTAGAAACTCCCAAAAGATGACACAATTTTGGAAACTAGGGGATAAGGTGCCAGGTTTATTGGTACTATTTTTTTGGTACATATGATTTTTTGATCATTCATTATAACACTTTATGGGGCAAGGTGACCAAAAAATTGGTTGTTTTAGCAGTTTTTATTTATTTATTTTTACAGCGTTCACCTGAGGGGTTCAGTCAAGGAACATTTTTATAGAGAAGATTGTTACGGACGTGGCAATACCTAATATGTATACTTTTTCTTATTTATTTAAGTTTTACACAATAATTGCATTCCTTAAACAAAAAAAATTATGTTCTAATGTGTCCATGTTCTGAGAGCTATAGTTTTTTTAGTTTTTAAATGATTTTCATATGTAGGGGCTAATTTTTTGCGCGATGAGGTGACAGTTTTATTGGTACCATTTTGTGGGACATACGCCTTTTTGATCACTTGGTGTTGCACTTTTTGTTTTGTAAGGTGACAAAAATGGCTTATTTTGACATTTATTTTAATTTTTACGGTGTTTACCCAAGGGTTTAGGTCATGTGATATTAATATAGAGCTGGTTGTTACGGACGTGGTGATACTGAATACGGTATGTATACCTTTTTTTTTATTTATTTCACTTTAACACAATAATAGCATTTTTGAAACAAAAAAATGATGTTTTAGTGTCTCTATGTTCTGAGAGCTATAGTTTTTTTTATTTTTTGAGCGATTTTCTTATGTAGGGGCTCATTTTTTGCGGAATGAGGTGACTGTTTTATTGGTACCATTTTGTGGAATATACACCTTTTTGATCACTTGGTGTAAGGTGACAAAAATGGCTTATTTTTTTTACACATTTTTTTTTTTTTACAGTGTTTATCGGACTGGGTGGATCATGTAATATATTTATAGAGACAACCGTCACGGACGCGGCAATACCAAATATGTCTATTTTATTTTTTCTATTTTTATTTTTTTCTTTTTATTCCTTACTTATAATAATAATATCTTTTTTTTTACACTTTTCGTCCCCCATAAGGTCATACAAGACCTCTGGGGGACATTTAACTTGATTTATCCTTTAACTGGGGCTGACATAGTAGCCCCAGTTACAGGGGAAATACACCCCCCAGAGAGGCTGTACATCACTATACTGTGCTGTACAGCCTCAGTGCAGGGCTGATCGAGGTCTGTGAAAGACCTCACAGCTCCTGCACTCTCCTGGCCCCAGTGGCCACATGACCGCTTAGTGCTTCCTGCTCTGTATACACAGTGCTCGGTGAGCGCTGTGTATACAGCGATCTAGAAGTCAGGGACACCTGGGCACTGTCCCTGCCTTCTCTAAGGGTTGCCCTGATGTCAGTGGGCAACCCAATCTCCAGCTTCACAATTAGCGTGCAACTGCGATCTCTGAATGGACGTTCAGGAACGCCCATTCAGAGATATAGAACCACAGGAGCACAGAGTATTGCACTGTGTGCAGCCTTACAGGTCGCACACCTCTAAGTCCGTCCCAGTATCCCAGTCCTCTGCAGTCCAATCCGTGTACTTCCTGCAGAATGTCAGTCTGTCCTTCATGTTTTTCTTGGAGAGAAGTGGCTTCTTTGCTGCCCTTCTTGACACCAGACTATCCTCCAAAAGCCTTTGCCTCACTGTGCATTCAGATGCACTAAAACCTGCCCACTGCCATTCCTGGGCAAATTCTGCACTGGTGGTGACCCAATCTTGTAGCTGAATCCTCTTTAGGAGATGGTCCCTCCTGGCACTTGCTGGACTGTCTTAGACTTTTAGGCACGCTGAAGCCTTTTTCACAGTAATTGAACCTCTCTTCTTCAAATTCTTGATGATCCGATCAATGGTTGATTTAAGTGCAATTTTACAAGCAGCAATGTCCTTAGGCTAGTTTCACACTAGTGGTAGGGGACTCCGGCAGGTGAACAGCCTGTCAGTTCCGTCCTGCCGCTAGTTCACGTGTGCCCCCGGACTGCCGCTCCTTCCCCATTGACTATAATGGGGCGGAGTTCCGGCGGCAGCACGGCAGCACACGCCCAGACGCGGCCAGACTAAAAGTACGGCATGCCTGATGTTTGTCTGGCCTGGTGGTTGTTCTAGGTGATGGATGTCTAACCTGTTTTCCATCAGCAGTGAAACAATGAGAAGGTGTCTGACCCCCACCCATCAGATGCTGATGATCTATCTAGAGGATAGATCATTAGTAAGAAAAAGCTGCAGAACCCCTTTAAGCTCTGCAACCATCAGGCGTATTGTGCTACCCAACATGATTTACAACCATCAAGTGTTTGTGCCACTGTTGAGAAAGAAGCAAAGTCATCTGTCGTCATTCTTCAAGGGAAGTACATTTTAACATTATTCATCCTCTGAATCAGCAGGATCTTCTGGAGTATGAACATCATCCAAACTCTCCAACAATTATATTTATACTGAGTGTCCTGACTCTCCCCCAATAGCAAATGTCAGGGGAAAGAAAGGTTGGGCATTTTAGATTTCAACATACCTGATCCTTTATTTATTTTTTATTTTTAGGAGTATAGCAATGCGTTATTCCTCTGTCTCTCTACTAAGAACATATACATGCATCTATGGGTGAGAGTCAGGAGGAATTGCTTTTGGCTGAATTAGGGCCACCTTAAGGTCAGAATTCTGAATACAGCTCTGGATCAGAGCTGAACAGTACCCCAACACATAACGTAAGCTGTGTAACATTAAAAAGCCAATTTACAAAAAATGTTGACATTAATGTTAAAATAAAATATCATTTTTGAAATTGTGATGAGCCAGTGGTGCAAACTACAAGACTGAGAGGGGACCTAGCTAAACTTCTTCTGTTATGGCAATAGAGTCGGGGCTCAGTGCAAAGAGATTTTACAGCGGAGATTGACTTCAATAGTCACTGACTGTATAAATTCGTATGCATTTAGCTACCTCTAGGGATGGCTGTAGGCAGCTAGTTTTATCATGTAATGAAGGGAAGCAGGAGATTTACAGCTGTATGGGGGAGATTTATCAATGTATGTATGCATTCCCATTGTCTGGTGTATATGCATTGAAAAAAATGGTATTCTAATTAGCAATGTGTTTATAAGCATAGAAGTTAGGGGGGCAGATGGCAGGCGACTTTGTATTTATTAAAGACTTCTTCCGCCTAATAAAAAAATCATAAATGTAGAAATCTCATGGGGGGGGCATAGTAAGTTTTGCTATGGGATCTGTGTACATCTCTGCGGCGATCTCTGCAGCATGCTGGGAAATTCCAGTTAGACTATTGTTCTAAAGGTTACGTAGATCTGCAATGTATACAATATAGTATAATTCACTGCAAATCTACAGCAGCAGGTCTTGAGTTAAAATACATACCTTTATTCAATAATGAAAAACACAATATTCAGAGAGAGAGACAAATAGAGATGCCAATTTTTAGGGGCAAAAACCCCACTTTCAGGCAAGGAATTATAAGATCATAATGTGGACAGAAATGCCTGGCACATACTGCATTATCTATCTACAACTATTCCAGGAAGTCTTAATGAAAATCCATTAAAATTATTCTTCTGTTCTGAGAGTTGGATACAAAAGAGTGATGGAAGCTGAGCTCTGTTATATATAGGTTTATAGGATTTAGAGCACGACTTCTGTGTGGGCAGGGTAAGAAGGACTCTAACTTTCCATTTTAGTAGTCTTTCCAGGATTACTCAAAAACCCTGCTCCAAATCACAGAGCAATAAAATAAATAAAAATTATATCATATATATAATGTCCTGCTTTCAGATAGGGCAGCCTGTGAGCTTTACTGTAAATGGGTATTCCCAGAATGACAACTTATCATCTACCCACAGAATAGGGGATACATCTCTAATCAGGAGGGATACGTCACTGCAAATGGTCTTGTATTTTCTTTCTTGAAGAGGTTCTGCTAGTCATCCGACTGGCTTTCTCAGTTAGATTGGCTTGTATGTGAATTCTCCGGTGTTAAATACTGGTGACTCGTGTTTCAGTCATGGAGGTAAGATGTTGATTGCTTTTGTGTGACTTAATAGGTGATATTAAATTGCCTTGGGGAGAGGTGTTAGAACAGCATTGTAAGTGGCAGACAATAGATGTCACAGCCCTCCACCTCTATTCAAGAAAAAATAAATAATACAACAAGCCCAGTTGCACTGACTTATTACTGCTGATAAACCACGACCTGGATGAATGAGAACCTTCAGAGGACCCAGACCAATCAGGAGAACAGGGGTCCTGTGTTCCCCATTTGAAAGGAGTGGCAGTCGAATATCCACACTGCCGCTCTATTCAAACTGCATAAAATTGCAGAAGATAGCCGTGCGCGGTGCTTGGCTACCTCAGTGCAGATCCTTATGCCCATTTTCTGCTTCGCTGACATGTCAGTTTCAATAGTTGACTTTTCAGTTGCAGCTTAAGATATCCCACCAGTTGACAGGTTGCCATTGTCATGAGATAATGAATATTATCTTCCAGCACTGCTGCTCTGATGCTTCCCACTTCTGTAGCAATGGCGTCACATTTTGGCTGCAGCGATAATGTGTCCATACACCGCACATGTCCTTGACGGTATATGGCATAAAACTGCCAAGGCCAGTGATTGGCTGCAGTGGTCATGTGCGGTATACACAGTATACAACTATGGCAAGGAGAACTGGAGCTGTGGTGCTGGAAACTGTGGGGGGATTGGGGAGGGTAACAGGTGAATATAGGCTATTTGTTCTTTTATTATAATGGCTGCTACTGAGTTTTTAATTAACATGAACAATCCCTTTAAAGGGGTTTTCCCATCTCAGATAATGGGGGCATATCGCTATACCTACACCAAGAAAGGAGCCCTGAAAGTGGTGGAGGCCCATAGACGTGAATAGGAGCGGTAGTCGTGCTTGCGCGGTGCGCTCCCATTCACTTCTATGGGGAGAGTGCTTGGTGGTGGCTGGACCCTGGGAAACCTGTGGTCCTGCAGCCACCACTTTTCCCACAATGCGGGCATATCCTAGTGATATGCCCACATTGCCTCAGATGGGAATACCCCTTTAGGCGTGTGTGTACACTTTTGCAACCGATCTGTGTAAGGTCTGATCCTACAATATGCACATTAGCCCTCCTTCACACATCCGCAAAAATGGGTCCGCATCCGTTGCGCAATTTAGCAGAACCGGTGCGGACCCATTAATTTTCAACGGGTCCGCAAAAGATGTGGACACACGGGCAAGAAAAGGCATTTCTTTTATAGTGCCAGCCATGTGTGGTCCGCAAAATGCGGAATGCACATGGCCGGTGTCCGTGTTTTGCAGATCCGCAATTTGCGGACCACAAAACAGTTGCGGAAGTGTGAATTGACCCTTAGGAAGGAGGCCCAGAAAGAAATATGACTGCAGGATGAAACTACACAGGGTTTGTTCACAGTCTGTAACCAGTACAAAATGCAGTTTTCTCGGTTACCGCACACTATATAGAGATTATATCCAGATGTAAAATGATGTTCAGAACTTTTATGAAACCTCTTGTGTGGAGCTGTCAAATATGACAGGTACCAGAATGATTGGTTGAATAATTTGTTTTATCAGTTCTTCATGCAAACAAGTAAAAATTAATTGAAAAGCTTGAGGAGGGTTTAATCCAAATCAGATCAAGCCATTCACTCATCGCTGGATTCTGACCAGTTGTGCTATGCCAGATACTAAGAGGGAATCAGAATTACTTTAATTTATACACAGGTATACAGAGCTGCAATCCAAACCACTTTGTATTTCAATGTGTATTCCAATGGGAGAAAAAAATTAGGATAGTGTATGTATATATATATTTATATATATATATATATATATATACAGGTCCTTCTAAAAAAATTAGCATATTGTGATAAAGTTCATTATTTTCTGTAATGTACTGATAAACATTAGACTTTCATATATTTTAGATTCATTACACACCAACTGAAGTAGTTCAAGCCTTTTATTGTTTTAATATTGAGGATTTTGGCATACAGCTCATGAAAACCCCAAATTCCTATCTAAAAAAATTAGCATATCATGAAAAGGTTCTCTAAACGAGCTATTAACCTTATCATCTGAATCAACTAATTAACTCTAAACACCTGCAAAAGATTCCTGAGGCTTTTAAAAACTCCCAGCCTGGTTCATTACTCAAAACCGCAATCATGGGTAAGACTGCCGACCTGACTGCTGTCCAGAAGGCCATCATTGACACCCTCAAACAAGAGGGTAAGACACAGAAAGAAATTTCTGAATGAATAGGCTGTTCCCAGAGTGCTGTATCAAGGCACCTCAGTGGGAAGTCTGTGGGAAGGAAAAAGTGTGGCAGAAAACGCTGCACAACGAGAAGAGGTGACCGGACCCTGAGGAAGATTGTGGAGAAGGACCGATTCCAGACCTTGGGGGACCTGCGGAAGCAGTGGACTGAGTCTGGAGTAGAAACATCCAGAGCCACCGTGTACAGGCGTGTGCAGGAAATGGGCTACAGGTGCCGCATTCCCCAGGTCAAGCCACTTTTGAACCAGAAACAGCGGCAGAAGCGCCTGACCTGGGCTACAGAGAAGCAGCACTGGACTGTTGCTCAGTGGTCCAAAGTACTTTTTTCGGATGAAAGCAAATTTTGCATGTCATTCGGAAATCAAGGTGCCAGAGTCTGGAGGAATTGAATAAATATGTACTCTGCACACCTTGGATCCAGTGTGGGTGCCTGTGAGAGTGGTTTAGACAGTATAAGTTAAATCCACGGCACTCCAAAAGTTGATGCAAGATAAATAATCTGACATCCAGCGCACGCCTATACTCTCTCTGCCTTCAGACCCCGCTGAAGAAGGTCGCACAGACCGAAACGTTCGGGATATTTTTCTATCTGATATGGCATAAATACTATATGTAAATGAACTTGCACTGGATGTATACTAAACAGCATTCTGTTTATTAAGAATTAAATGAGATTATTTATCTTGCATCAACTTTTGGAGTGCCGTGGATTTAACTTATAGAGTCTGGAGGAAGACTGGGGAGAGGGAAATACCAAAATGCCTGAAGTCCAGTGTCAAGTACCCACAGTCAGTGATGGTCTGGGGTGCCATGTCAGCTGCTGGTGTTGGTCCACTGTGTTTTATCAAGGGCAGGGTTGATGCAGCTAGCTATCAGGAGATTTTGGAGCACTTCATGCTTCCATCTGCTGAAAAGCTTTATGGAGATGAAGATTTCATTTTTCAGCACGACCTGGCACCTGCTCACAGTGCCAAAACCACTGGTAATGGTTTACTGACCATGGTATTACTGTGCTCAATTGGCCTGCCAACTCTCCTGACCTGAACCCCATAGAGAATCTGTGGGATATTGGGAAGAGAAAGTTGAGACGCAAGACCCAACACTCTGGATGAGCTTAAGGCCGCTATCGAAGCATCCTGGACCTCCATAACACCTCAGCAGTGCCACAGGCTGATTGCCTCCATGCCACGCCGCATTGAAGCAGTCATTTCTGCAAAAGGATTCCCGACCAAGTATTGAGTGCATAACTGAACATAATTATTTGAAGGTTGACTTTTTTTGTATTAAAAACACTTTTCTTTTATTGGTCGGATGAAATATGCTAATTTTTAGAGATAGGAAATTTGGGTTTTCATGAGCTGTATGCCAAAATCATCAATATTAAAACAATAAAAGGCTTGAACTACTTCAGTTGGTGTGTAATGAATCTAAAATATATGAAAGTCTAATGTTTATCAGTACATTACAGAAAATAATGAACTTTATCACAATATGCTAATTTTTTTTAGAAGGACCTGTATACATATATATATATATATATATATATATATATATATACATATAGCAAATAAGGAAGTTCAGGGCAGCACACCTTGCAAAACAACCTGTAGCAGCAGGTGCCAGCGGTATTGCACTTTACCAAAGTGATGATCAATAGAAATAAATACACCGCAGCTCTTCCAGTAGGTGAAAATAGTGGGATCCTTTTATTCACCCATGCAATATTTCGATCCACTTGCTGGGACCATTTTCAAGGAAATGACATAGGTGTCTCCCAAAAGATAATAAGACTATGTACAAGAGGCATTATTGTGGATAAAAAACTTTTTTCAGCTTTTATTTACATTTGAGCAAAAAGTGTCCAGTCCAAAATTATTCATACCCTTCTCAATAATCAATAGAAGAGCCTTTATTGGCTATTAAAGCAATCAAACGCTTCCTATAATTGCAGACCAGCTTTTTGTCTCCACAGGTATTTTTGCCCATTCATCTTTAGCAATGAGCTCCAAATCTTTCAGGTTGGAGGGTCTTCTTGCCATCACCCTGATCTTTAGCTTCCTCCACAGATTCTCAATTGGATTCAAGTCTGGACTCTGGCTGGGCCACTCCAAAACGTTAATGTTGTTGTCTGCTAACCATTTCTTCACCACCTTTGCTGTGTGTTTTGGGTCATTGTCATGCTAAAATGTCCACTGGTGCTCAAGGCCAAGTTTCTCTGCAGACTGCCTGATGTTGTCGTTGAGAATCCTCATGTATTGCTCTTTTTTCATGGTGGTGTTTACTGTGATTAGGTTCCCTGGTCCATTGGCTGAAAAACACCCCCAAAACACCAACATGTTTGACAGTGGGGATGGTGTTCTTTGGGTTAAAGGCTTCTCCTTTTTTATGCCAAATGAAGGAGACATCATTGTGACCAAACAATTCAATTTTTGTTTCATCTGACCATAACACAGAAGACCAGAAGTCTTCTTCTTTGTCCAGATGAGCTTTTACAAAGGCCAAGCGAGCTTTTGTATGCCTTATCTGGAGAAGTGGAACCCAGCAGTGTGCAGTGTCCGTTGGATTGTCTGCCTTGAGACATTGCCACCAGCAGAGCCCAGATTCACCAGGATGGCCTTGGTGGTGATCCTTGTATTCTTTTTCACCTCTCTAACTATCCTCCTGGCCAGCACAGGTGTCACTTTTGGCTTCCGACCACGTCCTCTGAGATTTTCCACAGTGCGGAACATCTTGTATTTTTTGCTCAAATGTAAATAAAAGCTGAGAAATGTTTTTTTCCCACAATAATGCCTCTTGTACATCGTCTTATTATCTTTTGGGAGACACCGATGTCATTTCCCGTCAAAAGATTACTTGCTGGTTGAATAAAAGTAACTTTAAGTCAAAATTTGCCAGGGGTATGAATAATTATGGGCAGCACTGTGTATATGTGTATGTGTGTATATATATATATATATATGTAGTATTGTTATATAGCCAGTGTATCATTCACTGGCTCTTCTCCTCTTCATGTTCCTCAGGGCTCAGTACCAGGTCCTCTACTCTTCTCCCTCTATACAGCCCCCATCGGACAGACTATCAGTAGATTTGGCTTTCGATACCATCTCTATGCTGACGACACCCAACTATACACTTCATCCCCTGACATCACCCCTGCTTTACTCCAAAACACCAGTAATTGTCTGGCAGCTGTATCTAACATCATGTCATCATGTCCTCTCTGTATCTAAAACTGAACCTCTCAAAAACTGAACTTCTTGTCTTTCCCCCCCCCCCCTCATCTACTAACTCACCTAAACTTGATATTTCAATTTCGGTCTGCAGCACTATTATAACTCCTGTGCAACATGCCCGCTGTCTTGGGGCCACATTTGACTCTTGTCGTCTGCACCTCAAAAATATCTCCAGAATCCGCCCTTTTCTTACGGTGGAAACGGAAAAAGCTCTTGGTTCCTTGATTTATTCTCATCTTGACTACTGCAACGCATTACTAATCAGTCTTCCTCTCACTAAACTCTCCCCCCTTCAGTCTGTTCTAAATGCTGCAGCCAGGCTCATCTATCCATCCAACCGCTACACTGATGCCACTAGTCTATGCCAGTCACTTCACTGGTTGCCCATCCACCACAGAATACAGTTCAAACTTCTCACCCTCACCCACAAAGCTCTCCACAGTGCTGCACCTCCATACATCTCCTCCCTCATCTCCATCTACCACCCTACTCGTGCTCTCCGTTCTATTAGCGACCTAAGATTAACATCCTCCATAATTCGTACCTCTCACTCCCATCTTCAAGACTTTTCTCAAGCTGCAGCTACTCTCTGGAATACTCTGCCCCGGAATACTAGGTCAATTCACAACTTCTAACGTGCCTTAAAGGGACACTGACAGGCCAAATCAGCATATTTAGTTATATATATGACATTACAGGTCTTATACAGTCTATTAAAAGCATCTAAGTATCCCCCCTGTCCACCTTATAAATACCGAAAAATAAAGTTTTATAACCTGCCTGTCTCATCACCAATCTGCCCAAGGGGCGGCGTTTAATCTCAAATTGCGCCCAGCCAGCCGCTCCCAACTGCCGTTCTGAAGCCCCGCCCAGCTCATCAATATTCACTTCGCTGGGCAGCGGCTACAACTCTCCCCAGTCAAGATCCTGCGCAGGCGCGATGTAACCACGGCCGGGCGCAAGCGCAGAAGATTAGACGAGGACGATGCCCAGAGGATTCAATCTAATCTTCTGCGCTTGCGCCCGGCCGTGGTTACATCGCGCCTGCGCAGGATCTTGACTGGGGAGAGTTGTAGCCGCCGCCCAGCGAAGTGAATATTGATGAGCTGGGCGGGGCTTCAGAACGGCAGTTGGGAGCAGCCTGCTGGGCGCAATTTGAGATGAAACGCCGCCCCTTGGGCAGATTGGTGACGAGACAGGCAGGTTATAACACTTTATTTTTCGGTATTTATAAGGTGGACAGGGGGGATACTTAGATGCTTTTAATAGACTGTATAAGACCTGTAATGTCATATATATAACTAAATAGGCTGATTTGGCCTGTCAGTGTCCCTTTAAAAACACATCTTTTCAGACAGGCTTATCAAGCTACCTAAAATGATTTTTCCCAGACTAAACCTTCCCCTACCAAATCCTCTGTCTTAAACTCTATCCTCTAGTAGTCCCAAACCCGAAGCAGATCGGCCGGCACCACTCCTGTCAGTTCAATAATGGCTCAAATCCTACTCATCACAATCAACTACCTTATGTGTCACCCCCAATTCCTCATAGATTGTAAGCTCTTGCGAGCAGGGCCCTCACTCCTAGTGTTTCAGTTGCATATTATCCAGTTACTTTTGTTTTGTACATGAACCCTATGAATTTGTAAAGCGCTGCAGAATATGGTGGCGCTATATAAATACATTTTATTATTATTATGGATAACTTCTATACATAATTAAGCCCAATTCACATGACTATGTACGTTTTGTGGACCACAAACCGCGGATCTGCAAAACAACAACACCGTCCGCGTGCACTCCGCATCGCGTTGTGGAGCTATTGACTTTAATGGGTCCACGATCCACAAGAGGCAGCCACAGTTAGGACTCTTTTGTGGCGCTGCTGCTGCATGGAGTTGGAAGCACATGTGCTTCCTGGTCTGTGCGACTGCACCACAAATGATTGGTCATGTCCTATCTTTGGCCACATCTTGCGGATCGTGGACCTATTGAAGTCAATGAGGGGTGCACAATGCCGATGTCCGTGTTTTGTGGATCAACAGTTTGAGGTCCGCAAAAAAGACACTGTTGTGTGAACGGGACCTAACACATATAGTAGCACTAGAAAAATAATACATCTGAAATTCATACAAACATCCACAATTATGTTATTCGATTGAAGCTTTTACATGTATTTCAAGAGTTCTCTCTATATACACACACCACTTCATGCATATATATAGCAGAGCTCAGTTTGTCATATACTGTACGTCTATGTGGGCTGTATGTACTTGTCAAGTTAAGGTAGTTTGGTAGGTTTTACCAACTATTTAAAAGTAATGAGATATCTTGTGATATAATGATTTGTACCAGAAAACAAACTCTGCACTGCTACATCTGAAACAGTATTGTAATATCATGAGTTGTACCCAATAGCACTGCTCTATTATATGTAGCAAACTGGATTGTGACATCATAATGAATCATGTAGCAGATAAAATCTTACAAACTGCATTGGTTTTGATAGCAGGAGTTGTACAAGATAACAAACTCTGCTCTACTACATCTAACAGTGTTTTGGTGTCATTGTTCTACCAGAAAACAAACTCTGCACTGCTACATCAATAAAAAATAAAAATATATTGAGATATCACAAATTGCACCAAATAGCACTGCTCTACTGTATGTAACAAACTGTATTGTGACATCCTAATGAGTCACATACAAACTGCCTTCATTCCTGAAAGCAGAAGTTGTACCAGATAACAAACCCTGCTCTGCTACATTTAACAAAATCAGTTTTGCTATATCACTCTTTCAAAAGGAAGAAGACTGCCTCTCTAGTGCCATATATCCAGGGTAAAGAGGGGGGTATCCCTTTGGTTGAGGCTGTGAGGACCCAGTCACCTGAACATACACTGACTCTAATATATTTCCAACATAAATATTTCCGTTTCTGAATGTATGTTTAGCAAACATGTCATAATGTATATTTCAGGGCATGGCTCTATAAAACCCAGATGATACATGAGGTTATATCCACGTGTAATGCCCCCAGAAGGGAGGCCTCCCGCTTAGCCAAGGAGCTAACATTCTAAGTCGATATATTTGTAAATAATATATTTTCGATAACATCTACAAGGATGAAACTTTAATGACCTCGCTGAAAACTTTACTGTAGTATACAAAAGTAACATGTGTTAAAAGAACTTTATAAGGAAATTTAATGTACGAGGAATCAAATAGGAACGGCAGGGGCGGACATTAAACTTCTTGCTATATACAGGTGAAACTCGAAAAAGTTGAATATCGTGCAAAAGCCCATTTATTTCAGCAATGCAAATTAAAAGGAATTGCATTCAGCTTAAAATTCGAATTTTGTGAAAAGGTTCAATATTCTAGGCTCAAAGTGTCACACTCTAGTCAGCTAATTAATCCATACCCCCTAAGAAAAGGGGAGCTCAAAATTGTGACGTTGGGGTTTCATAAACTGTAAGCCATAATCATCCAAATTATAACAAATAAAGGCTCAAAATATCTCACTTTGCATGTAATGAGTCTATCTCATATGTTAGTTTCACCTTTTAAGTTGCATTACTGAAATAAATGAACTTTGCCCAATATTCTAATTTTTCGAGTTTCACCTGTAAGCACCAGAAATGTGATTGCAGAGTATTCTTGCAATGAAAAAGTAAAATTGTAATAAAAAAACATTGCAAGGTACACGCTGCTCAAATCATCTTTGCTTTCCTTCCAGTGAAGTGCAATTGCGCCCTCTGCATGTCATCTTGAGTAACTGCGAGAACTAGACAACTTTTTACAAACTATGGCACTAAAGAGGAAAGATGTCTCTTATTAAGGGGTTAACAGAGATAGCAGCAGAAAAGTATGTTTTATATAAATTTATGTGAATGTTCATCATGTTGCTTTTATTATTCACTGAAACTACATTTTTGAGTGCAGGTGTCTGTCTAGATTCACATATGCAGCTTTTTGTTGCTAGCTTTGGAAACTTCAAACATGGCAGATTTCTTATAGAAGTTGAAAATCAATTGCATTCTGCATGGGGTTGTTTGGGCAGCAAGCACATGATTTTCTGCAACCCCCAATCAGCAAACTAAATATTATTTTTTTTTTTGCAAAAAATCTGACTTTTGTGAACTCAGTCCAAGTCTTTCCATTATTCTTTTTACTCATGGCTTCGGCTGAAAATCTACACCAAAAATTGCATCAAAATCGATATTTATGAATCTATCCTAACTAAATGAAAGCCAGCTCTGTTGAGGCTGATGGGAATGGATTGGCTCTTTGTATAGAGCTGTAGAATAGGCTGGTGCCTTTTAACAGAGTAGCAGAAAAAAGTTTGTATCTTGGCACAACTCATCATGATCACCATGTTGTGGCTTTCCATAGGACTGCAGGTAACAAAAATACTGAGTTTCTTAACTCACTAAGTTATCATGGAGCTGAAAAGAACAGTTAAATGACAAATGCAACTGCAAATGCAAAAATTATGATAGCAATAAGTGGTTTCAAAATCATATACTTTAGTGTACTGGCATAAACATTACAGTAAAATACCAGCTAAAAGTAAGGAGAAAACAAAAAAAAAATATGTAAAAAATGAAATTCTATTGAAATGTTTCAACATATTGTACGGTGAAGAACCTATATTAACTATAATAACCCAAGACCCTCTTTCATTTTAAAGCTCAGTTAATAGAATCCCTTTGATTCAATTGTAACATAATATCTACAACCAAGTCCTAAGAATATTTCGTGCACAGTTCATTTCAAGAGACAAAATCCAGATACTCACAAAAAGCAGAAGAGGAAAAGTTACAATGAGCACTGATATAGTCTTCATCTTAAAGAGTAGCTCAAGTTAGGAAGATTCCAGGGTGGTCGTTGGAATACATTAGATCCAAGAGCATGAGGTCCAAAGTATATATATCTCAATGACTATGGATATAGGAAGACAGTTAGATGTTATGTCCTCTGTGGTAAAGAATAAGAATCAAATATGATTTTAAAAAGTCTTCTTAGAAGCAAAGCTTAACACTGGTCGGATCCCGAGTCGTCGCAGAATAAAAAGCTTCACCGACACCTTTGTAGACTAAGTGAATAGAGGCAGCACATGTAAGAAGAACCAACTCCCCTCTCTACTCCACCAGAGCTGTTGATTCAGAGCTCTCTCATTGCATTTAGTAACTCAACTTGAAGTATTACAGGAGCTTCTGTACATGAAAAATAAATCCTTACAGGCAGTAGGGGGATTTCATATTCTAATGCATTACATATTCTAAGTGAGTGGGCAGGGACAGGATCAGAGGCAAAATAGCTTTCATGGTCTGGTATAAAGTAGCACAACCTTACAGCAGAAATCAGCTCTGAGCACAGACTGGAGCTTTCTCTCCTGGCAGGGATGCCAACCTGATTACAGTATTTCTTCATTTTTTTTCTCTGGACAACTCAAGAAAAAAATCAAGGGCAGTCCAACATTTTGTATGGACAAATAGGAAAACCACGATCAATCATATAAATGATAAGCATTCAGGATGACCTGTCAAATGATAATTACAGTCACAGTGACCTGCACAAGGTCCTACAGCTTCAAAAAAAAAGTCAAATATTTCTTAAAGACTGTAGAAAAAAAAATCCCCTATTTTTACTCAGTGTCCATGAAATGATGGACAGTTAGTGACCCTGTATCCTGGTTTGATATGTCTTAGTATACTTTACATGACAGCCTAATTTGCTGATGTTGAGGAGGACTAAAACTGATACAGGTAGACTGACACGATCAGATCTTTTGTTAATGTACTTCCATGGGTTATTTCTCAGTGATTCCAGTGCCAATTATATTTATGGTTCCATATAGATGTATTATGGCTCCATAAAAACCTCCAAATTGCATGGTAACGTAATATGGAATATATAGCAGTCTCTGGAGCTATACTGGGGCCCATAGAGAGTTAGAACTTAGAACTGAGTGAACGAAGAGAGACGGTGGTAACCCAAACTCTCTATGTTGGAAAAGCTAAATGATTAGTTATGATTAAAAGGGATTTATTTATGATATACCCAAAATTCCATCAATAACTGGTCAGTAGGCATCAAACCACTGTGAAGCCTGTGGGTGACATATTATCAATATACCCTTTAGAGAATTAAGACTTTTCTAGTTCCCCAGCCACTGTGTTCTAACAAATCTTGGAAGGTCTTAAAGGGATATTCCCATCTGGGACATTGAGGGCATATCACTAGAATAATAGTAAGATAGGTGCGGGACCTACTCCTTTCTCCAGAATGGGATCGGTGAAAGTTCAGGTAGAGCATCTGAGCATGTGCGACCACCATCTGTACTCCAGTATGGTAGCTCCAAAAATAACCCAGCACTGGCTCAGCTTTTTCTGGCCATCTCATAGCAGTGAATGGGGAGGTGGCTGTGCAAGCGTGGTGTGCTCTCCTTCCCTTTGGGGATCCCTTTCTAGAGATAGGAGCAGGTTCCAGAGGTGGGACCCACACCTGTCTTAGTTATATGCCCTCAATGTCCCAGATGGTTATACCCCTTTAAGTATATACTCAGAGGGAACTCCTTATGACAACTAACCTATTGGTCCCCCGTTCTCCACTTAAGTGTGAGTCCCAGAGGTAGAACCTACATCTATAAGACATTTATGGCATGTCCTGTGGATATGTCATAAATGTCCATGGTGGGAATACATATTTATTTTACATTGCACATTATATGCTTCCACAGCTTTGTACACAGAGTAATCACATCAGTCACTCACTCGGACTCACATATATTTTTAATGACACCATTAAACTTATAAGGATGTGAGAAAACAGGAGTACTTGAAAGAAAACCTACAATTGGAGATGAGCGAAGTTTTGAAAATTTAGATTTGGCAACTTTGCCGAAGTTAGATAAGAAATGTCATTAGTTCCAAATTAATTTGTCACAAATTGCTATAAATAAATTATACCCAGGCCTTAATATATGGCTGCATTGAGCAGCTGTGCTGTGGGCGGGTTAAGGCTATGCTGCGGGGAAGAACTGCGCAGCAAATTAGCCCACAGCTGCCTTTAATGTGACAATGAAGACCTCACTGTATAGTCCTTCTTCATTGTTAATGGCCGCGCTGCACCTTTAAACAGGGGCTGTTGCTTGGTATGGGTTTTGGCTGGCTAGGTTGAGGGACAATATACAAATTATTGCTGTTCTGACCTGCAATCTTCTGCAGGGTATTTGACAATATTATTACCAGTACAGGACCGCCGCACGCAGGATTACGTCCTGGCGGCGGCCCTGTTATTCCTCCTGGACGCATCGGGGCGTCCTCTCGCGAGACGCGAGATTTCCTGTGAACGCGTGCACACAGGAGCGCGCGTTCACAGGATCGGCAGGTAAACGAGTGCATCTACAGCCTGCCAGCGGCGATCGTTCGCTGGCAGGCTGTAGATGCGATTTTTTTTCAACCCCATAAAGGTATATTAGACGCTGTTTTGATAACAGCGTCTAATATACCTGCTACCTGGTCCTCTGGTGGTCCCTTTTGCTTGGATCGACCACCAGAGGACACAGGCAGCTCTGTAAGTAGCACCAAACACCACTACACTACACCCCCCCCCCTGTCACTTATTAACCCCTTATTAACCTCCTTAGGACCGCCGCACGCACGGATGTGTCTTTGCGGCGGCCCTGTAATTCCTCCTGGAAGCGCCCGCGCGTCATCTCGCGAGGCGCAAGATTTCGATCAGAGCCGGCCCGCGCATGCGCATGCGCGGGCCGGCAAAAGTTAAAGAACAATTTCGTCATCAGCCTGCCAGCCAATGATCGTCGCTGGCAGGCTGATGATTTTCAAAAAATCGAATCAGAAGCCATCTAACACATTATATTTATTAATATGTGTTAAATGGCTGCTGTGCTCCTCTGCTGGTTCTTTTCGTTGGTTGGTTCCAGCAGAGGAGCACAGTTCACAGTGAGTACACACCAACAGTACACTTAGCCCCAGATCACCCCCCATCACCCCAATTAACCCCTTGACCCCCTTGATTAACCCCTAGTGAAAGGGAAGAAAGTGATCAGTGTAAACTGTCCCTTTTTTTTCCCACTGGTATTGACTGATAGTTTTAGAATAGTTTAGGCCCCTTAGATAGGTAGTTTAGCGATCAGTTAGCGCCCAGCCCACCGCACCGCAGTCACTTATTTGCTGATTAGCGTATCGCTAATCAGCATTTGTACGGTTATAGTATCTGTAAGTGATCAGAACTGATCACAGTCAGATCTATAATAGTATTAGTGTCACCTTAGCTCGCCCTCCACCCAAAACGCAGTGTTTGCCCGATCAGGCCTGATCGGTCGCCCACACGTGCGTTCACCCACGCCTGCCCCGCCGCAGTGACAAAAAATATATATTTTTTGATCACTGCGCAATCACTTTACAAGCGCTGCGGCGATAAAAAAAATCAGTTTTGATATTTTTTATCAATTGCAGCGTCCTCCGGTACTTCGCTAGCCTCCCATTTGTAAGACAGGCTTGCTTTTTTTCTTGGGTAGTCTCAGGGAATACCCCCTAAATTCAGTAGTCCAAATGGCAAATAAGGGGTATCCTTCTGAAGAGGCCTACAGGCTTCTGACCCAGTCGGATGAGGAATGGGAACCCTCATCTGACGAATCCAGCTGGTCAGAATATGAACCTGTAGAAAGCAGTGGCAGTCTGACCCAAAGTTCGGACGAGGAGGTTGAGGTCCCTGATACCACCAGGCGTACCCGGCCCCGTGTTGCTAGACCGCAGGTTGTGCAGGATCCGCTTCAAGGGCAGCAGAGTGGGGCTGGCGCTGTCGGATTACGTGGTGAGGCATAAACCAGCAGCGCAGCCCATCCTGGACCTAGTACCAGCACTGCCGTAGAACATGGTGAAGTGGCGAGCACCAGAAGGGCAGTTGAAGCTGGTACGGTGGCACGTGCAGTAGTTCCCCCGTCGCAGCCACCGCACAGACAGGCCCGTAGAGCCCCTAGAGTCCCTGAGGTGTTGGCAAACCCTGATTGGCAGCCCCCAACTTCAGCCGCACCAGTAGTTCCCCCTTTCACCGCCCAGTCTGGAGTTCGGGTTGAGACAGCTCAGATCGGTTCGGCACTGTTTTTTTTTTAGCTGTTCTTGACTGCGGACCTCTTGGACTTAGTTGTGGCAGAAACAAATCGATATGCCACTCAATTTATAGCCGCCAACCCGGGAAGCTTTTATGCCCAGTCTTTCCGGTGGAAACCCATCCAAGTTTCCGAAAATTAAAACTTTTCTGGGCCTTCTCCTCAACATGGGCCTAAAAAAAAAGCATGAATTGCGGTCATATTGGTCCACGAACCCAATTCATCACATGCCCATGTTCTCTGCAGCCATGTCCAGGACACGATTTGAGACCATCCTGCGTTTCCTGCACTTTAGCGACAACACCTCCCGTCCCAGAGGCCACCCAGCTTTTGATCGGCTCCACAAAATTCGGCCCCTCATAGACCACTTTAACACCAAATTTGCAGATTTGTATACCCCTGAGCAAAACATCTGCATAGATGAGTCCCTTATACATTGGCTTCAAACAATACATCCCAAGCAAGCGCGCCCGGTATTGGGTCAAATTGTATAAGCTCTGTGAAAGGGCCACAGGCTATACCCACAAATTTCGGATCTATGAGGGTAAAGATCAGACCCTGGAGCCGGTCGGTTGCCCTGACTACCTGGGGAGCAGTGGGAAGACAGTCTGGGACTTGGTGTCACCCTTATTTGGCATGGGGTACCATCTTTATGTGGACAATTTCTACACAAGTGTGCCCCTCTTCAGGCATTTGTTCCTAGAACAGATTGGCTGCTGTGGCACCACGCGACCTAGTCGCTGGGGCTTCCCCCAACGGCTCGTTACCACCCGTCTTGCAAGGGGGGAGAGGGCTGCCTTGTGTAACGAAGAACTGCTCACGGTGAAATGGAGAGACAAGAGTGACGTTTACATGCTCTCCTCCATTCACGCAGACACAACAATCCAAATTGAACGAGCAACCAGTGTCATTGAAAAGCCCCTCTGTGTCCACGACTATAATTCGCTCATGGGAGGGGTGGACTTCAATGACCAGATGTTGCCTCCCTATTTACTTTCCTGCAGAACCAGACGCTGGTATAAGAAGGTGTCTGTATATTTAATTCAATTGGCTGTATATAATAGTTTTGTTCTCTACAGTTAGGCTGGGAGAACAAGATCCTTCCTCAAATTTCAGGAAAAGATCATCGAGAACCTCCTGTATCCAGGAGGTTCCGTGGCCCCAACCACCAGTGTAGTGAGCCGTCTACACGAGCGACATTTCCCCAGTGTCGTTGCCCGTACCTCAAACCAACCGCCACCCCGAAAAATATGTCGTGTCTGTAGCAGGAGTGGAATAAGGCGTGACACCCGCTATTTCTGTCCTGACTGCCATGACCACCCTGCCCTATGCTTAGGGGAGTGTTTCCGGAAGTACCACACACAGGTACACTTAGCATAGGGATTGCATCTCACAGGACAGGCACACAGGGCTATTAGGGCCCATTCACACAGAGCTGCTGCAAACCTCTCCTTTCACCTGGGACAAAGTGCATAATGTAGTTCGCCACATCTCTGGGCGATTTGCGCTTTGCTCATTGTCCCATGGGGAAGGAGAGGTTTGTCCTATAAAGGTAGAAAAAAAAAATAATCACCGGTAAGCAAAAAAGTTAATGTTCTGTTTCAAAAGTTCATAAAAGTTAATGTTCTGTTCAAATGTTATTATAAAGTTCATGTTAATAAATTTATGCGTTGCGGCCTGGTTTTTAAATTTTTTAAAAAAATTTTTTACCTTCTAGGTGGACCAACCGATCGACCAGCTGCAGCACTGATGTGCATTCTGACAGAAGCATTGCGCTGCTGTCAGATTACACAAAAGTCGGTGTATGCGGCGCTGCAAGACGAGATTTCTCCTCTGCAGTAAAAAAGACTTATGAGCTGAGGGGGCGGCGGTGTTCATATGCTTTGGCAAACACTTTGTATATAAAAAACAAACAAACAAAAAAACCGCCAATGATTTATTCATCCACATCGATTGATGTGAATGGAGAAATCGGGTTTGCCAGGGCATATGAGCTAAGTGGGTATGGATGTTGGGCGGAGCTCCTATGTCCTGGCAGACGCCTTTCCCCTCCTTTTTTTTTTTTTGGGCAGAGATTTTTTTATCCACATTGATCGATGCGAATGAAGAAATCTGTGCCGTTCATTTTTTCTTTCAGCCCAGAGGCTGAACGGAAAAAAATAATCTCATTACCTGTATGCTCAATATAAGGAGAATGGCAGAAACTCCTAATGCTGGCCATACATGTAATGATTGCGGAGACCCTCAAATGCCAGGGCAGTACAAACACCCCACAAATGACACCATTTTGGAAAGAAGACACCCTAAGGTCTTCGCTGATGGGCATAGTGAGTTCATAGAAGTTTTTATTTTTTGTCACAAGTTAGCGGAAAATGATGTTTGTTTTTTTTTTATATTTTTTTTTTCTTACAAAGTCTCATATTCCACTAACTTGTGCCAAAAAAAAAATAAACTTCTATAAACTCGCTATTGTCACGGCTGAGGATGGGGGAAACCCTCAGCCGTGCGATGCCAGAAGCTGTAGTGGCTACTCTGCCATGAGAACAGGATAGGGAGCAGGTCACCTCCTCACGCATCCCTAACCTGACCCTAACTCCTAACCTGCATGGGCCGACCTTGATGGTAGGAGGACCCATGCGCAGGAACCTCGGAGCCCTGACTTACCCTCCGCAGGTCCCTGAGCTAGGAGCTGTGTAAGACTACCTACTCCTCCTAGGCATGGAGGAGCAGGAGTCTCAATGGCCAAGCTGTTGGGAAAAGGGGAACATTAACAGCCTTACGGGAATGGCAGGCGAACACCAAGTTCCAGCAACCTGCCACAGCCTTGCTGACTGGATCCCTGAGCAGACAGGAATCCAGAACCGTAAGCTGCACCAAAACATAGAAAGGTCCCAACAGAACAACATACAACATCACACACATAAAGACATCAGCATAACGACAATTATTTTTATGACCACAGGGGTGGCTCTCACTGGCAAGGAAGATGGAGGTCACAGAAGGCTGCTCCAGCAAGCATGGCTGAATCAACCCACTGAGCCATGCCAAACACTCAGGCTATATAGGCCAAGAAGCCACACCCCACAGTCGGACACACCCAGTGACATCACACACACACTGGGAAGGGAGTTAACCCTTCCAGCACCACAGAAGGGAAACTCACAACTAAAAGGGGAAGTGTCCAAACAAATCACACTGTGGCTGTTACCGCAGGCAACGACATGGGTGGCAGCCGTCCTGGGAGACAGCCCGAAGGCCGGGACACTGCCACCACATGTACAACATACCAAATGTTGCCACGGGCAGCCACAGTGAAAGGAAAGTGTCAAAGTACACACCAGACAACACAAAGTGCACACCAGACATACAAACGTGCATCCAAACTCGCACACAACTCCAAGGGAACCGCACACATAGCTGTTGTCCGCGGCAACCGCACTTGAGGAAAACAACATCATGCCTCAAGCTGCGGTTGAAACAACTACCCAAACCGCGGGCAACTGTATGCGGCTCCCAAGGAGTCACGACCATAACCGTGGCCGTGACAGCTATGCCCCTCACGGAATACCTTGGGGTGTCTTCTTTCCAAAATGGGGTCACATGTGGGGTATTTATACTGCCCTGGCATTTTAAGGGCCCTAAAGCGTGAGAAGAAGTCTGGAATCCAAATGTCTAATAATGCCCTCCTAAAAGGAAATTGGGCCCCTTTGCGCATCTTGGCTGCAAAAAAATGTCACACACGTGGTATCGCCGTACTCAAGAGAAGTAGGGCAATGTGTTTTGGGGTGTTTTTTTTTTACATATAACCATGCTGGATGAGAGAAATATCTCTCTATAATGACAACTTTGTATAAAAAAATGGGAAAAGTTGACTTTTAGAGAGATATTTCTCTCACCCAGCATGGGTATATGTAAAAATATACCCCAAAACACATTGCGATACCACATGTGTGACACCTTTTTGCAGCCAAGATGCGCAAAGGGGCCCAATTTCCAATGAGTACTTTCAGGATTTCACAGGGCATTTTTACGAATTTGGATTCCAAACTACTTCTCGCGCTTTAGGGTCCCTAAAATGCCAGGGCAGTAAAACTACCCCACATGTGACCCCATTTTGGAAAGAAGACACCCCAAGGTATTCCGTGAGGGGTATGGTTAGTTCATGTAAAATTTTATTTTTTGTCACAAGTTAGTGGAATATGAGACTTTGTAAAAAAAAAAAAAAAAAATATCATTTTCCGCTAACTTGTGACAAAAAATAAAAACTTCCATGAACTCACTATGCTCATCAGCGAAGACCTTAGGGTGTCTACTTTCCGAAATGGGGTCATTTGTGGGGTGTTTCTACTGTCTGGGCATTGTAGAACCTCAGGAAACATGACAGGTGCTCAGAAAGTCAGAGCTGCTTCAAAATGCGGAAATTCACATTTTTGCACCATAGTTTGTAAACGCTATAACTTTTACCCAAACCAATAAAAATACACTTATTGAATTTTTTTTTTTATCAAGGACATGTAGAAATATAAATTTAGAGAAAAATGTATATAGAAATGTAGTTTTAATTGAAACATTTTACAACCGAAAGTGAAAAATGATGTTTTTTTGCAAAAATTTCGGTCAATTTCGATTAATTTAAAAAAAGTAAAAATGTCAGCAGCAATGAAATACCACCAAATGAAAGCTCTATTAGTGAGAAGAAAAGGAGGTAAAATTCATTGGGGTGGTAAGTTGTATGACAGAGCAATAAACCGTGAAAGTAGTGTAGTGCAGAATTGTAAAAAGTGGTCTGGTCATTAAGGGGGTTTGAGCTAGGGGGGGCTGAGCTGGTTAATCAGCTCTGGGACTCCAACCCCAGCACTCTCCTGCCTTTTAGGTGGAGCGCTTCTTCTGCCATCTGCTTTTCCTCCTTTTCCACATCATCCAATATGGAGGAGAATATGTCATCAGGAACATCCAGTTCCTCTTCTCTCTGCATCTTGCTGACTTTTCTAGGACATGGAGACCAAGAAAAATGGTTTGGAAGAAGTAGCAGCAAAAGATAAGGATGGTCATCATTAAGACCTCCCCCCCCCCCCCAGGGGTGCAGACTGGATGGCATTGGTTGACACACTAGCTCAGAATCTGAGCAGGCACCGTAGCCGCCTGTGATAGGTGATATCCCAAACATTTAAGTCCTTAGATGCTGTGGTCACAATTGAGAATCTGTGAAGCTTTTCCCGGGAAGTGAAGGGCTACCAGGGCCAAATGGCTCCCCCGCACTGAGATCAGGGAAACTGTTTATTCGCTGTGGTAGCCTTGAGCCTGCTAGAGTCTCCGAGGCCTGCGACAGTGATGTTCTTATGGAGCCCTGTCTGTGGCAGGGCTCCATAGGAACACACTGAATCTCCCATAGGCTACAATGATACTTCACTGCAGTCTATGGGACAAGTTATCTAAGGCCTCTTGCCCACGAACGTAAGAGCTCCGTGCCCGTGTTGCGGACCGCAAATTGCAAGCCCATTCACTTGAATGGGGTCCACAATCCGTCTGTTTCGCAAAAAGACAGAACAAGTTCTATCTTTTGTGGAACGGAACACCACAGAAGCACTCTGTTGTGCTTCTATGGGGTTCCGTTCCGTGCTTCCATTCCGCACCGTATCTCTGGATTTGTGGACCCAGGATTTGCGGACCCATTCAAGTGAATGGGTTCGCATCTGTGATGTGGAAAGCACACGGCTGGTTACCCGTGTATTGCGGAACCGCCATATGCGGCCTGCAGCACAGGCACAGAGCCCTTACGTTCGTGGGCAAGATGGCCACTTTCTACCATGAACAGTGCCATTCAGCTCAATAGACATATTTATAAATATATATATAATATATTTGTATACCTGCTCTGCCTAAATATTTTTTCAATCAAAAAAATAATTAAAGAAAAGCAAATGCATTAATTTTTGTTTATGTCCTAAAGTCCTCAGATCACAATGTTACAATAGCAATGATAGCTCAGTTTTATTATTGAATATATTTTCTCTTCCAGGGGTAATCGGACCTTGTTTTGTGTAACATCGCATGTAGAGAACAGGTTTTTCTGAGATAAGAGTACAGGCAGGAATGTAAAGCAATACCAGCAAAAGTACATGAAGAAGCCAAGGTTTCTTTTAGGTCAGACCTGGAGATTAGTCAGACGGCAGTAAGAAAATTCCACAAAGAACGTAATCAAACTGTGTTCGGGAGGGAATGTAGGAGAAAAAGAAGCAAGAGAGGATAATAAAAATGCTTTCATATATGTATGAAGATAATCAGCAAACGAGGGATTAGCCATTTTTATTAAAATCCATGGGTGATGACACCAGTCCTCACTGAAAAATAGCTGAAGGGTTTTGTAATGTTATTAAGAAAATGAATAGAAAATAATCTATGCAAGAATAAAAGTAACATTAATTTATTGTGTCAATTTTAAAAGTAATCTCCAATCCACAGTAATCCTCTGATTGGTGGGAGCCCAACTGCTGGGAGACCCTCTGATCCCAAGAAAAGAAGCTAAGGCTTGTATAATAGTCAGGCCTGTGATCAAGACTAGCCAGCCTGCTACCTGTAACATAGCTGCCAACTGTCCCGAATTTGCCGGGACTGTCCCTGATTTTCATAGACAGTCCCGGCAAATTTGAGCTGTCCCAGGTAAAAAATGGGGCTTATGAAAACCCCACCCACAATTATTTTTTTTTTTATTTGGGGGGGGGGAGAGAGCTGGGCGGATCTCGGGCATTCCCAGGGACCCCGATTTTACCAACTGAAATTTTGGTAAGTATGCTGTAAGCAACTGTTTGTGACAGACTGTGTTCAATAGTGTGTGTGTGTGTTGCAGTGAAGGACATGCCATGCTCATTGGGACTGTGCAGCTGTGGTGTTAAACGGGTTTTCTGAGAATTTGATACCGATGACCTATCCGCAGGATAGGTCATCAGTATCTGATCGGTGGGGGTCCGAC
Organism: Bufo gargarizans; assembly: GCF_014858855.1. Classification (NCBI taxonomy): domain Eukaryota; kingdom Metazoa; phylum Chordata; class Amphibia; order Anura; family Bufonidae; genus Bufo; species Bufo gargarizans. Next base: position 420,872,903 of record NC_058084.1, read on the forward strand.
CCCCAACGATCAGCTGTTTGAGAAGGCACTGGTACTCCTGTGAGCACCACGGTCTTCTCGCCGCTCACCAAGCACAGCGTCGTACATTGTATAGCAGCTGTACTTGGTATCGCTCTCAGCCCCATTCACTTAAACAGCTGATCGGCGGGGGTCCTGGGTGTCGGACCCCACCAATCAGATACTGATAACCTATACTGAGGATAATCTCAGAACTCCTTTAACTTCAGACTTGAATGGGTCCATGATCCGCAAGATTCAGTTTGCACTGCAAAGATATAGAACATATTCTATTTTTTTGCGGTGCGGAAGCATGGACTGAAATTCCACAAAGCGCTCCATAGTGCTTCCCTAGGCTTTTGCTCCGTGTCTCCGCTCCGCACCACTCTGTATCTTAAGGTTTGCAGATCCATACAATATAGACCGCAATATGGGCACAGGCCACACACGTTCCTGTGCATGAGCCCCTAAAGAGGAGCTGTTAACTCTCCTGACATGTCTTTTTTAGTAACTACTTGCATTCCCAGTGTAATAACAATTCTGGATCTTCTATTGTTGGAACTCTATGTTGTACCATTCCTTTGTTATTTCTGCTAGAAGTTCATAAATTAATTGCCAGCAGCTTGTAGTCAAGGTACAGATGGGTGTTTCCAGTTGGGGGGGGGGGGGTGTTCCTGCACAGTCTGACACCAGTAGCACCAGTCAGACACACCCACTACTGGTAACACCCAGCAGTACCTTTACTGCAGACTGCTGGAAATTTATTTGTAAACTTCTAGCAGGAATAATACAAGAATGGCACAACATAGAGTCATACTAATAGGTCCAGAATAGATATTACACAGGGATTATAAGTAGTTACTAAAACTGACATGTCAGGAGAGGTGACAGGTCCTCTTTAAAGGTGTTGTCTCACATCAGCAAATGACATTTATCATGTAGAGAAGGTTAATACAAGGCATTTACTAATGTATTGTGATTGTCCATATTGTCTCCTTTGCTGTCTGGATTAATTTTTCCATCACATTACATACTGCTTGTTTCCATGGTTAAGACCACCCTGTAATCCAGCAGTAGTGATCGTACTAGGACAATATAGGAACAAGCACATTCCTGTTTGGTGGCGGCACTGTGGGAGTGTGCACAGTCCAGCACTTTTTCCTGTAGTGTGGAAGCACTGCCTCCACTGCCGGATCGCAGGGTGGTCACAAACCCTGGATACAAGCAATGAATAATGTGATGGAAAAATGAATCTAGCTAGCAAAGGAAGCAATATGGACAATCACAATACATTAGTAAGTGCATTGTATTAACTTTGTCTGCATGATTTGCTGAAGTGAGACAACCCCTATAATATAAGTATATTTACTTGTAGACACCATAACAAACTCAGCTATTCTACATTTGTATTTATTTTTAGCATTTTTTTCAGTAGGTAAATGCTTGTATCAGGTTCACCCAAATTAAATATTGTAATTATTAATCAAATAATGAGGATCACATTCCAAGCAGAAATGTTGGGTTCCCTATCTCAGCAACTAATCCTGGGTCCATACAGGGTGTTTTTTTTTCTAGCTTTGATAATAAATTGGAGGTTATCCCTCCCTTAACTCCTTAAGGATTGGGCTCATTTTCACCTTAAGGACCAGGCCATTTTTTGCAAATCTGACCAGTGTCACTTTTCGTGGTGATAACTTTAAAACACTTTGACTTATCCAGGCCATTCTGCGATTTTTTTTCCGTCACATGTTGTACTTCATGACACTGGTAAAATGGAGTAAAAAAAAATATTTTTATTTATAAAAAAATGCCAAATTTGCCCAACATTTTTAAAAATCCCCAAATTTCCAAGTTTCAATTTCTCTACTTCTATAATACATAGTAATACCTACAAAAAATAGTTACTTTACATTCCCCATATGTCTACTTCATGTTTGGATTATTTTGGGAATGACATTTTATATTTTGGGTATGTTACAAGGGTTAGAAGTTTAGAGGCAAATGTTGAAATTTTACAGAAATTTCCAAAAACCCACTTTTCAAGGACCAGTTCAGGTCTGAAGTCACTTTGTGAGGCTTACATAATATAAACCACCCAAAAATGACTGCATTCTAGAAAATACACCCCTCAAGGTATTCAAAACCTAATATGTATACTTTTTATTTATTTATGTAAGTTTTACACAATGATTTCATTTTTGAAACAAAAAAATCATGTTTTAGTGTTTCCATAGTCTGAGAGCCATAGTTTTTTCAGTTTTTTGGCAATTATCTTGGGTAGGGTATGATTTTTGTGGAATGAGATGATGGTTTTTTCAAAAAGTTTTTCCCTTTATTTTTTGTCCCACTTTGGGGGTCTAATCCTTTACAATGCATTCCAATACTTCTTTATTGGAATGCATTGGCTGTATGAGTAATACAGTGAGTATTACTCATACAGCTTACAGCCTGTGAGATCCAGGGGGCTGGATCTCACAAGTTCATCACAGGAAAGCAGCGCCGATGCCTCAGGAAGGCATTGCGCTGCCTCCATGCCATCAGGTCCCCCCTATAGCCCCACGGGGACCCGATGGCACCGCCGTCTGCCGCACCATGTAAAAGCTACAAACTGCAGGTCTGAATTGAACTGTGGTTTGCGGCGATCGCCGACACGGGCGGGTCACGGGACCCCCCGCGCATTGACCCAAGGTGCCTCCTCAATGATTTCAGATGATCTGAAATAGACATGACGTACCGGTACGTCATGTGTCCTTAAGTACCGGGACAACATGCCGTATCAGTACGTCATGTGTCCGGAAGAGGTTAATTTTGACCCCATAGAGAGAGAATTCCTCAGTGAATAAAGAAAAGGAATTACTTTTCAATAATTAACCAGTGAGCTAAATATTCCCTGTCCCACTTGCCCCATATCAATAGCACTATACAGTAGGTATAAGTCAGATAGGGATTAAGTCCTCCCTTTTTGTTTGAAGCAAATATGACCTTAGACATCATTGCCCACTGATAAGAAGAACAACACGAACTCCAGTAATCTATATCACTGGAAAATGACAGGATTTCTGAAGCAGAAATTAAATCTGAATAGTTTATCAGCAGAAGCCTGTCAGGTTTTTTCGAACACTAGTATCCCTCTAAACATGACTGATATTAATATTGACTTCAAGAACTTAAATAAGAAATATTGTCAACATATAAGGTCCTGGTGGGAAATAGCCAGCTTGGACACATACATTCAACATGGAATAGTATTATAGGGGTCTTCGTATTCCCCTAAGACCTAATTCGCACCTTGAGGATATGGAATTTGTAAAAGGCTGGGAACATCTCCTGACAGAGTGTTCATTAGGATTATTGAATTACTTATCAGAATACGAAAAAAGTTTATTTTCAAAAATTGACCAACAACTAGAAAGGGAAATTGAGGAAATACGGAATTTAATCAACATCCAGATTTCATAAATCTTGAAAAAAAAAAAAACATAGATCAATTACAGAATGATATTAAAGAACGTAAACAGCAAAGATATATCAGAGATAGTTTGGACTTTGAAAGTGATCGAGTTTACATTTGGAAAAATAGAAATAACACCAGGAATATATCTCAAAGATTTACAGAAAATTCTGACAGTGAGACTTCCAGCACGGAGAGCTCAGTGCAAAGCATACCAAGGACAGGGCATGAGAGTTGGCACTAAAAAGAGAACAAAAAAGAGGAGATATCAAGCTCCAAAAAGACCTGTACAAAATAGGTGGGAAACAACAAAACCATGTTCCAAAAATGTGGCAAAACAGACAATTATAGATCAGAAAACCATGATGATCAATACAAATGTAAATCCTTCCACAAGTACTTCCTACTTATCTGCACAGCCCTTCTCTTTTGCCCAATGATTGCATCAAACAATAAATGCCTGTCAAACTCCCACCCCTACATTGGCACAAACTACGCAGGAAAATGAAAAATATGAGGTCAATTTGGACCCGCCCTTTACATCTTTAAAACCTAAATCTAAAAATACTCCATCTTTTGCACAATTTAAAGAAATAGATACCTTTGTAAAGCTGGCAACACAAGATATAAAAACACTAAAAATGAGAAAGGACCATGTCACTTCTAATCTAAGCCCTGAAGAGCAGATAGCTCTAGAAGAACCAAAAACTAATGAAGAGATTATAATAAAACCTAGTGACAAAGGAGGCAACATAGTTATCCAAAATAGAAAAGACTACATGGTCCTTAGGCTACTCAGGGATAGAAAAACATATAAAATACTCAAAGAAAACCAAACCCTACAGTTACTTTGAAGAATTATAACAACTGCTCTGAGATGCCAAACAGAGAAACTTAATAACAAAGGATGAATTCCTGTATCTTTTTAACAAAAATCCAACTATTTCAACCTTTTATGCCCTTCCTACATAAAAACAAAACACAGATTCCAGGGAGGCCTATAGTGTCTGGGAGTGATAGCCTAACACAAGGGATTAGTGAATATGTGGACCAAATCCTTAGGCCCTTTGTTACCTCCTTACCTTCCTAAATCAAAGATACTAAGGATCTCCTTCTCAAGATAAATTACATCACATTGACATCAAATACCATATTGGCAAGCTTGGATGTCTAATCGCTATATAGTAATATCCAGCACCATTTAGGCCCATTGGGCGTTAAATCATATCTGAGCACAAAAATCACTAATTTCCAAGAGCACAATGGTTTAGTTTTGTCCATGTTAGAAATTATTTTGGAGCACAATTATTTTTTGTTTTAGGAACACTTTTACAGGCAAATCAATGGGACCGTGATGGGGACATCTTGTGCCCCATCTTATGCATATCTTTTTTTAGCGTGGTGGGGGGATCACCTGGTATTCACGGACGAGATAACATCATATATCCCCCATATTATTTTCTGAGGTAGATATATAGATGACATTCTCGTCCTGTGGGATGGAGGACAAATTTGCCCAAACTTTAAATAACAATTATATTGGAATGAAGTTCACTTATGAGATCCAAGAGAGGGATATCTGTTTCCTGGACTTAAAAATTAAGAAAACGGAAGATGGCCATCTTGATACGGAAGTATATCGAAAACTGACTTTCATAAACATCTATTTACATTGGACAAGCTGGCACCCCCCTTCCTTTGAAAGGGGAATTCCGACTGGCCAGATGTGAGAGCTCAATGAAATTGTACCAGTAAGATGTCCTTTATCAAAGAAAGTGATGAGTTGTTTCAAAGATTTAGAAATAGGGGCTATCCAACACGCTCCCTTAAAAAAGCCTTTAATAGGGCTAGAATTATCAAGAGAGAGGACCTATTGGAAACACTTCTGAAAAAAGATAATGATATCATCAGATGTATTGGTACCTGGTTACAACAAAGAGATATACCATATTTAAAAAAAACATTGGCACATTTTACAGTTAGAGAGCTGAGACTTGTCCTCACGCATAACCCCAGTATCACCTACTGTAGAGGTCCAAATCTGAGGGATCATTTGGTCCACAGCTTTCTCTAAGAGACCAAAATTATGAACACAGAAATTAGAGAAAAATATCGGAGATCAGCACCTTGTGGCAACTGTTCCTTTTTCAGATATATCCCTCAAATTAAACAATTTACCGATCCAAGTGATAAAAAGGAATATGAGATCAGACAGCTTATCACTTGTAAAACTCAGGGGGTGGCTTATGTTGTAGCATGCCCATGCCCAAAGTTATATCTCGGGAAGACGACACAAGAACTGAGACAAATAAAGACATGTCCATCTCCAGACATATGAAATATGTCCATGGAAAAAATATGAGTCATCTACGTTTCTGGGGAGTGGAGAGGATAAAATTGGGACCTAGAGAGGGTAACTTAGACAAAAAACTTTTGCAAAGTGAAACTCACTGGATGCATAGGCTCAATACCATGAGCCAGATTAGATTAAATGAAGGGTTCTCCTTCCCAGCATTTATTTAGAAATAAGGGGTAAAGGGATATCTTAGGTAATCCCTTTCAAAATAATTCTCTCAATCTACTTGTCTAATATATGGATACAAATTTGCTAATAAAAATACCAGTTCAATTAGGGGGACTAAACCTATACCAAGCCATGCTGAGATAACCATATCTCTACTAAGTTATGCTTAGATAACTTTATTACTAATATTATGTTAGTACCTTCAGGGAAGGAAGTAAAAAACAGATTTCATTGGGATCCTAACAGCTTTAAAATAGGGATGGGAGAGGATAAAAATGAACAAAAACCAAGGATGAGATGAAAAACAAATTAAGGCTGAGTTCACATCAGTGTTCAGCCTTTCCGTTCTCCTGCTCCGTTATAGGAGCAGGAGAATGAAAAGGACGGATTTGGCACATAACTCAGCCGAACAAAGCCTACGGACCCCATAGACTATAATGGGGTCTGTTTGGTTTCGACTCAAAGGGAGATTTTTGAAGCTGAGACAAAAGTCATGCGCACATAACTTTTGTCTCCGCTCCAAAATCATCTTCTGAGCGTAAACCTAATAGACCCCATAATAGTCTATGGGCTCCGTAGGCTCAGTTCGGCCCAGTTATGTGCCGAATCCCTTCTTTCCATTCTCCTGCTCCTATAACTGAGCAGGAGAACGGAAATGCTAAATGCTGATGTGAACTCAGCCTAACAAAAAAATAAAATGCATTGTACAATTGTCTGACATAACACATGAATTTATCTATTTCTGCAAGAGTAGTGCAGAGGGAATAAAACTTAGGCTAAGACCATGGTTGTTTCTAATAAGACTAATACAGATTAATACAGAAAAATAATAAAAGATATATATCTGGTTAGAATAGATAAAAATAATTTCACAATGTCTTTGGAAGTTAAATAACTTCTTAATGTCTATAAGATCAAAAGCTATATAGGTAACTATTACAACAATGATAATTTTTATATTTAATCCTGATGATCCCAGTTCATGAAATCTAAGACATCTACCTTCCCCATGCTATTATATATTGATATGAATAAATCCTCTAAGTACAAGCGCAAGCGCAGTAGATATTTAGGATCTGAAAGAATAAGTCCTAGGACATGCGCATTAAACAGCAGAGAACGAGAATCTATTTCCCAATACATGCGCAGTAGCATATAGGGACAAGCGGACCTCCACCTATTACATCATACTCAGGTGAGATATAAGAGCTTATTGGCTTCCCACATTCCTGCCACATGAGCCGCCATGAGATATTGGCTACATCGATGCATAAACCCGTCTTTTACCTTTAAAGAGAAACAAGCCACAATGCTTGTGTTTGCAGTAGCACCATCACCCCTGAAGACGCCACTTTAGGTGGTGAAACATGCCAGGGGAGCTAAGATTAGGATTTTATAATAAATGGCCATGTGCTGATTAGGGATGTTGCGAACATAACATTTTCAGTTCGCGAACGGCGAACGCAAATTTCCTCAAATGTTCGCGAACGGGCGAACCGGGCGAACCACCATAGACTTCAATAGGCAGGCGAATTTTAAAACCCATAGGGACTCTTTCTAGCCACAGTAGTGATGGAAAAGTTGTTTCAAGGGGACTAACACCTGGACTGTGGCATGCCGGAGGGGGATCCATGGCAAAACTCCCATGGAAAATACATAGTTGACGCAGAGTTGGGTTTTAATCCATAAAGGGCATAAATCACCTAACAATCCAAATTTTTTTTGAACAACGTGGTTTAAAACATCCAGTGTGTGTATACGATCAGGTATGATGTTGTATCGATCAGGTAGTGAAAGGGTTACACCTGCTTCACAGACATTGACAGACCAAACTCCCCTTTTAATGCACCGCAAACAGTCCATTTGCCCAACCGCAAACTCCCTATTTGCAAAAGGTTGGATACCAAGCTAGCCATGTCCCGTTGATGTCATTGAAGGTTTCTTCCTCCACCCAGCCACGTACAACACAAAGGGTCCCCAAAAGGTGAATTGAATTGATTTTTCGAACGGGGAGATGGTTAAAAAAACGCTGGCTCCCTCCCCTTTGTTTTAATCCAGGGTCACTGCGTCTGCGCCGTGCAATTTACTGTCACACCCGATATGAGTGGTATTTTCTGTAGTTCTCTTGTCATCAGTTTAATCTCTGTTACGTCCCCAATCTGGGGTCCATTTATTGAATAGATTTTTCGAACAGGGAGATGGTTAAAAAAAACTGCTGGCTCCCTCCCCTTTGTTTTAATCCACGGTCACTGCGTCTGCACCGTGCAATTTACTGTCACACCCGATATGAGTGGTATTTTCTGTAGTTCTCTTCTCATCAGTTTAATCCCTGTTACGTCCCATATCAGGGATTGCCTTTTGTGAAAAAAAATTTAGGCCGGGTACCTTCTACTGCCTTCACAGTGACAGACCAAACTCTTATACACCAAACTGAATTGATTTTAGGAACAGGGAGATGGAAGAAGCAGCTTGGTCGGTCCTCTTACTCCCAAGTTGGGGCACTGCGCGTGCACGGAGCAATGTGCTGTGACACCATATATGAGTGGTGTCTTAACTATTCCTATCAGTTTAATCCCTGTTACGTCCTCTATCCGGGGACGTGTGTCGAATTGATTAACCATTGTCGAATTAACGAACCATTACGACATCCTTAAATAATTGTGTTCTGAGCTCTGTACTTGCTTTGTATTGGAATTGATGGGGATTTTTTAAATTGTCTGCATTATTTCTAATAAACTATTAAGAGACTTTATTATGATTTTTTTATTTTATGTAATAAAAACCCATACAACTTAAAAAAAATAAAAAAAAAAAAATAATGTTTTTTCTATGAAAAATTATCCAGCCGATCGCTTTTGGTCTGATCATAATGAAGCGACGGCCTTATCATCTGGGGTGTGGCAACATTGAGGTGATGATCGCATTGAGGTTGTGGCAAAATAGAGGTGATAACATAGTAACATAGTACATAAGGCCGAAAAAAGACATTTGTCCATCCAGTTCGGCCTGTTATCCCGCAAGTTGATCCAGAGGAAGGCAAAAAAAAAAAACCCTGTGAGGTAGAAGCCAACTTTCTCCACTTTAGGGGACTATAAACTTCCTTCCCGACTCCAGTGAATAACCCTAATTTTGATAATCTTTCAGGGTACTGTAGTTGCCCCATTCCAGTTATTACTTTAGATGCCCTCCTCTGGACCTTCTCCAGCTCTGCTATGTCTGCCTTGTTTACAGGAGCCCAGAACTGTACACAGTACTCCATGTGCGGTCTGACCAGCGATTTGTAAAGTGGTAGGACTATGTTCTTATCACGGGAATCTATGCCCCTTCTGATGCAACCCATTATCTTGTTGGCCTTGGCAGCAGCTGCCTGACACTGGTTTTTGCAGCTTAGTTTGCTGTTTATTCAAATTCCTAGATCCTTTTCCATGTCAGTGTTGCCGAGTGTTTTACCATTTAGTATGTACGGGTGACTTGCATTTTTCCTTCCCATGTGCATAACTTTACATTTATCAGTGTTAAACCCCATCTGCCACTTATCTGCCCAAGCCTCCAATCTATCCAGATCCCTCTGTAGTAGTATACTGTCCTCATCAGTGTAAATTACTTTACACAGTTTAGTGTCATCTGCGAAAATTGATACTTTACTATGCAAGCCTTCTACAAGATCATTAATAAATATATTGAAGAGAATAGGGCCCAATACTGACCCCTGAGGTACCCCACTAGTGACAGTGACCCAATCTGAGTGTGTACCGTTAATAACCACCCTCTGTTTTCTATCACTGAGCCAGTTACTTACCCACATACAGATGTTTTCTCCCAGTCCGAGCATTCTCATTTTATATACTAACCTTTTATGTGGTACAGTGTCAAATGCTTTGGAGAAGTCCAGATATACGACATCCATTGATTCGCCGCTGTCAAGTCTAGAACTTACCTCCTCATAGAAACTGATTAAATTAGTCTGACATGACCGATCCCTCACGAAGCCATGCTGATATGGCGTTATTTGCTTATTTCTGTTGAGATGCTCTAATATAGCATCTCTCAGAAAACCTTCAAACAGTTTACCCACAACAGATGTTAAACTTACCGGCCTATAGTTTCCAGGCTCTGTTTTTGGCCCCTTTTTGAATATTGGCACCACATATGCCATGCGCCAATCCTGTGGGACATTCCCTGTCAGTATAGAGTCTGCAAATATCAGAAATAAGGGTCTGGCTATGACATTACTTAATTCCTTTAGGATTCGGGGGTGTATGTCATCCGTTCCTGGCAATTTGTCTATTTTAATCTTTTTAAGTCGCTGATGTACTTCTTCCTGGGTCAGACAGGACACTTTTAATGGGGAATTTATTTTTGCATTCTGCATGTCATCTGACAATTTATTTTCCTCAGTGAATACATTGGAGAAAAAAATATTTAACAGCTTTGCTTTCTCCTCATCGCTCTCTGCGACTTCCCCCTCATTACTCTTTAAAGGGCCGACACCTTCAGATTTATACTTTTTACATTTATATAATTGAAGAACATTTTAGGGTTAGTTTTACTCTCTTTGGCAATTAATCTCTCGGTCTCTAGTTTGGCCGCTTTTATTTGTTTTTTACATGTTCTATTTTTTTCCTTATAGTTTTTCAGTGCTTCCGTGCTCCCCTCCTGTTTCAGTGAATGATATGCTTTCTTTTTGATGATCGCTTCATTGTGATACGCATGCCCCTTCACCACAACAAGGTAATGATCTCAAAGGGGAATTGACACTTGTATGTGCTTTTTTTTTTTTGCATCCACAGTGCAGCACCAGAGGACAGAAAAATTAGGCATGTACACATGCCTGAAAAATAATGGTATTGTTGCAGCCGCTGTTGTTGCAGCCGCTGTTGTAGCAGCGGACGGAATAATTGATGTTTTCCAGGCAGAAAGGTGACTAAAACATTGCGGCTTGAACCCTAGTTGGTGGCGGAGAATTCACGAAAGTCATCCGGTATGCAGACATTAAATACAGCAGCGTGGGGACCATTTTGAGGCCAAGGCATGTCATCAGGCCTATTGTTAGTCAAACGTATCCCCCACTGTCAGTCCCTTCGGGATCCATGCCTCATTCATCTTAATAAATGTGAGGTAATCAACACTTTTTTGACCGAGGCGACTTCTCTTGTCAGTGACAATGCCTCCTGCTGCACTGAAGGTCCTTTCTGACAGGACACTTGAAGCGGGGCAGGCCAGAAGTTCTATCGCAAACTGGGATAGCTCAGGCCACAGGTCAAGCCTGCACACCCAGTAGTCAAGGGGTTCATCGCTCCTCAGAGTGTCGATATCTGCAGTTAAGGCGAGGTAGTCTGCTACCTGTCGGTCGAGTCGTTCTCTAAGGCTGGATCCCGAAGGGCTGTGGCGATGTGTAGGACTGAAAAAGCTCTGCATGTCCTCCATCAACAACACATCTGTAAAGCGTCCTCTCCTTGCCGCCGTGGTCATGGTAGGAGGAGGATTACTTTCATCTCTTCCCCAGTTAGATTCTCGTTGTGCTGTGACATCCCCCTTATAAGCTGTGCAAAGCATATTTTTTAGTTTGGTTATTAACTGCTGCATCCTTTCAGACCTTCGGTAATTTGGTAACATTTCTGCCACTTTCTGCTTATACCGGGGGTATAGTAGTGTGGTCACCCAGTACAGGTCGTTCTCCTTCATCCTTTTTGTACGAGGGTCCCTCAACAGACATGACAGCATGAAAGACCCCATTTGCACAAGGTTGGATGCCGGGCTACTCATGTCCCGTTCCTCGTCCTCACTGAGGTCATTGACAGTCTGTTCTTCCCCCCAGCCACATACAACACCACGGGTCCAAGATAGGTGACAACAACGAGCACCCTGGGATGCCTGCTGTGGTTGGTCTTCCTCCTCCTCAAAGCCACATTCCTCCTCTGACTCCTCTTCCTCATCCAGCAAGCGATGATAACAAGGCTGTTTCTGGTGGTGATGGTGAACACAACTCTTCCTCTTCACACTCATCTACAGCCTGATCCGGCACTCTTCGCAGGGCACGCTCCAGGAAGAAAACAGGGATGAGGTCGCTGATGGTGCCTTCGGTGCGACTGACTAGGTTTGTCACCTCCTCAAAAGGACGCATGAGCCTACAGGCATTGCGCATGAGCGTCCAGTAATGTGGCAAAAAAGTTCCCAGCTCTGCAGAGGCTGTCCTAGCACCCCGGTCATACAAATACTCTTTGACAGTTTATTCTTGTTGGAGCAGGCGGTCGAACATTAGGAGTGTTGAATTCCAACGTGTCAGGCTGTCGCAAATCAAGCGCCTCACTGGCATGTTGTTTCGCTGCTGAATATCAGAAAAGTGCACCATGGCCATGTAGGAACGCCTTAAATGGCCACACACCTTCCTGGCCTGCTTGAGGACGTCCTGTAAGCCTGGGTACTTAGACACAAAGCGTTGTACGATGAGATTCAACACATGTGCCATGCACGGCACATGTGTCAACTTGCCCAAATTCAATGCCGCCAACAAATTACTTCTATTGTCACACACCACTTTGCCGATCTCCAGTTGGTGTGGGGTCAGCCACTGATCCACCTGTGTGTTCAGGGCGGACAGGAGTGCTGGTCCGGTGTGGCTCTCTGCTTTCAGGCAAGTCAACCCCAAGACAGCGTGACACTGTCGTATCCGGAATGTGGAATAGCCCCTGGGGAGCTGGGGTGACCCAATGCGCAGTGTACGTGATATACCTGCCCTGACCGTGCTTTGCAGACCAGGTATCAGTGGTCAGATGGACCCTTGCCCCAACACTGCCAGAGATGCCATGACTTCCTTTTCAATAAAAGAGTAGAGTTTTGGGATTGCCTTTTTTGAAAGAAAAAAAAAAATCGTCCGGGTACCTTCCACTGTGGTGTCTCAATAGCGACACATTTTTTTAAGGCATCAGACTCCACCAGCTGGTATGGTAAAAGCTGGCGGGCTAAGAGTTCCGTCAAGCCAGCTGTCAGACACCGGGTAAGGGGGTGACTCTGTGACATTGGCTTCTTATGCTCAAACATTTCCTTGACAGACACCTGACTGTGGGCAGATGAGATGGAACTGCTGAAGGTGAGAGGCAGAGTGGCGGGTGGTTGAGAGGGGGCAAGGAGGATAGCAGTGGTTGAAGTGGCTGAAGATACTGGACCAGGAGGAGGATGGTGGCTTGTACTCATGTGTTGATCCCATTGGCGCTTGTGATGTGAGATCATGTGCCTTCGCAAAGCAGTTGTACCGAGGTGGGTGTTGGACTTCCCACAACTCCGTTTCTTTTGGCACAGGTTGCAAATGGCATTGCTGTTATCAGAGGCAGACACACCAAAAAAATGCCACACTGCTGAGCTTTGCAATGATGGCATTCTGGTGGTGGCAACAGCATGCGTTGATTGGCGTGGTGTCTGGCTGTCCCCGGGTGCCGATACATGCTGTCTGACTGTGCCACTAGCTCCTTGTGATGACCTCCCCCTGCTTCCAACTCGTCTCCTTCTTCTCTCTGTCCCCCCTTCTGAACTTTCCCCCTCTTCTTCTTCTCTTCAAGCAGGCACCCACGTGGCATCCACGGACACATCGTCATCATCAACCACTTCACTTGTATCTGACACCTCACAAAGGAAGCAGCAGCGGGTACAACATCATCATCATCATCATCACACTGTACGTCCATGTGTGTAATCCTTCCTGAGTGAGACATATCCCTGTTATCTACATCCTCTGGCAATAATGGTTGCGCATCACTAATTTCATCCAACTGATGTGTAAATAACTCCTCTGACAGATCAAGTGAAGCAGCTATGGCGGCTGTGGTGGTAGTGGTGGTGGTGGCGGCGGGCGGGAGACTGGTAACTTGAGAGCAGGTGACCGAAGCTGAGCTGGAGGAGGATGGTGCGTCAAGGTTTTACGCAGAAGCTGTTGAAGATCGGGTGTCCTGTGTAAGCCAGTCAACTATGTCCTCAGAATTTTTTGGGTTCAGGGTACGTGGCCTCTGAACTCTGGGCATTATTCCAGGGCCAGTGTAAATCACAGCACCATGACGGCCCCTGCGGGGTGGCCTGCCTCTGCCTGTCATTTTCTTTTTAGATAAGGGGTACTATGCGTGCAAGGTACTGTGCCACCCTATATAAGTGGTGGGCAGTGGGCACAGTACAGTCTGTGTGGGCTGGACACACTGGCTTGCAACTGCTATTATATTTATTACAGAGAAAAAATAAATTGACTTTTTTTATCTGCAAGGTATTGTGACACCCTGTAACGGTATGAGTGGTGGCCTGGCCAGTGATCACAGTACAGTCTGTGGGCCTGACACACACTGGCTTGCAACTGCGATTATATTTATTACAGAGAGAAAATAAATTGACTTTTTTTATCTGCAAGGTATTGTGACACCCTGTAATGGTATGAGTGGTGGCCTGGCCAGTGACTACAGTACAGTCTGTGGGCCAGACACTCACTGGCATGCAACTGCGATTATATCACAGAGAAAAAATAAATTGACATTTTTTATCTGCAAGGTATTGTGACACCCTGTAACGGTATGAGTGGTGGCCTGGCCAGTGGCCACAGTACAGTCTGTGGGCCTGACACACACTGGCTTGCAACTGCGATTATATTTATTACAGAGAAAAAATACATTTACTTTTTTTATCTGCAAGGTATTGTGACACCCTGTAATGGTATGAGTGGTGGCCTGGCCAGTGGCCACAGTACAGTCTGTGGGCCTGACACACACTGGCTTGCAACTGCGATTATATCATAGAGAAAAAATAAATTGACTTTTTCTATCTGCAAGGTATTGTGACACCCTGTATGAATGGTGTGCACACAGTACAGTCTGTGGGCCAGACACTCACTGGCTTGCAACTGCGATTATATCACAGAGAAAAAATAAATTGACTTTTTTTTATCTGCAAGGTATTGTGACACCCTGTATGAATGGTGTGCACACAGTACAGTCTGTGGTCCTGCAGCCTCTCACACATGGGCAGGCAACTGCAATATATATATATATATATATATATATTTAAGGCTGCTTGCAGCCTGTAATTGTGGGCGGAGCGCCCTCCTGCATTTAAACCCCCGGCTACAAGTAGGAGGGCGCCCGTTCGTTGCAGTTCCGCCCGTCCGTGACGCCACTTCCGGTTTCGATACCTTCCGTGACGTCACTTCCGGTTTTCGCGTCCTCGTGGAATCCAGACCGCGGCGCCTCCGGTAAGTGGTCCCGGCTGGGTAGCTGAGCCCTATCGTCAGTGCAGATGCACCACCGCTTCTCTCCCTGCGGTCTAGAGCAGGTCCGGTTGGCGTCTCCTTCTCCGTCGGGTGCTGGGCTTCACTGGCACGGGGGGGGTCGGTACGGCAGCACTGGGGCAGTAGTCGACGCCGCGGTCCTCAGGTGAGGGACAGGTTCCCTGCAGATATGGACTCCTAACTATCCAGTCAGGCGGCGGGATCCCGGTCACCTCCTGTCTTCCTGGGCTTGCCCCGCTCCTGCTAGCCATGCCTGGTCCTCCAACGAGCACCCAGCTGTCCCTGTCACTAAGGGTCAGCATGGGGGGGGGGCAGGCTGTTCCTGGGGAGCTTGGGGTGGCTAGCAGGCGGCACGGCGAGTCACAGTCCTCTGCCAGCCGGCCCGCTGCGGGCGCCGCTCCACTGTCCCCCACAGATCAGGGGGTGGGTTCTGCCGGCCTGCTGCGGCCTCAACCCAAAAAAAAAAAAAGGGAAAGTGCCCAGTGTCTCCAAGGCACTGGGGTCGCAAAATCGCGCAGGGTACGTTTTGTGTTTTTATTCCAGGGTTCTTTCAGTATGCGAATTCCTGGAATCAGTCAGGGGCCATACGTCCCCTGAACCGCACAGGCGCTTGTGTTTTTGTTTTGTGGTTTATTTCTTGAAGCACGCTGGTGCTCTGGCTTCCCTGAATCGCTCAGGTTTTTGTTCCCTGTTTCGCTCAGGTGTCATGTTTCTCGGAATCTCAGGTTTCACGTTCCCAAATCGCATGCGTCATGTCTTCCCTGAATCGCTCAGATTATGTTTTCTCCAAATCGCAGGTGTCATGCTCCCAAAAATCGCATGTGTCATGTCTTCCCTGAATCGCTCAGGTTATGTTTTCTCCAAATCGCAGGTGTCATGCCATGTCTTCCCTGAATCGCTCAGGTTATGTTTTCTCCAAATCGCAGGTGTCATGCCATGTCTTCCCTGAATCGCTCAGGTTATGTTTTCTCCAAATCGCAGGTGTCATGTCCCCAAGAATCGCATGTGTCATGTCTTCCCTGAATCGCTCAGGTTATGTTTTCTCCAAACCACAGGTGTCATGTCCCCAGGAATCACAGATGTCATGTATTCCCTGAATCGCTCAGGGTTATGTTTCTCCATTCATAGGGGTCATGTTCCCAAAATCGCATGTGTCATGTCTCCCCTGAATCGCTGAGGGTAATGTTTATCTCCAAATGGCAGGTGTCATGTTTCCCCTGAATCACTCAGGTTTATGTTTTCTCCAATTCACAGGTGTCATGTTTCCAAGAGTCGCTTGTGTCATGTCTTCCCTAGGTGGCTCAGGGTTCAGGTTCCCTGAATCACTCTGGCGGCTGCCTCCCCTTAGTCACTTAGGGGTAACGTTCCAGGTCTGGTGCGTTCCCTGAATGGCTCAGGTCTGGTGCGTTCCCTGAATGGCTCAGGTCTGGTGCGTTCCCTGAATGGCTCAGGTCTGGTGCGTTCCCTGAATCGCTCAGGTCTGGTGTGTTCCCTGAATCGCTCAGGTCTGGTGTGTTCCCTGAATCGCTCAGGTCTGGTGTGTTCCCTGAATCGCTCAGGTCTGGTGTGTTCCCTGAATCGCTCAGGTCTGGTGTGTTCCCTGATTCGCTCAGGTCTGGTGTGTACCCTGATTCGCTCAGGTCTGGTGTGTACCCTGATTCGCTCAGGTGTGGTGTTCCTGGTTCACTCAGGTATCAGGTGCTCCCTGTTTCGCCCAAAAAAAATAAAATAAAAAATTAAACAGGTTTTCTCCCCCGAGGTAGGTAGTCTGAGTCTCGCGGTTCCCTTCGCGCCATAGGGGCTGGTCATTCACACTCATCGCCGGGTCTCGTTCCAACACAACTTATTTCTCCACGTAAACAGAGCCTCAGGCCTCCAGAGCTTCAAGCAAGCTTCTATCGTGTCGCCAGGCTCCTCCTTGTGCAGGTAGGTTCAGCCAGAGGCTGCTGTTGCACCTTGTCCCAGCGTCAAGCATGCCTTCTCACGAGCTTCCGTTTGTAGGTTTCTGCTCACCTCTGAAAATAGTAGCGTGAGTCATTCGGGTAAGTATCGATTAAAACTCATTTCGTACCAACCCGTCCTCTGACGGGTGTCGTCTTGTTGTCCGTGGGGGGGGGGGGGAAATTGTATTCATCTGTCGTTGTCATACCTCCTCAGGCAGCGTAAAAATGTCTCAGGCTCCAGAAACGGACGATAGCCTATCTTTACCCGGGACTTCCGTGTCAGGGCGCGCCAGCAACCCCTCTCTGCGAAGCTGGACCATCCCGAAGCTCGTCGCAGAGCTCAACAGGAGGGGAATCCGTCATCCCGCTTCCGTGAGGAAGGCGGAGCTGTACCGCCTCCTGATGACAGAACCGGAGGGCCCCAACGACCAGCCCTCTCTGTCGTCTATACAGCTGTCCATTCTGCATTTGCAGGCTACCATTGGCAGCCTGGCAGGTTCGGTGGCAGACATACAGACCAGGATGGGGGAATTGGAGTCCCGGCCTCCGGCGGCACCACCTTCCCCAGCCCCTCCTGCCTTGCCTTCCACGTCTCAGGATGTGGCTCCAGGTACGGCCCGTGCCAGCCCCCAGATTGCCCCCTCGCACTTCATCCCCAAAAACCTGAAAAGGGACATTCTGGCAGGGAGGGACGTCAACCTGGTGTCCATTCTCATGGCGTCCCAGGACGTGTCAGAAAACAAAGTGATCAGTTGCGGGGAGGTCTCGGTAGTTCTCAGGGCCAAGGACGCCCGACTGAACCGAAAACTATCGATTCCGGAGTTCGTCCTGGCTTTTAGCCTCTATAGGGACACCATATGTGGCGTCCAGCCACATAGGCGGGAAGAGATGGACTCGTACTTGTACCAGGTCACCGACTTGGGGTACAAGTACGGCAAGACCAACTTCTACGATTACCACCGGTCTTTCTCGGCCAAGGCAGCCGCAGCCCTCGCCCAATTTTAGTTCCGCACGGACTGGGCCAATCTAGATATGGAGCTGTTTTGTCGCCATTTTGCGGGGTTACAGGCTCCAATAAATTCAGCACACCGCCGACTGGTGTCCCAACCTCCCCACCCCGGCCCGGGAGGGTTCCTTGCCAGGCCCCTCTGGCACCCAGTGGTTCCAGGGCTCCACCGATAAACTGGGTAGGCCCATCACATACCTGGGGCAGTCAGGTCTGCAATAATTTCAACGCGGAGGGTTGCAGTTTCAATAGCTGTCGCGCATTGCACATCTGCTCCCTCTGTTTCAGGGCCCATCCCCGCCCCAGCTGCCCCAAGAGACAGCGGAAGAACCTATGACTGACCGATGTTAACGTCGAGCTCCTGGGCGTCCTATTGCAAAACCACCCCGACCACCAAGCCGTCCAGTTCCTGCTCACCGGTTTCGAAAGGGGTTTCCATATGGGCCTCATTGCCCTCCCCCAAATTTCCTGGGAGGGAAGGAACCTGCAGTCGGCTTGTCAAGATCCGGCGGCGGTGGCCACCCTTTTGCAGGACGACGTCCGGAAGGGTTTTTTGCTGGGCCCGTTCGAGGCCATTCCCTTCATCACTTGGAGGATAAACCCCATTGGTTTGGTCTCCAAGCAGGCCTCTAATAAAAAGCGCTTAATTTATGACTTGTCGGCTCCACACATGTCACCTATCCCCAGCCTCAACTCCCTGATCCCGTCAGAGGAGTTCTCCATGTCATACGCGTCCATTGATGAGGCCATCCAGTACGTCCTGCTGGCCGGGGAAGGGGCTTGGCTGGCCAAGGCCGACTTTGCGGACGCCTTTAAACTACTCCCCATCCTTCCCCAGTTGTGGCAGTATTACGGGTTGCGTTGGGCGGACGGGTACTATTTTGCCAACCGGCTCACCTTTGGGTCCAAGAGCAGCCTGTGGCTGTTTGACAGGTTCGCCTGTGCGCTGCACTGGATCCTGGTCCACCACGGGGGTCTGGACATGGTCATCCATTATTTGGATGACTTCCTGATCGTGGAGAGGCCCCAGGGTTCCCCCTCGGGGTTGGCAAGCCTGCTTCAGCTATTCGCCAGTCTCAAGGTCCATGTGGCATCGGCTAAAACAGAGGGTCCGGGCACCAGGGTCACCTTCTTGGGCATCACCCTGGATTCGGTCCGCATGGAGGCCAGCCTCCCCGCAGCCAAGCTGGCCAAGATCCAGTCCGCCGTCTCCTCCGCGGCCTCCTCCAGGGTCCTCTCCAAGCGGGAGCTCCAGTCCCTGCTTGGATTCCTCAACTGTGCTTTCAAGATCATGCCCCAGGGCAGGGCCTTCACTTCCTGGCTCCTCAGTCTCCTCCCGACAGCCCTGGATCAGGACTCCACCATCCAACTAGACGGACACGCCATGGCGGATCTCCAGATGTGGCAGGCTTTCCTGGCAGGGTGGAATGGTATCTCTTTGTTTGTATCATCCCAGGATTCAGCGTCCCCCACGGTCTTCACCGATGCCGCGGCCTCCTGCGGGTTCGCTGCCATCTTCCATCCACAGTGGTTGGTCGGCGGTTGGCCGGTGGAGCTCATATCTGAGACTGAGGCCATGAAATCCTCCCTGCTGTTAGAATTGTACCCAATTGTGGCGGCGGCCCAGGTGCGGGGTTCTCTCTGGGAAAATAGGTCGGTTATCTTCAGGACTGACAGCCAGGTCCTAGTAGAGATCATATCCAAAGGGAGGGCAAAGTCTCGCAGGATCATGTCCCTTTTGCGTAGACTTGTGTGGCTGTCCTTGTCTTTCAATTTCCATATCGTCACGGTCCATATTCAGGGGGCACAGAACGTAGCAGCGGACGCTCTGTTTCGTTTTAATTATGATGTCTTCTTTCAGGAGGCAGACCCAGAGGCAGACCCCGTCGGTGTTCCAGCTCCGCCATTCAACTCCCTCCTGTTGGACTAGAGCCCCTGATAGCGTCTGCACAGTCATTAGTCCAGCGCTCACTAGCCACCAACACCGCCAGGAACTGTGACGCCGGGTTCAGAGTTTTCAGGGAGTTCAGTGACACCCATCCCCGGGGGGAGGTGGACGAGGTCACGTTCATCATGGCTTTCATAGCCTATTGCCACACGCACCGGCACCTGTCAGTCAACACCATCAGGCTGTATTTGGCTGGCATTCAGCACCACCGGATGCTCGGCGACCCCTCTGCCAAATCCATTTTTTCCAATCAGGCCATCAAAGCCACCCTCAGGGGCATTCAGAAAGCTAGCACGGTGGTCCAGGTGCGCAGGCAACCGGTGTCGGGTGAGCTTTTCCGCAGATTGTCCGTAGCCCTAGACGGTCTCCCTTTTGGGCAATTGGCAAGCATCATCACCAAGGCAGCCATGTACCTAGGGTTCTATGGGTTCCTTAGGCCCGGGGAGTTCACCTGCGGCGCGGTCAATTGAGCGACCCTGCTCAGGCGACATCTCACCTGGCACGCGGACCACTTCATACTGTCCATCCCATCCACCAAGACCAACCAGGCAGGTCCTCCCACCGAGGTAGAGGTAGGTCCCAGCAGGGGACCCGGAGCGCTCAGCGTAACAGTACCCCCCCTTTGGTCTCCCTCCCTTTTTGGTACCGAAGAACTTGCGGATGAGACTGCGGTCCAGGATGTTCTCCTCCGGCTCCCATGACCTCTCCTCAGGACCGCAGCCCTCCCAGTCGACCCAAAAAAATCTTTTCCCCCGGGAAATCTTGGTCACCAAGATCTCCTTGACAGAGAATATATTGGCGGTACCGGCGACAGGGGTGGGAGAAACAAGCTTGGGAGAAAAACGGTTAAAGACAGCAGGTTTAAGAAGGGAGACATGGAAGGAGTTATGGATTCGGAGGGAGGGAGGAAGATGGAGCTGATAAGAAACTTGATTGATACGACTCTTGATTTTATAGGGTACCAAGAAATGAGGGCCCAACTTGTAACTTGGGACCCTAAATCGGATGTACCTAGAGGAGAGCCACACCTTGTCACCCGGGCGAAATTCCGGAGGAGATCTGCATCTCTTGTCAGCTTGAACCTTCATACGGGCGGAAGCCTTGAGGAGAGCAGCGTGGGTTTCTCGCCAGATGGAGGAAAAATCCTGTACAAGACTGTCAACGGCAGGTACAGAAGAAGGAGTGGGAGACTGCGGCAGAGGTGGAAGAGGATGACGGCCAAAAACTACAAAGAAAGGAGACTTGTTAGAGGCAGAGGATTGTTTGTAGTTGTAGGAGAACTCCGCCCAGGGAAGTAGATCAGCCCAGTCGTCATGGCGTGAGGATACAAAGTGACGCAGATAGTCACCCAAAATTTGGTTCACCCGTTCTACTTGGCCGTTAGACTGAGGATGGTACGAAGAAGATTAATCCCAAGCTGAGCACATAGAGCCCTCCAGAATTTGGAGACTAATTGTACCCCACAATCCGAGACAATATGTTTGGGAAGGCCATGGAGACGGAAGATGTGTTGGAAAAATTGCTTGGCCAACATGCGTGCATAGGGTAGACCAGGCAGGGGTACAAAGTGAGCCATCTTGGAGAAGCGATCCACCACGACCCAAATAACGGACTTGCCATGGGAGGAGGGAAGATCTGTAATAAAGTCCATGGCGATGTGAGACCAGGGAACTTCAGGAACAGGTAGAGGCAAGAGGAGACCCGCTGGTTTCTGGCGAGGTGATTTTTCCCGGGCGCAAATCATACAGGCCTGGACGAAGTCCGAGACATCTTTCTCCAGAAAAGGCCACCAGTACCTTTGGGAGATTAGTTGGAGAGACTTTAGCACCCCTGGATGACCGGCAAAAGGGGAGGCGTGGCCCCACTTGAGAATTCGCAGCCGCTGATGTGGAGGTACGTAGGATTTGCCAGGAGGAAGAAGGCGCAGGTCCACGGGAGCGACTGTAATAAGGCGTTCTGGAGGGATAATATATCGAGGTGTTAACTCGTCGCCCACCACATCAGAGGAGCGAGACAGAGCATCTGCCCTAATGTTCTTACAAGCCGGACGGAAATGGATCTCAAAATTAAAGCGGGCGAAGAACAGAGACCAACGAGCCTGATGGGGATTTATTCTCTCAGCAGACTGGAGATAAGCCAGGTTCTTGTGGTCTGTGAAGATGTACACAGGATGTGTGGCGCCCTCGAGTAAATGTCTCCATTCCTCCAGTGCCAATTTAATAGCCAGCAGTTCCCTGTCCCCAATGGAGTAATTTCTCTCTGCGGAGGAGAATGTTTTTGAAAAAACCGTAAATCGAATACAGCGGCTCAGCCCTATCACGTATGGATAGGTGCTCACCCTCTGGTCCTACCCTCAGGACCCCAAAGGATTCAAAAGGTAATAAGTAAAGTGAGGGGGCACACACACCAGAGAAACAATTTGGAAACAATTGATGGATGAATAATTAATATTTATTACTCTAAAAACACTCCCCTAAAAAGATATATATAAAACATACATAAAATAATAGCAACCTATAATTAATTGGCATGTAAGTCCACTGGTATGAGTAATAATGTCTATTGTTCAGCTGCAGTATTCTGGATAGTACTGTGGGTACAATAAAATAAAGTTCATCCAAATAATGTCCCAATTCGTACGGTGCTGTAGCACAAACAAGTATGCAATATCCAGAAGATGACTCCAACAGGTGTATTCAATTTCAATGCAATGGAACAGTACTGCTGGCTATATATCAATGTCCAGTATTCAAAATAGCATGCGTGAATGTTTGCACAGATCCTCAGATTACTCACAGTGTCCAGCCGCTTGCAGTCTCCCGGTCTCACCCGGTCTCACCCCTCCTTATTGCACGGCTGTAGCGCTGATTTTCCAGGTAGCCGAACACGGCCGTCTGTGGCGTCCCACGTGACCTGATGCTCTGGGGTTCCGGGCGGACGCTTCGATGACGTCACTGCTATGCGGCGGTAATTTCAAATCTGATAGCGGATCTCTTGTGCTGGCAACTTGATATTTAATTTCTTTATCCTTTATTCTTTTGCTTTCCTTGAATCCACGCTCACTCCACAATGCCAGACGCGTTTCGGGGTCTTGCGCCCCTTCCTCAGTGGCCCTCCACAATGCCAGACGCGTTTCGGGGTCTTGCGCCCCTTCCTCAGTGGGGCCACTGAGGAAGGGGCGCAAGACCCCGAAACGCGTCTGGCATTGTGGAGTGAGCGTGGATTCAAGGAAAGCAAAAGAATAAAGGATAAAGAAATTAAATATCAAGTTGCCAGCACAAGAGATCCGCTATCAGATTTGAAATTACCGCCGCATAGCAGTGACGTCATCGAAGCGTCCGCCCGGAACCCCAGAGCATCAGGTCACGTGGGACGCCACAGACGGCCGTGTTCGGCTACCTGGAAAATCAGCGCTACAGCCGTGCAATAAGGAGGGGTGAGACCGGGTGAGACCGGGAGACTGCAAGCGGCTGGACACTGTGAGTAATCTGAGGATCTGTGCAAACATTCACGCATGCTATTTTGAATACTGGACATTGATATATAGCCAGCAGTACTGTTCCATTGCATTGAAATTGAATACACCTGTTGGAGTCATCTTCTGGATATTGCATACTTGTTTGTGCTACAGCACCGTACGAATTGGGACACTATTTGGATGAACTTTATTTTATTGTACCCACAGTACTATCCAGAATACTGCAGCTGAACAATAGACATTATTACTCATACCAGTGGACTTACATGCCAATTAATTATAGGTTGCTATTATTTTATGTATGTTTTATATATATCTTTTTAGGGGAGTGTTTTTAGAGTAATAAATATTAATTATTCATCCATCAATTGTTTCCAAATTGTTTCTCTGGTGTGTGTGCCCCCTCACTTTACTTATTAGTTTTTGAAAAGAAGCCACAAGTTGAAGTCTTGCCCCGGGAAGACTTCTGGGTGAGGACAGCCTCGACTCCCACCGAGGAGGCATCCACTTCAAGAGAGAAAGGCTTGGTGGAATCTGGTCTAGAGAGAACGGGTGCAGAGGCAAAGGCAGATTTCAGGGACTGGAAGGCTTCCTCGGCTTGGGAAGGCCAGGATTTGGGGTTAGCTCCTTTTCTTGTGAGGGCCACGATAGGAGCTACCAGAGTGGAATAGTGAGGGATCAATTGCCTATAGTAATTCGCAAAGCCCAGAAATCTTTGTATGGCTCGGAGACCAGAGGGGCGTGGCCAATCCAGAACCGCCGAGAGCTTGGCTGGGTCCATTTGAAGTCCTTGGGCTGAGATAATGTATCCCAGGAAAGGCAGGGAGGTCCGTTCAAAAAGACATTTTTCAAGTTTAGCGTACAGGCGATTGCTCCTAAGATGAGTAAGAACTTGTTGCACATGGACCCTGTGTTGATCCAAATTGGAGGAAAAGATGAGGATGTCATCCAGGTATACGACCACGCAGGTGTAAAGTAAGTCCCTGAAAATATCATTGACGAATTCCTGGAAGACAGCAGGTGCGTTGCAGAGGCCGAAGGGCATCACCAAATACTCAAAATGGCCGTCCCTTGTGTTAAAGGCGGTCTTCCATTCGTCTCCCTCACGGATACGGATCAGATTATAGGCCCCTCGAAAGTCCAATTTAGTGAAGATCTTAGCCCCTCGGAGACGATCAAATAGCTCAGAGATTAGAGGCAGAGGGTAACGGTTCTTGATGGTAATTTTATTAAGACCTCTGTAGTTAATGCAGGGGCGGAGGGAGCCGTCTTTTTTTGTCACGAAGAAAAAACCGGCCCCAGCAGGAGAAGAAGATTTTCTTATGAATCCTCTCTGTAGGTTCTCACGTATATAGTCGGACATGGCAAGAGTCTCAGGAGGTGAGAGAGGATAGATTCTGCCCCGAGGTGGAGTAGAACCGGGTATCAGGTTGATCGGGCAATCATAGGATCGGTGAGGAGGAAGGACCTCAGCTTGTTTCTTGCAGAAGACATCCGCGAAGGAATGGTATGGCTTGGGCAGCCCAGAAGGCGGAGAAACTTGCGGGTTCTGTTTGACCAGAGCAGGCTTGAGACAGCGGTCCGAACAGGAGGAACCCCAACGCAGGATCTCACCGGTGGACCAATTTAGGACAGGACTATGACGTTGAAGCCACGGCAGACCCAGGAGGAGTTCGGAGGAACAGAAGGGAAGGCCAAAGAATTCTAAAGTCTCGGTATAAAATATTCCGATGTCCAGAGGCTGGGTACGGAACTGCACGGTGGCAGAGAGTCTCTCACCGTTAACAGTAGAGATGAAAAACGGCTTGGGTAGACGGATTACTGGAATACGGTACTTGTCAACCAAGGAGGCTTGAATGAAGTTGCCAGCTGAACCGGAATCCAAGAAGGCGGCTGCGGAGAAAGAGGACTTGGAAGAGATGATCAACTGCACGGGTATGATGAGACGTGGAGAGGAAGAATCCAGACCTAGCAACGCCTCTCCTACGTTTACTAGGTGCGAGCATTTCCCGAACGCGGTGGATGGAGAGGACAATCTCTAAGGAAGTGCTCGGTACTGGCACAGTACAGACACAGGTTCTCGTTTCTGCGGCGGGCTTGTTCTTGCGGAGTCAGGCGTGACCGATCTACCTGCATGGCTTCCACCGCGGAAAACCCAGTAGCGGGTTGAGGTGGACGCAGAAAAACGGAAGCCAGACGAGGAAAGCGTCTAGGGCGAGCTTTTTCCTTTTCAAGGAGGAGTTCCTCTTGTCTTTCGGCGAAACGTTTGTCTATCCTAGTGGCCAGCAAGATGAGGTCACTAAGAGTGGAAGGAAGCTCACGTGCAGCCAGAACGTCCTTTACTTCACTGTTAAGTCCTTTCTTGAAGGTGACGCAAAGGGCTTCATTGTTCCAGTTCAGCTCAGAGGCCAGGGTGCGGAACTGAATGGCATAGTCACCCACGGAAGAACCTCCTTGGGTCAAATTTAGTAAGGCAGTCTCTGCGGAGGTAACCTGGGCAGGCTCCTCAAAAACATTCCGGAACTCTAGGCACAAGCTCTGGACGGAAGCGGTGGCAGGATCTGCGCGGTCCCATAGTGGTGTAGCCCAGGCCAGGGCCTTCCCGGACAGTAAACTGAGAATAAAGGCTACCTTGGCTCGCTCAGAAGGAAACTGGTCGGACAGAAGCTCGAGGTGGAGAGAGCACTGCGACAAGAACCCACGGCACTGCTTAGGATCTCCGTCATATTTGTCTGGTAAGGACAAACGGATTCTGGATCCGGTGGCAACTGCAGGCGGAGGTGATGCAGCAGGAGCAGACGGAGTAGCTGGCTGTTGCTGAGAAGGCAGGAGCTGCTGCAACATAGCGGTCAACTGGGCCAGCTGTTGACCCTGCTGGGCCACAATAGTGGTGAGGTCCGTTAGGCTTGGCAGGGGAACATCAGCGGGATCCATGGCCGGATCGTACTGTCACGTACCGGCAGGACAGGTAGTGGATCCTCTGGACCAGAGAGGCGATGGCGCGGGTTGTACTAAAGGACCGGTTCTAAGCAGTTACTGGTCTTCACCAGAGCCCGCCGCAAAGTGGGATGGATTTGCTGCGGCGGTAACTACCATGTCGTGTCCCCTAGTAACAACTCGACCTCTCTGGCAGCTGATAAGGCATGGTACACAGGGAGAAGGCAAGAGCGTAGTCGGACGTAGCAGAGGTCAGGGCAGGCGGCAAAGGTTCAAAGGTGAGTAGACGGTAGCAACGTGTTCGGCAACAGGCAAGGCAAACTATCACAGTAGGGAACGCTTTCTCTGAGGCACAAGGCACAAAGATCTGGCAGAAAGCTGTGGGAGGAGAAGGTATAAATGGGCAGTGCACAGGTGCAGCCTAATTAAGTCAGCACTGCCTCTCACAAACCTTAACCCTTAATAAACCCCTTTGGACCAGGCACCAATCACTGGTGCACTGGCCCTTTGAATCTAAGAGTCCCGGCGCGCGCGCGCCCTAGAGAGCGAGGACGCACACGCCGAGACACTGGAGTGCTGCCTGGGGGCATACGCTGTGAGCGCTCCGAGGCCAGCAGGGGACCCGGAGCGCTCAGCGTAACAGCCACCTTTTGCTTTGATTACTGCTTTGCACACTCTTGGCATTCTCTTGATGATCTTCAAGAGGTAGTCACCTGAAATGGTCTTCCAACAGTTTTGAAGGAGTTCCCAGAGATGCTTAGCACTTGTTGGCCCTTTTGCCTCACTCTGCGGTCCAGCTCACCAAAAACAATCTCGATTGTGTTCAGGTCCGGTGACTGTGGAGGCCAGGTCATCTGGTGCAGCACACCATCACTCTCCTTCATGGTCAAATAGCCCTTACACAGCTTGGAGGTGTGTTTGGGGTCATTGTCCTGTTGAAAAATAAATGATGGTCCAACTAAACGCAAATCCGATGGAATAGCATGCCGCTGCAAGATGCTGTGGTAGCCTTCAATTTTGAATAAATCCCCAACAGTGTCACCAGCAAAGCACCCCCACACCATCACACCTCCTCCTCCATGCTTCACGTGGGAACCAGGCATGTAGAGTCCATCCGTTCACCTTTTCTGCGTTGCACAAAGACACGGTGGTTGGAACCAAAGATCTCAAATTTAGACTCATCAGAGCAAAGCACAGATTTCCACTGGTCTAATGTCCATTCCTTGTGTTCTTTAGCCCAAGCAAGTCTCTTCTGCTTGTTGCCTGTCCTTAGCAGTGGTTTCCTAGCAGATATTCTACCATGAAGGCCTGATTCACACAGTCTCCTCTTAACAGTTGTTCTAGAGATGTGTCTGCTGCTAGAACTCTGTGTGGCATTGACCTGGTCACTAATCTGACCTGGTCTCTAATCACAGCGCTCCGCATGTGAGACAGTTTCTTTGTAGCGCTTGATGGTTTTTGTGACTGCACTTGTGGACACTTTCAAAGTTTTCCCAATTTTTCGGACTGACTGACCTTCATTTCTTAAAGTAATGATGGCCACTCGTTTTTCTTTACTTAGCTGCTTTTTTCTTGCCATAATACAAATTCTAACAGTCTATTCAGTAGGACTATCAGCTGTGTATCCACCTAACTTCTCCACAACGCAACTGATGGTCCCAACCCCATTTATAAGGCAAGAAATCCGACTTATT
Source organism: Bufo gargarizans (assembly GCF_014858855.1). NCBI lineage: Eukaryota > Metazoa > Chordata > Amphibia > Anura > Bufonidae > Bufo > Bufo gargarizans. The sequence goes on from NC_058084.1 coordinate 420,901,140, forward strand.
AAACCTGACAGGGCACACCTGTGAAGTGAAAACCATTTCAGGTGACTACCTCTTGAAGCTCATCAAGAGAATGCCAAGAGTGTGCAAAGCAGTAATCAAAGCAAAAGGTGGCTACTTTGAAGAACCTAGAATATGACATATTTTCAGTTGTTTCACACTTTTATGTTATGCATATAATTCCACATGTGTTAATTCATAGTTTTGATGCCTTCAGTGTGAATCTATAATTTTCATAGTCATGAAAATAAAGAAAACTCTTTGAATGAGGTGTGTCCAAACTTTTGGTCTGTTTATATATATATATATATATATATATAATGGAAAAAAACGGACAGCACTCCAGACGGTTTCTTCAGTAAAGCAAGTGTCTTTAATCACCCATGTGGTGGCAGCAAAAAAGCAACGTTTCGGCTCTACATGAGCCTTTCTCAAGCCAAGGCTTGAGAAAGGCTCATGTAGAGCCGAAACGTTGCTTTTTTGCTGCCACCACATGGGTGATTAAAGACACTTGCTTTACTGAAGAAACCGTCTGGAGTGCTGTCCGTTTTTTTCCATTGTCTATTAGTGGGTAAGCTCCAGTTACCGTACTCGGACTCTGCACCCGCTTTTTGTTTCACTAGTGGTGCTGCCGGTAGATTTTCATATTATATATATATATATATATATATATATATAGACGAAAACGGACAGCAACTCCAAGTAGTACAAAAATTATAATTTATTGGGCCACAGTGGTACAGAAGCAATGTTTCGGCTCAAAATCCAGAGCCTTTCTCAAGCATCAAAACACAAAGGTGAGTGCACATATAAATAGGTGTACACAATTATAACATTATAATTAATTGATGTTCACAATTAATATCAAAGTAATAAATACATCAATAAACAGTGTTTAAAAGAAGTAACAACATACAAAGATGAATCAAATGATACATAATTATGTGTGTGATCCGTGATAAATACATATAAAGAAGCATAATTCATAATATAAACATAAGTGGCTCCAATATAAATCATCTGTTTCAAATCTTCTTTAATAATCTATGATAAAAACAAGGAGGTGCCAGAGAAATAGGGGTGACGTACCACAGAGTCCGCATGTATCCACATCTCGACAATGGCCACACTTGGCGTCTAGCTGAATGGAGTGCGCAGGCGCCAGTATCCGTCCCTACAGAATCGCGTCACATTACGTCCTGATACGGCGCGCCCGCATCATACCTTGCGTCATCAACTACACGCCATTCACTCCACTCCAGTGCGCATGCTCAAAGCGTTTTAACTGGAGACACGCCATATTTGGTTCTGGACGGGTTGCCCATAGTTCCTAAATCTATATTTGGGGTGGCTAACTGGAGGCAAAAGTAAGAGAACCATAATCCTCTGTCAGGGGATCATGGTAATCCTATGTTGGGCATGCATTATGGTCCCGATCGACACCCCAGTTTCGGCCGTATACCAAGCGCCGCCCCCATCTTGCCACCCATAGCAACCCGATAAGGGTTCTCCTTAATAATACATATTCTTCAAAGAAACAGGTATGTACAGTGTGTCGGAACATGATCCGACCCCAACACACAATCCAATCCAGATATGACCAAATATGTGGATACCGTCGGACGTGAGATACAGCTTACTACCATGTGGAGAAACGACACCCAGACTTCATAGCTCCTTTTTTCTAATATTCATTAATCATCTGCAATATAATGATAATGAGGATTAATAATATTCAATTGAGAAAGAACAAGTTCAAGTTAAATCTCATAATAACCTTTGTGTAAAATCAACACCTACAGTCAAGTGAAAGACATGTAACAAATGACACAAGATATACCGGGGGCAAACCACCTCTTCAAGTACATACCCCTAAATTAAAATCTACATTGAGGCCATTTGGCTTTAAGGTATTTAACCTGTGTATCCACAGTAGTTCTCTCCTTTTTAATAATAGATTTCTATTACCCCCCCGTCTGGGCATAGGGATATGGTCTATGATCCAGCATTTTAGTTGGTATTCTGTATGATCCATCTCAACAAAGTGTTTGGGGATAGGTAGATCCCGACGTTTTTTTCTAATGGTGGAGCGGTGATTATTTAATCTGGTTTTTAGATCGGTGGAAGTCTCACCTATATACAGTAATTTGCACGGGCAACTCAACACATAGATCACATAATTCGAGCTACAAGTGAGATAGAAAGGAATAGGGTATCTCACATTGGTCTCCGGGTGTGTGAAAGTTTTTCCTTTACAGATGTATTTACAGTTCACACAGCAGAGACATGGGAAACATCCCGTGCTCTGCTGTGTCAATGTTCTCTGTGTTAGACCAGGTCCTGCACCTATGTCCGCATGTACTAATTGGTCACGTAAATTTTTGGATCTTTTGTAATAAAACAATGGAGGGGATTTGAATTCAGGTATTTGACTGAGGCATCCCCCCAGAATGCCCCAGTGTTTGATGATGATAAGATTGATAATACTACTGTGTTCTGTATATTTTGTAATAAAAGGGATCCTATTATGAGGACCCTTTCTTATCTTCCTCACCAATGTATCATCTCTATCCAGATCCTGGACACGTTCTACCTGGGATAATAGTAGCTCCGTGGGATAACCCCTGTGTCTGAATTTATCAACCATAGTCTCCAATGATTTCTCTAATGCATCAGAGGAACTGAGAGGAACTGAGAAAAAGGAAGATATTTCACCATATTTCGTGGATGACTACTCTGGTAATGTAAAAGGGTATTCTTATCCGTAGGTTTAGTAAATAACCTGGTTGCTAGACGTCCTTCATCATATATAACAGTAGTGTCCAAAAATTGGATTTCAGTGCTGGAGTGCACAAGAGTAAATTGCAGCTCTTTATTGACACTGTTCAAATATTCCTGAAACTCCAATAGTTCCAGACAATCACCAGTCCATATGAGGAAGATGTCGTCAATGTATCTCCACCACCTCAAGATTTTGTTGCTGTGGTGGGATACATGGACGACATCTTCCTCAAAGCACCTCATGAAAATATTTGCGTATGTGGGGGCCACATGGGACCCCATCGCCACGCCTCTGATTTGTTTATAGAATGTATCCTGAAACAGAAAATAATTCTGCCTCAGGATAACATTCAAGAGATCGATCACGAATTCACATGCTTCCATAGTGAGGGATGACATCTCTAACATGTGTCTGACCGCTCTGATCCCAAGATCATGGTTAATTGACGTATAAAGCGATGTCACATCAAACGACGCCAATATAATATTGTCATACCCCTCACACTCCACCTCTCTCAGTTTACACAGAAAATCTGTGGTGTCCTGAATGTAGGATTTCGCCCCACAAGCATAGCTATTTAAAAGTTTATCTAGAAAGATGGAGATGTTACTGAATATGGAATCTGAACCTGACACTATTGGACGACCAGGAGGGTCGACCAAAGATTTATGTACTTTAGGCAGTACATAAAGTACTGGTGTTACCGGATGACTCACAGTACAAAAATCGGCGACGTCCCTGTCAATGATGCCAGCCATAACAGCATTGTTTAAACATTTTTGGATGATCCTGGCAATATCAAACTTTGGATCGGATTGAAGTACTAGATATACCTCAGTATCGCTCAGTTGTCGTCTGATCTCCGCAATGTATTTAGCGGTATCAAGGACGACTATACCACCCCCCTTTTCTGCAGGTTTTACTGTAAGGAGGGGGTCATCCCTCAATTGTTCAATCGCCTCAATCTCCAAACGAGTGAGATTGGGGTTCTTGAACACGTTAACATTACATGATTGTTTATATTGTAATATTTCAGATTTCACAGCTGTTATGTATGCATCAACGGCAGACTCGCCAATTACAGGAGTAAAATTGCTTTTGAGATGTAAATCAAAACTACCCAGCGTAAGCTCACTATGCTGGGCAGTGTTGGTTCGCATCCTCTCACTGAACCATGCTTTGAGCTTGATCCTGCGGAAAAAAGCAGCCAGATCCACATCTAAATCAAACACATTCAATTTTGTCGACGGGCAAAAAGTAAGACCCTTATTCAGGACACTTACTTGTATGGGGGTAAGTATTTTAGATGACAAGTTAATGACAGTTACTTCTTCTTTTGTGTCTGTATTTTGTTGCCTTGTACACAAATTTTGTTGTTTCGTAATTTTGGTGGTTCGTCGATGTCTACGACCACCGCGTCTGGTGCGGCTTCTTTTTTGTGCTGGTGATTGCCTCTGTATCCTAAAAAAGGTGTGGACTCCTCTGAACCCACTGCACTTGTGGACACTTTCAAAGTTTTCCCAATTTTTCGGACTGACTGACCTTCATTTCTTAAAGTAATGATGGCCACTCGTTTTTCTTTACTTAGCTGCTTTTTTCTTGCCATAATACAAATTCTAACAGTCTATTCAGTAGGACTATCAGCTGTGTATCCACCTAACTTCTCCACAACGCAACTGATGGTCCCAACCCCATTTATAAGGCAAGAAATCCCACTTATTAAACCTGACAGGGCACACCTGTGAAGTGAAAACCATTTCAGGTGACTACCTCTTGAAGCTCATCAAGAGAATGCCAAGAGTGTGCAAAGCAGTAATCAAAGCAAAAGGTGGCTACTTTGAAGAACCTAGAATATGACATATTTTCAGTTGTTTCACACTTTTATGTTATGCATATAATTCCACATGTGTTAATTCATAGTTTTGATGCCTTCAGTGTGAATCTATAATTTTCATAGTCATGAAAATAAAGAAAACTCTTTGAATGAGGTGTGTCCAAACTTTTGGTCTGTATATATATATATATATATATATATATATATATAAAAAGCAGACTGATGTACCAGCCCTAAAAAGGGCTTTTTGGGGTGCTGTCAGGATGCTGTCTGTGGACAGCAGATGAGTCTGTGGACACAGAACACTGCCCTAGCTATCGATTTCCCTATTAAATCAGCAGCAGCTACACTGTCCCTCCTCTCACTACACTGTCCCTCCTCTTCACGCAGCTTCCGAATGAATCTAAAATGGATTCTGTCCAGGAGGTGGGAGTGTCTGGAGGGAGGGTCTGCTGCTGATTGGCTGGAATGTGTCTGCTGACTGTGAGGTACAGGGTCAAAGTTTGCTCAATGATGATGTATAGGGGGCGGACCAAACATCGCATATGTTCGCCCGCCGCGGCGAACGCGAACAAGCCATGTTCGCTGGGAAATAGTTCGGGACATCACTAGTGCTGATATGAATGTTCTGCAGGCACCGCGATACATCAGTATGCAATAGAGGAATTAGGCATTTTGGGAGATATAACGATAAGGGATAGAAAATAGTGTTGAATTACCATCAACCTAGGGATAATTATCCCAGAGGAAAAGTTAACGAATATTCTGAATAGGTATATCGTTATTTATGTTCATGAGTGCATGGCAATTTACTGGTGATAACTGGATACCCAATAGTTACATAATATAGTTTCAAGAGCAACAATTTGATACAATAAGATTGCAGATTGCCATAGCACAACAACTTAAGGGATATGAAGTGAATATCCCTAAGTGAACTTCCATATCCCATAATAAAATACCAGTGAAATTGAAAGGGAATAATATATATTGAGTTAGTGGAATAACAAACACAAAACTCTATTGCACCATATGACCATTTTTATGTTTAATTTTCTTTTGGGCTGTTGTTCTTAAAATAAACAATAAATGTTATGTTTTAAATAAAATGACCAGAAACAGGAATTAGATAACCCTTTTAGGGCTATTGAAGTGTATCCTATCTCAGCAATATGCATTAGGGACCATTATGTAGGAGCTAATTAACCTTCAAGTATGTTTTCTGAAAACAATCACAATAACTAACACCATCAACGGTCTCTAGTTCAAGAGGTACACTCCTCAAAAATATGAATTTACACACACAGAAAGGAGTGCAACCACATCAATTTTCAGGGATTAAAACAACAATATTTTATTTATAACATGGTAAAAAAAACATGTATTCAAAGTACATAAATATGTGTACACGGGGACTAATCACAGATATGAATCACCTATTCCACAGACCCATAGCACTAATTATGCCGAGACCAGCCCCCTTGCTTTGTACTCTCCGAAAAACTCCCGGCAAATTGGATCATGCTGGGGGGATCTGGATCAAGGCAAACAGTTTAATTGCACGCATGCTATCTATGTAAAACTATGCCTTACTTATTCGGCTCTAATCTACAGATTTTAAAAAAAGCCGAAAAGGTGCACTACATAGCGATGTTACATACCAAATGCAGGGGCTGCGGGCAAGGTGAAGTTACTCCTCAACGCGCGTTTCGCGTATCGTTTGCTTCCTCAGGAGGAGTTCACAATCACAATAACTGTAAAGTCAGAATAATAATAACAACATAGCTAATTCATATTTTCAATTTGCTTGCATGCACTGTCCATTCATAAGGAGTCTATTAACCTGTAGTCTAGTACCGGGCCCATTTCTGGTTTTGCATTTTCATTTTTAACTCCCCATGTTACTAGCCATAACGTATTAATTTCCCATTCATATAGTCACATTAAGGCTTATTTTTTGCAGGATAAGTTGTATTTTAAAGGGCACCATTTAATTTACCATATCTGTTATTGGAAAATGGAAAAGTAATTATTTGTCGGGTTAAATTTAAAAAATTAAACACACAATTTCGCCAAGCTTTTTTTTTGTTTTGACATTATGGCGTTCACTGTCCGCTAATAATGACACAACGTCCTTATTCTGTGGCTCAATACCAAAAATACCACATTTGCATAGCTTATTTTGTTTTACTACTTTAAAAAAATAATAATAATTGGGGAAAAAAACACTTAAATGTTCTTTGCATTGCCATTTTGTGACAGCCATAACTTTTTATATTTACGTCTACAGAGCAGTAGGCTTTTTGTGTGACAAACTTTTTATTGGTACCACTTTTATGGTATGTACAACTTTTTGATCACTGTTATCCAATTTTTTGTCAGGAAAAAGTGACAAAAAAAAACTGTGAATCGTGTGTTTTTCATTTTTTATGATGTTTACTGCACAGGTCATTTGTTCAGACATTTCCAGAGGCAGAGATACCTGATATGTTTATTTTTTTATTGTTTTATTTTTTTAACCTGGGATCTTTTGACCCCTTGTCCCATTCACCCTAATAAAGATGCTATTAGGGTGAATGGGATTTTAACATGTTTTCTGTTGAGCTGTGCGTCATGCACAGCTTAGGGTGAGTTCACATAACCTTTATGGATCCTGTTTTTGTTTTTCGTTTTAACATGGCTATAATGGAAAATAACGGAATCGATAAGATGGAAGTCAAAACTGAAGACTTTAACCACCTCAGCTCCCCTAGCTTAAACCCCCTTAATGACCAGACCACTTTTTACAATTCCGTACTACACTACTTTCACAGTTTATTGCTCAGTCATACAACTTACCACCCAAATTAATTTTACCTCCTTTTCTTCTCACTAATAGAGCTTTCATTTGGTGGTATTTAATTGCTGCTGACTTTTTACTTTCTTTGTTATTAATCAAAATTTACAGATTTTTTGCAAAAAAATTACATTTTTCACTTTCAGTTGTAAAATTTTTCAAATAAAACTACATTTCTATATACATTTTTCTCTAAATTTATTGTTCTACATGTCTTTGATTAAAAAAATGCAATAAGTGTATATTTATTGGTTTGCGCAAAATTTACAGCGTTTACAAACTATGGTACAAAAATGTGAATTTCCGCATTTTGAAGCAGCTCTGACTTTCTGAGCACCTGTCATGTTTCCTGAGGTTCTACAATGCCCAGACAGTAGAAACACCCCACAAATGACGCTGGTGGGCATAGTGAGTTCATAGAAGTTTTTTATTTTTTGTCACAAGTTAGCGGAAAATGATGATTTTTTTTTTATTACAAGGTCTCATATTCCACTAAATTGTGACAAAAAATAAAAACTTCCATGAACTGACTATGCCCATCACGAAATACCTTGGGGTGTCTTCTTTCCAAAATGGGGTCACTTGTGGGGTAGTTATACTGCCTTGGCATTTTAGGGGCCCTAATGCGTGAGAAGTAGTTTAAAATCCAAATGTGTAAAAAATGCCATGTGAAATCCTAAAGGTGCTCTTTAGAATTTGTGCCCCTTTGCCCACCTAGGCTGCAAAAAAGTGTCACATATGTGGTATCGCCGTACTCAGAAGAAGTAGGGCAACGTGTTTTGGCATGTATTTTTACATATACCCATGCTGGGTGAGAGAAATATCTCTCTAAAAGTCAACTTTTCCCATTTTTTTATACAAAGTTGTCATTTTAGAGAGATATTTCGCTCACCCAGCATGGGTATATGTAAAAAGACACCCCAGAACACATTGCCCAACTTCTTCTGAGTACGGCGATACCACATGTGTGACACTGTTTTGCAGCCTAGGGGCACAAAGGGGCAAAAAATTCCTTTTAGGAGGGCATTTTTAGACATTTGGATTCCAGACTTCTTCTCACGCTTTAGGGCCCCTAAAATGCCAGGGCAGTAGAAATACCCCACATGTGACCCCATTTTGGAAAGAAGACACCCTAAGGTATTTCGTGATGGGCATAGTGAGTTCATGGAAGTTTTTATTTTTTGTCACAAGTTGGAATATGAGACTTTGTAAGAAAAACAAACAAACAAAAAAAAAACATAATTTTCCGCTAACTTGTGACAAAAAATAAAAACTGCTATGAACTCACTATGCCCATCAGCGAATACCTTAGGGTGTCTTCTTTCCAAAATGGGGTAATTTGTGGGGTGTTTGTACTGCCCTGGCATTTGAGGGTCTCCGCAATCATTACATGTATGGCCAGCATGAGGAGTTTCTGCTATACTCCTTATATTGAGCATACAGGCAATGAGATATTTTTTTTCCGTTCAGCCTCTGGGCAGAAAGAAAAAATGAACGGCACAGATTTCTTCATTCGCATCAATCAATGTGGATGAAAAAAATCTCTGCCAAAAACAAAAAAAAGGAAGGGAAAGCCGTCTGCCAGGACATAGGAGCTCCGCCCAACATCCATACCCGCTCAGCTCGTATGCCCTGGCAAACCCGATTTCTCCATTAACATCAATCGATGTGGATGAATAAATCATTGCCGTATTTTTTTTTTTATATACAAAGTGTTTGCCAAAGCATATGAACACCGCCCCTCAGCTCATAAGCCTCGGCAAACATATCTTTTTTACTGCAGAGGAGAAATCTCGTCTTGCAGCGCCGAATACACCAACTTTTGTGTACTCTGACAGCAGCGCAATGCCTCTGTCAGAATGCACATCAGTGCTGCAGCTGGTTCATTGGTTGGTCCACCTAGAAGGTAAAAAGAAAAAAAAAAAAAAAAAGGCCGCAACGCAATACATTTATTAACATGAACTTTATAATAACATTTGATCAGAACATTAACTTTTAACAACTTTTTTGAACTTTTGAAACAGAAACATTAACTTTTTTGCTTACCGGTGATTTTTTTTTGTTTTGCTTTTTTTTTACCTTTTTATAGGACAAACCTCTCCTTCCCCATGGGATAAGTTGCAAAGCGCAAATCGCCCAGAGATGTGGCGAACTACATTATGCACTTTGTCCCAGGTGAAAGGAGAGGTTTGCAGCAGCTCTGTGTGAATGGGCCCTAATAGCCCTGTGTGCCTGTCCTGTCAGATGCAATCCCTATGCAAAGTGTACCTGTGTGTGGTACTTCCGGAAACACTCCCCAAAGCATAGGGCAGGGTGGTCAGGGCAGTCAGGACAGAAATAGCGGGTGTCACGCCTTATTCCACTCCTGCTACAGACACTACATCTTTTTCGGGGTGGCGGTTGGTTTGAGGTACGGGCAACGACACTGGGGAAATGTCGCTCGTGTAGACGGCTCACTACACTGGTGGTTGGGGCCACGGAACCTTCTGTATACAGGAGGTTCTCGATGATCTCTTCCTGAAATTTGAGGAAGGATCTTGTTCTCCCAGCCTAACTGTAGAGAACAAAACTATTATATACAGCCAATTGAATCAAATGTACAGACACCTTCTTAAACCAGCGTCTGGTTCTGCAGGAAAGTAAATAGGGAGCCAACATCTGGTCATTGAAGTCCACCCCTCCCATGAGCAAATTATAGTCGTGGACACAGAGGGGCTTTTCAATGACACTGGTTGCTCATTCAATTTGTATTGTCGTGTCTGCGTGAATGGAGGAGTGCATGTAAATGTCACGCTTGTCTCTCCATTTCACCGCGAGCAGTTCTTCGTTACACAAGGCAGCCCTCTCCCCCCTTGCAAGACGGGTGGTAACGAGCCATTGGGGGAAGCCCCGGCGACTAGGTCGCGCGGTGCCACAGCAGCCAATCTGTTCTAAAAACAAATGCCTGAAGAGGGGCACACTTGTGTAAAAATTGTCCACATAAAGATGGCACCCCTTGCCAAATAAGGGTGACATCAAATCTCAGACTGTCTTCCCACTGCTCCCCAGGTAGTCAGGGCAACCGACCGGCTCCAGGGTCTGATATTTACCCTCATAGACACGAAATTTGTCAGTTTAGCCTGTGGCCCTTTCACAGAGCTTATACAATTTGACCCCATACCGGGTGCGCTTGCTTGGGATGTATTGTTTGAAGCCAAGGTGCCCGGTAAAATGTATAAGGGACTCGTCTATGCAGATGTTTTGCTCAGGGGTATACAAATCTGCAAATTTGGTGTTAAAGTGGTCTATGAGGGGTCGAATTTTGTGGAGCCGGTCAAAAGCTGGGTGGCCTCTGGGACGAGAGGTGCTGTTGTCACTAAAGTGCAGGAAACGCAGGATGGTCTCAAATCGTGTCCTGGACATGGCAGCAGAGAACATGGGCATGTGATAAATTGGGTTCATGGACCAATATGACCGCAATTCATGCTTTTTTGTTAGGCCCATGTTGAGGAGAAGGCCCAGAAAAGTTTTAATTTCGGAAACTTGGACGGGTTTCCACCGGAAAGACTGGGCATAAAAGCTTCTCAGGTTGGCGGCTATAAATTGAGTGGCATACCGATTTGTTTCTGCCATGACTAAGTCTAAGAGCTCCGCAGTCAAGAACAGCTCAAAAATCCCCAGTGCCGATCCGATCTGAGCTGTCTCAACCCGAACTCCAGACTGGGCGGTGAAAGGGGGAACTAATGGTGCGGCTGAAGTTGGGGGCTGCCAATCAGGGTTTGCCAGCACCTCAGGGACTCTAGGGGCTCTATGGGCCTGTCTGTGCAGTGGCTGCGACGGGGGAACTACTGCACGTGCCACCATACCAGCTTCAACTGCCCTTCTGGTGCTCGCCACTTCACCATGTTGTACAGCAGTGCTGGTACTAGGTCCAGGATGGGCTGCGCTGCTGGTGTATGCCTCACCACGTAGACAGCCCCAGCCCCACTGTGCTGCCCTTGAAGCGGATCCTGCACAACACGGTCTAGCAACACGGGGCCGGGTACGCCTGGTGGTATCAGGGACCTCAACCTCATCGTCCGAACTTTGGGTCAGACTGCCACTGCTTTCTACAGGTTCGTATTCTGAGCCACTGGATTCTTCAGATGAGGGTTCCCATTCCTCATCCGACTGGGTCAGAAATCTGTAGGCCTCTTCAGAAGAATACCCCTTATTTGCCATTTGGTCAATTAAATTTAGGGGGTATTTCCTGAGACTTCCCCCCCCCCCCAAAAAAAATTACGATTGATAAAAAATATCAAAACTGATTTTTTTTATCGCCGCAGCGCTTGTAAAGTGATTGTGCAGTGATAAAAAAAATAAAAAATCTTGTCACGGCGGCGGGGCGGGCGTGGGTGAACGCACGTGTGGGTGACCGATCAGGCCTGATCGGGCAAACACTGCGTTTTGGGTGGAGGGCGAACTAAGGTGACACTAATACTATTATAGATCTGACTGTGATCAGTTCTGATCACTTACAGATACTATAAAAGTACCAATGCTGATTAGCGATACGCTAATCCGCGAATCATTGATGGGCTGGGCGCTAACCGACGCTAACTACCTAACAAAGGGGCCTAAACTATCCTAAAACCTAACCGTCAATACTAGTGAAAAAAAGTGACAGTTTACACTGATCACTTTTTTCCCTTTCACTAGTGATTGACAGGGGTGATCAAGGGGTGTTCAGGGGTTTAATTGGTGTGATGGGGGTGATCTGGGGCTACGTGTAGTGTTTGGTGTGTACTCACTGTGAACTGTGCTCCTCTGCTGGGACCAACCGACGAAAAGGACCAGCAGAGGAGCACAGCAGCCATTTAACACCTTATATTTATAAATATAAAGTGTTAAATGGCTTCTGATTCGTTTTTTTTGAAAATTGACAGCCTGCCAGCGATGATCATTGGCTGGCAGGCTGGTGACGAAATACTCCTCTAACTTTTGCTGGCCCGCAATGCGTATGCGCGGGCCGGCTGTGTGCGTAATCTCGCATCTCGCGAGATGACGCACTGCTGCGTCTACGAGGAATGAATCGACCGCCTCCGAAACCGCGATCCTGCGTTAGGCTGTCCGGAGGCGGTTAAGAGGCATTCCGTTTTGATCAGTCATAATAGAAGTCTATGGGCAATCATAACAGATCCGCCTGGCTTCCGTTGTGCAAGACGGAAAACAAAGTCCTGTCGACATGACTTTTTTTTCAGTTTTGCATAACAGAAACCAGACTGATCCGTTATGCTTGGCCACATACTTCTATTATGATGGAATGCAAAATGGAATGCCCTTCCCATTGGAAATAAACAATGATGGTTTCATCTAAATACAGGGAGTGCAAAATTATTAGGCAAGTTGTATTTTTGAGGATTAATTTTATTATTGAACAACAACCATGTTCTCAATGAACCCAAAAAAGTCATTAATATCAAAGCTAAATATTTTTGGAAGTAGTTTTTAGTTTATTTTTAGTTTTAGCTATTTTAGGGGGATATCTGTGTGTGCAGGTGACTATTACTGTGCATAATTATTAGGCAACTTAACAAAAAACAAATATATACCCATTTCAATTATTTATTTTTACCAGTGAAACCAATATAACATCTCAACATTCACAAATATACATTTCTGACATTCAAAAACAAAAACAAATCAGTGACCAATATAGCCACCTTTCTTTGCAAGGACACTCAAAAGCCTGCCATCCATGGATTCTGTCAGTGTTTTGATCTGTTCACCATCAACAATGCGTGCAGCAGCAACCACAGCCTCCCAGACACTGTTCAGAGAGGTGTACTGTTTTCCCTCCTTGTAAATCTCACATTTGATGATGGACCACAGGTTCTCAATGGGGTTCAGATCAGGTGAACCATGTCATTAGATTTTCTTCTTTTATACCCTTTCTTGCCAGCCACGCTGTGGAGTACTTGGACGCATGTAATGGAGCATTGTCCTGCATGAAAATCATGTTTTTCTTGAAGGATGCAGACTTCTTCCTGTACCACTGCTTGAAGAAGGTGTCTTCCAGAAACTGGCAGTAGGACTGGGAGTTGAGCTTGACTCCATCCTCAATCCGAAAAGGCCCCACAAGCTCATCTTTGATGATACCAGCCCAAACCAGTACTCCACCTCCACCTTGCTGGCATCTGAGTCGGACTGGAGCTCTCTGCCCTTTACCAATCCAGCCATGGGCCCATCCATCTGGCCCATCAAGACTCACTCTCATTTCATCAGTCCATAAAACCTTAGAAAAATCAGTCTTGAGCTATTTCTTGGCCCAGTCTTGACGTTTCAGCTTGTGTGTCTTGTTCAGTGGTGGTCGTCTTTCAGCCTTTCTTACCTTGGCCATGTCTCTGAGTATTGCACACCTTGTGCTTTTGGGCACTCCAGTGATGTTGCAGCTCTGAAATATGGCCAAACTGGTGGCAAGTGGCATCTTGGCAGCTGCACGCTTGACTTTTCTCAGTTCATGGGCAGTTATTTTGCGCCTTGGTTTTTCCACACGCTTCTTGCGACCCTGTTGACTATTGTGAATGAAACGCTTGATTGTTCGATGATCACGCTTCAGAAGCTTTGCAATTTTAAGAGTGCTGCATCCCTCTTCAAGATATCTCACTATTTTTGACTTTTCTGAGCCTGTCAAGTCCTTCTTTTGACCCATTTTGCCAAAGGAAAGGAAGTTGCCTAATAATTATGCACACCTGATATAGGGTGTTGATGTCATTAGACCACACCCCTTCTCATTACAGAGATGCACATCACCTAATATGCTTAATTGGTAGTAGGCTTTCGAGCCTATACAGCTTGGAGTAAGACAACATGCATAAAGAGGATGATGTGGTCAAAATACTCATTTGCCTAATAATTCTGCACTCCCTGTAGCTACAAGCAGAGATTTTGAAAACTTTGAGTAACTGAATCAAAAAGTATTTTGAGAAGATTAACACACGTTTGCTGTAACAGTAACACATAATTCCCTTACGTCCTACCAGCAGCACAGATGGGGTTAACTGCCCCCTGTAGTCTGGTAGGACCGGCGGAATTTTTAATGAGACCAAGAACCAATAATAAAGTTCCCACTCCCTCAAAAGGAGGGAACTACCCCCCAGTCACTGTGTTTTTTTCTGTCCTTTGGACAGGTGGACTGGCGCGTAGCGGGGAGCATAGATTTGGGGAATAGATCTTTCCCCTTGTATTTACTTATCTTAGGGCTTTGCGATTGCCCTTTTTTCTTACAAGACCTAGCAAGGTTCTTATCGGTACCATGACGAGTATCCATTCGGACTCTCATGAAGATGCTGGGGCTTATGTCAGCGGCTGCGGACGCAGTCCCTTGAGCATTATGGCACCTCCGCCCTCTTCAAATAGAAGTTTTGAACAGGTGGGACGGCAGCCCTACGGGGCTAGATTCCCTATACTCTCTATCCTCCCAAACTCGGAATTCCCTGAGATGGTGGCTCCATCTCCCTGCAGGGAAGTCTATGACCCAACCATCTTGGCTCATATTGACTACAGATGCGTCCCTAGTAGGCTGGGGCGCTCATCTAGACGGTTCCACAGTTCGGGTAACTTGGTCTCTCATGGAGCGGCGTCTCTCCTCCAATCTCCGCGAGATGCGAGCTATCCGGCTAGCCCTCCTTCACTTTGCCCCTCAGATCCAGGGCAAAGCTGTGAAAGTACAGTCAGACAATATGACTGCAGTTCTTTACATAAACAAACAGGGGGGTACGAGATCCCTACCCCTTCTTTCAGAGATCGGGGTAATTCTACGGTGGGCAGAGTTGAACCTATCCCATCTATCTGCCACCCACATTCGAGGGTCCCTCAACATGATTGCAAATCGTCTAAGTCGCGGATGGAGTGGTCTCTGCATCCGGAGATCTTCAAGCAGATAGTCCTCAGAAGGGGATTACCGGAGGTGGATCTCATGGCAACCAGGTTCAACGCCAAGGTGCAGAAGTTCTGCTCTCTATACAGGGAGGACAACCCCCTGGCAATCAATACCGTGGAGGTTCGGGCTGGCTTACATCTTCCCTCCCTTTTCCATGATACCAAGGGTATTGATAAAGATCCATCAGGATCGGGCCTCGGTAATAGCCATCATTCCGTTCTGGCCCAAGAGATCCTGGTTTACCCAGCTCATTCAGATGAGTCGGGGACAATACTGGAGACTCCCCCCGGAGCAGACCCTGGTGTCGTGGGACACATATCTCTGCCCAGATCTGCACAGATTCAACCTCCTGAGAACGTTATCACATTCAAGAGCGGGGTCCACTAAGAAGGCCTACTCCAGAGTAATGAGAATCTTCACCTCTTGGTGTGATTCCAACCAGGTGGCGTCTGCAGTTCCGCCCCTTTCCGCCATGCTACACTTCCTTCAGGATGGACTAGACAAGGGCCTTGCTCTGGCCCCTTTGAAGGTTCAGGTTTTTGCCATCTCGGCCTGTCTAAACAAGCCATATTCTCGGGATCCACTCATCAAACGCTTCCTTAAAGGAGCCGATAGATTGAAGCCTACACAACTGAGACCCATATCTCAGTGGGACCTTTCAGTAGTGCTCAATGGGTTAGCATCTCCTCCCTTTGAGCCAGATGAGGTCGGTTTCAAGTTTGTCACCTTAAAGACTGTCTTTTTGCTAGCTGTGACCTCAGCTAAGAGGGTTTCGGAGTTACAAGCCTTCTCGGCTCTACATCCATATATCACCTTTTTGCAGGACCGAGTCCTCTTAAGATTCCTACCTTACTTCAGACCTAAGGTTTTATCCTTTCAGAATGTTAACCAGGTAATTTCTTTACCGGTTTTATTTTCTTCCGCCTCCTCCGATGTTCCTGTCAGACATCCTCTGGACATATCGAGATGCCTCCAGACCTATGTGGATAGATCCAAGGAGTTCATGATTGATGAGAATCTCTTCATCCTGTTTGCCGGTAAATCTAAAGGCCGCAAAGCGTCTAAAGTTTCCATTAATCGCTGGATCAGAGAAGCCATTAAAGAGTCCTTTCTGTCTCAATCTCTGGACCCTCCGGAGTTTGTTAGGTCCCATTCTACTAGGGCCGTTTCAACCTCTGTGGCAGAAAGAAATCATCTTCCCTTAGAGTTAATTTGTAAATCGGCTTCCTGGAGCTCCGAATCGACCTTTATCTCACACTACAGAGTTGGTGCTAAGTTTGCGGAGTTTTCGGCCTTTGGGCAGACTATTCTTAATTCTGCCAGGCAGGAAGGCCCTCCCTAGGAGTTTCTTCATGTTATCTCCCCGTCTGTGCTGCTGGTAGGACGTAAGGGAATCGTTAATTTCTAACGATAATTTGTTTTCCCTTAGTCCTAACAGCAGCACACAAATTTCCCACCCTAAGTACGTATGCTTGCTGAAAACACGGTGGCTGGGGGGTAGTTCCCTCCTTTTGAGGGAGTGCCACAGTGCAGACCGGAAGGACGTATTTTTAATTCCGGATCCATCACTAATACATTCCTATGGAAAAAAATGCCGGATCCGGCATTGAGGCAATTGTTCAGTTTTTTGGCCGGAGATAAAACCGTAGCATGCTGCAGTATTATCTCCATCCTGATCAGTGAAAAAAACTGAACTGAAGACATCCTTAACGGATTGCTCTCCATTCACAATGCATGGGGATAAAACTGATCAGTTCTTTTCCGGTATAAAGGCTCTAGGACGGAACCCTATGCCGGAAAAGAAAAACTCTAGTGTGAAAGTACCCTAATGTATACATCCAAAGGAGGCATAAAATTTGATGTGAACCCACCCTAGGAGGTTGTATGGGGAAAAAAAGTTGTACTTTCTAATGGCACCATTTAATATTCCCTACAATGTAGTGGGAAGCTGGAAAGAAGTCACAAGAGATTTTGGGGTCATTTATCAAACTGATGTAAAGTAGAACTGGCTTAGTTGCCCATAGCAACCAATCAGAATCCTACTTTCATTTTCCAAAGGAGCTGCAAAAAATAAAAGGCGGAATCTTATTGGTTGCTATGGGCAACTAAGCCAGTTCTAATTTATACCAGTTTGATAAGTCTACATTTGATTAAAAGTACATCCACACATAGTGGAAAATGCAGTGGATTTTCTGCCAGGCTTTGCACACAGAAAATCCTTGATGGAATACAGTAGCAGCAAAGTGGATAATATCATCAAATCTCATCCATATGCAGTGTCAGACTGGGGTGCCTAGAGCCCACAAGTAAAATTTATTACAAATACATTCAAATATTACCTGCTCACACAGCAGCAAGATGCTACCAGATGATTGAATATGGGGGCAACTTTGAGAAGTTAGGACCTGGGGAGAAGAGGCTACTGGCTAGCTTTCTTCTATACTTAGAAGTCATCTCAGCTCTAATTGTGTCTATAATAATAAACTGGGAACTTTCTTTCACCCTTAGAGGACCCTGAGATTTTCATTTTTGCGTTTTTCGTTTTTCACTCCCCGCCTTCCTGTAGACCTGTTTTATTTTTCTGTTAACATAGCCTTATGAGGACTTATTTTTTGTGGGACAAGTTGTATTTTCTAATGGCGCCATTTATGGTTGCATACCATGTAGCGGGAATTGGGAAAAAACACAAATTTTACACTACACTATGCGGTAAAATTGATCTGGTATCTTCATTCTTCAGGTCAGTACAGTTACAATGATACCACACTTGTATAATTTTCCTTGTGTTAATACAGATTTTTTTTTTTTTACCTTTGAGAAAAAAATGTATCACCATATTCTGACCCCTATAACTTTTTTGTAGTTATGTGTATGGGGCTATGTAAGGGCTCTTTTCTTTTTTTGTGGGGCGATCTGTACTCTTCAGTGATACCAATTTGAAGTGTATGTGACTTTTTGATCACTTGTTATAAAAACGTTATTGGGGAATTGAAGTGACCAAAAATGGCAAATCGGCTGTTTTAATTTTTTTCCTGTTAAGCCATTTTCCATATGCCATTAGTATTGTTATATTTAAATTGTATGAGCAATTTCGCACGTGGCGATGCCCATGATGTTTATTTATATAGCCATCATTGAACACTTAATTTTCAATATAACAATACAGTGTCCTGTATTGGTATATTCATCTAATAGACTCTGAAGCCTGCTTGAGGCTTCGTTCTATTAGAGCAGTGTAACAGGTTCCCCGATCTCAGCCGGCGAGCGCTGAACCGGAGCACATACATGTGCCGTGGGTCTCTGCTATTTAAAATAGTAGTAACCTGGCGGCTATGGCAAGTGAGCACCATGTTTAGAGACCGGACTTCTGCTGTACATGTACGGTGTAGGTCCTCAAGGGATTAATAATCTATCAATTTTTTTTATATGAACACAGGCTGGTTGAGGTGCTGTACATTGAATATATGTATGTATTGCAGTAAGTCTACTGTGCCACTTGTGCAGGGGGAGGGAGACTAGGGGCCCACCTTGCTCAGAGACCCACCTGGGAATTCACCTGTACCCCTGTGGGCCAGTCCGAGCCTGTCCATATGCTATAAAAAACTTCCACACAGAAATTGGCCAGCATGTTTACAGGGTTGTCCCATCTCGACTTTACTAAGGTGAGATGGGATTAAGCACTAACCAGCAGGTGAATGGGAAACAGCGGAGCAGGCTGGCGCTCTCCTCTTTAAGTAGCTCCTACTGCAGTGCATTGGAGCTACGGAAACACCATAGAACAGCAGATTATGCTGTTTACCTAACTCAGAAACAAGCACTGTAATTGGAGTTACTAGAAAAGTGAAATGCTAGCCACTACATTGTTTCCTGGCCACCTGGTGGTGGGCACTTAGTCCCATCTAGCATTAATAATCGCTAAATGAGACAACCAGTATAATTTCTGCTATGGAAATCTGCAATGGATTTCACCGCTTTCTATGTCAAGGATCCAGACAAGCTTCACACCCATTCAACAGAGCCACGGCTACACTGTTAAGAAAGGTCCAGATGAGACTGAAATGGTTGTTTTTTTTCTAGGTGGCTGTACTAACATTATTCTATGCCTAAGTAATTTGGACTAGATCTGCATATACTGGGTGTGAAACCACTATGTCAACCAGCATATTTGGCTTTGAGCAAATCCTAAGGTTAGTATCATGGCAGTCCCCTAGTTTTTACCCTTTAAGGCCTCTTTCACCTGGCCGTGTGCTGGCTGGGCCCATGCTGTGGACCGCAAATTGCGGTCTGCAATGCACGGACACCGACCATGGGGCAGCCGCATGCGGATTGTGGACCCATTCACTTGAATGGGGTCCGCGATCCGTCCATTCCGCAAAAAGATAGAACAAGTTCTATATTTTTGTGCAACGTAAGCACGGAACGGAACACCACGGAAGCACTCCGTACTGCTTCCGTGGGGTTCCGTTCTGTTCTTCCGTTCCATTCCGCACGGCATCTCCGGATTTGCGGACCCATTTTAGTGAATAGGTCCACATCTGTGATGCGAAATGCACACGGCTGGTGATCCGTGTATTGTGGAACCGCCGTATGCAAGCACTACGGCCGTGCGAAAGAGGCCTAGCAGGGATCTGGACTTTGCTGCAGGGGAACTACCATGCTTCTACGTCCTGTAGTTGTCTCTGTATGATTGACAGCTGAACCACGGGTGTCAGGGACATTGGTGCCGAGCAGTGAGTGGTCAGGCAATATAGCAGTCAGGAACAGACACAATACTTTCTATATGGTAAATGGTCGAGGTCAGGCTCAGGTCAGGTTGGTCAGCAAAGCATCAGAATTGAGTAAATTGGCAAGAAGTCAGTACACGGGCAGAGAACAGAACAGACAGCTTTGCAGGACACTAGCATACTAGAAAACCTATTGCTCCCCCCGCCATTGTCTGGTGAAAATTAGGGTTCACGTGCTGGCTCTTTAAGACAGATGGAGCATGGGCACCCTATGGGCAGGGGAAGTGGGGCCTTGCTGGCAAGCAGGCTGTAGCCCATGTGGAGGGACAGAGCAAGCCTGGATACAGAAACCCAGGACCACTGAGTAAAGCAGCAGTGGACGTGAGCTTTGACATTGTCTTCATATTCATAAAACAGAAGCTACTGAGCCTGTTTAATGTCGTGGATATCTATACTCTACTGGCACAATCTATATTAGCGCTGTCAGCAGTTTTGAAGGGCTAAATTACTGACTGACTCCTTTTAAAATAGGTAATTTGCTATTACATCTGCTCTAAAAGACAAATTTAAGCAAAACTAAGCAGCATCTTAGTTTAGCAAAGTTTGGTTTCTAATTTTTATTTTGCTCAACCACATTTTTATCTGTGGTATATATTGGCTTACTTGGCGTAGTAGCATTTCCTTTCAAGAGTTGTACTTCTGTGACTCATAAACTGCATCTCATCAGACATACCTACCACAACTGTGTGTATTAATAGTGCAATGTACCTCCCTAAAAATAACTAATTCGCAAGAAACCTTACAGGGAATCTCCCACACTGATTCACACCTTCCACTGATGTACTGTCTGCTTCCAGAATTGGTAAGTGTAATGTGCTCTGCTCACAGCTTGTGGATTTCTACCTTAAAGGGGTTGGCCACTTTATGGCTACTTTTGACCAATGTATCGATAAGATGACTATATGACACTTACTAATATAGCCTTTGTTGATTTTCTGTGTCGTTTGCTATATTTCATAAATTATGTCTCCTTGCTGGGCAGATCTTCTGTGCAGTCCACATAGAAGACCTGTCCATAAGATGGCCGTTGATGGAGGGTCAGGTGACAAGGCAAAAATAACTCCAGACACGTCGCTCAGCCTTCTACACTTAAATACACTACATCTCCCATCTGCACCTTGCAATGTTGAGAGTTTAGTGCATGTGTTGTGTGTTTTGGTGGAGGATACTGAGTGATTTGCCTGGTCACATGACCCTCCATCAGCGTCCATTTTATGGACAGAACTTCTATGTGGACAGCACAAAAAACTTTACCAATATTAGTAAGTGCTTATATAGTCATTTTACAAACACATTTATCAACAGCAGCCAGAAAGTGTCCAACCCCTTTAAACTTCAATTGTATGAAATGCCCCAGCACTTCACAGCACGTTATAGAGCAGGAGGAGCTGAGTAGACTGATATATAGTTTTGCAGAAAAGGTTCATTATAACTTGTATATTATTCTTTTACAGGAAATCTCTACAAGCTTAGGTTGTTAACAAAATGGTTGCATGTAACTGAGGTGTACAGGAAAAATAGATGACACCCCTTTGATGACATCATTTCCTGCTCTGCAGCTCTTGGTTGAAGCTGCACCACACGGATTTCCTGCTTTGCCTGCCCACCTGGAAGCACTCTGCACATCTTTCTGAACACACTGATCTCTCTCTGCCATCTCTTTTCCTTGCATTTTGACTAGAAAGCATGAAGAATCAGCTGAAGAGAAATTCTAGTATTACTAGTTGTCACTAGTGTTTGGTGCGGGATCTTCTATCAAGATGGTCGCCGTAGTCTCTTTTCACTCAAACGGTTGAGGTGAGTATTAATATATATTTTTTAACCCCTAGAAAGCCTTAATTTTTATATCAGATGCCGCGATCAGCGATGAACGCAGCATCTAAGAGGTTTAATTATGGAGGGCAGCGCAATTGCTGTTCCCTGTCATTGCACCCGCTACTTACAAAAAAATGTGCTTGGGAGAAAGTCACAATGCAAATTTCTTTGTGAAATTCGGCAAAGCAGCTGAATTGAAGGTTTAATAACTTCTCATCTCTAGTTGTCAGGGCTCCCCGGCTGGCGCTGCCTTGTTGCAGCAGCGGCATCTGGTTGCCAATGAAGGAGCATGTCAGAGCATTATAGCGTCAGCTCATTCAGCTCACAGCTTTGCCCGACGTGTAGGGAAGCCAGCTGGAGATCATTCCCAGCTCTCTATATAAGGGCTGATTCAGACAGCCCTATGTACAGATCCGCATCCATTCTGCAATTTTGTGGAACGGGTGCGGACCCATTCATTTCAATGGGGCCCCAAATGCGGGCAGCACACCGTTTGGTGTCTGCATCCGTAGTTCCATTCCGTGGCCCCACAAATAATATAGAACATGTCCCATTTTCATCCGCAACCACTAACAAGAATAGGCATTTCTATATGGCACTGGCCTTGTGCATTTCACGGTATCCGTGTTTTGCAGATCTGCAATTTGCAATTTTGTGGATGCAGGTGCAAGTGAATTTCTGTTCCTCTGGCTGTCCCTGCTGTTCCTTGGTGGTATTGCGTCTACTTTGGCTGTGACTTCTGGATCTGGTATTGTGACTATGTTTTCTGGCGTCTGACCATTTGGTCTTGTATTGTTCTGCTGTTTTTTTACTTCTGGCATGTCTGGCTCTCGTTTGCCTCTGGTGTTCTTGGCACTTCAGTGACTGACTGGCTTTTGACCCTGGTACTGTACCGCTACTTTTATTGTGCCTGTTTATTTATTCACTGTATGTGTGTCACTCCCTCACATAGAATAGGGGCCGTCAACCAGTTGTGGGGTCACCGTGTAAGGGTGACTGTGCAAGTACGCAGGGATAGTGGATGTTGGGAGTTTTAGGGCTACACTATTCCTGTGTGTACGTGCTACATTGCAGTCATATTCTGATGCTAGTATTATCCAATACATAGAAAAATTTACAACACTCCCTTCTTAAAAGCAGAAGTTTCACTTTATTGCGGCATTGTCAGGCAGGTACAAACCAGGATAAAAACACAGTAATCGGCCTATGCATTTATTACCACCAGTATTATGTGCCAATTGAATGTAAGGAAGAGCATGTTAGAAAATTGCATTTTAAAGGATAGGTCATCAATATCAGATCGGCAGCAGTCCGACGGCCAGCACCCCAGCCGATCAGCTGTATGAGGAGAGGGGGCACACAGCATGTACGTGACATCCCCCGTCTCTCTTCTTGCTGCTGCTCTGACATAGACATAGCAGCAGCAGGAAGAGAGACTGGAGACGGCACGTGCATATTCCTCCCCTTTTCCTCATACAGCTCATCCTGAGGATAGGTCATCAATATTAAAAGCTCAGGGAACCCCTTTAAAGGGGTTCTCCAGGAATAAAAAATATGAAAATACTTAAATATTATTTTATAATAAATATATTCACAAATACCTTTCATTACTTAGAATCACTTGTTTGTCTAGGGAGCAATCATTAGGAGAAATAAAATGGCTGCCATCCTATCAGTACACAAAAAACCTGTCCTAATCACACAGGAGGACAAGTTACTTTACCACAATGAGCCATACTGCTGCCTCATCCTCCTCTCTGCTCTGCTTGTCAGGAATCATGATCCTGAATACAGGTGAATCTCTGTGGGAATGGAGATGATGAGGAGACATGAGAGGAGGGTGAGGTGTGGCTAATGAGCAGCAGCACTTGTTTCCATTACCACAGCAACACATTACCACAGTCTGTCCTGTGCATCCTCTCTGTACTTCATGTCTCCTCATGAACTAAATTCCCCAGAGATTCAGCTAAAGGTCTTATCATTAGAGATGACCTTGCAGTTCGCCTTGCGGTTGTTTTGCGGCGAACTTTGCTTGTTTGCCGAACGGGCGAACATATGGCGATGTCCGCCGGCGCCATATTCTTTTTCATTGTGAAGAACTTTGACCCATAAAACATCCATCAGGTGGGACAGGACAGCCAATTGAGACGTTTCAGCACATGGACATATCCCCTACCTTATAAATAAACCCGATCTGGCAGCCATTTTATATTCAGTCTTTTGCCAGTGTAGGGAGAGGTTGCTGTGTGGAGCAGGGACAGACTGTTAGGGACAACAAATGCTAGATAATAGGGCCACAAAAGTCCTATTAAGGACTGGTATAGGTGTGCTATAGATAGGTGTGACTTACTGAGGGGTGTGATAGACTTATAATATACTTTCTAACATAGAAAGTATATTATAGTACATTTGTATTGTGCAGCAGTTGTGTGCGGTTCTGCAGCTACACCGAGTGCCAAACGCTATTGGAACAAATAATTTCTACACCAGTTGCCCCCCCCCAAAAAAAAGTGATTGAAGCAGGGGTGTTATATACAAATAATATACTTTCTATATAGTGCATTTAAGTAATGCAGCATTTGTATGCGGTTTTGCTGCGTTACCGCAGCTACACAGAGTGACAAACGTTATTGGAACAAATAATTTCTACTAGTGTGATATACCAGTTGCCTCCCCCCAAAAAATGATTGAATCAGGGGTGTTATATACCAATTATATACTTGCTATATAGTGCATTTAGGTAGTGCAGCATTGGTTTGCAGTTTAGCTGCGTTACCTCAGCTACAGAGAGTGACAAACGACATAGGAACAAATAATTTCTACTGGTGTCATATACCAGTTGCCCCCCAAAAAAACAGATTGAGGCAGGGGTGTAATATACCTTCTTCCACAAATACTGCTCTTCTATAGGGACTTTTGTCACAGGGTCATTTTGAAAATGACAGGCAGAGGAAGGCCATTCCGCAGTGGTGGTAGGGGTCAGGCAGACGCACCAGGCCTAAGTGGGAATTTGCAGAAGTTGCGTGCGATCAAAGGACGCACCAGACTTGGTTGAGTGGCTCACTCAGCCTTCTGTTTCTGCACCCTCCTCATCCATTCTATCTGCACCCTCTTCACTCTCTGCTGTGTGCACCCCCAAAGACACCACCACCATATCCACTCCGCTTGAGGAATTATTTTCCCATCCATTACAGGACCTTTCCGATGCGCAGCCATTCTTGGCATCGGATCAGGAAAGGAGGTATCAACGGTCGCCACCCAGCAGTCTGACGACAGTACCCAGATCAGCCCAAGGAGGGTGGTCCCCGCTGTTGCTGCCTACTCCGAGATCTCTAATGTCAGTGGCCGTGAAGGGGACGATATCGACGTGTCTATGGGTGCCCACAAGAGAGGAAGAGGAGGGGAGTTCAGATGGAGAGACGGAGCAGCAGATTGGGAGTAGAAGGAGGAGAAGCAGACAAAACTTACAGTGCACAGGAGGCAAAAATCAGACTGCTAATGTATCTGAAACTAGACATCCACCATACACGGTCACATCTGGCGCACCCAAGACGCCTGCACATGGCTCCGCAGTGTGGGCTTTTTTTAACGTGTCCATTGCTGACAATAGTGTTATCATCTGCAACCTGTGCTGTCAACGCATAAGTCGCAGTAAGCCCAACACTCAAATAGGGACGACCGCCTTAAGAAGGCACCTGGCTTCCCATCACCGAGCCCAGTGGGAGCAACACCGTCAGAACCCACAAAGCCACACTACCGGCACTCCACATCCTGCCTCTTCTCCTTCTCCTCTCTCCTCCAATTTGTCCTCCACTCCTCCTTCCACCATGCCGTCGTCGCATTCATCTGGCAAAAGGCAGGCTTCCGTGGCCCAAATGTTCAAGCGTAAAAAGATGATGACGCCGGATAACCCTCTTGCCCAACGGCTGACCGCTGGCTTGTCGGAACTGCTAGCCTGCCAACTACTGCCATATAAACTGGTGGACTCGAAGGCCTTTAGAAAATTTGTGGCCATTGGCACACCGCAATGGAAGGTCCCCAGATGGAAATATTTCTCTCAGAAGGGCAACACGGAGCTATATGGCCAAGTTCAGTGGTAAGTGAATGTATCTCTGGCACACAGTGTCGGTGCCAAGATACATCTGACCACAGACACGTGGTCTAGCAAACATGGGCAGGAAAGGTACGTAACTTTTACTGCCCACTGGGTGAAACTTCTGATGGCCGTCAAGCATGCAACCCGTGGCACTCATGTGGATTTGGCGTTACCGCCATGGATTGCATGCAGGCCTGCCTCTTCTATTCCTCCTCCTACTCCATCCTCCGTTTCCTCCTTGGCTGACTCCTCCTTTTCCACTGCTACCACCTCTTCCGCTGTGCCCCCCAAGCTCCCCAGAACCTATTGATGTGCCAGGTGAGACGTTGCCATGCTGTGCTGCGGCTGTTGTGCCTGGAAGCCAAGAGCCACACCAGTCCTGCACTGCTTTCAGCTTTTTGGTCACAGGCCAATCAGTCGCTAACCCCTCTCTATTTGACAGTTAGTAAAGTGGTGAGAGACAACGGGGCCAATCTGCTGAGCATGTTGAAACAGGGCAAAATGAGACATGTGTCGTGCATGGCACACATCCTGAACTTAGTCGTGCAGCGATTTGTTGCCAAATACCCTGGGGTCCAGGACATCTTATGGCAGACCAGGAAAATCTCTGGCCATTTTAGAAGATCTTGCATGGCCATGGCACACCTTGCTGACGTTCAGCGGCGACACCACCTGCCCGTCAGACATCTGATTCGTGACTGCCCAACGCGCTGGAACTTCACCTTGTATATGCTTGATACGCTGCTCCAGCAGAAACGTGCAGTTAACGACTACCTGTACGAACTCTGCGGCAGGACAGGTTGTTTTTTTTTCACCGCGCCAGTGGCTGCTCATGCACGACACATGCAGACTTCTGCGACCATCTGATGAGATCACCAAATCAGTCACAGCCAGGGCGCCATCAGTGACATCATACCTTACGCCTTCTTTCTGAAGCGTGCATTGCGTTGTGTCATTTATCAAGCTGTCGAGGAGCAAGAGCAGGAAGATGGGGAAGTCGCAATGCTGGATGAATTCCCAGGGGGGATACTCTATCTGAGACAAGTCAACAGGAGTCTGAAGAGGAGTCAGAGGAGGATGGTGCCGGGGCAGAGGAGGAGCAACAAGAGCATGCTTTAAAATTTTCTGGGATCCCTGGTGTTGTCCATGGCTGGGGGGAGAAGACCGAGGATGACATTATCCGGGACGATGGGCAGGAGCCAGGCCACTCCACTGCTTCCAGCTTAGTGCAAATGGGGGCCTTCATGCTGCAGTATTTGAAGAGAGACCCCCGTATAAAAAGCATAAAGGGCAAGGACCAATACTGGGTGGCAACGTACTTAGACCCCTGGTACAAAAAACAAAGTGGCGGACATGTTACCAGCATCACAGAGGGCTGTCAGAATGCAGCACTTCCAGGCCTTGCTTCGATAAATGCTGCTTTCTGCTTTTGCGGGTGCTCACAGAGAAACAGTTGCGGGTACCAATCCAACAGCGCATGCAAGAAGAGGGAAGTTTGAAGATATGTTGGTCACTTCGGTTATGAGATCATTCTTGCAGCCAACCCATCGACAGCCACCCTCCGGATCCAGCCTCAGGGAACGCCTAGACTGACAGGTATCTGACTACATCGGTTTAACGGCCGATGTGGACCCTCTGAGAAGCGAGGAAACCCTGGTCTACTGTGTGTGGAGGCTTGACCTGTGGCCAGAGCTGGCACAATTTTCCATAGAACTCTTGGCTAGCCGCTCGTACAGTGTCCTCTCCAAAAGGACGTTCAGCGCAGCAGGGGTGATCGTGACCGATAAGCGCACTCGCCTAGCTCACTAAAAATGAATGAGGCATGGATCTCGGAGGAATTCAACACATGTGACGAGTCGACCACGTTTAATTGAATTTCCTCATGACAGCCCGCAAATATCCGTCACCACCCAGAGAAAATAATGGTCCCTGTTTTAGGTAAATACAGCAGCATAAAAGGCCTTTTTTTGTCCGGTGAATGCCTAATGTTTTGGGCCTCAGAAGAATTCAACATCTGTGACGACCACGTGTTTCAACTATTATCATTAGGGATTTCGTTAGCCATGTTTTTAATCCAATTTTATATTTTTAGTTCTTTTAAACATATGACCTGTATTTGTACTGGCCTTCGGTAAAATTGATATCTGTTGACCGTCTAATAGACCTCCAGCCACATAATCACTTGATCTTTTCTGTACGGTGAATTCATAATTTTTGGGGCCTGTAATACACTGGCCTGCAATAAAATTGATATCCAATGACCGTGTAATCTACCTCCAGCCAAATACTTACTTGTTCTTTTATGTACGCTGAATGCTTAATTTTTGGGGCCTTAAGTCCACTGGCCTGCTGTAAAATTGATATCCAATGACCGTGTAATCTATCTCCAGCCACATACTTACTTGTTCTTTTATGTATGCTGAATGCATAATTTTTGGGGCCTGTAGTCCACTGGCCTGCTGTAAAATTAATATCCAATGACCATGTAATCTACCTCCAGCCACATACTAACTTGTTCTTTTCTGTACGGTAAATGAATAATTGTTGGGACCTCGGAGGAATTCAACTATTATCATTAAGTTTTTTTTTTTTTTATCCAATTTTATATTTTTTGTTTTTTTAAACATATGTATTTGACCTGTATTTGTACTGGCCTGCAGTAAAATTGATATCCATTGACCGTGTAATATACCTCCGGCCACATAATCACTTGATCTTTTCTGTCCGGTGAATGCCTAATGTTTGGGGCCTGTAGTCCAGTGACCTACAGTAAAATTTGTATCCATTGACCGCATAATGTAACTCAAGCCACATAATCAGAATTTTTTTTATGTTAGGTGAATGCCTAATTTTTAAAGGCCCATAATCCCGTGCCTAAAATTTTCTAGGCTCCGACAGGGCACATTTCAGAGAATTTCCCTTTAAGACGCATAAAAATGTCCCCTGATTAAGACAAATATTTTTTGTTGGAATTTTTGTCATTGATCCCCCTCTAGGGCCCGGCTAATTTTTGTCATTGATCCCCCTCTAGGGCCCGGCTATCAGTAACAGACGGGCCTGTGATGCTGCACCCACCCTACCAGCATCACAGGCCAGTCTGTTACTGATAGCCGGGCCCCTGCAGCATCCGCCGGAATCACTGTATGCGGTGATGCAGGCGGATTAACCCTTTCACATGCCGCGGTCAGCGGGGTTTGCAGAGGGAGAGGGCTCCCTCTGACTCCATCGGCCCCCCGCGCTGCGCTGACAGGGGACCGATGGTTGCCTTGGCAGGCCCGATGACTTACACAGGCATCGGAGCCTGCCAACTACAGAAGCCCAGGAGATACAGCCTGCAAGCTGGGTCTCCTAGGCAACTGTCAGCATCTTACTGTGTATAATGTATTGTACTGAATTGAAACAGGGATCAAACCCTGAAAAGGTGAAGTTCCACAGTGGGACAAATATAAAAAGTAAAAAAAAGAAATGAAAAAAATGTTTTTTTTATAATAAAAAAAAAATTATTTCAAGGGAAAAAAAAGCCCCCTTGCCATAAATTTGTGTTTAAAAAATAAATAAATAAAAAACTGAAATATTATGTATCGCCGCGTTCGTAACGACTGACCAAAAAATTTCATATTTTGTCACCTTACATCACAAAAAGTGGAATTCCAAGCGATCAAAAAGACATATGTACCCCAAAGTAGTGCCAATAAAAAATCTCTTCCTGCAAAAATGAGACTCTAACTAAGACAATCACCCAAAAAATTAAAAATTTGGCTTTCAGATTTTTATTTATTGTGTAAAACTGAAATAAATGTAAAAAAAGTAGACATATTAGGTATCACCACGTCTGTAATCATCTGTTGTATAAAAATATCACATGATCTATCCCCTCAAGTGAACGCCATAAAAAAAAAATGGTGCCAAAAATGCAATTTTTTTGTCACCTTCACCACAAAAAGTGTAATTCCAAGTGATCAAAAAGTCATACACACCCCAAAATGGTACCATTCAAACAGTCATCTCTTCCCACAAAAAATGAGACGCTAACTAAGGCAATTGTCCAAAATATAAGAAAATATGGCTTTCAGAAAATTCATTCATGATTTTTTTTACTTCAAAAATGCTTTTATAGTGCAAAACTGAAATACATTTTTAAAAAGTAGACATATTAGGTATTGCCATGTCCGTAACAACCATCTCTATAAAAATATCACATAGCCTAACCCCTCAGATGAACACTGTAAAAAAGTTTAAATAAAAACTACAAAAAATTCTATTTTTTGTCACCATACATCACAAAAAGTGTAATTCCAAGCAATCAAAAAGACATATGTACCCCAATATAGTACCAATCAAATCATCATCTCTTCCTGCAAAAAATGAGCCCCTACATAGGACAATCGCCCACGATAAAAGAATATGGCTTTCAGAAAATGGAGACACTAAAACATGATTTTTTTTTCTTCAAAAAAGCTTTAATAGTGTAAAACTGAAATAAATAAATAAAAAGTAGACATATTAGGTATCTCCACATCCGTAATGACTTGCTCTATAACAAATATTAATTTTTTGACACCTTTCATCACAAAAAGTGTAATACCAAGCAATTAAAAAGTCATATGCAACCCAAAATAGTACCAATCAAACCGTAATCTCTTCTTGCAAAAAATGAGCCCCTACATAAGATTATCGCCCAAAATATAAAAAAATAAAAACCTGCTCTACAAAAATATTACATGATCTTTATTTGTCACCTTGCCTCAATAAAGTGTCATATTGAATGATCAAAAAATGGTACTAATAAAAATGTCAGCTCTTCCTGCAAAAAAAGAGCCTCTGCACAAGACGATCGGCAGAAAAATAAAAGAAATGTAGCTTTCAGAAAATGAAGACTCAAAAACATAATTTTGTTTTAAAAAATGCTTTATTATGTAAAACTGAAACAAACAAAATACACATATTTGGTATTGTTGCGTCCGTATCAACCTGCACTATAAAAGCAACACATGATCTATCCTGTCAGGAGAATGCTGTAAAAAACAATAAATAAAAACTGTACCTCAACAGCCATTTTTTGGTTACCTTGCCTTACAAAAAGTGTAATATCGTGCAATCAATGTACCCCAAAATAGTACCAATGAAACTGTCACCTCAACCCGTGGTTTACAAAACGGGGTCACTTTTTGGGAGTTTGTACAGCTAGGGTTGCCTAAGGGGGTCTTCAAATGTGACATGGCAACTTAAAATTATCCCAGTGAAATCTGCCCTCCATCCATATGGCACTCCTTTGCCTCTGCTTCCTGCTGTGTGCCCTTACAATAGTTTACCACCACATGTGGGGTGTTTCTGTAAACTGCAGAATCAGGGTAATAAATATTAAGTTTTCTTTGGCTGTTAAACCTTGCTGTGTTACAGGTTAAAATAGATTCAAATTGAAAATTTTTAAATTTCACCTCAATTTTCCTTTCATTCTTGTGGAACACCTAAAGAGTTAACAAAGTTTTTAAAATCCGTTTTGAATAACTTGAAGGGTGTTGTTTCTAAAATGGGGTCATTTATGGGTGGTTTCTACTATGTAAGCCCCACAAAGTGACTTCATAACTGAACTGGTCTTTCAAAAGTAGCTTTAAAAGCAGAGACATTCTGGTGAATTTTTCCAAATTTTCTGTAAATTTTGGAATTTTTTCTAAATAAAGGTGAAACATATTGACTCAAATTTACCACTAACATTAAGTACAATATGTCATGAGAAAACAGTTTTAGAATCGCTTATATAAGTAAAAGCGTTCCACATAAAGTAAAACATTATTGCCACATAAAGTAAAACATGTCAGATTTGCAAAATGTGGCTTGGTCTTTATGGTGAAAATAGGCTTGGTCTTAAAGGGGTTAATGTTCCATTTAAGACATTTTCTTATTATGATTGAAAAATTAAGGTGAGTAAAATCATATGTTGTAATTTTTAATGAATATGGAATAGAACTGGTAAAAAAAAAAACATATTTGAGGTTCGAATGTACACATTGTATGACTACACTTCAGTTAGAGGAAAAGCATGCTGGATGATGTCTTTCTCTTGCAACATATGGAATTAATGTGACCAGATGAAAGACATGCTTGGGATTGAAGAGGTCATGTTTATAGAAGTGTGTATGTATAGTAGGGGAGCAACATTGTTGTTTTTTTATCTGATTCACCCAGTAAAATGTCTGTTCACTGGAAGTTTTTTCCATCAGTTTCACACTTTGAAACGTTTCACAGTTTTCAAAATGTTAGTGTTGAGCAAAACAAAGCACCCGAAGTGGAATTTAGTCTGAAATTTAGGAACCACGTCAATTCTAAACGAATCCGAAATTCCTTGTGCTTTGTGGTAACTAATCAGTTTTCCTAAATCAGCGGCTGCATGTGTTAGAAAGTGAAAGTAAGTGTAGAGGAGAGAAGCCCGGCAATGCGAGATCACCGATAATGCTATGTAGCCAGCCAATCTGCAGATAGCCATCCCTCTGTGATGTGACAGCTAGACAGAGCTCTACAAAACCGTGATCCAGTGCAGTCTCCGCCATTGTCCTGTGAGCTGAGCATAGGGAGAGACATGAAAAGACGCTCATGCACTAGGGACATCGTTGCTGCAAACTGTTAACAGAGAGTGTAGGACAATATTGGAGAGGGAGAGTGCAGGGAGAGTCCAGGGAGAATGTAGGGAGAGCATAGGAGACTGTTGCTACAATTTATCGACATGTACATAACGGTGCAGTGCACCAAGAGTCATAGTTAATCCATTCTGTTGGCTATAGAGTTACTGTGCCATCAGTATTACAGACAGGTCTAATTTATCGCCGTGTACATTAGTCTGGAGTGCACCAATATTTATAGTTAATCTGTTCAGTTACAGAAGTAGCAGGGTTAGCACTCAAGCTCTTAACTCAAATTTCTTAACTCATCGCGTTCTCTTGAGACAAAAGCCATTGAAAAGCAATTGAAGGTGTTTGCTTAACGCATTTAGTTTAGATAACACGTCTCATAAAGCATGAGTGTTAACTCTACTACAGCCGTAGCTGTAGAATTACAGTGCATCAGTATTACAGCGCACTGTTACTTTTAGGCAGATTGGCCTGGCTATACCTGATTTATAGCGATTTGTGACAAATGAATTCGCAAAGATTTGAATTTCTTGTCGAACTTCAGCAAAGCTGCCAAATCAATTTTTTTTAATCTTGTCTCATCTCTAGTTGTAATATTTATACAATTGTGTAACAATTTACAATAAATTACAAATCACCCCCTACATCTTATATTGCTGAGGATTTTACACTCAATAACAAAGAGCCTTCAACTCCAAATGCATTGCAACAAGAAGTTTCTCCATCTATAGAAGTATTGTTGATGCATGAGGTCAATTTTTTACTCTACTGGGTTCCATTAGTAGTATAACCTTTTGTATAGTAAATTCGATAATTTTTTTCCTTTCTATTTGTGAACAATTTATAATGTCGAGTTATTCTAAACCTATCTGGTGTAGAAATTTTTACTTTGAATACTATCCAACCCAGGATTCAACATCTTCCTCTACAGAAAGTTCTGCACCCTGCGCCTGCGCCAAAGACAGAAGTGAACGGCGCTGGCGCAGGATTTCGTCAACGATGCGGTGGACTGTGGCATCAATCAAGAGGAGCTGGGCGGGCAGAACAGGGGACCTGTGCGGGATAAAGTGTGAGTGGACGGAGCCTCTAGGTTCTGATTTTACCCCTACATAGCACCTAGAGGCTCATTAGCATATAATAAAATGCTTTTTTTACAAAAACGGCTGCAGGGACTAATGTTAGAAACATACTGTTATGTAGTGCTGACATTAGCGCATCAGTGAGCTACATAACAGTATTTCTGGTGGTAGAAGCCCTTTAACTAGCTAATAAACCAGTCAAGCTATGGGCCTGTAGACTTAGGCAAAAACTAACTATCCATCATATGCACTCTCTGCAGATTAGACCAGGTTGCAACACATCCAATCTGGTCAATGAAGACCAGGTTGGATTTAAGACAGTTAGACAATGTCACTTTTTTTTTAAACATCACCAGCTTTGCCTGCCCAGCTAATACCCTACTTATGCCCTGTCCTCAATATTGAGAATGTTTTTGGCAGTCACTAATGGCCATATTTGATTTCGACCACAATATTTAAAACTCTGTCAATATGAGAAACATATGCCCTTTTACTTATTTTTGTCTTGTGTTGTGGAGGAGGGTTACATTTGGATTTACAAGGTAATCCCTTGCTACTGACACGTTTATTGGACTTTCTTTCTGCATGAAGATAGATTTTAGCACAATCTGATTTTTGTTTTGAGCTCGAAACAGATAAATGGGAAAAATATATTATGCCACCAGTATGGGCCGTCACCCTGGTTGAAACGTCCCTCAAAATACTTTTTGGAATTAATAGGATGTCAGGACCAAGGCTTGAATTGGTAATAATAATAATAATAATCTTTATTTATACAGCGCCACCATATTCCACAGCACTTTACAAATCAGAAGGTTCATGTACAAAACAAAAGACATCACAGACACAAAGTTACTGGCTAATTTACAACTGGAACACTAAGTGAGGGCCCTCTTGCAAGAGCTTACAATCTGTGAGGGTGACACAAAAGGTAGATGTTATATGAGGTAGTGAAAGGAGTGGCATAGGCTGATCTGCGTGTGCTAGTGCTTTGGGTGTAGGACTGTCTGAAGATCGATTTCAGGACTGAAGAATTGGGGGGGTTACTAGGGGAAGAGGCACGTTTGAAGTTAGAGAAGTTGGGAATTGACCTAATATTCCGGGGCAGATGATTCCAGAGAGTATGTGCAGCTCGAGAAAAGTCTTGAAGACGGGAGTGAGAGGTCTGAATTATGGAGGATTTTAATCTTAGATCCATACCAGAACGGAGAGCACGAGTAGGGTGGTAGATGGAAATGGGGGAGGAGATGTACGGAGGTGCAGCATTGTGGAGAGTTTTGTCAATGAGGGTGAGAAGTTTAAATTCCCTTCTGTGGTGGATGGGCAACCAGTGAAGTGTAATTAATTTAGCAGGGGTTGTATTGGGGATAAAGATAGCGCTTTTCCCAGGACATTGCTTTTATGGGACAAATCCACTGATGTTACCAATGCATTCTACAAACTACTCCAGTTTTTGCTGATGGCAAAACATATTGCCAGAAACTGGAGATAAACCACTTCTTTATTAGCAGTAAAAGTTTGCGTGAACAAGATGATCATATGTATGATAAACTCTACATCAAAAGAGAAGGTGGCGCTAATTTGTGAACATAGAGGGTGCCATAAACACCGATGCCTGCCACCGGTGCCTGCTGTTTTATAGGGAACCTGTCACCTCCAAAACACATTTTAAACCGACATCATTACCTTACAGTAGCCCCCAGTGTGTTCCTAATCATGTTGTTCATTCCTCCACTGGTTGTTGTATACTTTATAAAAACGCTGTTTTAATCTGTGTTTTCGCTATTCTCAGAGTCAGCTTGAAGTCAAAGAAGCAGCAGCCTCCTTGCTTTAAGTCACGCTAAGCCCGTCCCTTACCCATCCTCCCTTCACTGTAATTGACATCCTGCTGTGAAGCTGGGATCGTGCAAGTCTCGCGCATGCGTGGTGCGCTCCTTGTCACAGCGAGATCCCATCTCCAGCTCCCGCACTCAGCCGGCTGCTTTCATCTCTCTGCGCATGCGCCGGGCTCTTCCATCGTGGGCGCGCATCTGGCGCATGCACAGAGAAACGAGAGCGGGCGGCTCAGTGCGGGAGCCGGAGACGGGATCGCGCAGTGACAAGGAGCGCACCGTGAATGCGCGAGACTTGCACGATCCCAGCCTCACAGCAGGATGACATTCACAGTGAAGGGAGGACGGGTAAGGGGCAGGCTTAGCTTGACATCAAGCTGACTCTGAAGATAGCGAAAACACAGATCAAAACAGCGTTTTTATAAAGTATACAACAACCAGTGGAGGAATGAAAAAC
This sequence comes from Bufo gargarizans, assembly GCF_014858855.1. Lineage (NCBI taxonomy): Eukaryota > Metazoa > Chordata > Amphibia > Anura > Bufonidae > Bufo > Bufo gargarizans. Next base: position 420,937,178 of record NC_058084.1, read on the forward strand.
ATGATTAGGAACACACTGGAGGCTACTGTAAGGTAATGATGTCGGTTTAAAATGTGTTTTGGAGGGGACAGGTTCCCTTTAAGCAGCAGACACCCAGAGCTAATGTGTGTGAGTGACGATAAGGTTGAACGCAGACATTTAACCCCTCAGATGCCTCGGTGAAATGTGACCATGGTATCTGAGAATGCGCACCCCCAGTGGGGATTGTGTGTTTCAGCCTTGGTCCTCCTGTATGATTCAAGGCTGCCGCCCCTTTCACCAAAAACAAAATAAACATAAATAAACAGTAAAAACATAATAATCAACAACATGGACCTCAAGTGTGAAAACACCTGTACTATTAAAATATAGAAATATGTATCCCATATGGGAAATGGAAAAAAAAAATATAAAAATGACTGAATCACCGTTTTTTGCTCACTTAACTTTGTACAAAAAATGTAATAAAAAGTTATCAAAAAGGTCATACACACTCCAAAATGGTATCAATAAAAAGTACAGATCTCCCCTCAAAAATAAGCCCCCACACAGCTCCATATACGTAATTACAAAAAGAGATCATAATATGGCAATGAAAAGAAAAAAAAAAAAATTTGTTTGTTTTTGTTTGTTTTTTTAATATTTATATTTTTTCAGCAAGAAAAACTATACAAATATGGTATAGCCAGAATTGTACTGACCTGTAGAATAAAGGTGAAACAAGTCAGTTTCACCACATAGGGAACTCTGTAAAAACAATACCCATAAAACTGTGGCAGAATTGCGTTTTTTCCAATTCCACCCCATTTGGAATTTTTTTCGAGATTCCCACTACATTGTATGCAATATTAAATAGTGCCATTAGAAAGTACAACTTGTCCCGCAAAAAGCAAGTCCTCATACGGCGAACGAAAACTAAAAAAGTTATGGCCCCAGAAGGGCAGGGAGAGAAAAACAAAACACTAATGAACTGATTACTATGTTTTCATGCTACAGTATTTTGCCATCCATAAATGCTTCAGACAAGTAAAGAATGACACCGTATGATTTGATAAGATGTACTTGGTTTATACCATACAACTTGTTTCTTTGGACCTTTCATACTTGATACAGTCATACATTGTAATAATACATAACAGAATACTGTATGAGGTTGAATTCTTTGTCCTTTTTCTGCATAAGCCAAAATTCAATTAATTTGATTGAAAGTAAACAGATAAATTCACACTTTATTATTATAAATACTGTAGTATATAAGTTTATTGGGATTGCATATAAACATGCCCAGAATGTAACTGAAAGGTTTATAAATATACCCAGAAAGCCGTCAGGTTGTCAAAGAATCACCAAATATTACTGTTATTATTGAAAATTCTTGTTTATTGTTGAGAAGAAATGGAAATGCAAACTATAACGAGATAAATATTGATGGATTTGTGTAAAAATTTAAAAACAAACAAACCCTTATTTATTCAGTACATTCAACTGCAATGGCAATCAGTCAGCATTCCTAAAATGAAGAACTGTGAAATCTGCCGAGGATACAGTATTTCCTGAACTAAAGTTTAATCTATTTGCCAGCCCAACTCTCAACACTTTCGGCCAGGGGTAGGCAACCTCCGGCACTCCAGATGTTGTGAAACTACAACTCCCAGCATGCATACTTACTCTCCTCTTCTAAGAACTCACATAGAAATGAATGGAGCATGCTGGGAATTGTAGTTTCAGCACAGCTGGAATGCCGAAGGTTGCTGATTCCTGCTTTAGGCTCATACAAAAAAAAAAAAACACTGCATAAAGAGTAGTCGCTTACAGCAACCAATCAGATGCCTGGCCTCAGCAGTGGCTCGTGATCCAGCAGTGATGTGCTTGGGGATGCATCATCACTCAGGCTCAGTTATTAGCAGCACATGACCTCGCCCATTTGAAGGTTTACAGACCACTAAAAGGAGCTGGACCAAAAGATTGATAAAGGGAGCCTGGGAGTTTGAACAGGATAGCGGGGAACAGGTGACTTTGATTTTTTTCTACAGGCACAGCAGGCTGCAGTTGACAATTAAAAAAGTCAAAAAAGCTGGACAACTGCCATGACATTTTTTTTTTTATCACATATTAGTAGCCTACATGAGAATATTTTATGTAATTAAAAAAAAAATGGATGGATGGTTTTCTGAGTTACATTTTTTTAAGTCAATCCATGTATTCTACTTCTTGGCCTGGCTCTTTAAAGGGAACCTGTCACCTCCAAAAGTGATATAAAACTGCCAGCATTACCTTATAGCAGCCCCCAGTCTGTAATTGATCATGTGTGTGAGCCAGAAATTCGTCAATCCATACTTGTAAAAAAGCCTTTTTTATTCTCCCTGAGCGCTCTGTTTGCAGTGAGCTTGAAGTCAAGGGGGCAGCGGCGTCCTTACTTCAAGTGAAGCAATGCCCGCCTCTTACCCGTCCTCTCCTGACTATGATTTACATATTTGCCATTCCTTTGGATCGTGACACATGATCAATTACAGACTGGGGGCTGCTATAAGGTAATGCTGGCAGTTTTATATCACTTTTGGAGGTGACAGGTTCCCTTTAACATCCTCTTTTGTTTGGACTTTTAATATAGTAAACAGCTTCACTCAACTTTTTCAGTCTGACCATTCACTGCAGCCAGAAAAGAAGGGGGAAAAAGTGACTCAATTAGAGCATCACACATTGCACTTCATCTTTATCTAGGCCTATCAAGAGAACTTTAGAACTGCTACTGCTACTGTTATACCAATTCTACTAATCTACTATTATACTAGAAGATAACATCTTTCCCTCATAGCAGCATTAACATAATAATGGGCTACTGCCGAAATCAAGAAGAAAAACAACCAATTTATTATTTATTATTTTCTATGAATATTGAGTTACAAAAAAAATACTCCTTTCTGATAGAAGTGTCCTTTTAAGGGTTTTGGGTCTGAATAATATTGAGGTCTGAGAACAGTACTTAAAAAAACGCAAAGCAGCACTGGCTGGACTACAATACTCATCATGTGTACTAGATGGTCTCCCTAATGAGAAAGAGCACACTCAGCTAACCAGGACAATTTTCTTGTCCTTTTGGAAGAAGAACTGGCTTGCATATCTCACTTAGAAAAGTGGAAAAGTGGGATATTAAGTACTGTTCTCCTTTCGGAAGGAGAACTGGCTTGAACACCTCATTTAGAGAAGTATTACAGATGGGTCTCTGTCATCTTTTAAGACTTATATGGTTCTTTTATTTGAGAGAAAAAAATATGAGTCCTAGGAGACCTTAGAATGTTGATGGAATGATCGGGCCTTGAAGTTGGCCTTGTGCTGGTCCCCGGTTTTTGTGACGACCAACTTCAAAAGGGAGTTTATAGTACAGACTAATGCCTCCAAAGTAGGCCTCGGTGCTGTACTGTCTCAGGAAGTCAACAGGGAGGAGCATCCCATTGTCTTCCTCAGCCGTAAGCTCACCCCAGCCGAGACCAGTTATAGTATACTGGAGAGAGAGTGCCTGGCTATTAAATGGGCACCCGAGTCTCTCTGCTATTTGTTAGAAAGAACATTCTGCCTGGTGACTGACAACTCCCCTCTCAAGTGTATGAGCCAGGCCAAAGAGAGAAATGCCCGAGTCACCAGGTAAGTTCTCCGTAGAGCACAGGGCAGGCCGGTTGCAGGGAAACGCGGATGCCCTGTCCCGAGTATACTGTATGGCATGTGTTCACCCCCTCAGGGTTGAACAAAGGGGGAAGGCATGTAAGAAGGTACAAGGAATCATCGTGGATGATAGGTACGTGTCACCGAGTTTCCTGGCCTCAGTGGAGTAAGAGCCATTTTTTATGTGTCAGCAGCAGTTGCTGTTTGACAAATTGGCACTTAGCATGGCTGTAATAGCTGACGGCTCTTACTGGGAGTAGTCAAAGTGCTGGGTGGGTGACTATTCCCCACGTTCCAGGCCTGTCTTTGGCAGGCATAAAATCCAGCCAGCCCTGCCAGGTGGAGAGGATTACCTCCGTCTGACAGTGGAGCTCAGGAGGTCTGTGTGCAGGGATCTGAGGCCTGTGCTGGGCTGGAGAGCAGAGACCCGTGTGACAGGGGAACAGTCCGCCTAAAGCCTGTATTTGAACTTTCTGAGGCAGAACTGCCACCAGGTGACTTTTGTTTTATTAACTTGCCACACTCTATATTTGTGACTCCATCTGATCAGAACTGTATTCTCTTACATAGTCTACAATGGGATTATACTCTGAAACCTGCCTGTGTTACTGCCTTAGCTTGTATCAGAAAGTGGTTATTTCAGGGTTATATAATGTTGAGTACATTGCTTTTACTGTTACAGTAACATGTACATTATTTTTTGGAATATCAAAGAAGGGACATGACTGGAATTCTGCAATTATTTATTGCTGATTAATTAAACTGTGGTGTCGCTAATTTCTTCTGAATAACTGTTATGGGTGACATCACATAAGTGCACAGACTCCAGTTTGTCTACTGTAATGCAGAGCAGATTAAATTGGCCACCCATAGTTGTTCTGTGCTCTCTGCTCACTGAACGTAAGCATCATTAGCACTTTTGGGAAGCTATATCTGTTGTGCACAGTAGGTAATCTGCATGCCACTAACACGGACAGACAATTCTGTGTGAACTTTACATGGACCAACTAGAGCTCTGCAATTTCAAGCCTGGAGCGAAGTTCATTAAGCTTGGTAGCCAGCTGCAATAATGATCAGAGGAGTGAAGGTCTGATAAAATGATGTACTATAAATAAAAATGGCATAGGCACAGAGGCAGAGTGACAAATAGACAAAAAACAGGTCTGGATGTAATTGCTTTATGTCTTACATAAAGCGGCTTTGTATAATAATTGTATCACTGTCAAGTGGCTTAGTAATCCAGTATAAAATATCTTGGAATAAGATGCACCAAATTTATTTGGCTCACTCCTTTTAATACATTTTCCGCAACTTCGGACAGCACCAGATTTGAGCTACAATTTACACCAGATTCTTAGCTCTAATTTGGTTCAGAGCTCCATTTCTCATAAAACCAATTCAATACAATATTGTGACATGCTAGCAAAACTCCTGACAGACTCTAATTCACAACACAAAACCTCTGGGTGGCCGCAGATTGACACTTGTGACACAAAATCCGAAAGTGATGTATTTTTTTTTTTTTATGTCTGTCTCGTAACAAACATAGTATGAGAACATGTCCAGCCAAAAGTATAGCTACGGAAGGACACATCTGAATCCTCTGTCAAAAGTCTACATTGTGTGATAACTCTGATCCCAAGAACAGCTCTAGTCATAACTATGTTGTCTCAGAATTACGTATAGTATTAGAACAAATTTTTATGTGAATCGACTTCAGATGTTTCATCTGAAATCAATTCGCTCATCCCTAATTACAATGATACCACATATGTATAGGTTTCATATTTCTAAATACTGTAAAAATAAATTAAAAACTTTTCATTTTATATCACCATATTCTGCCCCCCATAACTTTTTTATAGTTATGTATACTGAGCTATGTTTTGCGAGATGATCTGTAGTTTTATTGATACCATTTTGGAGTGTGTGTGACTTTTTTATGACATTTTATTAAATTTGTATGCAATGTAAAAAATGGCAAATTGTCATTTTGATACTTTTTTCCATTACGCCATTTGCCATTATTGGAAAAAAATATATATTTTAATAGTACGGGTGTTTTTGGACGCAGTGATGCCCGTGATGTTTATATTTTTTATGTATTTATTTTTTATTTTGATTTAAATTTGCATATATTTTCTACATTTTTTGTATATATTTTTTACATTTTTTAAAACTTTTTGGACTAGGAGGCTACCACGTTCACAATTTTTTATTTTATTTAGTATTACCATACTGCATACAGCAGCATAATAATATGTGAATTGCTGATTTCTTATGCTGGCCTGCTACCTTCTTCAGAGAGAACCAGCCTATTAGAATGAATTGCCGGCTTCCCCGTGTGGCGAATATTAACCTGGAAGCGCGCATCTGGGTTTTTTACTCTTTTGATGCTTTGATCACACTTGATCACAGCATGTAAAGTCTGTAATGACCGTTTGAAACAGCATAGACCCGCCGGCCATGGCGCCAGCTGCACGCACACGCGAGTGCCGTGTTTACATATCGCTCCAGCACCATACATGTACAGTGCTAGTAGCAAAAGATTTAATGCTGATAATTATGGTTTACAGCTAATGAAAAGTCAGTATTACAGAAAAAGTTCGATATTGTAGACTCCTGGTGTCACACTCTAATAAACTAATCAACAAAAAAAAAATGCTTCAAGAGCCACTACACACAGATGTATCCAGGACATAGGCTACAAGTGTCGCATTCCTTGTGTCAAGCATGTAATGACCCATAAACTACGTTAGAAACGTCTTTCCTAAGGAGAAAAAGGACTGGACTGTTACTCAGTGGTCCAAAGTTCTGTTTTCAGATGAAAGTAAATTATGCATTTCATTTGGAAATCCAGGTTCCAAGGTCTGGAAGATGAGTGATAAAGCACACAATCCAAATTGCTTGAGGTCCAGTGTGAGGTTTCCACAGTCAGTGATGGTTTAAGGAGCCATGTCATCTGCTGGTGTTAGTTTATTGTGTTATATTAATTCCAAAGTCAGCACAGCGGTCTACCAAGAAATTTTAGAGCACTTCATGCTTCCTTCTACTGACAAGCTTTATAGAGATACTGATTTCATTTTCCATCAGGACTTGGCACCTGCTCACACAAAAGTACCAATACCTGGTTTAATAACCACAGTATTACTGTGCTTGATTGGCCATCAAACTTACCTGACCTAAACCCCATAGAGAATCTAGTGTCTATCATCATGAGGAAGATGATAAACACCAGACCCAACAATGCAGACAAATTGAAGGCCACTATCAAAGCAACCTGGGCTTCCATAACACCTCAACAGTGTCACAGGCTGATTTTCTCCATACCACACCACATTGATGCAGTAATTCATGCAAAAGGAGCCCCGAACAAGTATTGAGTGCATATATTGTACACACTTTTCAGTAGGCCAACATTCCTGTATTAAAAATCATTTTTTAATTTGTCTTATATAATATTCAAATTTTCAGTGATACTGACTTTTGGGTTTTTATGATGTAGCGTCCCACTCCAGGTGGATGGGAACACTCCAAAATTGTTTGTGCCATCCTATGTCATTTTGGACTATTTATTGTATTTTCCTTTGTCAATGCTGTTAAATTCCCATTTCAGGCTGGTTCAATGCACTACACATATCCACCTCTAGTTGTCACTTTAACACCAGTTATATAGGTCAGCACAGAAAGAGAGAGATTAGGAATGAGGAGAGGAGCCAGACTTGGCTCTGTCCTCCTGGGTCTAGCCCAGGGAGTGAAGCTACTTCAACCTTTTGTAGTCCAAAATTAGGACTTATTGCTCATTTACTGTAATACCCCTTCCAAGGACCCTTCTGGGGTTTAAGAGAATAATTGCTGTATCTTGTGCAACCTTTTCAAAGAATGGAGCAGAGAGTTTGCCTGCCATGAGGGAGACCGCCCTTGGGTTGCTGAATTACTGAAGCACTGAATATTGATGAATTGCTAAGTGAAGAATAGAACTTACAGTGGATCCAAACTATTATTGAAAGGCTGAGTAACCAGAGCAAGATCAGGGACCAAGTACAAGTAAGATCATCATTCCTATACAGTTGAGCTGGAACCTACATAAACCACTTCACTGAGCCTGTTATTGGGATTTACAGCTTTACCATCTGTATTTATGACAAAGTGCTGCTATACTTATTGCAAGACAAGAAAAGTTCCTGTTTGTTTCAACTACTGCCTCTCTCATCATTCTATTCTATCTGCTAATAGCACCTTACAGTGCTGGCGTCATGAACACAGGGGCCCAGCCACCAAAGCACCCTAAGTAGTGATGGACGAACATCGGCTGGGCAATTCGGGAACGCGATAAAATGTTCGCGAACCGCAAGTTCGAGGCGGGCCCCATTCACTTTAATGGCAGGCGAACCTGAAAAACCTTTAGATCATATTTGCAGCCACCAAATACTTACTAGAAGTGCACAAATCGTCCCACAACGTGGACAGTGACATACCAGAGGGGGATCAATGGCAAAAATTCCCCCCAAAAATATGTATTTTAATCAGGGGCCATTTTTATGCGGAAACTGTCAAAAATGTGCCCTGCTAGAAACCTAGAAATTTTTTATTTCAGACCACGGGAGTACAGGCACCAAACATTAGGCATTCACCGGACAGAAATCTTCAAGTGATTATGTGGCTGGAGGTATATTAGACGGTCGATGGATATCAATTTTACTGCAGGCCAGTGGACTACAATCCCTAAAAATGATTAATTCACTGTACAGAAAATAACAATTTAAACATTCCCTAAACATTAGGCATTCACTGGACAGAAAAGAACAATAGATAATGTGGATGGAGGTACATTAGGCGGTCACCGTATAACAACTTTACTGTTGACCAGTTAGATTACAGGCCCTAAAAATTATGCATTCAACGTACTTCAAGTGATTATGTGGCTGGAGGTATATTAGACGGTCATTGGATATCAATTTTACTGCATGCCATGTGCCGGCGTCCTGGGAGCGCCAGATGTGACCGTGCATGGTGGATGACTCGCTCCAGATACATTTGCAGTCTGCTTTTTGCCTCCTGTGCACTGCGAGTTCTGCCTGCTTCTCCTCCCTATCTGCTGCTCTGTCTCTTCCTCTGAACTCCCCTCCTCTTCCTCTCTTGAGGGCACCCACGTGACGTCCATCAGTACGTCATCATTGTCACCACCACTGACATTAGAGATCTCGGAGTAGGCAGCAACAGCAGGGACCACCCTCCTTGGGCTGATATGGGTGCTGTAGTCAGACCGCTGGGTGGCTGCCATTGCTACCGCCTCCTCCTGATCCAATGCCAAGAATGGCTACGCTAAGGTCTGGGAATGGATGGGGAAATAATTCCTCGGACTCGAGTGGAGGGGCTATGGTGGTGGGGGGTGCACATAGCAGAGAGTGAGGAGGGTGCTGATACAGAGAATGAAGATGGTGCAGAAGCAGAAGGCTGAGTGAGCCACTCAACCAAATCTGGTGCGTCCTTTGACGTAATTGCACGCACCTTCTCCTACTTCCCACTTAGGCTCCGGCCTGGTGCACCTGCCTGACCCCTACCACCTCTGCAGAAATGCCTGCCTCTTCCTCTGCCTGTCATTTTCAAAATGAACCTGTGACAAAGTCCCTATAGAAGAGCAGTATTTGTGGAAGCAGGTATATCGCAGGCCTCAATCAATATTTTGTGGAAGCTGGTATATATCAATCCACTCTATGAGTATTTTGTGGAAACAGGTATGTAGAACCCAATATTGAGTATTTGCTGGAAACCGGTAAATCAAACCCCTTAATCAATATTTGGTGGAAGCTGGTGTATCACAGGCCTCAATCAATATTTGGTGGAAGCCGGTATATCAATACCCTGTATCAGTATTTTGTGGAAACAGGTATATAGAACCCAATAATGATTATTTAGTGAAAGCTGGCAAATCAAACCCCTTAATCGATATTTGGTTAAAGCTGGTGTATTGCAGGCCTCAATCAATATTTGGTGGAAGCCGGTGTATCAATACCCTGTATCAGTATTTTGTGGAAACAGGTATATAGAACCCAATAATGAGTATTTGCTGGAAGCCGGCAAATCAAACCCCTTATTCGATATTTGGTGGAAGCTGGTGTATCGCAGGCCTCAATCAATATTTGGTGAAAGCCAGTGTATCAATACCCTGTATCAGTATTTTGTAGAAACAGGTATATATAACCCAAGTATTTGCTGGAAGCTGGTATATCAAACCCCTTGATCAATATTTGGTGGAAGCTGGTGTATCTCAGGCCTCAATTTATATTTGGTGAACGCCGGTGTATAACACCCCTCAATCAATATTTTGTGGAAGCAGGTATATCACACCCCTTAATCAGTTTTTTGGGGGGCAACAGGTATATCACACCAGTTGCAATTAGTTATTCGAATGGCGTTTGTCCGTCTATATAGCTGCGGTATTTCTGCAGAACCACATACAACTGCTGCACAATACAAATGCACTATAATATACTTTCTATGTTAGAAGGTATATTATAGGTATATCACACCCCTCAATCAGTTTTATTTTTTTTGGGGGGGGGGGGAAGGGGGCAACAGGTATATCCCACTATTCGCAATTAGTTATTCCAATAGCGTTTGTCCCTCTATCAAGCTGCAGTATCGCAGCAGAAATGCACACAACTGCTGCACAATACAAATGCACTATAATATACTTTCTATGTTAGAAAGTATATTATAAGTATATCACACCCCTCAGTATGTCACACCTATCGATAGCACACCTATACCAGTCCTTAAAAGGACTTTTTGTGGCCCTATTAGCTAGCATTTGGTGTCCCTAACAGTCTGTCCCTGCTCCACACAGCAACCTCTCCCTACACTGGCAAAAAACAGAATGTAAAGTGGCGGCCAGATCAGGTTTATTTAAAAGGTAGGGGGTGTGTCCATGTGCTGAAACGTCTCAATTGGCTGTCCTGTCCCACCTTATGGATGTGTCATGGGTCAAAGTTCTTCACAATGCTAAGAATATGGCTCCGGCAGACATCACCAAATGTTCGCCTGTTCGGAGAACCACGAACTAGCAAAGTTCTCCTCGAAACGACCACCTGGCGAACCAAAAGGCTATCTCTAACCCTAAGCATACCCAGTACCATCAAGGCCACCTCAACTTACATCTGGCTGGTATTCCCTGCAATAGACAGCGCCCCGGAGGATTTAATGCTGTCTTCCTCATCACTGCACGACGACCCAGGGAGCTGAAAAAACTACTACGCCCATCAGCCCACCATGCACTCACATACTGGCCCTGCAATCCGTTCCGCTGCAATGAGTCGTTAGCCATAGTTATCAACATTAAAAGAAAGAAACCCTTAAAATATATCACTCTGTGTGTAATGAATCTATAGAATATATGAGTTTCACTTTTTGAATTCAATTACTGAAATGAATTAACTTTTTGGTGATATTTTAATTCTAATATGCTAATTTATTGAGCTACACCTGTATACATTTTATATCATCATAATGTAGCAACCAAAAATGTATTTTTTAGACCAGATAGTATATGCTGTAAAAAGAAATCTGTATTTTTACCCCTTCTAAACAAATTTTATAACTTTATTATAATAAAGTTGATATAATACTTTGTAATACACTATACACTACACAACATTGAAATTGCAATACAAAGAAGGAAAAGTCATAGTCACAGGATCGATGGACATGTTAATGATATGCATCTGATAAAAAAGGAAACAACATATTCAAAACAACTCAATTTATTCGGGATCGAGAATAAGAAATACACACTTTGACATGCTATCAATGAGGTTATTAATAGTTGTCTGATGAATATTCTATCACCCTGAATGTACCTCAAAATCCTCTGATGGCAGTTCCCTTTGCAATTGCAAACCAATGCTGTCCCAGATGTGCTCAATGGGAGACGTGTCTGGTTAGGCTGCAGTCGGCGGTATCAAGTTTAGGTCACACAGGCAATATGCAGCCTGGCTTTATCCTGTTCCATAGCACTGGTTCTAGGATGATTTCAATTTAACACCAAGCTGTTAGTGTACCTGAAATGAAGACTAGAGGGGTCAGGCTACTGAATGTTATGCCACCCCACACCATAATCCCAGGAGTAGGACAGATGTGACCTTCCCTTGTGAAGGCCTCTTCATGACATTGCCCATGCAGTTTCCAGAACAATTTCCTATTTTTTTACGTCCGAGACAAAAAGGTGACTCATCACTAAAGAGGATAGACCTCCATTCTACCCTCCACTACTGTCTAAGGGTCCATTCACACGTCCTCAAAATGGATCCAGATCCGTTCCGCAACGTTGCGGAATGGATCTGGACCTATTCATTTTCAATGGGGCCCGAAAAGATGCGGACAGCACACAGTGTGCTGTCCACATCTGCACTTTCGTTCTGCGCCCACACTTCCGCTCCGCAAAAAAATAGAACATGTCCTATTATTGTCCACAGACACGGACAAAAAAAGTCATTTGTATTAAAGTGCCGGCCATGTGCGGTTCGCAAAATGCGGAACACACATGGCTGGTGTCCGTATTTTGGGGACTGCAAAAGACTTACTGACATGTGAATGGACCCTTACTGTGCACCATGATAGTCTCATGGCATGAGGTCAATAGAAAACCTGTAGCTGGACATCTGGCTCGTCATGCAAACGCCTCCTGATGGTTTGTGTACACACTGTTTGCCACCCTAGGCTTGGCATGTGTCCAATTTCACTTGCAGTAAGGAAGGGATCTCTATAAACTATTCTTCTAATCAGAAGATCCGTACGTTCGGAGGTTCGCCTCTGCGCACTTCTTGTTGTCATTCCAGTTTGTCATTGTTCTCCCAACCACAGGGAAACACAACATTGAATAGTGCTGACATCTTGGCCTAGGCACATAGTGATCTGCCAGAATGATAAACCAAGGTCTATCAGTTTAAAAAAGATAACTGGCATGTTGACAAACAGGAGGAATTACACAATCACCCCATATGACTTCATCCAATTTCTGAGGTTTTGATGTGGCTAAAAAACTTAGCTTTCAATCTGGCTTTTATGCTCCTCCGACATGCTACAGATTGGAGCTAGTTGCTTGAAATTTGGATCACTTGCAGATCTTAGCGACACCTGTTACTTCCTCAATTTGGGTAACCTTACGGCTTGTTCTTCTTCATGTTGCAATTTCATTGTTGAAGAGTGTATGTACCTTATGTTGTTGTTAAAAAATATAACTCATCCCACAAAAAACAGGACCTTATGAGGATATGTTATGAAAAAAAAATTATGGCTTTCAGAATGCAGTGATAAAAATAAATAAATAATTGCTGTGTCCTTAGGGCCCAGACTAAAATGCATTGTTAAAGGGTTAAGCAGGTAAAGAGGCTGCTGGGAATGTAGGTGGGAAAAACTATAAAAACTAAGACACAGACAAAGCAGAAAACATTAATTGAAAAGATGGGATAAAGTGTGCACAGTGTGGTGGGGACTACAGTACCTGGCTGTGATCACTGAAAGAGCCACGTGGAGATAGCAATAGCAATTAAAATATGGTGTTATTTGGACTGTAAGAAATATGAATGCACTTTATGAGTCTTGCTGGTATAATTGCAAGGAAACTGGATTTTTTACAGCTGTAGCGGTAGATTGCTGTAGAGATAAACAATCTATTAAATAGGATTAATTCATTGAGTCCATCTGGATTTAGACAATGTAATTTGAAGATGCAAAAGGACAACCTGTCTTTAAAGTTGGCCAATCTATTGTGTGTCAGGGGTAAACTTACTGGTGTTTTATAAATGTTTGTTCTCAAAGGGTGTTTTTTATTTCCTATATATTGTATCACTGTACACCTCACCTTCAAAAATTCAGCCTGTTAAATATAGTCAGTTCAGTTTGTGGAACTCATGTATTTGCTGAATAGGATATTTTTATGATTTTACAGTTTAAACTCCAGCATCTCAAATAGCTATTAGTATCAACAAACTCATAGCAAACTTGTATGATATCGGGAGAAAAGCTGATCTCTGTGATATATAGATTCATGTGATTGAGAGCAGGATTTCTGCTTAAAAGGCAGAGAAAAGCCTCATATGGTGTCTCTGGAGAGACAGTGAGAGTCCTGGTTATCTTGAGCAAACTGGATAACTGAGAATCTTCTGTGCACACCCACACACATAATTCTGGGTATTCGTTAATTTCAGATAAAAAGGAAGTTTGAATTCCCCAGGAGTAATGTGGCTTAGCTTGGAGTAAAACAAGCTTCCATTGCTGTGGTCTTTATTTGTAAAATACATTTTGCCTTTGAATCTTGTGATGATGAGTATTCATAATAGCAGCTGTCTAAGAAACCTTTTTTAGGCATCAGATAGATGTCTGCTCTCAATCTCCAATATTTGCATAAATGTGAAAACAGCTGCCAATCCTTTTTCGTTTACCTTGGCGCTAGTGGTCCTTTTGATTACCCATGAACATTGAAACATATGATTCTATAGCATAACGGAGATGCAGAAGTTTTCAGATTTATCTTAACTTTTGAAGATCATATAATTATCCTTTCCCTTTGTTTGGCTTCCCTGGTTTAATGTCAACCTCCTAGAACCTGGTGCTCCAGCCAAGTATAAGGAAAAAATCACGGAAAATAATGCAAAATAACACAATAGAGGAGTAAGCCCTCATTGATATGATAAAATATGAGACTCTCAGCCAATATATTTTGATCTAAACACATCTGTGCCCGCCTACCCACACCAAGGTGGTCTCATGTCTGGCAGGTCCTACGCTAAACCTACATATGCCGTATGGACATTTACTTTCAGGAGAGCTGGCCCTACACGTATAATGTGCTTCTCCTAGTTACCTCTGTCTGCATCAAGCAACAAATTAGAGGAGAAGCACGCACACCTATATGTACCACCTAATCAAGGTCACCTATTATATAGGTGGGGCAAAAGTGCACAAGAATGCTACTCCCCAGGTGATAGGAGTGCATTCATATTTGAAGGTGCTACTCCTTCAAGAACATAAATTTATCAAAAATCACAAAAAAAGATACAAAACTTCTTGTGTGGATGTACATAGCAACATTTATAAGGAAAAAAAATCAATGCACTAACACAATAGATGCAAACATTATATATGGACCTCATTCTGGTATAATAAAATCTGAGACTCTTAGCCAATATATTTTGATCAAAACACATCTGTGCCCACCTACCCGCGCCAAGGATATACTCATTTGTGAATGTTTTGTATTTCCTTCTCCAAATTCTGTTCATCAAATTATGGAATGTTAGAAAGTTACATTTGCAATATACTTGTACTTTCAATATATTGTGCAATTGTATCTATATGATATAGGTATTTCTTATAGCAGACATAGTTGATAGGTTAGCATAATAAAGCTTCAAAATCATGGTGAATTAAAACAGACTACAGGATGCTATTGATAGATTTACAGTTCAACTAGTCACTTCTGCTCTGCTTTTCTCTACACAAAGGTGTAGCTAGTGTCATCGGGACTCCAAATCAAATTGGGGTAGGGGGTGGAACTTGCCCTGATAGGCTTTTAGGGTGGCAGCAGGCAGGGAGATGCCTGTGCAGAGCATCATTCTGTATTGCGCTGGTAATGAGGGTAGATGAGTCTATGCAGTGTCTGACAGAAGACTATTTTATACAGTATAAAGAGGTACAAGTAATTGTCTCTTCTAGTGTAACAGGGACAGTGTAAGGAAATAATATAAATAATTGTGTAGAACACTAGGGACTTTTTGAATGGTTGACTCGATAGCAGTTTTTGAATGGTTGACTCGATCTCCAACTTCGTCGCAACTTACATCAGATACTCCCAGCCAAAAGTCAGTGGGTTTGTCAGACACAACCCTTAGTTGGCATGGCCCGGGAGCAGGCCCTGTGCCCTCATCTGTCCTTAACCTGCATCTGTACTTTTCTGTTCTCTCACCGCGAGAAGTATTATATACTGTAGTCTCTGCTCCACTTTTCAGCGAGGAAGAGCTACTAGAGGACAGTAAGCAGCTACTGCCCAGCCAAGATGTGGAAACCACCTCAGCTCCAGAATGGATCAGTGCCCTCCCCTACCAAGCAGCAATGGTGGTCACAGTGGTCACATCCCCTTCCATAATATTATGGGGTCGACAATCACATCCCTGGATCACCCCATTCAACTCTAGAAAGGCTAAACCTCCAATCAAGAGTAAAGCCCTTCTTTTTCCAATCACTTCATTCCTGGTCTGTTGGGTGGTAAGCAGACCCGTCCCCGGGTGTACCTCCTTAAACCCAACATTCTCAGGTCACCTCATTCAAAACAACCCCCTTTGTACTGTATATTTAGACCATATGGATGCTCAGTAACAGCTATACAACTCCTAATACCCTGTTGTAGGACGAGCAATGGAAACCATATTAAATAGTCTAATATTACATAAACAGACCAGAAATTTGTTCCTCCTGTGGGACGAATGGACAAAAAAGGCCCAAACCATTAATTTATCAAGGTGGCTACCATTCTATTGCTTATGTTCGGTCTTTTCTCAATCCATATCCCCAGGTCTCATCGGCATACGCAGTATTCTGCAGAGAAAGAGAGAAAAAAGTGTGAGGAAAAAAACCTTTAAAAAAAATTCTTATATATATATAATCTCAGCCTGTCAGGTTGGGTACAAACTTAATTAAAAAACACAATACCTAAATAGAGTACAGTATTGAATTAACAAGTGAGGTGAAGACTTGGTTTCGTACAACTCAGTATAGTGGACCAATCTTAAACTCCCTGTTGAGGCCCATGGGTTCGAGTGTTTGTAACTCGTAGATCCACCTCAACGCCTTCCTTTTTAATAATTTTTCTCTGTCACCCCCTCTTCTTTGGGGTTGAACCCCATCTATAACTCGGAAGCGTAATTGTGAGATGTTATGTTTAAAGGTAATCTGTCACTAGCATATTAGCAAAAAATTTTTTTTCATGAATCCATGTGTAATAAAGTACCTTATTTCCATATGTCTTGTTCTTTTTATTCTGTGTCTTGTAATTTCTTTAAAAAAAATGCTTTTTATGATATTCAAACGAAGCTGTAAGGAGCCCAGAGGGGCATTATTCTTTGTCCACGGTGCCCAGGAATGCCCCTCTGAAGTGCCGTGCCCGCCTAAATTTGAAAACTAAGAACTCCTCCAAGATCGCCTAAGTCGCCTCACAGAGGCGAGGCTAAGTGCTTCCCCCCCCAGCGCCGCGCTCTGCAGCAAAAACCCCCGATCCTCCTCTCGCCCGCATCCGAAATCCCGCGCAGGCGCAGTGCCGGCGATTGCCTGCGTCTGCGCGATGATAAGACGACTGAGGAAACAGCGAACACGTCACTGGGATCGGCGCATGCCCAGTGACGCTGTTGAAGCTGTTGCCGGACAAAATGATAACCCTTTTTCCAACAATGAAATTTCATCACTAGATAACACAACAGATGATATATTTACCACTAAAGTCTTTCCAAGTGGTGGACTCTGCACCTTTCAGAGAACTGGTGGCTTGTGCCAAGCCGAGGTGGAGAGTCCCAAGCAGTAATTTCTTTGCCAAAAAGGCAGTACCAGCCCTGCACACACATGGATAACAGAAGGTGGGCCTGTCCTTGAGCCTGTCGGTGTCTGCCAAAGTGCACGGCAGCGCCGACGTGTGGAGCTGTAACTATGGTCAGGGACAATACATGTCTTTTACGGCCCATTGGGTGAATGTAGTTCCTGCACAGCCACACCAGCAACTTGGCCAGGTAACGCTGCTTCCGCCTCCACGTTGCCACGCCGTTGGTCCAGCGACAATGTCCGCCTCTGCCTCCACCATGTCCTCAGCCTCCACTACAAGGACAATGCACAGTGCCCCTCCAGAATACCACATGTGCAGGGCACGGCAGAGTCACGCTGTTCTACACCTTGTTTGCCTGGGTGAATGGAGTCACACAGGGGAGGAACTGCCCCATGTCCTTCAAGAAATCGAATCCTGGCTTTCTCTGTGACAACTGAAAATTGGAACCATGGTGACCGACAACAGGAAGAACATTATGTCGGCACTGCGTCAAGGAGGGCTAAGCCATGCACCCTGCATGGCACACGTGTTCAATCTGGTTGTCAAGCGTTTCCTGAAGTCTTCCACCCATCTGCAAGACATCCTAAAAATGGCCAGAAAACTTTGCATGCACTTCAGCCACTCATACACCGCAAAGCACACCCTCCTTGAGCTGCAGCGGCAGAACGGCATCCCCCTAACATAGGCTGATATGCAAGGTTTCCACCCGTTGGAATTCCACCCTCCATATGTTGGACCGACTGTACGAACAGAGAAAGGCCAAAAACGATTTCTTGATTATCCAAGTGGACAGGAGTACTCCCCTGTGTAACTTCGATGTCAGACAGTGGCATCTCATGCGTGACACCTGTCATTTGCTCAGGCCCTTTGAGGAGGCCACTTTATTTGTCAGTCATCAGGACTACGGGATGAACGATGTCATTCCACTGCTTCATGTCCTGGAACAGATGCTGCTAAATATGGCTGGTCAGGGGACTGGAGATGTGGCGTCTAGATCTTATGGCCACATGAGCCCTGTGGGGGCTGAACTGGAGGAGGAGGACATTGGAGCACAAGCAATGTCTAGCGAAATTGGGGGTTTTGCTACACAGGTGACAGGAGAGGAGGAGCACGATCAGACAGAGGAGCTGCAGGGAGTCCCTCCGAGTCACTTGCGCAAATGGCCCATTGCATGCTCACTTGCTTGGATAGTGACAGCTGAATTAGCACCATTCGCCAGATGGATGACTTGTGGCTCTCCACCTTGTTGGACCCTCACTACTGGTCCAAAATGGGGGCCTTTTTTACACCCACTGAGAGGGAGGACAAACTGAACTACTATAGAGACATCCTATGTAGTCAGTTGGCCGCAGCCTATCTGCGCCATCGTCCATCCTCTCGCAGGTATGACCGGGAGGGCCCTCTGTGCTCACTTTACACTGCCATGGCTGCTGGGGAGGGGTGGGGTGGCAGGAGCAGTACCAGGTCCATCAGTAGCAGTCTGAGTCTACAGTCACTGATGAGCAGCTTTCTTTACCCGCATAGTGAAGAAACGACTCAACAGCAGCTAGACGTAGAGCAGAACCTGAACCAGCAGGTGTTGGCATACTTGGAGTGCACCCTGCCAGCCACTGGACTACTGGGCAGCCAAACTGAATTTGTGGCCGCAACTGGCCGAGTTTGCCCTGGAAAAGCTGTCCTGCCCGGCCAGTAATGTGGCATCAGAGCAGGTGTTTAGTACGGCGGGGGCCATAGTCAACGAAAGAAGAACTCGCCTGAGAGGCTGAACTTTGTCAAGATGAATCAGGAGTGGATCAGCCAGGATTTCTGCCCACCAATTCCTGATGCATCAGACTAGATCATCCATGGTGCCACACCAACACTTTTACAAAAGAGACTAGTTTCTTCTGACTACCTGCTTCAGCTACTATTCTGATGCTGCCACCCGCCTGATGCCACTCATCTGTTGCCAAGTGCTCCTTCTTTCACCCACCATCTTCAGCGGGTACTGGTATTGCCACCCACCTCCAAACTATGTCACCTTGCCACTTTGTGGCCTCCTGATGCTGCCGCCACCTCCACACTCTGTGATTGGGCCACTCTGCGGCCTCCTGATGCTGCCGCCACCTCCACACTCTGTCATTCTGCCACTCTGTGGCCTCCTGATGGTGTCGTCACCTCCACATTCTGTCATTGTGCCATTCTGTGGTCTCCTGATGCTGCCGCCACCTACAGACTCTGTGATTGGGCCACTCTGTGGTCTCTTCATGCTGCTTTCACCTCACGAAAAATTGAGGGTGGTCCCTAAGGGGAGATAGTGCGGAAACACTCTCCCGGGATGTAGTGCTCTGTAACAGAGATAGTGAGTAGAAATGAGGGGCAGTAACGTATTATAAAAAACTAAGGTTTATTAGAATTAATTAAGATCCCAAATGGGGAAGACAAGCCCCTACCAGACAAAACAAAACAGACAACAATGTGGGGCCCACGTGGGTGAGTCCCCGCAAGGTAGGTCACTCAGACAGAGCTGACCACCAGTTAAACACAAAAATGGGGTCTTTGGCGGGTGCCGTAGACCTAAAATAATGCCATAAGGCAAAGTAAGGGTAGATCTTACCAGGGATGCCAGTCAGGACAGATATACTCCAATGCACAGGAGGTGGAGGAGCTTCTTGTGTTCTAAGACACGTCCTCTTGTCCGTGGTACCAGGGTTCCAAGGGGCTACAGGGAAGAATCTATCCCTGTTAATGCCCTACTTGGCCTGTGAGTCCCTATGGTATTCTCCTAACACGGGGTCCTGTCCCCGCAAGGGGTGGCCACGTCCGGAACCTAGCCCTATTAAGTCGCCCTAGGTAGCCCTAAGGGGACAACGAAATGGTCCTGATGATGCTAAGGGCTGCCAGAGTGAGATAGGGGAAAAGGGTATGATATATATGTATAGAGTCCCGTTCCTCCCTACGCGTTTCGCTATTTCGGGAATATATCAAAGTATAAAGGGTACCTCCACTTTACTAAAAATAGACACCTTAACTCTTCAGGGGACAGGGGTCAAAGAGTGGAGGATAATATCCCCACTCCTGCCACCCGTACGATAGTATATCTAGATCAGAAGGAAAAAGAGGGCCTGTTGGTTCAAAAACCTGACTCGACCGGTGTCGTCCAAATTAGCCCAGATACAGTTCTGATCATGAAGCATAAGGCATAAGAGACAGCGCTCTCAGCCCAAAGTGGTAAATATCTAGGTTGGAAGGAGGGGTAAACAGGGGTAGCCCTGTGAGTTGCGCAGACCTGATTGGTCTGGTATAGTCCAGAACAGTCCAGATATGATTTTCAGCATGGAGCGCGTTTGGCGAATGCCATGTGAAGCGGTAGTGCAGGTAGACTGACCGCTTCTGTATTGGTGTCTGTCCAATGGAGTATACCAGTCCAATCAGGTCTGCGCAACTCACAGGGCTACCCCTGTTTACCCCTCCTTCCAACCTAGATATTTACCACTTTGGGCTGAGAGCGCTGTCTCTTATGCCTTATGCTTCATGATCAGAACTGTACCTGGGCTGATTTGGACCACACCGGTCGAGTCAGGTTTTTTAACCAACAGGCCCTCTTTTTCTTTCTGATCTAGATATACTATCGCACGGTGGCAGGAGTGGGGATATTTTCCTCCACTTTTTGACCCCTGTCCCCTGAAGAGTTAAGGTGTCTTTTTTTAGTAAAGTGGAGGTACCCTTTATACTTTGATATATTCCCGAAATAACGAAACGCGTAGGGAGGAACGGGACTCTATACATATATATCATACCCTTTTCCCCTATCTCACTCTGGCAGCCCTTAGCATCATCAGGACCATTTCGTTGTCCCCTTAGGGCTACCTAGGGCGACTTAATAGGGCTAGGTTCCGGACGTGGCCACCCCTTGCGGGGACAGGACCCCGTGTTAGGAGAATACCATAGGGACTCACAGGCCAAGTAGGGCATTAACAGGGATAGATTCTTCCCTGTAGCCCCTTGGAACCCTGGTACCACGGACAAGAGGACGTGTCTTAGAACACAAGAAGCTCCTCCACCTCCTGTGCATTGGAGTATATCTGTCCTGACTGGCATCCCTGGTAAGATCTACCCTTACTTTGCCTTATGGCATTATTTTAGGTCTACGGCACCCGCCAAAGACCCCATTTTTGTGTTTAACTGGTGGTCAGCTCTGTCTGAGTGACCTACCTTGCGGGGACTCACCCACGTGGGCCCCACATTGTTGTCTGTTTTGTTTTGTCTGGTAGGGGCTTGTCTTCCCCATTTGGGATCTTAATTAATTCTAATAAACCTTAGTTTTTTATAATACGTTACTGCCCCTCATTTCTACTTGCTTTCACCTCACCACTATGTCACTGGTATTGCCACCCACCTCCAAGCTATGTCACTTTGCCACTCTGTGGCCTCCTGATGCTGCTGCCACCTCCACACTCTGTCATTCTGCCACTCTGCGGCCTCCTGATGCTGCTGCCACCTCCACACTCTGTCATTCTGCCACTCTGTGGCCTCCTGGTCTGGGCGGTGTAGTGGGACTTTTGGTCAAGCAAGAGTACCACCGCATTCAAAAAAATTTGACTCTCATCAGGTCGCAAGTATGATATACTTCTACACCTTTGCCTATATTTAATTTTTCTGGGCTCTAGCCTGGGCAATGTGGTGGGACTCTTGGCAATTGTAGTCACCTCTTTCCAACTGTGTCTGCTACAACTAGTTGCAGAAGCCGCATCAGCCATTTGAATTTGCTGGTTTTTACACGATGGAACAGTTTTGTTCCACTGTCAGACCACTTTCTAAAACTTGCCTCGTCAATGTGAAAATGTCGTACACTTCCTCGCCTTCACTAAAATTTAAGTCTGGCCAGCTGTCCATTTTATTTATCAAAATTTTTTTTATTTTATTTTATTGTTCTCTAAATGATTGTGGCCTTTCACTGGCGCATACAGTGTCCTCTGACCCCATGGACTTCTGGATGGGCAGACTGGAGCAGCCCAGTATGCTCTTTCACTGTTCCTTCTTCCCCATCCTCTAGTATAATCTCAGAGAGTGTTTTTTGTACCAGGCATGGTGACACTGAAACAGATCAAGTTGTCCAACACCAGTGTCCAAAACATCACTTTTGGCAAAATTAAGGAGTCATGGATCAGGGAGGATTTTCACACTCCTCTGGCTGAGGTCAATTAATAGATCTGGCTTTGCTGCCTATCTGCTTACCATCATGTTCCATACCATACTGCTGCCATCATGCCACTGATGCTGTCTGCCTGCCAACATGTTCTGTAACATATGGCTGTCGCCGCCACTGCTACAGCTGCTACTCTTTGCTGCTAATCCTACTGCCACCACTATTGACACAACACAGCAGCCACTACACAGCAGCCACCAAGTATAGTATAGTTGTACCTGCGCTGTCAGTGGGTGGTTAACTCTATAAACCAATAGTCAACAGAGCCGCTGCTGGGTACCTAAAAGGATGTCGGCTGCCCCGATCCAATTAAACATGCAAAAAATGTATAAAATAAATGGCAGTACCAGCGCTGGAATAAAGAAAGGGTATACAGCAAAGCTATTAGAAAGTACCTGTTCCGGTGAAATGATAGCTCGATGCTGGTGTGTTATATAGCGAATGTTCAATCCATCGATGTTGCAGGATAAATCGCAGCACTTCTTGCTCAACTACAAAGCGCAAGCGCCGCCCCGGCCAGTAGCTGGCGTGCACGCGCGCAAAGGAGCCAGTTCGTATGGGATTCCGGAGCGTGGAGTGTGACGTCACAGCGGTCCTACAGTAAATTCTAGAGACCTGTCATGGTCTTACCTTCTTGCTGTCTCCTTCGTTTGACATGTGCTGGCGGCCATCTTGGTTTCTGGGTTTCTTGTAGCCTCCCACCCTGCGGCTTCTCCTTCCCACTGGGAGGAGCTGGATGCCTAGCTCATATATATAGGAGGTCTGTGGCTTCAGTTCCTTGCTTGGTCCTCCTGTGTGCACATGCTTCTAAGACTGCTGCTGCTTCTGGTTCCTGATCCTGGCCTCGTCTGACTACCCCGCTGGTTCCTGATCCTGGCTTCGTCTGACTACCCTTCTGGTTCCTGATCCTGGCTTCGTCTGACTACCCTTCTGGTTCCTGACCTCTGGCTTCGCAAGACCCTGCTCCGGTTTAGCCATCCGTTTGGACTTTTGCTTACAGCTTGATTTGCAATAAAGCCTTCTTATTTCCACGTATCTCTTGTTGTACGTCTGGTTCATGGTTCCTTGACATTAGGACCAAGCCATGAATTCTGACGGTACAGGGCCATCCTCGCTACCTACGCTGGTTGCCAGACTTGATCAGCAGGATCACCTGTTGGGTCGGTTCGCTGTGGCGTTGCAAACCCTGCTTGAACGCACGGCTCATTTCGCTTCCGTTGCCGATGGGTCGGTTGTCGCTCCTGGGCCCGCTCCTACTGCCGCTCCGGTTGTTGCGCCAGAGTCTACCCCGACACCTGTTGCTGCGCCTGCGGTGTCTCGGGGTATGACCGGTTCTGCCCCCCTTCCACAGCGCTTTGGGGGAGAGCCAACTCAGTGCCGAGGTTTCCTTAACCAGGTGGGCATTTATTTCGAGTTGCTGCCACATGCCTTTCCTACTGAGAGATCAAAGGTGGGCTTCTTGATCTCGCTGCTCTCGGACAAGGCCTTGGCCTGGGCCAGCCCTTTATGGGAGAACAACAATCCGGTGGTTGCCGAGTTTTCCGGTTTTGTTGCTTCTCTTCGGAAGGTATTCGATGTGCCGGCTCGTGCTGCCTCTGCTGCGAAGCTCCTTATGTCCATCAGACAGGGTTCACGATCCGTAGCTGAATACGCCATTGAGTTTCGTACCCTGGCAGCAGAGGTGGGCTGGAATAATGAGGCTCTGGTCGCTGCTTTCTCTCATGGTCTCTCGGATGCCTTGAAGGATGAGGTTGCAGCTAAGGACCTACCAGTGGAGCTCGAGTCTCTTATTTCTTTCCTGATTTTGATTGACACCAGACTCAGGGAGAGACCTTCCTTTAAGGAGAGCCTGCGGAGGTCTTCTAACAGATTGGCGCCTACGTTTGCTGTCCCACCCGTGCCTCCCTCTCCTCCCACGCCTCCTGGGGATGACTTGTCTGGGGGTGAACCCATGCAGCTGGGGTTTGCTCGCCTGTCCGAGGGGGAGAGGGTACTCCGGAGACGCGAGGGCCGATGCATGTACTGTGGTCTCGGTGGGCATTTTCGGTTGGCATGTCCGAACCGTCCGGGAAACGCTCGCACCTGAGATCCTGTCGGGGGCAGATCTTGGGTGGAGTCTCCTCGTCCCCGGTTTCCCGTGTTGACAAACCACTGATCACTGTTGTCCTCTCCTGGGTCGGGGGCTCGGTGACGACCCAGGCGTTGGTGGACTCTGGTGCTGGTGGTTTGTTCATTGATAGTGTGTTCGCTGCCGCCAATTCCATTCCTCTGCAGCCTCGAGGTTCCCCACTGGCTCTTGAGGCGATAGACGGCAGACCCCTTCTGCCGCCACACGTGACTCATGAGACCCTTCCAGTGGGGATAGCCATTGGTGCCGTTCACAGAGAGTCGGTCTGTCTCCAGGTTATTTCGTCTCCACACTACTCGGTGGTCTTGGGGTACCCCTGGCTCCAGAAGCATAATCCGACTTTCGATTGGAGATCGGCCGAGATCCTCTCGTGGTCACCGCAGTGTGGGGCTAGTTGCATCCATGGGCCTGTCAAGTTGCTGTGTACTTCCTCGGACTCTCTGTTGCCTCCTGAATACGAAGAGTACCGGGATGTATTCGATAAGGTGCGCGCGGTTGCCCTACCTCCGCACCGCCCATACGATTGTGCCATAGAGTTACAATCTGGTGCCGTTCCTCCTCGTGGCAAGGTCTATCCACTGTCGGTAGCGGAGAATGAGGCCATGGAGGAGTACGTGAGGGAGGCGCTTTCACGCGGACACATCCGCAAATCCTCGTCCCCGGCAGGGGCTGGATTTTTCTTTGTGAAAAAGAAGGGCGGCTGAGTTGAGGCCTTGCATCGATTACAGGGGTCTCAATCGCATCACGATCAAGAACGCTTACCCGATACCCTTGATTTCCGAGCTGTTCGATCGCCTCAAAGGGGCCACGGTCTTTACCAAACTCGACCTGAGGGCGGCATATAACCTGGTAAGGATCAAGGCGGGCGATGAGTGGAAGACCGCGTTTAACACCAGGACCGGTCATTATGAATCCTTGGTTATGCCCTTTGGGTTGTGCAATGCGCCCGCAGTCTTCCAGGAATTCATCAACGATGTTTTCCGTGACCTGTTGCAGCAGTGTGTGGTGGTCTATTTGGATGACATCTTGGTATATTCTGAATCCATGGAGGCCCACATTATGGATGTCAGACGAGTGTTGCAACGGTTACGAGAGAACAGGCTTTTCGGTAAGCTTGAGAAATGCGAATTTCACCGATCCCAGGTAACCTTCTTAGGTTACATCATTTCCGCTGAGGGGTTCTCCATGGATCCTGAGAAGGTTTCGGCTGTCTTACAGTGGCCCCAGCCCAGTGGTCTTCGTGCCCTGCAGCGCTTTTTGGGCTTCGCCAATTATTATCGGAAGTTCATCAGGGACTTTTCTATGCTAGCCAAGCCTCTCACGGATCTGACCAGGAAGGGCAGTAATTTCCAGGTCTGGCCGCTCGAGGCCATCCGAGCTTTTGAGGCTCTAAAGTCCGCCTTTGTGTCGGCTCCGATTCTGTCGCATCCCAACCCTGGGTTGCCCTTTGTCCTCGAGGTGGACGCGTCTGAGACGGGAGTAGGCGCCCTTCTGTCTCAGCGTAGAACACCAGAGGGTCCTCTGCTTCCTTGTGGGTTTTACTCCCGGAAACTGTCTTCCGCGGAGTGCAACTATCAGATTGGTGACAGGGAGTTATTGGCCATCGTGCAGGCCCTTAAAGAATGGAGGCACTTGCTCGAGGGTTCGGTGGTTCCGGTTCTCATCCTGACGGACCACAAGAATCTGACCTACCTTTCTGAGGCCAAGGAGATTGACACCACGTCAGGCCAGATGGGCTCTGTTCTTGTCACGTTTTAATTACGTGGTCTCCTACCTACCCGGTTCCAAGAACATCAGAGCGGATGCCTTATCACGGCAGTACTCCGAGCTGTCCGGGGAGGAGTCGATTCCGACTTCGGTCATACCTCCGAATCAGATCCTGGCCGCCATTCGCACCAGCCTGACCTCTCCCCTGGGTGAGCAGATTTTGGCGGCTCAATCTGGTGCTCCCTCTGGGAGACCCAACGGCAGATGTTTTGTGCCTGAGGAGTTGCGCACTCGGTTGTTGCGAACCTACCATAACTCCAAGGCCGCGGGGCATCCTGGAAAGAATCAGCTGTCCTGGGCTGTTTCACGTCTGTTCTGGTGGCCTTCTCTACGTTCCGACATCGCCGCATATGTAGCGGCATGCTCCGTTTGTGCCCAGAGTAAGTCCCCTCGGCACCTTCCGTTGGGCCTTTTGCAACCCATAGCCACCGGGGAGCGCCCATGGTCACACCTGGGGATGGATTTCATTGTGGACCTCCCTGCATCCCGAGGCCATACGGTCATTCTCATGATTGTGGATCGGTTTTCCAAAATGTGCCACTGTGTTCCTCTCAAGAAGTTACCCTCTGCACAAGAGTTGGCCACGATTTTCGCCAGGGAGGTCTTCCGGTTGCACGGTTTGCCCAAGGAGATTGTGTCGGATCGGGGGAGTCAGTTTGTGTCCAGGTTCTGGCGCGCCTTTTGCTCCCAGTTGGGGATTCATCTCTCTTTCTCCTCGGCCTACCACCCTCAGTCCAATGGGGCCGCAGAACGATCCAATCAGGCCTTGGAGCAATTCCTTCGTTGCTATGTCTCCGATCACCAAGACAATTGGGTTGACCTCCTGCCTTGGGCTGAGTTTGCCAGGAACACGGCGGTGAACTCTTCCTCTGGGACGTCTCCCTTCATGGCCAATTATGGGTTCCAACCTGCCGTGTTACCGGAGGTATTCTCTCCCCAGGATATTCCGGCTGTGGAGGATCACCTTTCCGTCCTACGTGCTTCTTGGGTACAGATCCAGAGGTCCCTTGAAGTCTCTGCGCAGCGCCAGAGACTCCAGGCTGATCGCAGACGAGCGCCCGCTCCTTCCTACCAGGTCGGAGACCGTGTATGGTTGTCCACCCGCAACCTCAACCTTCGAGTGCCCACTCCCAAGCTGGCGCCTCGCTTTGTTGGTCCCTTCCGAGTGCTTCGCAGGGTAAACCCGGTAGCCTATGCCCTTGCGCTTCCTCCTGGCATGCGGATCTCCAATGTGTTTCATGTCTCCCTGTTGAAGCCATTGGTGTGTAATCGTTTCACTTCCTCGGTTCCTCGGCCTCGTCCGGTCCAAGTGGGCAATCGTGAGGAGTATGAGGTGAGCAATATCCTGGACTCACGCCTGGTCCGCGGTCGGTTGCAGTTTTTGGTCCATTGGCGTGGTTATGGTCCAGAGGAGCGTTCCTGGGTTCCCTCCGCAGATGTCCATGCTCCTGCCTTGCTCCGAGCCTTCCACGCACGCTTCCCTCAGAAACCGTTCCTTACTCCGCGGAGGAGGGGCCCTTGAGGGGGAGGTCCTGTCATGGTCTTACCTTCTTGCTGTCTCCTTCGTTTGACATGTGCTGGCGGCCATCTTGGTTTCTGGGTTTCTTGTAGCCTCCCACCCTGCGGCTTCTCCTTCCCACTGGGAGGAGCTGGATGCCTAGCTCATATATATAGGAGGTCTGTGGCTTCAGTTCCTTGCTTGGTCCTCCTGTGTGCACATGCTTCTAAGACTGCTGCTGCTTCTGGTTCCTGATCCTGGCCTCGTCTGACTACCCCGCTGGTTCCTGATCCTGGCTTCGTCTGACTACCCTTCTGGTTCCTGATCCTGGCTTCGTCTGACTACCCTTCTGGTTCCTGACCTCTGGCTTCGCAAGACCCTGCTCCGGTTTAGCCATCCGTTTGGACTTTTGCTTACAGCTTGATTTGCAATAAAGCCTTCTTATTTCCACGTATCTCTTGTTGTACGTCTGGTTCATGGTTCCTTGACAAGACCAAAAACAATCCTACGCGTTTCGAAGTCTACGGGCTTCATCGTCAGGGATAGCTGCCGTACTTGGTCCCCTGGAATAAATAGGTACCCGGTTCCCATGGCTACTGCTATAACCTTCATTGTCAGTATTTCCGCATACATTCCTAAATGGATTAGTGATGAAGTACGATAGTCTATAGGTTGAACAAAAGGGTTTTAAGTCCAATCAGTCTTCAGATGCTTGATATTAAAAAGCAAACAGTTCCATTTCTTGATTTAAACCATTTGATGCTAGGCTATTCAGTCTAAAAATCCATTTGCTTTCGCACCGTGACATCTGTTGGATAAAGTCTCCACCTCTTGCATTTAATTTAACTTTTTCGATACCCCCAAAAAACGGAACCAGAAAAAATGCCTCCATGTTGTTGGGCATAATGACGGGACAAAGGATGACCGTCATATTTTTTCTTTATGTTATTTAAGTGTTCACCAATTCTAATCTTCAGTTCCCGTTTAATTCGACCCACATATATTTTAAGGCAGGGACATCTAATGAAGTATATTACTCCTTGAGTGTTACATAAGATATAGTGATTAATTTTATACAAATGATGGCTATCTCCTATTTCTAAGAAAAAATTATGGGGGATTCAGCCTACACAACCCTTTGCAGGTGCACATTGCTATGGCGAAATACAGATACAAAAGCAAAAACACAAATGCAATCGCACTCTGCAAACCAGCACTCTGCCCTGGTTTGCAGAGGTGGAGTGCTGGTTTGCAGAGTGCGATTGCATTTGTGTTTTTGATTTTGTATCTGTATTTTGCCATAGCAATGTGCACCTGCATAGGGTTGTGCGGGCTGAATCCCCATAATTTTTTCTTTGTAGTATATATTGGAGGCGTGGCGATCTCCAAGCAGCCATGCACACCTGACCAGTTAGTATGCCCTGGAGGCTGGGTTTAAAGTCAGTATAAAACTGAGTCTGCTTATATAGCACCTACCAGTAGCCATTTGGCTCCAGGAGAAGTATATAGTGGGCTCAGCATGCATGTTGGTACTTGCATCCCTGGATCCGATGAAAGCTGTAATGGCACCGGACGGGGTTAAAAGCAGAGTGTACTTGGCGTGCATGCTGTACCTGCGCTCCCTGGACTTTGCGTGGCTGTCATGGCCCATAACAGGTAGGAACTAGTGTTAGGGACCACTCATGAAGGCGACCTTGACGCGGTGAGTGGCTTATTACACTTTGGCCAAAATGTACACCAATGCCTTATTTAACATCCAGCATAAAGGCAGGGCAGAGTGGTGGTTTGCAGAGTGCGATTGCATTTGTGTTTTTGCTTTTTTATCTCCTATTTCTGTAATATGGTATTTTATTATGCCATACTTAATTTTATTGCAATTCTTGCATAATTTGCATGGAAAAAAAACTTTCTGTCCTATATGGTTAGACATATTTCTTTGAACTGGTTTCAGGGTGGGTGCTACCATAGTGGCCAAATTTGAAGCCTTCCTAAATATAAAGGTAGGATATGTAGGAATCCTATCTCCTATCATTTTATCCTGTTGTCGCATTTCCCAATGTCTTCTGACAATTCTTTTAAAGGTGGATACCCCTTCACTATATGTAGTGATTATCGGAATTTTAATGGGGGCACTGATTGACTTACTCTCATTAGTTCTTAGCAAGTTCTGTGGTTTGTCTTGCAGTAGTGAGTTACGGTCTACCTCTCTAATCTGTCTTATAGTTGATTCTAAATCCTCTATTTTGTATCCTTTTTCAGTAAATTTATTATTTAGATCTATGATTTCTTCTTCAAAGTGAGTAATATCTGTACAGTTCCTACGTATCCTAATATATTGGCTGCGGGAATATTTATCAGCCATGTGGATAGATGGCAACTGATAAAGGGGATAAAGCTATTACAATCAGTGGGCTTGCAATATGTTTTGGTCTGAATCTGCCCTTTCTCAATGAATATTGTGAGGTCCAGGAAATTCACCTGCTGTCTACTATAATGTGGTGTGAACTGTAAATAAAATTCATTTTTATTTAAATCATCTAAAAAATAGTTTAATTCAGATTCTCCTCCCTTCCAGATAAAAACAATATCATCGATAAAGCATTTCCAGAGAACCAGATTCGCACCGAGCATGCCATGTGGAAAAATGGTGGCATCCTCCCATCGGCCCATGTATAGATTTGCGAAACTCGGTGCGAATCTGGTCCCCAT
Source organism: Bufo gargarizans (assembly GCF_014858855.1). Lineage (NCBI taxonomy): Eukaryota > Metazoa > Chordata > Amphibia > Anura > Bufonidae > Bufo > Bufo gargarizans. Next base: position 420,967,695 of record NC_058084.1, read on the forward strand.
CGCTGTACCCCATGTCTGTAAGTAAAACTCATGATTAAATTTAAAATAATTGTGTGTGAGAATGAACATGATACAATCTCCAATGAACTCAATTTGTTCTTTGGGCATTTTCCCATCCTTTTCCAGAAAATATTCCGTTGCAGACCTCCCTTTTGTGTTTTCAATGACGGTATACAGGGAGGTCACATCCAGGGTCCCCAAAATGCAGCCATCCTCCCATTTAACATCTTCCAGGATTTGTAGGATGTGTTTGGTGTCCTTAAGGTACGCTGGAAGTTTCTGTACATGACATTGTAGTAAGGTATCAACATATTTCGATAGATTGGCTGTCAAACTATCAATTCCCGAAATGATCGGGCGGCCGGGGGGGTTGGTTTGGCTTTTGTGAATTTTGGGCAAGTAATAAAAGATAGAAATCTTTGGACATTGGTTATTTATGTATAATGATTCATCAGAAGTTAGTATGCCCTTCATTTTGCCATTTTTAATAAGTGAATCTAGTTGATGTTTGTATGTATTCGTCGGGTCAAAACCCAATTATTTATATGTTTTCCTGTCACTAAGGAGTCGTGTTGACTCCCTGTGGTAAGAGTCCTCATCTAGGATCACTATTCCTCCGCCTTTATCTGCGGGCCTTATCACATTTTGTTATTAATTTGTAATGTCCAGATGGCCTTTTTTTCCCAAGGAGATAGATTCTGGGGACCTATTTGTTTATTATTGGGATTGATTCTGCGTAGGTCTCGCAACACCAAAGTTTGAAACCCTGTAAAGGCGTCTGGGTATTCACCCAAGGGGTTGAAGTGGGACTTGGGTTTCAGTGCTGTATGTATGGGAGCTTCTGTTACAGTGCAAAGATGATTGACATTGTATTGGGCAATGTCATCTGTAATCGATGTAATTTTTGCCATATCTCTTATTTTCTGTTAATTTGGTATTTGGGTGTAGGTTATCTTGAGTCCATAAAAGTTTTTATTTAGTTTTTTTGATTAAAATTTGGACATGGGGTATCTTTCATTTTCAGAAAATATTTCTTTAAAGCCAGATTCCTTAGAAACTTTTCTATACCTACAAACGCATAGAAAGAGCACAATTTGGAAGTAGGGGCAAATTTCAAGCCCCTCTCTAGTAAAGCTAACTCATTGTCTTTCAGAGTATAGCTACTAAGATTATATATGCCTTGTCCTTTTTTCTGTTTAGTTAATAGCTTCTTGGTTAGTCCTTTCCCTCTTTTTCCTCTTTTAGTTTTTTCGGGAAGGTCTTGCCTGAAAAAAAAAACCTTTTCACTGTCTTTCTTTTTGTTATTCTATCCATTTTTGGAAGTTTTTCTTTTAATCGCCTGTTATTATTAGTTACAATTATTACAATTATAATTGGTGTGGTATTATTGTGGATCTGGTGGTGTATTCCGGAATTCACTGTGCCTTCATGATGTATTTGAGCATGATTATCTATGCTTTCTGTTACATATTCAGTATGAGTAGGTTTATTATAATTGGAATCTTCACTTAGTGATTCCAATACTGCGTACCGATTGTTGGTCTGTATTGATCCATTGGTTCTAGGTCTGTATCACCACCCTTGGTACTAGGGGCTGCAGTTCGGGTTTTTTTGTGGGCTTTTTTGTCATAATATCTTTTAAATTATCATTAAAGCTCTTGTCATGGACTGAGAAATCACTGTAGCACGTATCCTGTTCTTCACATATGGTATTGTCTATTGTGTTGTAATTGGCGGTACCACTGATTTCCGTATCTCCTATGATGTTATCTATCGTTCTTGTTGGTACTATTAGATCCCTATCAAATTTCTTTGTTTTTGTATTTATAATTTCATTTTCCTTTGTTCTTATCCGTGTTTTAATTGATCTAGAGATTTTAATTATTTCATCATAATTTTTGTAGGGTTTGAGATTTTCAAAAAGTTCCATTATTTCTTGATTTATTTTAATTAGTCCCTCTCTTCTCTTTTCTATGATAAACAATACTGTTTTTTTTGGAGAATTCGTGGAATAATGAATTCCATTCTTCTACAATTTCCGGGGCACCTAGGTCACTAGTTAATGCTTTGTGAATTTGTAGTCCTTTTGGTATTCTATCATCATGTTCTAGATATTTTTCCAATGATGCCATTTCCCATAAATCTCTCATTTCAGTAATCAGAAGCCTCTTCAGTTTTTTTCCATGCAAATTATGCAAGAATTGCAATAAAATTAAGTATGGCATAATAAAATACCCTATTACAGAAAAGATAGCCATCATTTGTATAAAATTAATCACTATATCTCATGTAACACTCGAGGAGTAATATACTTCATTAGATGTCCCTGCCTCAAAATATGTCGGTCAAACTAAATGGGAACTGAAGATTAGAATGGGGGAACACTTAAATAACATAAAGAAAAAACATGACGGTCATCCTTTGTCCAGTCATTATGCCCAACAACATGGAGGCATTTTTTCTGGTTCCGTTTTTGGGGGTATCGAAAAAGATAAATTAAATGCAAGAGGTGGAGACTTTATCCAACAGATGTCTCGGTGCGAAACAAATGGATTTTTAGACTGAATAGCCTAGCACCAAATGGTTTAAATCAAGAAATGGAACTGTTTGCTTTTTAATATCAAGCATCTGAAGACTGATTGAACTGATTGTTCAACCTGTAGACTATCGTACTTTATCACTAATCCATTTAGGAATGTATGCGGAAATACTGACAATGAAGGTTATAGCAGTAGCCATGGAAACCGGGTGCCTATTTATTCCAGGGGACCAGGTATGGCAGCCATCCCTGACGAAGAAGCCCGTACCATACCAACTGGCTCCTTCGCGCACGCCAGCTACTGGCTGGGGGCGGCGCTTGCGCTTTGAAGTTGAGCAAGAAGTACTGCAATTTATCCTGCAACATCGATGGATTGAACATTCGCTATATAACACACCAGCATCGAGCTATCATTTCACCGGAACAGGTACTTTCTAATAGCTTTGCTGTATACCCTTTCTTTATTCCAGAGCTGGTACCGCCATTTATTTTATATACTACTACTACTACTACCCCAAAACACCTGATCTATTGCATTGTCTGTTCCAAGCTATGGTGCTACTGTGACTCACTGCTAGGGGGCATTACTACTTTTATTTGCCCCGTCACTATCTCATATGGTTGATCCTGTGTCATCTTATACACCAATTTCTATGTCCTGTAATAATGTGTATTTCCTATGTTTGCAAATGTAATGTTCATGTATTGTGCCTGGTTTACAAGCAGATGGCGGCAATCCAGGCAGAACTAGTTTACATAGAGTGGAACTTGTCTTTCCATTCTAGCCCTCTCTAGAGAGGGAGGAGTTCAATGTTACTGAAAGTCAGTCTTGAGTGGCCCCTGTATGGGGAAGGAGCAGGTCCTCGTCCCTGCTGGACGAACCTGCAGAAGTTAGTCTCAGAGCACCCCCTTTAGAGGGAAAGGCTGTCTTCCAGCTAGCAGAGCCTGTCTGCTCTGTTGGGCCCAGAGGCCTAAACTGAGTGCCTCCAAAGTCAGGAACAAAGATTCCCTGAATAAAGACAGATAAAAAGAAAGATACAGATAAAGATAAAGACTGAGTCATACTACAGAAAGCTAAGTTGCAGTCTACAGCAGAAAGGAAGAAAGACGAGACAGAGGGGATATGATAGAAACTTTTAAATGCATAAAGGGAATCAACAAGGTAAAAGAGGAGAGAATATTTAAAAGAAGAAAAACTGCTACAAGAGGACATAGTTTTCAATTAGAGGGGCAAAGGTTTAAAAGTAATATAAGGAAGTATTACTTTACTGAGAGAGTAGTGGATGCATGGAATAGCCTTCCTGCAGAAGTGGTAGCTGCAAATACAGTGAAGGAGTTTAAGCATGCATGGGATAGGCATAAGGCCATCCTTATAAGATAGGGCCAGGGGCTATTCATAGTATTCAGTATATTGGGCAGACTAGATGGGCCAAATGGTTCTTATCTGCTGACACATTCTATGTTTCTATGTTTCTTATTTAATCCAGCCATCAGAGCTGAAAGAGTACAGATGTAGCAGTGCTGAATGTGTTTACCTGCCGGAATTAATGCCAAAATCTGCTGATAACCAAGACAAAGTTGGAAGATTGTTCCCTGATGAAAGTTTATGCCAAGTAAAACTGTTTACTACAGTACCTCAATAAAAGTCTGGACTCCAATCATTTCTACAAATCCCTCAACTGTTAACCCTATTATCACTGCTGCGGATGAACATGCTTGGGGTTCCCGGAAATCCAGGTAGGAGCACTGTGACAAGTGCAAAAACCGCACCTAAAGTGACACTATAGGTAGCCCTTACACCACTCTGGCATTCCTGCACCTGTGGTCCACTTTGACATTCTACATAGGGGGACCTAGTCCCTCGTTGCTGAAATGCAACTGGCGTCATGACAAAAACTCTAAAAACTCTCATAACACCGTAGGAGAGACCCCTAGCGCGGGACCTGCCCACTGCATTATTTTGGTGTCACGAACAGGATTTGGACAGTACCAATCTGTGTGCCTATGAACTTTCTAGCCTATTGGATTTACAAATATATCTTTAAAAATGCCTTTGACGTGTTTCCTGCAGAGCAACTGTCACAAAATTCTGCGCGCCGGCGCCCGAAGAGTTAATTCGCCATTTTTACAGACTATGGCATGGCTTCTTGCCCAGCTAGAGTGGGAAAATGCAGGAGTGCCCCTTTCTAAAGCGGGAAACTCTAGCCCAGCCTACAGGAAGTGATGCTACAGTGTGCAAAGAGGAAGTGGAAACCCCTCCCAGGAAGCTTCTCCTTCACCTCCAGTGCCAACCAGTACTGAAGACAGCAAGATGGCGCATCAGCGACAACCGGACTGGGGTGGAATGGAGTGAGGTAGTGAGGATCCCGAAACAAAGGCAATGCCACAGGAGATATACCTCTCGCAAGTCCAGAGACCCCCTCCAGATGTACCGCGAGTGTTCCCCGTGCCAGCTGGTGCGGCAGAGGCGGACAGAGTTCCCACTCCGCCGCCCAAGTAGCATGTCCCCGGACTACCTGCACTCCCAACATCCACCCAACATCTGGGATGTACGTCAAGTACCTCACCTGTATTCAGCCCTACTGAAGGAAGTCAACCCAGAGCTGTGTATAAGGCCACCCAGTGAAGTAAATGACCTTCCAGCCCCCATACAGCCAGAGGTACTAGACCCTTGTATGATGACAGGAGCAACCGCTCCTATGAAGCAAAAGATTGTAGCCCAGTGACCACCCGGTCATTTCCAGTTTTTACCTCCGGAGGGCAGTGGTGCTCCACCACAGCTGAAAGAGTGGACTACAACAGGCAGGAAAAAACTCTAATGGAGTTCAGCGGTAGCAATAGCGAGGAGGATGACAAATGGCAGAATGACCTTGCCCGATGCAGGAGTGTATTACAGGACTTGATAAAGAAAGAGGAAGAAAGGAAAAAGATAGGGAGGATGCTTAGTGACTTATCAGAAAGAAGAAAGGATAAAAACTAGTGATGATCGAGCATGCTCGGCACATTGCGGTGTTCGGCCAAATACCGTGTGTGCTCGAGCGCCATGCTCGAGTCTCCTCCCTGCACATTTGTCAAAAAATGTACAGTTAAGTACTGCCACTCACTGTAATGCTGTAGCAATGTTGGTTACTGGCATTACAGTGATTGGCTGGCAGGAAAGCGTCATCGGGTGCTATAAAGCACCTGATGACACGTAGTTTGGCCAGGGAGATCTGTGCTGTAGAAGGGACAGATAGTATAGGGAATTGAATTTTATTCCTTTTAAGCAATATATATTTTTAGTGCAACCGGCGCTAAATAGCTTGCAATTGTTTGGCAGCTGTGGACAGCGACATTACCTGCGCTACATCTCCTGTATAATGTTTGCGCGTTCTAAAAATATCTGTAACATGCAGTGTACTTTTTCCGTAGATGCTGCAGACAGTGACATTACCTGAGCTACATCTCCTGTATAACGTTTGCACATCATAAATATCAGTGACATTCAGCTTAATTTTTTCGCCGCTGGTGACAGCGACATTACCTGCGCTACATCTCCTGTATAATGTTTGCGCATCCTAAATATCAGTGACATTCAGTCTAATTTTTACGCTGCTGTTGGCAGCAACATTACCTGCGCTACATCTCCTGTATAACGTTTGCGCATTCCTAAATATCAGTGACATTAAGTTTAATATTTTGCTGCTGGTGACAGCAACATTACCTGCGCTACATCTCCTGTAAAACGTTTGCGCATCATAAATATCAGTGACATTCAGTTGAATTTTTTCGCCGCTGGTGACAGCGACATTACCTGCGCTACATCTCCTGTATAACATTTGCGCATCCTAAATATTATTGACATTCACTCAAATTTTTTCGCTGCTGGTGGCAGCAACATTACCTGCGCTACATCTCCTGTATAACGTTTGCACATCCTAAATATCTGACATTCATTTTAATTTGTTTGCGCATACACTTACAAAACCTGTGCTACTGTACGTGTGACATACTTGCAAGCATATACACCATTTAATATGCAGAAGGCGAGCAGTAAGGGACAGGGAAGTGGCCGTTGGCGTGGTGAAACTATGCCTGCTGCCAGAGCACAAGAAACACAGTCACCCACGATACCTAGCTTCATTTCTCAGTTTGCATGGCGGCGCAGGACACCACTTTTAAAGTCACACCAGTGCAACCAGGTAGTCGTTCGATTGTAGCAGATAGTGCTTCCAGTCGGTTAAGCACCACCACCACCACCACTTCCACAAAGTCCAGTCTCAGTAGCCAAGAGTCTGGTCAACAGAATCCTCACCCTGATCCTCCTTCCTCCCACCATGGAGAGTCTTGGCAAACAAGTGATCCCACACTCGGATATTCCAAGGAGATTTTTTCATTACATTCCTTCATTTGGGCCTCTCGCCAAGCCCACTTGAAGAGGGACATAAGGTCGTGTGCACTGATGCCCAAACTCTTGAGCATCCACAGTCACAAGAAGATGACGGTGGGGAATGGCAATTAGTGTTTCACGAGATGGATGATGATGATGATGATACACAGTTGCCAATAAGTCAACCGCAATTAGTCTTAAGAGGTTGATGATGAGGATGAGACCCATTTGTCAATTAGTGAGGTTGTTGTTAGGTCAATTAATCAGAAGAATGACCAGAGTTAGGAAGTGGAAGAGGAGGTGGTGGACGATGAAATCACTGACCCAACCTGGGAAGATGGCAAGCCGAGCGAGGACAGCAGTACAGAGGGGGAGGGATCTGCAGCACCGCAACAGGCTGAAGGAGGCAGTGGGATGGGAAAAGGGAGAAGTCGGGCCACACCAAACAGGCCCAAAACTGTTCCTCAGAGCACCCCCTTGCAGCAATCTCCCTTGCCAAGAGCTAGGTGTTCCGCAGTCTGGCGCTTTTTTGAGGAAAGTGCAGACGATAAAAGAATTGTCATTTGCAACCTGTGCCGTATCAAAATGAGCAGGGGCGTGAACACTAGCAACCTCACCACCACCAGCATGATCCGCCATATGGCATCAAAGCACCGTAATAGGTGGGCCGAACGCCTGGGCTCATAATCAGTGTCTGCGGGTCACACCACTGCCTCCACTTCCCCTGTGTTATATGCTGGCCAATCCCCTGTCCAAGACGCAGGTCCGAATGCCTCCCGCCCTGCACCTGGACCTTCGCAAGCACCATCAGCTAGCACATCCACTTCTGTGTCCCAGCGCATCATACAGATGTCCATACCCCAGGCCTTTGAACAAAAGCACAAATACCCAGCCACCCACAGACCATAGCACTAAATGCGCACCTTTCCAAATTGCTGGCCCTGGAAATGTTGCCATTTAGGCTTGTGGACACTGAGGTTTTCCGCAGCCTGATGGCGGCGGCGGTCCCTCGTTACTCAGTCCCCAGCCGCCACTATTTTTCACGGTGTTCTGTCCCTGCCTTACACCAGCATGTGTACCGTAACATCACCCGTGCCCTGACCAACGCAGTTATTGGGGAGGTCCACTTAACAGCTGACACATGGATAAGTGCTTGTGGCCAGGGACGCTACATTTCCCTGACGGCACACTGGGTAAACTTTGTGGAGGCTGGGAGCGAGTCGTACCTGGGATGGCACAGGTGCTACCGACGCCAAGGATTGCGGGCCCTAGTTCCATCAGTATTTCCGCCACCACCTACATTAGTGGCTGCAACCCCCCCTTCTCCTCCTCCTCTTCCACCTCTGAATTACCATCTTGCAGCACCAGTCAGCCATCAGTCAGTAGCTAAAAGCAGTGTAGCACTGTGGTGGGGAAGCGGCAATAAGCCTGCTTAAACTAATATGTTTAGGTGAAAAATAGCACACCGCCACAGAGCTGTGGCAGGGTATAAGGGATCAGACTGAGCTGTGGTTCTCGCCACTCAACCTAGAACCAGACACGGTTGTGTCTGATAATGGCCGTAACTTGGTGGCAGCTTTGGAGCTCGGCAAGCTCACACACATACCATGCCTAGCCCACGTGTTCAACCTAGTGGTTCAGCGGTTTCTCAAAACCTACCCCAATTTGCTTGAGCTACTGGTGAAGGTGTGCCGTGTGTTTGCCCATTCCTGAAAGTTATCTACAGCTGCCGCCGGTCTGGCAACGCTGCAGCAGCGCTTGCAATTGCCAGCTCACCGACTGTTATGCGACGTGAGCACGCGCTGGAACTCCACGTTACACATGTTGGCCAGGCTTTGTGAGCAGCAGAGGGCAGTAGTGGAATACCAGCTGCAACTTGGTCGTTGCCTTTTCAGTCAGCTTCCGCTATTCACAAGCGACGAGTGGGCATGGATGTCTGACCTCTGTGAGGTTTTACGCAACTATGATAAATCAACACAGATGGTGAGCTTCGATGCCGCTATTATCAACATAACCATCCCACTTCTGTGTCTACTGAAATGCTCGCTGCTTACAATGAAGGCGGACGCTTTGCATGTGGAAGAGGTGGAAATGGGGGAAGACAGTACACAAGGTGATAGCCAGACCACCCTCCGCTCGTATTCTCAGCTCAAATTGGAAGATGATGATGAGGAGCAGGAGACAGTTGCCTCCGCTACAGAGGGTAGTACCAACAGCAGGTTTATTCCATCTGTTCAATGTGGATGGGCCAAAGAGAAGGAATAGGATGAGGAGATTGAGAATCATCCTCCTGATGAGGACAGCAAAGTCTTGTCTGTTGGGACTCTGGCACACATTGCTGACTTTCCCGTGACCCTCGCGTTATACACATTTTGGCCAACACCGATTACTGGTTGTTCACCCTTCTTGACCCCCGCTACAAAGAGAACTCCTCTCTCATTCCTGTGGTGGAGAGGACTAGCAAAATGGTGCAATGCCAGAAGGTCCTTGTGGAAAAATTGCTCCAAAAATTTCCATCTGACAACGCTGGCAGCAGAGTACATAGTTCCTTGAGCAACCGAGGAGGGGAGACAAGGGGAACACACAGCAGTTCCAACAGAGGCAAGGCAACACTCTCCAAGGCCTGGGACTGTTTCATGACACCCCGCCAGCAACCTCACTCTGATGCATGGCGTAGTGTCACAAGGAGAGAAAAGTTTTGGAAGATGGTTAAGGAGTACGTAGCAGACCGTGTCGACATCCTCAATGATCCCTTTGTGCCTTACAACTATTGGGTGTTCAAGCTGGACACGTGGCATGAACTGGCACTCTACGCCTTGAAGGTGCTGGCCTGCCCTGCCACCAGCGTTTTGTCATGGCGGGTATTTAGTGCTGCTGGGGGCATAATAACTGGGGGCATATCCACCTGTCAACTGAAAATGCTGACAGGTTGACTCTTAACAAAATGAACAAGGCCTGGATTGCCCCTGACTTGTCTACTCCACCAGAGGAAAGCGGCTGAACATAAAGGCATTTTAAATGTGGCTTTTATGGTGTGTTGAATACACTGTATTTCCATGCTCCCCTTCCACCACAAAAAAGGGTATATGGTTCAATCTTCCTTTTCTCGTCCTCATCCTCCATCATATCAACATGCTTATTTGGCTGCCCTCGCTCCTAATGTTTTAGAGGGTCAGCTCAGCAGCAGGCCATTAACCATAATTTTTTCGATGGTCAGCTCAGCAGCAGGCCCTCAACCATAATTCTTTCAATGATCAGCTCAGCAGCAGGACCTCAACCATAATTTTATCAATGTGAACTCCGCAGCAGGCACTCGCCCCTAATATTTTAGAGAGTCAGCTCAGCAGCAGGCCGTCACCCTTAATGTTTTAGATGGTCAGATCAGCAGCAGGCCCTCACCCATAATGTTTTAGATGGTCAGCTCAGCAGCAGACTCTCACCCCTAATGTTTTCGATGGCCAGCTCGGCAGCAGGCCCTCGCCCATAATGTTTTAGATGGTCAGCTCAGCAGCAGGCCCTCGCCCATAATGTTTTAGATGGTCAGCTCAGCAGCAGGCCCTCGCCCATAATTTTTTCCATGGTCAGATCAGCAGCAGGCCCTCGCCCCTAATGTTTTAGTGAGTCAGCTCACCAGCAGACCCTCAACCATAATTTTTTCAATGGTCAGCTCAGCAGCAGGCCCTCACCCCTAATTTTTTAGATGGTCAGTTCAGCAGCAGACCCTCACCCCTAATTTTTTAGATGGTCAGATCAGCAGCAGGCCCTCACCCCTAATGTTTTTGAGGGTCACCAGCAGGCCATCAATCATAATTTTTCAAGGGTGTGTATGATGCCCTCCTTTATGTGTAATAAAGGGTGTATTGGAGTACCAGTTAATTGTAATTTTTGGCAGCCCTTTCATTTAGTGCATAGGCTTTGATTGTAGGAGTCCCACTACCTGAACAATTGTACCACAATGAGAATGAGGCCCTCCTTTATGTGAATGTAATGTTTGGCAGCATTTTCACTTTATATCCAAGTAAATATACAGGAAAGAATGTTTCCTAACAATTTTTCCTCTACAATCCATTTTATCTTAGATTTTCTGCGTATTATTGTCAGTCTGTAAAATTGGCGTACTACTCGGACAACAATGTTACCAGCAGCGACCTGGGAGTCCAAGATGCATCCAGACATCCTCCCAATGTTGTTCCTGAACCATTTCAGTGGTGTTTCCATCAATTTCTGACCTTTTCATGTGAACCGGACACCCTCCCCTCTTCAGACCAGGGGGTGCCTGGTTTAATGCTCGGGTTCTCCCATTGACTTACATTGTGCTTGGGTGCTCTGTAGAGCACCCGAGCATCCCGAGGTGTTCTACTCAAGCACTTTGGTGCTCGATCATCACTAATAAAAACATATAAAGAAATAGTGGAGGAAAAAAAGCTCAGAGAAAGGTAATTGCATGAAGTCTACGAAAACACCAAGACTTCCTCTCAACCTCCTGCTTAAGACAGCACACCGGGTATGACACTAGCAGATCCTCCAATCACTGAAAGTGACCTATCCACCAGTGAGGAGTCCACTGATACTGCTCCATGCACTCTGGAACCACCACCGAATGTGGAAATTCTTGCTATAAAAGACCAAGGGTCTATCCTTTATTGCTGTCCGAAGAATCTGTCACCTACAAGGAAAAAGCCAAGGTTTACAGAGGATCCTCCAAAAGAAGGTAATCCTTCAATTCCAAGTTCTGCCACAGAATGCCACCAGGAGACCACAGATGAAGTTTCTGCTGGAGTTACATTTGCAGAGAGCAACAGGGTTAGCAGTGACAGCGATGAGGATATCACACAGCTTATAGAAGGACTTTTGCGACCTCAACTATGAGACCCAGGAGGAAGACTTTCAGACCCTCTTGTGAGAGACCCCATGCTGTGAGAAAACCATCCTTTGGACTACTGGAGCCACCCATGGACTATATCTGAAGGGTGAGGGCCTGTTCGCATGTTTTGCATGTTTTCTGTTGCCCTGGTTCTGCCCTCACCTGGATGGTCATGCTGCCCCAGCAGCATCATTTATCTTCCAGTTGCACTGGACAGTGCCAAAATCTTCCCCACCTCCCTTTTCAGGTTATTTGGGAGCCCCTTTGCTAATGGTTCTCATGACTTGTGCTGCTACTTTTATACTCATGAGGATTACAAATTACTTTGTTCCTTATGTGGATTACAAATTACTTTGCTACCTCATTTGGATTACAACTAATGATATTACTATTCCCGTGGATTACAAACTACTGTTGTTGCACTTAAAGTTACAGTTCAGTGCACTTTACCTTCAAGCACAGAAGAAGATATGGACTCTAATGTGATTTTTGACATTATTGCACTCATTGATTGCATTAAAAATGTGTCTTATTGATTTGCACAAAATTTTTACAGGTTCAGTAACGGTCAAGTCTATTGCCCATTGTGTATTCTCTTGTAGGCGCCACAATATGATATTATATGCACTTTTTGTATGGATTGTGATTTTTGCACTTTATTCAGGTCACCAGATAGTTAGCACTGTACTGCTTAGTATTATGGACTGCCTCTGAGGACGTCTGGAACGTTCCAAGCAGCTCTAACATTGCCTTGCTAATTATGGACTGCCTCTGAGGACATTTAAAACTAATGGTTCTTATGTTACTTTGTGTTAGCTAGCAACCCTAGGTCTAGTGCGACACAGGGGGAACCAAGTGGTTACATCACAAGCAGATCTAAGACCGCCAAGGGTAACCCGTTGCTAATATGTGTGTTTAGAGGGTATGGCCCTCTTGGGAGTTTTGGGAGAAGTCCAGTTCCTCCCTCTCCTAATTGTCTATGTTCTAAGGCCTAGCATGCAGCCTTAAGGAAAATTTGTGTGTATCTACCTGTTCAGTTATCAAGGTGACGAAGCGCAAAGCATTATAAGGCCTTTGTGTTGGAAGGGATTACAGGATAAATCCACCCTTCTATTTGTGGGCGTTTCATAGCATCGTGGAGGGATTACAGTACATGACACCCCCACGCTTCCGGTGGTACTATGGCTCGGTATCCACATAGGCGTATTTGAGCGCTTTGTGCAGTCTTATTTGGTTCACTGGTTAATACTGAGAAGGAAAAACTGTGAATAGACACCCCACTCATATTGGCAGGAACCTAGAGGTAGCCGTCTTAAATGTTAGTATGTCAGTATTCTAATGCAGCACCTAAACTTTTATTTGGTACCCTTGGAGCATATTTGTATCCAAAGCACAAGCCAAGGATGGCTTGCCTCCTAAGTAAGGGAAAATGTAATGCCCCTCTAGGGGGCATTGCCACTTTTTTTTGCCCAGCCACTGTCTCATATGGTTGATCCTGTGTCATCTTATACACCAATTTCCATGTCCTGCAATATTGTGTATTTCCTATGTTTGCAAATGTAATGTTGATTTAATGTGCCTGGTTTACCAGCAATCTTGGCAGAGCTAGTTTACATAGACTGAAACTTGTCTTTCCATTCTAGCCCTCTCTAGAGAAGGAGGAGTTCAATGCTAGTGAAAGTCTAGAGTGGACCCTGTATGGGGGAGGAGCAGGTCCTTGTCCCTGCTGCACGAGCCTGCAGAAGTTAGTCTCAGTGCGCCCCCTCTAAGGGGAAAGGCTGTCTTCCAGCTAGCGGAGCCTGTCTGCTCTATTGGGCCTAAACTGAGTGCCTCCAAAGTCAGGAAGAAATATTCCCTGAATATAGACAGAGATAAAGAGAAAGATACAGATAAAGATAAAGACTGAGTCAGACTACAGAAAGCTAAGCTGCAGTCTACAGCAGAAAGGAAAAGTTCCTATATAATCCAGCCAGCATAGCAGAGCTGAAAGAGTACAGATGTAGCAGGGCTGCATGTGTTTGCCTGCTGGAATTAATGCCAAAATCTGCTGATAACCAAGACAAAGTTGGAAGATTGTTCCCTGATGAAAGTTTATGCCAAGTAAAGCTGTTAACTACTTCAATAAAGTCTGGACTCCAATCATTTCTTCAAATCCCTCAACTGTTAACCCTATTATCACTGCTGCAGACATCCACGCCTGGGGTTCCTGGATATCCAGGTAGGACCACTGTGACAAGTGCAAAAGTCGCACCTAAAGGGACACTATAGGCAACCCTTACACCACTCTGGCATTCCTACACCTGGGGTCCACCACTACCTTCTACATAGTGGGACCTAGTCCCTCGTTGAAATGCAACTGGCGTCACAACAAACTCTAAAAAACTCTAAAAACTCTCATAACACCATAGGAGAGCACAATAGCACGGGACCTGCCCGCTGCACTACTGATGCTGCCACTTTTGCGGACAAATATTACTATTACCCTACTCCTTCCATATCCACACTGTACTCCTGCTGCTCCCAATTAAAAGGGAGAATGCCTGTCTGTGTTTCACAAAGCAGATATGTTCCCCTTTGTAACACCAGATAGCAGTAATGTCCCTCTGAGTCCACACACAATAGTAATGCCGACCACTACGCCTCCTCAGCAATACTATTTTTCCCCACCCAACAGTATTACCCCACTTTGTGCCCCCTCACAGCATTAATGTCCACCTTTTGTGCCATCACAAAGTATTAATGCCCAGCAGAAATTCATGTAGGAAGAGGTCTAGCACAATCCGAATCATATAAAAGACAAGATCTAATTTATTAGTTAAAGACCAGTTAAAACATAATGGTGCATACAACATTTCCCATTGATCACCATGTCAAAACGTTTCAGACTATAGCTTAGGCCTTACTGAGGCTTATAAAAGTAAGTAGCGGTGAAGGGAGGCAATGTCACTTCTCTGCCATAGCAGTCAGCTGGATCTGGGTCCTTTAGACACCGATTCAGTTGAAAGTGGTACTGACCACCAGTGGTTTCCTTTCCCCCCTGGACTCACCACCCGCAACTGCGATCGTTAAGACATTGGCTCTACTATGCAATTTCTCCTTGGCCTCCTATGATATTGGTCCTAATTTACATGTATGCAAATCTGAAATAACTGAGACTGAAGGCTCTTTATCACAATCTACATACAAACCTGCAAAATCTACTTATGCCATTGGAAAATTGTAGGAAAATGGGGATTTCTGTTGATAAAATTTTATACATACATGTAGGTTCAATTACCCACCTCATTTTCACCATAGTAAGAGCTGCTGTTATAAAGCACTTTACTATGGCTCATAGAGAGGCGTCCTGAGCAGTTAACCCCTCCATGAAGTTGATATGCCCTAATAAAGCATAAAGACAGGGGGAACATTTCAATTGTGGCAACTGCAATATCAAACTTACAAGCAACACATGGCAACACAATAATTTCTTCTGCAAACATCAGCCAGCCAACAATCAGAGATTCAAACATTAATGATTAGCAGGCCCTTTCAACAAATGCATATCATGCGATAATCCTATTTCGTCGATATAGAACAGGGTAACTAAGAGAAAGCTGTGTTTTCACTGCACCTTTGTTTATCCATTGGGATGTAGCCAGATCAATTATTACATTTTATTTAAAGTCACATATTCCATTGTATTTAGGACGGAAAAATAGGAAACATGTTAGACTAACATCTTGGGGTGTTAATATTAGGTAATTTCCTATGGACCATCTCATGGGAGAATTAGCACTCATTGTATAGTGCCCTGGAGCAAGGTTACTTTGGATTATGGACATTTGTGGACATTTTCCCTATTGCTACTATGCAAAGTCATCAACTCCCTACTTTACTGCACTTTAAAGTGTTAACTTGCACTGTGATTTGTGCTGTTGTGTGCACTTATACTGTTTTCTATTGTTGAACTTCATGTTATATGTTTATTTCAATATATCCTGTTCATTTGCACTATTATACTATAGCTGCACTTCACTATGGAAAGGGTTAGCACACAGCCAGCTAATACTCTTATATTTATAACTTTCCACTTTTGCAAGGTTTTGGAGGGTAAAATAACAGACACAGTGACCTTTTCACAGGTTTAGCTCTGTTGTTTATGTCTGGAAAAACTGCTTAGTTGTTCCTATAAACGTGCATGACAGACTAAAATTGTAACATTATTTCTATTTAGGCAGTGCTTCTCCACTCCATCCCTCCCACTAGAAGGTTGCAGTTTTAGCTAGTAACTTGTATATAAGGAGAGCAGTCAGAGCCCTTAGGTGTCTGCAGATAGGGATCACTGCTTAGTATGGGTGACCCTGCCAGACTGAGGGAATGACCAGATGCTGAGATGGGGATGCCTTTCTGTTATACTATGCTAGTTCAGAAGGTTTGCTATATAGCATTACTACAGTGTGTCCATTGGTTCCTAATTACCGTATATGGCTAAAATACTGCAGTTTAGTTGAATGGCAACAAGGTGAGTCTTTGTGGCAAAGGGGGCATTTTAAACTTTAGGCCTTATTCAGATGTCTGTGCCCATGATGAGGTCTGTGAGAAGATAGCCAGTGTTTCAAGTTTGTGACCGGTTTGTGATAGCCAGTGTTGAAGATGTTTGTAATTGGTCCATGTTTGGTCTGTGTGTCTGTTTTTTGCCCACTGTGTGTCATCTGTATTCCACGTTCATTGCTAGGCTGAAAAAGGGATTTCCAGGGCATTTCCTACCAGTGTTCAGTGAAAACCACAGACTGAACAATGATGTCATCCATGATTTTTCATCTGAACCAAAGTTAGTGGAGACCCGCTGATGACGGATGTGTGAACGAGCACATTAAAATCAATAGATCCAAGTGCTGTCTGTGGAGAACAAAAACAGCATACGTCCGTGATTCACTGACATTTGAATGACAAAGTGTGTTTGGTCAGTGTATGATCATAGATTTCTATTAGTGATTGTGAGACAAAACCAGGTACATGCCAAAAACACAGAACAGGTGCATATCAGTCCATTATAGTTTATGTCTGTGTAGCCTCCACTCCTGAGTTTGTCTCACAGTGACTGATGGAAATCACTGATCAAACACCAACCAAGCACTGACTATGTGAAAGTGGCCTTATGGTGGTTATACTTAGTTGTGAGTCTTGTGACCTTCTAGAAATCTATCATCAGTTTGTAGCATTGTTTTTGATCAAAAAAATCATTCAGGTTGTTCAAACTTATTGAAATAAAATATAAAAAACAAACTTAAAAAATAACTTCATTAATTATGGTATATATTTAATTTTATGGGGAATAGGAAACATTCTAAATTGGAGAACCCCTTTAAGCTCACGTGTAACCCAAATGTAATTGAAATAGTTCATAGAAATAAACAGATATAGAAACATTTTCTCTGATGTTTAGACCTTGAATAATTAACCTGAAACGGTTTGAAAAATTTGTTGTGTTTATTTTTTAAAACTGTTCTAGATTAAGTCTCAATATGGAAGTCTCTTCTGCCTAAGCTCCTTACAGAGATCAGGTGCTGTCTACAAAATGCTAATTAAAGATCTTATCCCATTCTAGAGTCAGTGCAGGAGAGGCAATTTAGCTGGTGACAGTAAAGAGAATAATTGACTGAATTCCCCACTGTGATTTCTCCACCTGGAATGTCATTATTATACACTTTTGGTGAGACTTTATCATCTTTTTATAGCTTTTTAATTAAGGATTCTCTATATTTTTCCTGTGTGATGTTCAGTTTTATTTTATATTACTTGTTAGGCTACTTTCACACTGGCGTTTCACGGATCCGTTTGAAACGCATTTGAAACGGATCCGTCAATAAAATGTCTAAACGGAGACAAACGGATCCGTCTGTATTGCGGATCCATTTGTCACGTTCGTTTACGTTTTTGCATCCGTTTAGCGTATCCGTTTTGGGATGAGTAGCATCTCAAAGGTTCCCCCCTCTTCATGTATTCAGATCCCCAGGGTTGTCATGCTCCTAATTTCTCCAGGGCCATCTTGTTGAAATTCAAAGTTGGTCCGGTTTTAGCTTTGATCATGGACCCCACCTTTCGGACTCTTGTACACGACTACATGCACTTAAAGATGTATAGTGTTCGTTAGCGGGCCATTTGTCCCTGATCGTCATTGATCGTGCGTACGGGAGTACAGAGCATCATGATGCTGACCATGTTGTACCCCACACTGGGCTATTATCCCGCCCTCATATGATCTATTAGTGCAAGACAATATCCCAGCGGGCAGCTCGACTTACACAGAATCATTGTACACTATGATGCTGTGTACTCTCATGTGCACGATCAATGCTAGGATATGCCCACATTGTCTTATAGGTGCGGGTCCCACCGCTGGTACCCTCACATATATTGAGAACGGAGCTAAGAAAGTGGATGAGGGCGCACTGCGCAGCCGCCCTCCATTCATTTCTATGGGAGAGGCGGGGATTAGCGCTTGGTGGTGGACGTACCATGGGAAATTTGTGGTCCTCCAGCAACAGTGCTCCCCGTTCCGTTCTCGATATAGGTGCGGGTCCCACCAATGGAACCCGCACCTATCAGACAATGGGGGCATATTCAAGCAAAATCCCCCCATTGTCTAATGTGAATACCCCTTTAACAACTGTGTGTCCCTTGTGGTAATCACACTAGTTATGTTAGAGCGTCATCGAGAAATCATTAAACTGTAAAATTGCAATTTATTAAAGGGAGTCTTTCACCTAATCTGAGCGTTTTAGACCGCTCAGATCAGGTTATAGACTCTTTGACCCTCATTACAATCGTACCTTTCTCTTCTGTGTCCCTCGTCCAGATAATGAAAATAACACTTTTTAAACTTATGCAAATGATCTTCTGAAGGTGCCCAGAAAAACACACCTCCAGCCGGCCGGCGCATGCGCAATATGAAAGGATGTTCCTCTGCCCATAATGGGCAGAGCAGTGCGTAGGTGCGGGCCAGTTCCCAGCCCGCCGTCCTCTGGTGCCGCTCGTGACGTCCGCCGACTGGAGGTGTGTTTTTCTGGGCACATGAATTCCTGATGATGCTGATGGACCGTGACTCCCACAAGGGCGCATATGAAAGGGCACAAGATTGAACAATGAACAAGCATTTGCTTGTTTATGTGTCCAATCATAGGGTCTACGATCAATAAAGAGCCAAAAGATAGCTGATTATTGATGGTCATGTTAATGGTTCTTCCAACATTGACACTAGGGCTGCGCATCTTCACTCGTCTCACGATTCGATGCGATTACGATTATCAAGTCCACGATTCGATTCGATTCGATTCGGCGATGCATCACGATGCATCAAGATTATTACCCAAGTCCCCTTGTTTTTCAATTTTACATCAAAAAATTAATTCAATCAGTCAGAAATTGCACAAAAATATTTATTTGTATCTATTGTCAGGCGGATCCGTCTGACAAATGCATTGAAATACCGGATCTGTCTCTCCGGTGTCATCTGGAAAAACGGATCCGGTGTTTATTTTTTTCACAGATTTAAAGGTCTGCGCAGATCGGAAGAACGGATCCGTCAATGCAGCAATTTTAATGCCGGATCTGGCACTAATACATTTCAATATAAGTTTAAAGCTGGATCCGGCAAGTGTTCAGGATTTTTGGCCGGAGAGAAAACTGCTGCATGCTGCGGTATTCTCTCCGGTCAAAAAACGTAAGAGGGACTGAACTGATGCCTCCTGAACGGATTGCTCTCCATTCAGAATGCATTAGGATAAAACTGGTCAGTTCTTTTCCGGTATTGAGCTCCTAGGACGGAACTCTATGCCGGAAAAGAAAAACGCAAGTGTGAAAGAACCTGAGAGACCATCAGTATTAGGCTAGTTTCACACTAGCGTTCGTCGGTCCGTTCGTGAGCTCCGTTTGAAGGGGCTCATGAGCGGACCCGAACACCTCCGTCCAGCCCTGATGCAGTCTGAATGGAGCGGATCCGCTCAGACTGCATCAGTCTGGCGGCGTTCAGCCTCCGCTCCGCTCGCCTCCGCACGGACAGGCGGACAGCTGAACGCTGCTTGCAGCGTTCAGCTGTCCGCCTGGCCGTGCGGAGGCGTGCGGATCCGTCCAGACTTACAATGTAAGTCAATGGGAACGGATCCGCTTGAAGAGGTCACCATATGGCTCAATCTTCAAGCGGATCCGTCCCCCATTGACTTTACATTGAAAGTCTGGACGGATCCGCTCAGGCATCTTGCGCACTTAGAAAATTTCCTAAGTTATTAATGCAGACGGATCCGTACTGAACGGAGCCTCCGTCTGCATTAATATGATCGGATCCGTTCAGAACGGATCCGATCAAGCGCTAGTGTGAAAGTAGCCTTAGTCCTGGAGGTTTCAGGTTGATAGATCCTGTGTATGCTACATTCACATTGTATCCACAATAACCATCCTCTCAGTAGGGACTGATACACGTGTGAAGGGGCTCTGATGGTGCAGGATCAGTAACTGTCAGTAAATCTGACACCCCAGCAGTTTCAGATCCCTGCCCTTAGCTGAGAGTTGTCAGTGTGGATCACCTCCTGCTGGGAGCAATCTCCTGAATAGTGTGAGATAAATGTAGACATTCCCAGACTGGCCACTAGGGGCCGCTGTTTGACCGCCTTTCATAGACCCGGAACCTAAAGTTCCGTCCACTGTAGACGGAGGGGAAGAATAAGAAGATACACAACCGGAAAAATAAAGAAGAAACATGGCGCGGGCGGCAAAGGTATGAGAAGCGGCAATATGAGCTGAGTAGGTGGCAGGCGGTAGGTGTATATGCTGTGTAGGTGGCAGGCGCTTTGGAGGTAGATATTACATAGGTGACAAAACTCACCTCGCCGCCAGCCACCGCACGTCCGCACTGCCGCCTGCTTCTGAGTGTCTGACTGGGAGCCGGAGATGCGCGGAAACCACGCCTCCGGCTCCTCCTCACTCAGTCAGACCCGGCTCACTCAATGTTGTGGCCACCCCCTCTGACACGTCAGCGGGAGGCGGGAAAGAAGGCGCCCAAAAACTTTTTTCCGACTCGGCTGCACGGCGGACGCGACGCTGACGTCATCAACATGCATCGATTATTTAAAGCAACCGCATCGATGCAGAATCGCCGGGGGTCGAATCGCGATGCATCGCTGCATCGATTATATTCGACAGCCCTAATTGACACTAATGCTGTTTTGAAATAAAAACTACCAATGGTGTTACAAGAAACGCACAGTAGTGAGACTAGGGTAGTTTTAATTTCAACGCAGCTGTAGTGGCCAAGGTTACCCTGTACAGGACAATAAAAACACAGACATAGTGAAGTAAACTATAATTGTTTAATTTTTTTAATAATTAAAACAATAAAAAAAAAATATATAAACATATAAAACTTTTATAACTGCTCACAATGGTGAGGGGAGGTGGACTGTCGTGGGGTTGGTGGTCTGCGGCTGAAAATGGTAGCCCCCCTGTCCTGTCGATTATCTGAGATTAAACTACGGGCCACAGGAAAGGAAGCAGGGCGTAACTGTGGGGTGTGGAGAAAGGAAGGGTCTGAGGAGTAGGGGACCCGAGCATGTGTAGAGGTGGAGGGAGTTTGGAAAGAAGTTGAAGGAAAATATTGGGGAGGAGAAGAATAAGAGACAGAAGGGAACACATGCTCGGGAGGGTGGGAAGGAAAAGGTTGGCGGTACTGGCCACTGGTGTGGGATAGGAGGTTGGTGTGGGATAGGAGGTAGGTGTGGGATGGGGGATAAGTGTGGGATAGGGGGGTTAGGGGGCGGTGCATAATTTGCCATGACCCGTTCTCTAGCATGATCCCCTCCCAGCGGTAAATCAAGTCAGCACTAAACTCCTTCTGATGTTCGGCAAAACCTTCTAGAGCGTCGGAAGCGACCTCTACAAGGTTCGCATAATCAGTTTGATTTGGCCTACCGGATCTCTGCCTGCTCACCAGGGCTCTCAAATTTTGGCGAAAACCAAAGAGCCTCTGTTGAGCGGTAGGATCCAGTAGGGGACCTGGATTGTCCTGAGTCGATGCATGAGGGACAGGAGGGCTGGCGCTGGCGATCTGTTCCAATTCCACCTCAGGGGGTTGTTAAGGCTCCCGTGTGCTGTAGGCACTTCTGTAGGGAAAAAAAAAAGGAAAGCAAAGAATTGTACTTTAAATAAAACATCCATGTTCTATGCTATGTCTACCTTATACCATAGGGGGCTGGCCAAAACAGGGGATCCAAATGCTCCGCTGTCTCAGACAGCCCCATACACTCAGACGGAGATAACTGTTCCTCTGACTGTAGGGGGCTGGCCAAAACAGGGAAGCCAAACGCTCCGCTGTCTCAGACAGCCCCTTTAAAAATATATATTTTTACAGTTTTTAAAAATATTTACCTTCTTGGTGCCATATCGTAGGAACCCCAAGGCCGCCGTATGGATGTATGTGGTCCCTGAGGTTCCTCCGAAGCCACTCAGGGCCTGAACCTCCTTGTTAAAATCCCTCCTGAAGCGGTCCCGGATAGATCGCCAACGCGTGGTAACCAGTTTGACAATAGAAAAAAAACATAAAAATTAAATTTAGCATGATGTAAGGAAAAGAACAATATTAATGTATTAAAATACATATGGTTGTACTTACCATATTTCTCCTGAGCCGCCGCATTTAGATCCCCCCAGTTCTCAGATGTCCCTCCAGAGCCGCTGGGTCAGATGATGATCAGCATGGTGGCGGTCGGAGTGGTCCTATAATGATGGACGTGCCTCCATCAGTTGGATGAGGAGTAGGTTATCGATGGTAGGGACCCCGAACTCCTCATCTTCCCTGGTGGAGCCTCTGGAACCCTGAAAAAAAGGAAATACAAAATTAACTGTAAATCCTAATACAAAATGCAAATTAAAACTACTTAATCAAGACTTACACGTCTACGACTGCAACGCTCATATATATATAAATATATATATATATACTTCTTGACAGCCCCGATCCGGGCTTTGTCCACCTTCCCTGGACGCTGGCGATTCCACCACAGGTGAGCGGGCCCCGGCAGGTGAGCCGACAGCATCAGGAGAGCCCTCCGATGATGAAATCTATAATAAGAGCACATACTGATTAATGCAACGAATCAACTCCAAGCGTTGATTTTATACTTACCGGCCACTGAATACGACGGCGCCTTTTGGTGGGTTTTTTCCCATCTATGGTTTGTTTCTTTGACATCTGTACGCAACATAATACCAGACAAAATGAAGATAACTTTAAAGGAACTTGTTTACAGCACTATTTCCACATATATCAACAAAATATATATTTTTTTTAATACTTACTTTTTAAAAGATATATTGGTGCTTGCCCACCTCAGAACTTTTTATTTTTTTTGTACGACCCTAATAATAAAATTATTTAAAAAAATAATCCGACAGGAGCCATTATCCCCCCAAGTGCCATAATCACCCCCAGAGACAGCAGCCCCGCATAGTGCCTGCAGCCCCCCCATAGTGCCATCAGCCCCCCACGGTGCCATCAGCCACCAGTTCCAAACAACTAATTCCCACATTACCCTCAGCCCCCCCAATGCCAGCAGCCCCCACAGTTCCAGCCACACATACCCTTGCAGTGCCAGCAGACCCCCCAGTTCCAGCCACACACCCCCGCAGTGCCAGAAGACCCCACAGTTCCAGCCACAAACACCCCCGCAGTGCCAGCAGCCCCCCCAATTCCAGCCACACACATACCCGCAGTGCCAGCAGCACCCACAGTTCCAGCCAAAAAAAAAAACTGCAGTGCCAGCAGACCCCACAGTTCCAGCCACCCCCCACCAGTGCCAGCAGCCTCCCCACCCCAGTGCCAGCAGACACCCCCAGAGCCCGTAGCCCCCATAAAGGCAACCCCCACCCCCATTGCCAGCAGCCCCCACTGTTCCAGACACACACACCCCTTCCCAAGTGCCAGCAGACCCCCCCCAGAGATAGATAGATAGATAGATAGATAGATAGATAGATAGATAGATAGATAGAAAAAAAAGATAGACAAACAGACAAAACTTCATATACTTACCAGTGTTCAACAAATCGATAATCCAAGATGGCCGACGATGAGGGGAGGGACAGGAAATTACTGGGCATGCGCAGAGATGTGAACGTTTTCAAACGGATCCGTGTCAAAGCGGAGCCAGGACAAACGGATCCGTCACCGTTGACTTCCATTGTGAGTCTGGATGGATCAGTTTGGCTCCGCATCGTCAGACCAAACGCAGCCAAACTGATGCATTCTGAACGGATCCTTATTCATTCAGAATGCATTGGGGCTGAACTGATCCATTTTGAACCATTTGTGAGAGCCCTGAAACGGATCTCACAAACGGAATTCAAAACACAGATGTGAAAGTAGCCTAAATCATACATTGCAATATATATTTTTTTTTACTAAGATAAGTACAACAGTTTAAAGCACATCGTCATTGGAGATTATAACCATGGAGCAAATTTCCTAATGAAAGTAAACAAGCAGTAGACCCAAGCGCACAGTGTTCAGTTAAACATTTAGTGACGCCATGGTGCACGGGATTCTGCTTGGTAAATTTATGGTGCAGAAGGGAACTAGAACAGAACAAGCTATATTGCAGGGCAGTTTTGCTTTTATGTTGTTTAGTTGATATATGGCAGGAATTCATTATGGTTCCTTCTGTACATAGATTTTTGCATAGATATTAGTGGAGAAAGATCTGAATGTGACATTCCCCAGCTTATCTGCTTAGACAACCCAATTTACATAACTGTTGAGGTAGCCATTAAAGATGAGCGAATCCGAATTTCAGGAAAACTTTGTTTTGCAATGAATGCGAATTTCCTCGCGCTTTGTGGTAACGAATCACAAAGGGAAGCATTATTTGGGGATTCAAATAGCCATTATACAGCTCTGGCATTCTAGCAATTTGTTCTTACTATTGGCGTGCAAGTGCTATGTTGAAAAGCCTTTAAGGGCTTATATCTGTGGAAAAAGAAAAATATATACGCACTTCACTTTTCCATTTATTTATGAAAGAGTTTAGTGGCCTATTTCAGTACAAAAAGGAAAAATATACATGCATTTCACTTCTGTAGTTTTATCTGGTGAAAGGGTTCAGTGTCCTATTTCAGTACAGAAAGGAAAAATATATACGCATTTCACTTCTGCAGTTATATGTGGTGAAAGTGTTTACTGACCTATTTCAGTACAGAAAGAAAAATATATACGCACTTCACTGTTGCAGTTATTTGTGGTGAAAGCGTTTAGTGGCCTATTTCAGTACAGAAAGAGAAATATATTTGTCGCTTTTAGGGGTGTTTTAATTTGCTTTTAATTTATTTAGTTTAGCTAAAAGTATGTCAGACAGAGAAGTGCCAGGCCATGCACAGAGGAGGGGAAGAGGCCTAAATGTTTCTGGCATAGGCAGAGGTCGCAGAAGAGTAAGGGGGCGTGGCAGCAGGAATCGCAGTGAGAGGCCTGAGCTCTCAGTGTCATCTAGCGAGCGTATCTTGACCAGCAACCCAGCCATTCTTAATTGGTTAACTTGGTCATCCATTTTATCCCAAGTGACATTAGACACCCCCAGCCAACAGTCGGTGGGTTCGTCAGCCACAACCTTTAGTTGGCATGTCCCGGGAGGAGGCTCTGTGCCCTCACCTGTCCTAAACCTGCCTCTGTCCTTTTCTGTTCCCTCAGCCAGAGAAGTTATGTATGATGTGGGCTCAGCTCCATTATATAGCTAGGACAAGCTACTAGAGGACAGTCAGCGGCTACTGCCGAGCCAAGATCTGGAGGAGACATCAGCCTCTTCCTCTGCTAGGCGGGCAAGTAGTGATGAGGAGAGTGGCGTGGGAGGTCGAGTTGTGAGCGGTCAGGATCCTGACCGAGAGACCGTTGAGGAGGACATCAGTGACGTGCAGACACTACTCGATGATGATGAAACTGATCGCACTTGGGAGCCGGGTGCAGAAGGGGCTTCATAATCATCAGGAGAAGAGGGTGACAGCTTGCCCGTGAGGCATCGGCCGAGCCAACAAGGTGGTAGCGTGGCTGGGAGTCAGCAGGGTGGCAGCAGTAAAAGGTCGGGAGCCAAATGTGCCCGCTGTAGACCACCTGCTTCGCAGCAGCCTACCTGCCCGGGAAGTAGTGGTGCAGGGGTTCACAGAGGCAGCGGCGGTAGCAGTCAGTCAGTGCGGACTGTTGGGGGGAAAATCACCTACTCGGAGGTGTGGCATTTTTTTAAATTAAACTGCTGGAGGAGGTTAACATGGCCATATGTAGAAAATGTGGACAGAAGGTGAAGCGTGGCCAGGGTGACAATGTTGGCACTACAGCCCAGCGTCAACATGTGCAGCATCACCATGCAGTTGCCTGGGAGAATCGTGGCTCTGATGTTGTGGTCCACCCAGAGGCACGCACCCGGTTTCAGCCAGTCAAGGCTCCACAGCCTCAGCCGAAGGGAACTGTCTGTCATTCTCATCTTCTGCTGGTCCAGATGCTCCTGCTCCTACTCCTCGTCAGTCATTCTGTCAGCAATCGAACACCGAAGCGATTGCCAAGAGACAGCAATATGGTGCACTCATCCAACGGCGCAGAAGCTGAATGTGCTCCTGTCCAAGTTGCTGGTGCTGCAGTCCCTCTCTTTCCAAGTGGTGGACTCTGCACCTTACAGAGAACTGATGGCTTGTGCCAAGCCGAGGTGGAGAATCCCAAGCCGTCATTTCTTTGCCAAAAAGGCAGTACAAGCCCTGCACAAATATGTAGAACAGAAGGTGGAACTTGAATGGCACTTGTGCTAATCTGGTTGTCAAGCGATTCCTGAAGTCTTCCACCCATCTGCAAGACAACCTAAAAATGGTCAGGAAACTTTGCATGCACTTCAGCCACTCGTACACCGAAAAGCACACCCTCCTTGAACTGCAGCGGCAGAACGGCATCCTCCAACATAGGCTGATATTTGACGTTTCCACCCGTTGGAATTCCACTCTACATACGGTATGTTGGACCTACTATACGAACAGAGAAAGGCCATCAACGATTTCTTGATGATGCAAGTGGATAGGAATACTCCTCTGTTTAACTTCAATGTCAGCCAGTGGCAGCTCATGCGTGACACCTGTCGTTTGCTCAGTCCCTTTGAGGACGCCATTTTATTTGTCAGTTGCCAGGACTACGGGCTGAACAACGTAATTCCACTGCTTTATGTCCTGTAACAGATGCTGGTAACAATGGCTGGTCAGGGGACTGGAGACGTTGCGCCTAGATCTCACAGCCACATGAGCCCTGTGGGGGCTGAACTGGAAGAGGAGGGGGAAGAGGACATTGGAGCACAGGCAATGTGTAACTAAATGGGTGGTTTTTCTACTCAGGTGACAGGAGAGGAAGAGCAGAAGCAGCCAGAGGAGCTCCAGGGCGATAAGGAAGACGAGACAGAGGACCCATACACACCATGGCAGTATGCAGTAGAGATGGAGACAGGAAGTCCCTCTGAGTCACTTGCGCAAATGGCCTGATACATGCTCACTTGCTTTCGTAGTGTCAGTCGAATTGTCACCAGTCGGCAGAGGGATGGCTCTCCACCTTGTTGGACCCTCGCTACCGGTCCAGAATGAAGACTTTTTTTTTACACCCACTGAGGAGGAGGACAAACTGAACTACTACATAGACATTCTATGTAGTCAGTTGGCCGCTGCCTATCTGCGCCATCGTCCATCCTCTCGCAGTTCTGACTGGAGGGGGCCTCTGAGCTTCCACTGCCATGGCTGTTACTGAGGGGTGGGGTGGCAGGAGCAGTACCAGCTCCATCAGCAGCAGCCTGAGTCTACAGTTGCTGATGAGTAGCTTTCTTCACCTGCATAGTGAAGAAACTACTCACCAGCAGCAGCAGGCAGACCTGGAACAGGACCTGAACCAGCAGGTGGTGGCATATTTGGACAGGACCCTACCAACCCACATTAAAGATCCACTAGACTTACTGGGCAGCCAAACTGCATTTGTGGCCGCAACTAGCAGAGTTTGCCCTGGAAAAGCTGTCCTGCCCAGCCAGTAGTATGGCATCAGAGCAGGTGTTTAGTGCGGCAGGGGCCATAGTTACCCCAAAATGTGGAGAGACTGACCTTTGTCAAGATGAATCAGGCGTGGATCAGCCAGGATTTCCAAACACCAATTCCTTATGCATCAGACTAGATCATCCATGGTGCCACACCAGCACTTTGATACTAAAAGAGACCGGTTTCTTCTGACTACCTGCCTCAGCTACTACTCTGTTGCTGCAACACACCTGATGCCACACATCTGTTGCCAAGAACTCCTTCTTTGATCCATCTTCATCAACGGGTACTGGTATTGCCACCCACCACCCCACTTGGTCACCGGGTCACTTTATGGTCTCCTGATGCAGCTGCTGCTACCATCTCCACACTATGTCACCTTGCCACTCTGTGGTATCCTCCTGCTGCTGCTGCCATCTCCACACTATGTCACCTTGCCACTCTATTTCATCCTCCTGCTGCCATCTCCACACTATGTCACCTTGCCACTCTGTGGTATCCTCCAGCTGCTGCCATATGCACACTATGTCACCTTGCCACTCTGTGGTATCCTGATGCTGCTGCCACCATATCCACACTATGTCACCTTTCCACTCTGTGGTATCCTGCTGCTGCTGCTGCTACTGCCATCTCCACACTATATCACCTTGCCACTCTGTGGTATCCTCCTGCTGCTATCTCCACACTATGTCACCTTACCACTCTGTGGTATCCTGTTGCTGCTGCCATCTCCAGACAATGTCAGCTTGCCACTCTTTGGTATCTTCCTGCTGCTGCCATAACCACACTATGTCACCTTGCCACTCTGTGGTATCCTGATGCTGATGCCATCTTTAAATTATGTCATCTTACCACTCTGTGGTATCCTGATGCTGATGCTGCCACCATCTTCACGCTATGTCACCTTGCCACTCTGTGGTATCCTGATGCTGCTGCTGCTACTGCCATCTCCACACTATGACACCTTGCCACTCTGTGGTATCCTCCTGCTGCTTCTGCCATCTCCACACTATGTCACCTTGCCACTCTGTGATATCCTGATGCTGCTGCCATCTCCACACAATGTCATCTTGCCACTCTGTGGTATCCTCCTGCTGCTGCCATCTCCACACTATGTCACCTTGCCACTCTGTGGTATCCTCCTGCTGCTGCCATATCCACACTATGTCACCTTGCCACTCTGTGGTATCCTGATGCTGCCATATCCACACTATGTCACATTGCCACTCTGTGGTATCCTCCTGCTGCTGCCATCTCCACACTATGTCACCTTGCCACTCTGTGGTATCCTCATGGTGCTGCTGCCATCTCCACACTATGTCACCTTGCCACTCTGTGGTCTCCTGATGCTGCTGCCATATCCACACTATGTCACCTTGCCACCCTATGGTATCCTGATGCTGCTGCTTTCATCTCCACACTATGTCACCTTGCCACTCTGTTGTATCCTCCTGCTGCTGCCATCTGCACACTATGTCACCTTACCACTCTGTGGTATCCTAATGCTGCTGCTAGTGCCATCTCCACAATATGTCACCTTGCCACTCTGTGGTATCCTCCTGCTGCTGTTGCCATATCCACACTATGTCACCTTGCCACTCTGTGGTATCCTGATGCTACTTCCACATCATCAATATTGCCTAGGTCCACTCTGTGGACTTCTCATGCTGTTATCACCCTCCCCACTTCATGACTGGGCCACTATTTTGCCTTTTGGCCTGGCTGACATCATGATTTATTTGACCTTTCTTCTGATCTGTCAGAAGGAAGGAAAAATGAGATGCCCAACGGATCCTGTTTGTGTAGCAGCTGTAAGGCCTGTATGGTCCCATCAGAATTGGCTTATGATTTAGTAGCCAAAAGCAGGAGTGGGTACAAAACACAGAAGACATGCAAATATTCAATTCACATGTCATCTCTGCTTTACATCCACTCCTGTTTTTTTGGCATTAGCAATACTGATGGATTATTGAGCAAATGCTGACCGAGTGAAGGCGGATGCTCCACAGACAGGATCCGTTTTTTGTGGGTTATTGTTCTGACAGATCAGAGAAAGGGCAAATTAATCAATGAGGTCAATACAAACTTACTGCTGACACCCTCTCCACTCTGTCGGGGGCTCTACTTGTATACGCGTTTTAATAGAACAGGTTCTGTAGACATCTAGGTGGAATCAGCTGGTGACTATGTAAAAGGAGTGCACTTCTACTTGACAAGTATGAGTTCGTACTTGAGTTTTTTGGTCAGTTTTGGCCCTGTGACTGCCCTAATAAGTGAAGTGTGCAGTGATTCTAAGTACGACGCCTGTCATCTGCATGTCATACGGACTCACAGTATTATTTCATTAACACAGCAGACTCCCTATGCGTGTTACTACAAGGCACAGTGTTCTACAAAGGCTCTCGGCAGGCAGAAAATAGCCATATTTTAACGTAATTCGCCGTGAATATATATTCGGATCGAACCAAATTTTTGAAAAATTCACTCATCTCTAGTAGCCATTATTGGGGACCAAAAATACTGCCTTCTCCTAAAGCCTGTTTCACACTTGTGTTTTGGTTTCTGGCTTTGAGATCTAGAAGAGCATCCCAAAACCGGATCAAAACGGTTCCATTTGATGTTAGCACATTTGGATGCATCCATTAAATTAGGATGTGGTTGTATTATATCGAAATGGAACAAACCAGATCCGGCACTAAAATCATGGTACGTCAATAGGTGATCAATAGGATTTCCAGTCAATAGGATCCGGGTAGTTTCGTTTCGCAAACCGGACACAAAACTGCAGCTTGCAGCGGTTTTGTGTCCAGTCAAAAAACGCTACAGAACAGACTGCAATCTGTATCGTTTTGTCCCCATTGACAATGAATGGGGACAAAACGGAACTGCCAAACACAAGTGTGAAACAGCCCTTGCTCACATGACCATCTTCTAGAACCCCAAAATATATTTACATTTGTTTCCAGATGTTGTAATTTGGCCACAAATCATGTCTTACGACCTCAATACACATGCCTACCCTCATTCTACCAAACCAAACTTAGATCACCATCATAGTGGTTTATTAGAACCGTGTGTGGTTGGGGGGGGGGGGGGGATATTGCAGACGCATTACAGCCATTAGTTTGTTTAAACAGAAACATACTTGTCTGTCTTTTTATTAGGATCAGGATACTGTCAAAGGAGAGAGAGACTTGCATTTTACTGCATGAAGGGATATTAAAAGGAGTTTGTGACCATCAATATCTAATCAGTAGGATCTGACTCCTGGCACCCATTACTGTCCAGTTAAATGATGGGGCTGTGGCACTCCAGCAAGCATCACACCCTCTTCATTGTTTACCATTTAATTAAGACTGAGCAGCAGTACCAGGCTTAGTCACAAAGAGATGTACTGTATGGTGCTGTGACTGGTAAATCATGAAGGGGGCAGGGTACTTGCTGGAAAATAGACCATCGATACTACCGTCAGAGAACTTGAATACAGCTTTTTTCAGTATAATGTAGCTTCACTAAAGCATGCATCAAGTAGTAATTAGGGATGAATTGATTCTAACTAGAGTTGAGCGGACACCTGGATGTTCGGGTTCGAGAAGTTCGGCCGAACTTCCCGGAAATGTTCGGGTTTGGGATCCGAACCCGATCCGAACTTCGTCCCGAACCCGAACCCCATTGAAGTCAATGGGGACCCGAACGTTTCGGCACTAAAAAGGCTGTAAAACAGCCCAGGAAAGAGCTAGAGGGCTGCAAAAGGCAGCAACATGTAGGTAAATCCCCTGCAAACCAATATCAATTGGAGAGAGGTCCCATAGCAGAGAATCAGGCTTCACGTCAGCCACCACTGCAACAGTCCATTGGCATATATTTAGGCCCAGCACCCAGGCAGAGGAGAGAGGTCCCGTAACAGAGAATCTGGCTTCATGTCAGCAGAGAATCAGTCTGCATGTCATAGCAGAGAATCAGGCTTCACGTCAGCCACCACTGCAACAGTCCATTGTCATATATTTAGGCCCCGGCACCCAGACAGAGGAGAGGTTCATTCAACTTTGGGTAGCCTCGCAATATGATGGTAAAATGAAAATAAAAATAGGATTGAATGAGGAAGTGCCCTGGAGTCCAATAATATATGGTTAAGGGGAGGTAGTTAATGTCTAATCTGCACAAGGGATGAACAGGTCCTGTGGGATCCATGCCTGGTTCATTTTTATGAACGTCAGCTTGTCCACATTGGCTGTAGACAGGCGGCTGCGTTTGTCTGTAATGACGCCCCCTGCCGTGCTGAATACACGTTCAGACAAAACGCTGGCCGTCGGGCAGGCCAGCACCTCCAAGGCATAAAAGGCTAGCTCTGGCCACGTGGACAATTTAGAGACCCAGAAGTTGAATGGGGCCGAACCATCAGTCAGTACGTGGAGGGGTGTGCACACGTACTGTTCCACCATGTTAGTGAAATGTTGCCTCCTGCTAACACGTTGCGTATCAGGTGGTGGTGCAGTTAGCTGTGGCGTGTTGACAAAAGTTTTCCACATCTCTGCCATGCTAACCCTGCCCTCAGAGGAGCTGGCCGTGACACAGCTGCCTTGGCAACCTCTTGCTCCTTCTCTGCCTTGGCCTTGGGCTTCCACTTGTTCCCCTGTGACATTTGGGAATGCTCTCAGTAGCGCGTCTACCAACGTGCGCTTGTACTCGCGCATCTTCCTATCACGCTCCAGTGCAGGAAGTAAGGTGGGCACATTGTCTTTGTACCGTGGATCCAGCAGGGTGGCAACCCAGTAGTCCGCACACGTTAAAATGTGGGCAACTCTGCTGTAGTCGCTCATGTGTGCCAGGCTGCCCAGGGGTAAGGACAAGCTGTCCTCTGTGGGAGGCGTATCGTCATTGTCCTGCCTTTCCCCCCAGCCACGCACCAGTGATGGGCCCGAGCTGCGTTGGGTGCCACCCCGCTGTGACCATGCTTCATCCGCATCCTCCTCCACCTCCTCCTCATCCTCGTCCTCCTCGTCCTCCAGTAGTGGGCCCTGGCTGGCCACATTTGTACCTGGCCTCTGCTGTTGCAAAAAACCTCCCTCTGAGTCACTTCGAAGAGACTGGCCTGAAAGTGCTAAAAATGACCCCTCTTCCTCCTCCTCCTCCTCCTGGGCCACCTCCTCTTCCTTCATCGCCCTAAGTGTTTTCTCAAGGAGACATAGAAGTGGTATTGTAACGCTGATAACGGCGTCATTGCCACTGGCCATGGTGGAGTACTCGAAACAGCGCAACAGGGCACACAGGTCTCGCATGGAGGCCCAGTCATTGGTGGTGAAGTTGTGCTGTTCCGTAGTGCGACTGACCCGTGCGTGCTGCAGCTGAAACTCCACTATGGCCTGCTGATGCTCGCACAGTCTGTCCAGCATGTGCAAGGTGGAGTTCCACCTGGTGGGCACGTCGCATATGAGGCGGTGAGCGGGAAGGCCGAAGTTACGCTGTAGCGCAGACAGGCGAGCAGCGGCAGGATGTGAACGCCGGAAGCGCGAACAGACGGCCCGCACTTTATGCAGCAGCTCTGACATGTCGGGGTAGTTGTGAATGAACTTCTGCACCACCAAATTCAGCACATGCGCCAAGCAAGGGATGTGCGTCAAACCGGCTAGTCCCAGAGCTGCAATGAGATTTCGCCCATTATCACACACCACCAGGCCGGGCTTGAGGCTCACCGGCAGCAACCACTCGTCGGTCTGTTGTTCTATACCCCGCCACAACTCCTGTGCAGTGTGGGGCCTGTCCCCCAAACATATGAGTTTCAGAATGGCCTGCTGACGTTTACCCCGGGCTGTGCTGAAGTTGGTGGTGAAGGTGTGTGGCTGACTGGATGAGCAGGTGAAAGAAGAGGAGGAGGAAGCTGAGTAGGAGGAGGTGGCAACAGGAGGCAAAGAATGTTGCCCTGCGATCCTTGGCGGCGGAAGGACGTGCGCCAAACAGCTCTCCGCCTGGGGCCCAGCTGCCACTACATTTACCCAGTGTGCAGTTAGGGAGATATAGCGTCCCTGGCCGTGCTTACTGGTCCACGTATCTGTGGTTAGGTGGACCTTGCCACAGATGGCGTTGCGCAGTGCACACTTGATTTTATCGGATACTTGGTTGTGCAGGGAAGGCACGGCTCTCTTGGAGAAGTAGTGCCGGCTAAGAACAACATACTGTGGGACAGCAAGCGACATGAGCTGTTTGAAGCTGTCTGTGTCCACCAGCCTAAATGACAGCATTTCATAGGCCAGTAGTTTAGAAATGCTGGCATTCAGGGCCAGGGATCGAGGGTGGCTAGGTGGGAATTTATGCTTTCTCTCAAATGTTTGTGAGATGGAGAGCTGAACGCTGCCGTGTGACATGGTTGAGATGCTTGGTGACGGAGGTGGTGGTGTTGGTGGTACATCCCCTGTTTGCTGGGCGGCAGGTGCCAACGTTCCTCCAGAGGCGGAGGAAGAGGCCGAGGCGGCAGCAGCAGAAGAGGCCGAGGCGGCAGCAGCAGAAGAGGCCGAGGCGGCAGCAGCAGAAGAGGTAGCAGGGGGAGCCTGAGTGACTTCCTTGTTTTTAAGGTGTTTACTCCACTGCAGTTCATGCTTTGCATGCAGGTGCCTGGTCATGCAGGTTGTGCTAAGGTTCAGAACGTTAATGCCTCGCTTTAGGCTCTAATGGCACAGCGTGCAAACCACTCGGGTCTTGTCGTCAGCACATTGTTTGAAGAAGTGCCATGCCAGGGAACTCCTTGAAGCTGCCTTTGGGGTGCTCGGTCCCAGATGGGCAGTAGCAGGCGGAGTCTCTTGGCGGCGGGTGTTCTGCTTTTGCCCACTGCTCCCTCTTTTGCTACGCTGTTGGCTCGGTCTCACCACTGCCTCTTCCTCCGAACTGTGAAAGTCAGTGGCACGACCTTCATTCCATGTGGGGTCTAGGACCTCACCGCCCCCTGCATCGTCTTCAACCCAGTCTTGATCCCTGACCTCCTTTTCAGTCTGCACACTGCAGAAAGACGCAGCAGTTGGCACCTGTGTTTCGTCATCATCAGAGACATGCTGAGGTGGTATTCCCATGTCCTCATCATCAGGAAACATAAGTGGTTGTGCGTCAGTGCATTCTTCCACCGCTGGGGAAGGGCTAGGTGGATGCCCTTGGGAAACCCTGCCAGCGGAGTCTTCAAACAGCATAAGAGACTGCTGCATAACTTGCGGCTCAGACAGTTTCCCTGGTATGCATGGGGGTGATGTGACAGACGGATGGGCTTGGTTTTCAGGCGCCATCTGTGCGCTTTCTGCAGAAGACTGGGTGGGAGATAATGTGAACGTGCTGGATCCACTGTCGGCCACCCAATTGACTAATGCCTGTACCTGCTCAGGCCTTACCATCCTTAGAACGGCATTGGGCCCCACCAAATATCGCTGTAAATTATGGCGGCTACTGGGACCTGAGGTAGTTGGTACACTAGGACGTGTGGCTGTGGCAGAACGGCCACGTCCTCTCCCAGCACCAGAGGGTCCACTAACACCACCACGACCATGTCCGTGTCCGCGTCCCTTACTAGATGTTTTCCTCATTGTTACCATTCACCACAATAAGAAAAATATTATTTGGCCCAATGTATTGAATTCAAATTCAGGCCTTTTTTTACAGACACCTAACACTATCTGGCTATATATTTAGGTACCGTATTACACTAATACAGGCACAGCAGTAACGACAGATTTAGCTGGATATAAATTTGAGGCCTATTATTTAGGCGCTGGGTGACAGGTATAGGTTTACTGACAGAATTAGACTTGGAAATGCACAGTAGCGTGTGTGTGAAGTTATTCAGAATGTGCAGCTTGAATGTGCAGCTTGAATCTTATATACCCTTTTAGGGATAGATTTAAAATAGCTCTGATACAGCAGAAACCACTAAATTAGGAAATTGCTAAATTGGGAATTGTATTTCAACCCAGAACAAAAAATGTGCTTTGACGGACACTAAATAACTTGACCAGCCACAGCAGTACAGCAGTAACTACAGATTTAGCTGGATATAAATTTGAGGCCTAGTATTTAGGCGCTGGGTGACAGGTATAGGTTTACTGACAGAATTAGACTTGGAAATACACAGTAGCATGTGTGTGAAGTTATTCAGAATGACCCTATGTGCACCTTGAATCTTATATACCCTTTTAGGGATAGATTTAAAATAGCTCTGATACAGCAGAAACCACTAAATTAGGAAATTGCTAAATTGGGAATTGTATTTCAACCCAGAACAAAAAATGTGCTTTGACGGACACTAAATAACTTGACCAGCCACAGCAGTAACGACAGATTTAGCTGGATATAAATTTGAGGCCTAGTATTTAGGCGCTGGGTGACAGGTATAGGTTTACTGACAGAATTAGACTTGGAAATGCACACTAGCGTGTGTGTGAAGTTGTTCAGAATGACCCTATGTGCACCTTGAATCTTATATACCCTTTTAGGGATAGATTTAAAATAGCTCTGATACAGCAGAAACCACTAAATTAGGAAATTGCTAAATTGGGAATTGTATTTCAACCCAGAACAAAAACTGTGCTTTGACGGACACTAAATAACTTGACCAGCCACAGCAGTAACGACAGATTTAGCTGGATATAAATTTGAGGCCTATTATTTAGGCGCTGGGTGACAGGTATACGTTTACTGACAGAATTAGACTGGGATATGGCCAAAAAATAACCACACTATTGATGGTTAAATGCACTTGGTGTGACAGCTTGACCAACCACACTATTGAGGGTTAAATGCACTTGGTGACAGGCTCAGCTTGCCCCTGATTTAGTATATGGCCAAAAAATAACCACACTATTGCTGGTTAAATGCACTTGGTGTGACAGCTTGACCCTGATGTAGGATTTAGCCAAAAAACAACCACACCATTGAGGGTTAAATGCACTTGGTGACAGGCTCAGCTTGCCCCTGATGTAGTATATGGCCAAAAAATAACCACACTATTGCTGGTTAAATGCACTTGGTGTGACAGCTTGACCCTGGTGTAGGATTTAGCCAAAAAACAACCACACCATTGAGGGTTAAATGCACTTGGTGGCAGCTTGTGCTGGCGCACCACAAGACACAAAATGGCCGCCGATCACCCCAGAAAAAAGTGACTGAAAAACGCACTGGGCAGCCTAAAAACAGTGAGCAATTCAATAGCAGCAGTTCAATTATCCACAGCTGCAGATCGATCTCTGAATGAAGTCTTTTGGAGGAGTTAATCACTGCCTAATCTCGCCCTAACGTCGCAGCTGCAACCTCTCCCTATGCTGATCAGAGCAGAGTGACAGGCGGCGCTATGTGACTCCAGCTTAAATAGAGGCTGGGTCACATGGTGCTCTGGCCAATCACAGCCATGCCAATAGTAGGCATGGCTGTGACGGCCTCTTGGGGCAAGTAGCATGACGCTTGTTGATTGGCTGCTTTGCAGCCTTTCAAAAAGCGCCAAGAAAGCGACGAACACCGAACCCGAACCCAGACTTTTACGAAAATGTCCGGGTTCGGGTCCGTGTCACGGACACCCCAAAATTCGGTACGAACCCGAACTATACAGTTCGGGTTCGCTCATCCCTAATTCTAACTAATCGAGTTCTTCACCAGTGAGAAGCATCCACCTGGCTCTTGTTTGAAATGACAAGACATCTTGACCAGCCATGCCAATTTTGTGACTGTGTCACTGCATATGCTATTGGAGCAGCGACTGTTAATGAGCCACAACCCCGAAGTGAAGCGACGTGTGAGCACTCGCTGCTCTAGTAACAGAAGCAGAGCTTCTGTGCTTTCACCACTACTTGGGACCAGGTGAGATGTCCAGTGCCATCAACAATGAAGCAGGTGGATGTTTCTTCACCTGCTGGAACAATCCCTCACAGGTGAAGAATAGGGATGAGCGAACTCGAACTGTATAGTTCGGGTTCGTACCGAATTTTGGGGTGTCCGTGACACGGACCCGAACCCGGACATTTTCGTAAAAGTCCGGGTTCGGGTTCGGTGTTTGTCGCTTTCTTGGCGCTTTTGTGACGCTTTCTTGGCGCTTTTTGAAAGGCTGCAAAGCAGCCAATCAACAAGCGTCATACTACTTGCCCCAAGAGGCCGTCACAGCCATGACTACTATTGGCATGGCTGTGATTGGCCAGAGCACCATGTGACCCAGCCTCTATTTAAGCTGGAGTCACATAGCGCCGCCCGTCACTCTGCTCTGATTAGCGTAGGGAGAGGTTGCGGATGCGACAGTAGGGCGAGATTAGGCAGATTAACTCCTCCAAAGGACTTCACTTGATTAATCGATCGATCTGCAGCTGTGCATCATTGAGCTGCTGAAATTCAAATGCTCACTCACTGTTTTTAGGCTGCCCAGACCGTTTGTCAGTCACTTTTTTCTGGGGTGATCGGCGGCCATTTTGTGTCTTGTGCGGTGCTGCGACCAAGTGCATCCAAGCTGCGACCAAGTGCATTTAACCCTCAATGGTGTGGTTGTTTTTTGGCTAAAGCCTACATCAGGGTGAAGCTGTCACACCAAGTGCATTTAACCAGCAATAGTCTGTTCATTTTTTGGCCATATACTAAATCAGGGGCAAGCTGCGCCCGTCACCAAGTGCATTTAACCCTCAATGGTGTGGTTGTTTTTTGGC
This sequence comes from Bufo gargarizans, assembly GCF_014858855.1. Classification (NCBI taxonomy): domain Eukaryota; kingdom Metazoa; phylum Chordata; class Amphibia; order Anura; family Bufonidae; genus Bufo; species Bufo gargarizans. The sequence continues at coordinate 421,006,184 of NC_058084.1, forward strand.
TAAAGCCTACATCAGGGTGAAGCTGTCACACCAAGTGCATTTAACCAGCAATAGTCTGTTTATTTTTTGGCCATATACTACATCAGGGGCAAGCTGCGCCCGTCACCAAGTGCATTTAACCCTCAGTAGTGTGGTTCGTCAAGCTGTGACACCAAGTGCATTTAACCAGCAATAGTCTGTTCATTTTTTGGCCATATACTACATCAGGGGCAAGCTGCGCCCGTCACCAAGTGCATTTAACCCTCAGTAGTGTGGTTGGTCAAGCTATCACACCAAGTGCATTTAACCAGCAATAGTCTGTTCATTTTTTGGCCATATACTAAATCAGGGGCAAGCTGCGCCCGTCATCAAGTGCATTTAACCAGCAATAGTCTGTTCATTTTTTGGCCATATACTACATCAGGGGCAAGCTGCGCCCGTCACCAAGTGCATTTAACCCTCAGTAGTGTGGTTGGTCAAGCTATCACACCAAGTGCATTTAACCAGCAATAGTCTGTTCATTTTTTGGCCATATACTAAATCAGGGGCAAGCTGCGCCCGTCACCAAGTGCATTTAACCAGCAATAGTCTGTTCATTTTTTGGCCATATACTACATCAGGGGCAAGCTGCGCCCGTCACCAAGTGCATTTAACCCTCAGTAGTGTGGTTCGTCAAGCTGTGACACCAAGTGCATTTAACCAGCAATAGTCTGTTCATTTTTTGGCCATATACTACATCAGGGGCAAGCTGCGCCCGTCACCAAGTGCATTTAACCAGCAATAGTGTGGTTATTTTTTGGCCATATCCCAGTCTAATTCTGTCACTAAATCCATACCGGTCACCCAGCGCCTAAATACTAGGCCTCAAATTTATATCCCGCTAAATCTCTCGTTACCGCTGTCCTGTTGTGGCTGGGAAAGTTATTTAGTGTCCGTCAAAGCACATTTTTTGATTCTGGGTTGAAGTACAATTCCCAATTTAGCAATTTCATAATTTAGTGGTTCCTGCTATATCAGAGCTATTTGAAATCTATCCCTAAAAGGGTATATAATATTCAAGGTGCACATAGGGTCATTCAGAATAACTTCACACACACGCTACTGTGCATTTCCAAGTCTAATTCTGTCGCTAAATCCATACCGGTCACCCAGCGCCTAAATACTAGGCCTCAAATTTATATCCCGCTAAATCTCTCGTTACCGCTGTCCTGTTGTGGCTGGGAAAGTTATTTAGTGTCCGTCAAAGCACATTTTTTGTTCTGGGTTGAAATACAATTCCCAATTTAGCAATTTCATAATTTAGTGGTTTCTGCTATATCAGAGCTATTTGAAATCTATCCCTAAAAGGGTATATAATATTCAAGGTGCACATAGGGTCATTCAGAATAACTTCACACACACGCTACTGTGCATTTCCAAGTCTAATTCTGTTAGTAAATCCATACCGGTCACCCAGCGCCTAAATACTAGGCCTCAAATTTATATCCCGCTGAATTTGAATACAATACATTGGGCCAAATAATATTTTTGTTGTTGTGGTGAACCATAACAATGAGAAAAACATCTAGTAAGGGACGCGGACGTGGACATGGTCGTGGTGGTGTTAGTGGACCCTCTGGTGCTGGGAGAGGACGTGGCCGTTCTGCCACATCCACACGTCCTAGTGTACCAACTACCTCAGGTCCCAGTAGCCGCCAGAATTTACAGCGATATATGGTGGGGCCCAATGCCGTTCTAAGGATGGTAAGGCCTGAGCAGGTACAGGCATTAGTCAATTGGGTGGCCGACAGTGGATCCAGCACGTTCACATTATCTCCCACCCAGTCTTCTGCAGAAAGCGCACAGATGGCGCCTGAAAACCAACCCCATCAGTCTGTCACATCACCCCCATGCATACCAGGGAAACTGTCTCAGCCTCAAGTTATGCAGCAGTCTCTTATGCTGTTTGAAGACTCCGCTGGCAGGGTTTCCCAAGGGCATCCACCTAGCCCTTCCCCAGCGGTGAAAGATATAGAATGCACTGACGCACAACCACTTATGTTTCCTGATGATGAGGACATGGGAATACCACCTCAGCATGTCTCTGATGATGACGAAACACAGGTGCCAACTGCTGCGTCTTTCTGCAGTGTGCAGACTGAACAGGAGGTCAGGGATCAAGACTGGGTGGAAGACGATGCAGGGGATGATGAGGTCCTAGACCCCACATGGAATGAAGGTCGTGCCACTGACTTTCACAGTTCGGAGGAAGAGGCAGTGGTGAGACCGAGCCAACAGCGTAGCAAAAGAGGGAGCAGTGGGCAAAAGCAGAACACCCGCCGCCAAGAGACTCCGCCTGCTACTGCCCGCCGCCATCTGGGACCGAGCACCCCAAAGGCAGCTTCAAGGAGTTCCCTGGCATGGCACTTCTTCAAACAATGTGCTGACGACAAGACCCGAGTGGTTTGCACGCTGTGCCATCAGAGCCTTAAGCGAGGCATTAACGTTCTGAACCTGAGCACAACCTGCATGACCAGGCACCTGCATGCAAAGCATGAACTGCAGTGGAGTAAACACCTTAAAACCAAGGAAGTCACTCAGGCTCCCCCTGCTACCTCTTCTGCTGCTGCCGCCTCGGCCTCTTCTGCTGCTGCCGCCTCGGCCTCTTCCTCCGCCTCTGGAGGAACGTTGGCACCTGCCGCCCAGCAAACAGGGGATGTACCACCAACACCACCACCACCACCTCCGTCACCAAGCGTCTCAACCATGTCACACGCAGCGTTCAGCTCTCCATCTCACAAACATTTGAGAGAAAGCGTAAATTCCCACCTAGCCACCCTCGATCCCTGGCCCTGAATGCCAGCATTTCTAAACTACTGGCCTATGAAATGCTGTCATTTAGGCTGGTGGACACAGACAGCTTCAAACAGCTCATGTCGCTTGCTGTCCCACAGTATGTTGTTCCCAGCCGCCACTACTTCTCCAAGAGAGCCGTGCCTTCCCTGCACAACCAAGTATCCGATAAAATCAAGTGTGCACTGCGCAACGCCATCTGTGGCAAGGTCCACCTAACCACAGATACGTGGACCAGTAAGCACGGCCAGGGACGCTATATCTCCCTAACTGCACACTGGGTAAATGTAGTGGCAGCTGGGCCCCAGGCGGAGAGCTGTTTGGCGCACGTCCTTCCGCCGCCAAGGATCGCAGGGCAACATTCTTTGCCTCCTGTTGCCACCTCCTCCTTCTCGGCTTCCTCCTCCTCTTCTTCCACCTGCTCATCCAGTCAGCCACACACCTTCACCACCAACTTCAGCACAGCCCGGGGTAAACGTCAGCAGGCCATTCTGAAACTCATATGTTTGGGGGACAGGCCCCACACCGCACAGGAGTTGTGGCGGGGTATAGAACAACAGACCGACGAGTGGTTGCTGCCGGTGAGCCTCAAGCCCGGCCTGGTGGTGTGCGATAATGGGCGAAATCTCGTTGCAGCTCTGGGACTAGCCAATTTGACGCACATCCCTTGCTTGGCGCATGTGCTGAATTTGGTGGTGCAGAAGTTCATTCACAACTACCCCGACATGTCAGAGCTGCTGCATAAAGTGCGGGCCGTCTGTTCGCGCTTCCGGCGTTCACATCCTGCTGCTGCTCGCCTGTCTGCGCTACAGCGTAACTTCGGCCTTCCCGCTCACCGCCTCATATGCGACGTGCCCACCAGGTGGAACTCCACCTTGCACATGCTGGACAGACTGTGCGAGCAGCAGCAGGCCATAGTGGAGTTTCAGCTGCAGCACGCACGGGTCAGTCGCACTACAGAACAGCACCACTTCACCACCAATGACTGGGCCTCCATGCGAGACCTGTGTGCCCTGTTGCGCTGTTTCGAGTACTCCACCAACATGGCCAGTGGCGATGACGCCGTTATCAGCGTTACAATACCACTTCTATGTCTCCTTGAGAAAACACTTAGGGCGATGATGCAAGAGGAGGTGGCCCAGGAGGAGGAGGAGGAGGAGGAAGAGGGGTCATTTTTAGCACTTTCAGGCCAGTCTCTTCGAAGTGACTCAGAGGGAGGTTTTTGGCAACAGCAGAGGCCAGGTACAAATGTGGCCAGACAGGGCCCACTACTGGAGGACGAGGAGGACGAGGATGAGGAGGAGGTGGAGGAGGATGAGGATGAAGCATGGTCACAGCGGGGTGGCACCCAACGCAGCTCGGGTCCATCACTGGTGCGTGGCTGGGGGGAAAGGCAGGACGATGACGATACGCCTCCCACAGAGGACAGCTTGTCCTTACCCCTGGGCAGCCTGGCACACATGAGCGACTACATGCTGCAGTGCCTGCGCAACGACAGCAGAGTTGCCCACATTTTAACCTGTGCGGACTACTGGGTTGCCACCCTGCTGGATCCACGCTACAAAGACAATGTGCCCACCTTACTTCCTGCACTGGAGCGTGATAGGAAGATGCGCGAGTACAAGCGCACGTTGGTAGACGCGCTACTGAGAGCATTCCCAAATGTCACAGGGGAACAAGTGGAAGCCCAAGGCCAAGGCAGAGGAGGAGCAAGAGGTCGCCAAGGCAGCTGTGTCAATGCCAGCTCCTCTGAGGGCAGGGTTAGCATGGCAGAGATGTGGAAAACTTTTGTCAACACGCCACAGCTAACTGCACCACCACCTGATACGCAACGTGTTAGCAGGAGGCAACATTTCACTAACATGGTGGAACAGTACGTGTGCACACCCCTCCACGTACTGACTGATGGTTCGGCCCCATTCAACTTCTGGGTCTCTAAATTGTCCACGTGGCCAGAGCTAGCCTTTTATGCCTTGGAGGTGCTGGCCTGCCCGGCGGCCAGCGTTTTGTCTGAACGTGTATTCAGCACGGCAGGGGGCGTCATTACAGACAAACGCAGCCGCCTGTCTACAGCCAATGTGGACAAGCTGACGTTCATAAAAATGAACCAGGCATGGATCCCACAGGATCTGTCCGTCCCTTGTCCAGATTAGACATTAACTACCTCCCCTTAACCATATATTATTGGACTCCAGGGCACTTCCTCATTCAATCCTATTTTTATTTTCATTTTACCATTATATTGCGAGGCTACCCAAAGTTGAATGAACCTCTCCTGTGTCTGGGTGCCTGTGTGTGTGCTGGGCCTAAATATATGCCAATGGACTGTTGCAGTGGTGGCTGACGTGAAGCCTCATTCTCTGCTATGACATGCAGACTAATTCTCTGCTGACATGAAGACAGATTCTCTGTTACGGGACCTCCCTCCTCTGCCTGGGTGCTGGGCCTAAATATATGCCAATGGACTGTTGCAGTGGTGGCTGACGTGAAGCCTCATTCTCTGCTATGACATGCAGACTAATTCTCTGCTGACATGAAGCCAGATTCTCTGTTACGGGACCTCCCTCCTCTGCCTGGGTGCTGGGCCTAAATATATGCCAATGGACTGTTGCAGTGGTGGCTGACGTGAAGCCTCATTCTCTGCTATGACATGCAGACTGATTCTCTGCTGACATGAAGCCAGATTCTCTGTTACGGGACCTCCCTCCTCTGCCTGGGTGCTGGGCCTAAATATATGCCAATGGACTGTTGCAGTGGTGGCTGACGTGAAGCCTCATTCTCTGCTATGACATGCAGACTGATTCTCTGCTGACATGAAGCCAGATTCTCTGTTACGGGACCTCTCTCCTCTGCCTGGGTGCTGGGCCTAAATATATGCCAATGGACTGTTGCAGTGGTGGCTGACGTGAAGCCTCATTCTCTGCTATGACATGCAGACTAATTCTCTGCTGACATGAAGACAGATTCTCTGTTACGGGACCTCCTCTCTCTGCCTGGGTGCTGGGCCTAAATATATGCCAATGGACTGTTGCAGTGGTGGCTGACGTGAAGCCTCATTCTCTGCTATGACATGCAGACTGATTCTCTGCTGACATGAAGCCAGATTCTCTGTTACGGGACCTCTCTCCTCTGCCTGTGTGTGTGCTGGGCCTAAATATATGCCAATGGACTGTTGCAGTGGTGGCTGACGTGAAGCCTCATTCTCTGCTATGACATGCAGACTAATTCTCTGCTGACATGAAGACAGATTCTCTGTTACGGGACCTCTCTCCTCTGCCTGGGTGCTGGGCCTAAATATATGCCAATGGACTGTTGCAGTGGTGGCTGACGTGAAGCCTCATTCTCTGCTATGACATGCAGACTGATTCTCTGCTGACATGAAGCCAGATTCTCTGTTACGGGACCTCCCTCCTCTGCCTGGGTGCTGGGCCTAAATATATGCCAATGGACTGTTGCAGTGGTGGCTGACGTGAAGCCTCATTCTCTGCTATGACATGCAGACTGATTCTCTGCTGACATGAAGCCAGATTCTCTGTTACGGGACCTCCCTCCTCTGCCTGGGTGCTGAGCCTAAATATATGCCAATGGACTGTTGCAGTGGTGGCTGACGTGAAGCCTCATTCTCTGCTATGACATGCAGACTGATTCTCTGCTGACATGAAGCCAGATTCTCTGTTACGGGACCTCCCTCCTCTGCCTGGGTGCTGGGCCTAAATATATGCCAATGGACTGTTGCAGTGGTGGCTGACGTGAAGCCTCATTCTCTGCTATGACATGCAGACTAATTCTCTGCTGACATGAAGCCAGATTCTCTGATACGGGACCTCTCTCCTCTGCCTGGGTGCTGGGCCTAAATTTATGAAAATGGACTCTTACAGTGGTGGGTGACGTGAAGCCAGATTCTCTGCTATGGGACCTCTCTCCAATTGATTTTGGTTAATTTTTATTTATTTAATTTTTATTTTAATTCATTTCCCTATCCACATTTGTTTGCAGGGGATTTACCTACATGTTGCTGCCTTTTGCAGCCCTCTAGCTCTTTCCTGGGCTGTTTTACAGCCTTTTTAGTGCCGAAAAGTTCGGGTCCCCATTGACTTCAATGGGGTTCGGGTTCGGGACGAAGTTCGGATCGGGTTCGGATCCCGAACCCGAACATTTCCGGGATGTTCGGCCGAACTTCTAGAACCCGAACATCCAGGTGTTCGCTCAACTCTAGTGAAGAACTTTTGCTGATGAGACAAAATGTATTCATTAGAATCAATTTGCTCTACCATTGTAGTTGTTACAACGGTGGCCTGAGCCCGCCGCTTCCCAAATCCTCCAGGTGGGCATGGATGGCATGTTACTTATCCTGCTCCACTTGCCCCAGCAGCCAGGACTCAGGATTACACTTTTCTATTCACTGGCATCGGGCCAGGCTGCCAACATCCCTTGTGCTTCCTGTAGGCCGGGGCCAGCCACTTCATCTGCCACTAAAGTGCAAGAGCTTCTTGGCTCTTAAAAGGCCAGCATGTGCACCCTAGTTGCCTTCAGCCAATGACTGCCTACTTATGTGTATTCAAGACACCTTCCGCATGTAGACGGTGCCTGAGCTTTAGGTTCCTAGCTTGGTAGTCTAACCAGTAAGGGTGTCCTATTCTGACTGTCTGCCCATGTACCGAACCTTTGCCTGTTAAACTAATCTGATAATCCACTGCCTGTCTGTCACAACCAGACAGCTGAGAAGCTCTGACAGAGGCCTTTCAGAACCTCCTCCTTGAATTTCTGTGTTGTGGTATTCAGCTCCTCCTCTCGTCAGCCTCTCTCAGCTGTCATGTGTTAATTGCTTCCCTTTAAATGCCTCCCCAGAATGCTTTTCTGGGCGGCTTATATTACTTCCTGGAGTGTGTGTGCACGCTGATCTGTCCTCCTGTTTGCTTCAAAGCTAAGTGTACCTTTATCTGTTAATATCTGTTTGCTGGATCCCAGGTGACCCTGACTCCCTCCGTGTCTTGTGTAGGGAGTCGGTGGTCGTGTCCCCTCACTATTGTAGGGTGCTCAGGGCTTTATAGTCAAGGTTCGTGGATATGCAAACCTCCACCATTCGGATCTTTGCATAGGCTGAGCAGCCAGGGAAAGTGCCAGGTCTTCTGCAGGGGTCTCCCTTGGTTCCTTAGTTTTTGGATCCAGCGAGTCGTTTATACATGTTGCTTTGCCTTGTTACCTGTACACATTCCGTGACATTATAAGCCGCCAAAACCGTCTTAAGCATGGATCCGGTTTCACTTTTGGCTGAACGCTTCCAGGGTCTTTCATTGGAGGTAGCTGACCTCCGTAAGACTTTTTCTCAGCTTCAAGTGACCGGTTCAGCTTGCGTTCATGGAGCTTGTTCTGAGCCTAAGATCTCGCTCCCGGATACGTTCTCCGGGGGTAGTGAGAATTTTGTGCGTTTTAGAGAGGCTTGCAAACTCCATTTTCGCCTTCTTCCCCATTCTTCTGGTGATGAGGAACGGAGGGTGGGGATCATTATATCGCTGCTCAGGGGTAACTCTCAGTCCTGGGCCTTTTCGCTGCCGGAGGGGGCACGGCCCCTCCGTTCAGTGGATGAATTCTTTTTAGCCCTGGGTCAGATATATGATGATCCGGATCGTATTGCTCTGGCGGAGTCTAGACTACGTCTCCTATGCCAGGGTAAACAATCCGCAGAAATATACTGCTCAGAATTTCGGAGTTGGGCAGCTGATACTGGTTGGAATGATGCTGCACTCCGAAGTCAATTTTGCCATGGTCTTTCAGAGGGATTGAAAGATGCATTTGCCTTTCATGAAAGGCCTATTTCTTTGGACTCTGCTATGTCTCAGGCCGTTCGTATTGACAGGCGTCTTAGAGAGAGAGGAGAGATCTCTCCTTCCTGTCATACTCGGTCCCAGGACTGTGCAGCGGTCCCATTCTCTGCGCAGGGGTCTCAGTCGCTGTCAGCCCCTTCTGAGCAGGAGTCCATGCAGCTGGGGTTGATTGCTTCTGACAATAGAAGATTCAGCCCGCATGGGAGGGTTTGTTTTTGTTGTGGAGGTATTAATCATTTGGCAAATATTTGTCCCTCTAGGAGATTCAGGCAGTTCTCTGGGTATAATAAAGAAACAAAGAGGAAAAAATCTTTGAAAAATGTTCCGTCTGTTACTATTGGCAGGATTGAGGCGGAGATTGAAGATTTTCCGTTTGCTTGTAGTTCCCGTTTTGTCCTGCCGGCTAGGGTGGCGCTAGAGAGCAAGAACATTTTTTGTGAGATTTTTGTGGATAGTGGATCAGCGGTCAATCTCATTGATAATCACTTTGCGATAACTCATGGTTTCCAGGTGTGCGCTTTGAGAAAGGATATTCCTGTGTTTGCTATCGATTCCGCTCCACTTTCTCAGAAGTCATTAAAGGGCATAGTTCACAATATCCGTTTAATTGTGAGTGATGCTCATGTTGAGGATGTGTCATGTTTCGTCCTTAGCGGTTTGCCGACTCCTCTAGTGTTGGGACTACCCTGGCTCACTAAACATAACCCCACCATTGATTGGCAAGCAAGGCAAATAAATGGTTGGAGTGACTTTTGCAGAGAGAATTGCCTCACGACATCTGTTTCTGAGGTTGCTACTAAGACTGTACCATCTTTTCTCTCTGAATTTTCGGATGTCTTCTCTGAGAGTGGAGTTCAGGATTTGCCCCCGCACAGGGAGTACGATTGCCCTATTAATCTCATCCCAGACGCCAAGCTGCCTAAATCTCGTTTATACAATCTTTCCCAACCTGAGAGGATCGCTATGCGTACTTATATCTCTGAGAGTCTGAGAAAGGGACACATACGACCCTCAAAGTCACCTGTTGCCGCTGGTTTTTTCTTTGTTAAGAAAAAAGATGGTTCTTTAAGACCTTGTCTGGATTTCAGGGAGCTGAACAATATCACAATTCGTGACCCTTATCCGCTTCCGCTGATCCCGGACCTATTTAACCAGGTTGTTGGGGCTAAAGTCTTTTCCAAATTAGATTTAAGAGGGGCATACAACCTGGTCAGGGTCAGAGAAGGGGACGAATGGAAGACGGCCTTCAATACCCCTGAGGGCCATTTTGAGAATTTGGTTATGCCTTTTGGTTTGATGAATGCCCCAGCCGTTTTTCAGCATTTCGTGAACAGCATTTTTTATCATTTGATGGGAAAATTTGTATTGGTGTATTTGGATGACATTTTGATTTTTTCTCCCGATTTCAAAACTCATAAGGAACATTTACGTCAGGTCTTGCTCATTCTGCGGGAGAATAAATTATATGCGAAACTGGAAAAATGTGTGTTTGCGGTTCCAGAAATTCAATTTCTGGGGTTTCTTCTCTCCGCTTCTGGTTTTCGCATGGACCCCGAGAAGGTCCGCGCTGTGCTTGAGTGGGAGCTTCCTGAGAATCAAAAGGCGCTGATGCGTTTTTTGGGCTTTGCCAATTATTACAGGAAGTTCATTTTGAATTATTCTTCTATTGTTAAACCACTCACTGATATGACCAGAAAGGGGGTAGATTTTTCTTCTTGGTCAGTAGAGGCACGTAAGGCTTTTTCTGATATCAAGGAGAGTTTTGCTTCCGCTCCCATCTTGGTGCAACCTGATGTTTCGTTACCCTTCATAGTTGAGGTTGATGCTTCTGAGGTGGGTGTGGGGGCGGTCTTGTCTCAGGGTTCCTCTCCTGCCAATTGGCGACCGTGTGCCTTTTTCTCGAAAAAACTCTCCTCCGCAGAGAGAAATTACGATGTGGGAGATAGGGAATTGTTGGCCATCAAGTTGGCTTTTGAGGAATGGCGCCATTGGCTAGAGGGAGCCAGACACCCTATTACCGTATTTACTGACCATAAAAATCTGGCCTACTTGGAGTCAGCCAAGCGTCTGAACCCGAGACAGGCCAGATGGTCGTTGTTCTTTTCTAGGTTTAATTTTGTTGTCACGTTCCGCCCTGGAGTTAAGAATGTGAAGGCAGATGCCCTGTCACGTTGTTTTCCGGGAGGCGGGAATTTTGAAGACCCGGGTCCCATTTTGGCTGAAGGTGTGGTGGTCTCTGCTCTTTTTCCTGAATTGGAGGCAGAGGTGCAGGCAGCCCAGTCAGAGGCTCCTGATCTTTGTCCTCCTGGGAGGTTGTTTGTGCCTCTCGCTTTAAGACACAAGATTTTTAAAGAACACCACGATACGGTCCTTGCTGGGCACCCGGGGGTAAGAGCCACACTGGATCTCATCGCTCGGAGATTCTGGTGGCCTGCGCTTCGTAAGTCGGTTGAGGGTTTTGTGGCAGCCTGCGAGACTTGCGCTCGTGCCAAAGTCCCTCATTCACGGCCATCAGGTCCTCTCCTTCCCTTACCCATTCCTTCCCGTCCTTGGACACATCTATCCATGGACTTTATCACGGACCTGCCTCGTTCCTCGGGGAAGACTGTGATTCTGGTGGTGGTGGACCGTTTTAGCAAAATGGTGCATTTCATCCCTTTTCCTGGTTTGCCCAATGCTAAGACGCTGGCGCAGGCATTTGTTGATCATATTGTCAAATTGCACGGTATTCCTTCAGACATAGTCTCTGATAGGGGCACGCAGTTTGTTTCCAGATTCTGGAAGGCTTTCTGTTCTCGCTTGGGGGTTCGGTTGTCATTCTCTTCTGCTTTCCACCCGCAGTCGAATGGCCAGACAGAGCGCGTCAATCAGAATCTGGAGACATATCTGCGTTGTTTTGTGGCGGAGAATCAAGAGGATTGGTGTTCTTTTTTGTCCCTTGCTGAGTTTGCTTTAAATAACCGTCGTCAGGAGTCCTCTGATAAGTCACCATTTTTTGGTGCATATGGGTTTCATCCACAGTTTGGGACTTTCTCGGGAGAGGGGTCTTCTGGTTTACCTGATGAGGACAGATTCTCCTCGTCTTTGTCATCTATTTGGCAAAAGATTCAAGATAATCTAAAGAGCATGAGTGAGAGATATAAGCGTGTGGCTGATAAGAGACGTGTGCTTGGTCCGGACCTGAATGTTTGTGATCTGGTGTGGTTGTCTACCAAGAATATCAAATTGAAGGTTCCCTCCTGGAAGTTGGGTCCTAGGTAGAGTTGAGCGAACACCTGGATGTTCGGGTTCGAGAAGTTCGGCCGAACATCCCGGAAATGTTCGGGTTCGGGATCCGAACCCGATCCGAACTTCGTCCCGAACCCGAACCCCATTGAAGTCAATGGGGACCCGAACTTTTCGGCACTAAAAAGGCTGTAAAACAGCCCAGGAAAGAGCTAGAGGGCTGCAAAAGGCAGCAACATGTAGGTAAATCCCCTGCAAACAAATGTGGATAGGGAAATGAATTAAAATAAAAATTAAATAAATAAAAATTAACCAAAATCAATTGGAGAGAGGTTCCATAGCAGAGAATCTGGCTTCCCGTCACCCACCACTGGAACAGTCCATTCTCAGATATTTAGGCCCCGGCACCCAGGCAGAGGAGAGAGGTCCCGTAACAGAGAATCTGTCTTCATGTCAGCAGAGAATTAGTCTGCATGTCATAGCAGAGAATGAGGCTTCACGTCAGCCACCACTGCAACAGTCCATTGGCATATATTTAGGCCCAGCACCCAGGCAGAGGAGGGAGGTCCCGTAACAGAGAATCTGTCTTCATGTCAGCAGAGAATTAGTCTGCATGTCATAGCAGAGAATTAGGCTTCACGTCAGCCACCACTGCAACAGTCCATTGGCATATATTTAGGCCCAGCACACACACAGGCAGAGGAGAGAGGTCCCGTAACAGAGAATCTGTCTTCATGTCAGCAGAGAATTAGTCTGCATGTCATAGCAGAGAATGAGGCTTCACGTCAGCCACCACTGCAACAGTCCATTGGCATATATTTAGGCCCAGCACACACACAGGCAGAGGAGAGAGGTCCCGTAACAGAGAATCTGGCTTCATGTCAGCAGAGAATCAGTCTGCATGTCATAGCAGAGAATGAGGCTTCACGTCAGCCACCACTGCAACAGTCCATTGGCATATATTTAGGCCCAGCACACACACAGGCAGAGGAGAGAGGTCCCGTAACAGAGGATCTGGCTTCATGTCAGCAGAGAATCAGTCTGCATGTCATAGCAGAGAATCAGGCTTCACGTCAGCCACCACTGCAACAGTCCATTGGCATATATTTAGGCCTAGCACACAGGCAGAGGAGAGAGGTCCCGTAACAGACAATCTGGCTTCATGTCAGCAGAGAATCAGTCTGCATGTCATAGCAGAGAATGAGGCTTCACGTCACCCACCACTGCAACAGTCCATTGGCATATATTTAGGCCTAGCACACAGGCAGAGCAGAGAGGTCCCGTAACAGACAATCTGGCTTCATGACAGCAGAGAATCAGTCTGCATGTCATAGCAGAGAATGAGGCTTCACGTCACCCACCACTGCAACAGTCCATTGGCATATATTTAGGCCTAGCACACAGGCAGAGCAGAGAGGTCCCGTAACAGACGATCTGGCTTCATGTCAGCAGAGAATCAGTCTGCATGTCATAGCAGAGAATGAGGCTTCACGTCAGCCACCACTGCAACAGTCCATTGGCATATATTTAGGCCCAGCACCCAGGCAGAGGAGGGAGGTCCCGTAACAGAGAATCTGTCTTCATGTCAGCAGAGAATTAGTCTGCATGTCATAGCAGAGAATGAGGCTTCACGTCAGCCACCACTGCAACAGTCCATTGGCATATATTTAGGCCCAGCACACACACAGGCAGAGGAGAGAGGTCCCGTAACAGAGGATCTGGCTTCATGTCAGCAGAGAATCAGTCTGCATGTCATAGCAGAGAATCAGGCTTCACGTCAGCCACCACTGCAACAGTCCATTGTCATAAATTTAGGCCCAGCACCCAGGCAGAGGAGAGAGGTCCCGTAACAGAGAATCTGGCTTCATGTCAGCAGAGAATCAGTCTTCATATCATAGCAGAGAATCAGGCTTCACGTCACCCACCACTGTAAGAGTCAATTTTCATAAATTTAGGCCCAGAACCCAGGCAGAGGAGAAAGGTCCCGTAACAGACAATCTGGCTTCATGTCAGCAGAGAATCAGTCTTCATATCATAGCAGAGAATCAGGCTTCACGTCACCCACCACTGTAAGAGTCAATTTTCATAAATTTAGGCCCAGAACCCAGGCAGAGGAGAAAGGTCCCGTAACAGACAATCTGGCTTCATGTCAGCAGAGAATCAGTCTTCATATCATAGCAGAGAATCAGGCTTCACGTCACCCACCACTGTAAGAGTCAATTTTCATAAATTTAGGCCCAGAACCCAGGCAGAGGAGAAAGGTCCCGTAACAGACAATCTGGCTTCATGTCAGCAGAGAATCAGTCTTCATATCATAGCAGAGAATCAGGCTTCACGTCACCCACCACTGTAAGAGTCAATTTTCATAAATTTAGGCCCAGAACCCAGGCAGAGGAGAAAGGTCCCGTAACAGACAATCTGGCTTCATGTCAGCAGAGAATCAGTCTTCATATCATAGCAGAGAATCAGGCTTCACGTCACCCACCACTGCAACAGTCCATTGGCATATATTTAGGCCTAGCACACAGGCAGAGCAGAGAGGTCCCGTAACAGACAATCTGGCTTCATGACAGCAGAGAATCAGTCTGCATGTCATAGCAGAGAATCAGGCTTCACGTCAGCCACCACTGCAACAGTCCATTGTCATAAATTTAGGCCCAGCACCCAGGCAGAGGAGAGAGGTCCCGTAACAGACAATCTGGCTTCATGTCAGCAGAGAATTAGTCTGCATGTCATAGCAGAGAATCAGGCTTCATGTCAGCCACCACTGCAACAGTCCATTGGCATATATTTAGGCCTAGCACACAGGCAGAGGAGAGGTTCATTCAACTTTGGGTAGCATCGCAATATAATGGTAAAATGAAAATAAAAATAGGATTGAATGAGGAAGTGCCCTGGAGTCCAATAATATATGGTTATGGGGAGGTAGTTAATGTCTAATCTGGACAAGGGACGGACAGGTCCTGTGGGATCCATGCCTGGTTCATTTTTATGAACGTCAGCTTGTCCACATTGGCTGTAGACAGGCGGCTGCGTTTGTCTGTAATGACGCCCCCTGCCGTGCTGAATACACGTTCAGACAAAACGCTGGCTGCCGGGCAGGCCAGCACCTCCAAGGCATAAAAGGCTAGCTCTGGCCACGTGGACAATTTAGAGACCCAGAAGTTGAATGGGGCCGAACCATCAGTCAGTACGTGGAGGGGTGTGCACACGTACTGTTCCACCATGTTAGTGAAATGTTGCCTCCTGCTAACACGTTGCGTATCAGGTGGTGGTGCAGTTAGCTGTGGCGTGTTGACAAAAGTTTTCCACATCTCTGCCATGCTAACCCTGCCCTCAGAGGAGCTGGCCGTGACACAGCTGCCTTGGCGACCTCTTGCTCCTCCTCTGCCTTGGCCTTGGGCTTCCACTTGTTCCCCTGTGACATTTGGGAATGCTCTCAGTAGCGCGTCTACCAACGTGCGCTTGTACTCGCGCATCTTCCTATCACGCTCCAGTGCAGGAAGTAAGGTGGGCACATTGTCTTTGTAGCGTGGATCCAGCAGGGTGGCAACCCAGTAGTCCGCACAGGTTAAAATGTGGGCAACTCTGCTGTCGTTGCGCAGGCACTGCAGCATGTAGTCGCTCATGTGTGCCAGGCTGCCCAGGGATAAGGACAAGCTGTCCTCTGTGGGAGGCGTATCGTCATCGTCCTGCCTTTCCCCCCAGCCACGCACCAGTGATGGACCCGAGCTGCGTTGGGTGCCACCCCGCTGTGACCATGCTTCATCCTCATCCTCCTCCACCTCCTCCTCATCCTCGTCCTCCTCGTCCTCCAGTAGTGGGCCCTGGCTGGCCACATTTGTACCTGGCCTCTGCTGTTGCCAAAAACCTCCCTCTGAGTCACTTCGAAGAGACTGGCCTGAAAGTGCTAAAAATGACCCCTCTTCCTCCTCCTCCTCCTCCTCCTCCTGGGCCACCTCCTCTTCCATCATCGCCCTAAGTGTTTTCTCAAGGAGACATAGAAGTGGTATTGTAACGCTGATAACGGTGTCATCGCCACTGGCCATGTTGGTGGAGTACTCGAAACAGCGCAACAGGGCACACAGGTCTCGCATGGAGGCCCAGTCATTGGTGGTGAAGTGGTGCTGTTCTGTAGTGCGACTGACCCGTGCGTGCTGCAGCTGAAACTCCACTATGGCCTGCTGCTGCTCGCACAGTCTGTCCAGCATGTGCAAGGTGGAGTTCCACCTGGTGGGCACGTCGCATATGAGGCGGTGAGCGGGAAGGCCGAAGTTACGCTGTAGCGCAGACAGGCGAGCAGCAGCAGGATGTGAACGCCGGAAGCGCGAACAGACGGCCCGCACTTTATGCAGCAGCTCTGACATGTCGGGGTAGTTGTGAATGAACTTCTGCACCACCAAATTCAGCACATGCGCCAAGCAAGGGATGTGCGTCAAATTGGCTAGTCCCAGAGCTGCAACGAGATTTCGCCCATTATCACACACCACCAGGCCGGGCTTGAGGCTCACCGGCAGCAACCACTCATCGGTCTGTTGTTCTATACCCCGCCACAACTCCTGTGCGGTGTGGGGCCTGTCCCCCAAACATATGAGTTTCAGAATGGCCTGCTGACGTTTACCCCGGGCTGTGCTGAAGTTGGTGGTGAAGGTGTGTGGCTGACTGGATGAGCAGGTGGAAGAAGAGGAGGAGGAAGCCGAGAAGGAGGAGGTGGCAACAGGAGGCAAAGAATGTTGCCCTGCGATCCTTGGCGGCGGAAGGACGTGCGCCAAACAGCTCTCCGCCTGGGGCCCAGCTGCCACTACATTTACCCAGTGTGCAGTTAGGGAGATATAGCGTCCCTGGCCGTGCTTACTGGTCCACGTATCTGTGGTTAGGTGGACCTTGCCACAGATGGCGTTGCGCAGTGCACACTTGATTTTATCGGATACTTGGTTGTGCAGGGAAGGCACGGCTCTCTTGGAGAAGTAGTGCCGGCTGGGAACAACATACTGTGGGACAGCAAGCGACATGAGCTGTTTGAAGCTGTCTGTGTCCACCAGCCTAAATGACAGCATTTCATAGGCCAGTAGTTTAGAAATGCTGGCATTCAGGGCCAGGGATCGAGGGTGGCTAGGTGGGAATTTACGCTTTCTATCAAATGTTTGTGAGATGGAGAGCTGAACGCTGGCGTGTGACATGGTTGAGACGCTTGGTGACGGAGGTGGTGGTGGTGGTGTTGGTGGTACATCCCCTGTTTGCTGGGCGGCAGGTGCCAACGTTCCTCCAGAGGCGGAGGAAGAGGCCGAGGCGGCAGCAGCAGAATAGGCCGAGGCGGCAGCAGCAGAAGAGGTAGCAGGGGGAGCCTGAGTGACTTCCTTGGTTTTAAGGTGTTTACTCCACTGCAGTTCATGCTTTGCATGCAGGTGCCTGGTCATGCAGGTTGTGCTCAGGTTCAGAACGTTAATGCCTCGCTTCAGGCTCTGATGGCACAGCGTGCAAACCACTCGGGTCTTGTCGTCAGCACATTGTTTGAAGAAGTGCCATGCCAGGGAACTCCTTGAAGCTGCCTTTGGGGTGCTCGGTCCCAGATGGCGGCGGTCAGTAGCAGGCGGAGTCTCTTGGCGGCGGGTGTTCTGCTTTTGCCCACTGCTCCCTCTTTTGCTACGCTGTTGGCTCGGTCTCACCACTGCCTCTTCCTCCGAACTGTGAAAGTCAGTGGCACGACCTTCATTCCATGTGGGGTCTAGGACCTCATCGTCCCCTGCATCGTCTTCCACCCAGTCTTGATCCCTGACCTCCTGTTCAGTCTGCACACTGCAGAAAGACGCAGCAGTTGGCACCTGTGTTTCGTCATCATCAGAGACATGCTGAGGTGGTATTCCCATGTCCTCATCATCAGGAAACATAAGTGGTTGTGCGTCAGTGCATTCTATGTCTTTCACCGCTGGGGAAGGGCTAGGTGGATGCCCTTGGGAAACCCTGCCAGCGGAGTCTTCAAACAGCATAAGAGACTGCTGCATAACTTGAGGCTGAGACAGTTTCCCTGGTATGCATGGGGGTGATGTGACAGACTGATGGGGTTGGTTTTCAGGCGCCATCTGTGCGCTTTCTGCAAAAGACTGGGTGGGAGATAATGTGAACGTGCTGGATCCACTGTCGGCCACCCAATTGACTAATGCCTGTACCTGCTCAGGCCTTACCATCCTTAGAACGGCATTGGGCCCCACCATATATCGCTGTAAATTCTGGCGGCTACTGGGACCTGAGGTAGTTGGTACACTAGGACGTGTGGATGTGGCAGAACGGCCACGTCCTCTCCCAGCACCAGAGGGTCCACTAACACCACCACGACCATGTCCACGTCCGCGTCCCTTACTAGATGTTTTTCTCATTGTTATGGTTCACCACAACAACAAATATATTATTTGGCCCAATGTATTGTATTCAAATTCAGCGGGATATAAATTTGAGGCCTAGTATTTAGGCGCTGGGTGACCGGTATGGATTTAGTGACAGAATTAGACTTGGAAATGCACAGAAGCGTGTGTGTGAAGTTATTCTGAATGACCCTATGTGCACCTTCAATATGATCTACCCTTTTAGGGATAGATTTCAAATAGCTCTGATATAGCAGAAACGACTAAATTATGAAATTGCTAAATTGGGAATTGTATTTCAACCCAGAACAAAAAATGTGCTTTGACGGACACTAAATAACTTTCCCAGCCACAACAGGACAGCGGTAACGAGAGATTTAGCGGGATATAAATTTGAGGCCTAGTATTTAGGCGCTGGGTGACAGGTATGGGTTTAGTGACAGAATTAGATTTGGAAATGCACAGTAGCGGGTGTGTGAAGTTATTCTGAATGACCCTATGTGCACCTTGAATATTATATACCCTTTTAGGGATAGATTTCAAATAGCTCTGATATAGCAGAAACCACTAAATTATGAAATTGCTAAATTGGGAATTGTATTTCAACCCAGAACAAGAAATGTGCTTGAACGGACACTAAATAACTCGCCCAGCTACAGCACTAGGGACAGATTTAGCGGGATATAAATTTGAGGCCTAGTATTTAGGCGCTGGGTGACAGGTATGGGTTTAGTGCCAGAATTAGACTTGGAAATACACAGTAGCGGGTGTGTGTGAAGTTATTCTGAATGACCCAATGTGCACCTTGAATATTATATACCCTTTTAGGGATAGATTTCAAATAGCTCTGATATAGCAGAAACCACTAAATTATGAAATTGCTAAATTGGGAATTGTATTTCAACCCAGAACAAGAAATGTGCTTGAACGGACACTAAATAACTCGCCCAGCTACAGCACTAGGGACAGATTTAGCGGGATATAAATTTGAGGCCTAGTATTTAGGCGCTGGGTGACAGGTATGGGTTTAGTGCCAGAATTAGACTTGGAAATACACAGTAGCGGGTGTGTGTGAAGTTATTCTGAATGACCCAATGTGCACCTTGAATATTATATACCCTTTTAGGGATAGATTTCAAATAGCTCTGATATAGCAGAAACCACTAAATTATGAAATTGCTAAATTGGGAATTGTATTTCAACCCAGAACAAGAAATGTGCTTGAACGGACACTAAATAACTCGCCCAGCTACAGCACTAGGGACAGATTTAGCGGGATATAAATTTGAGGCCTAGTATTTAGGCGCTGGGTGACAGGTATGGGTTTAGTGACAGAATTAGACTTGGAAATACACAGTAGCGGGTGTGTGTGAAGTTATTCTGAATGACCCAATGTGCACCTTGAATATTATATACCCTTTTAGGGATAGATTTCAAATAGCTCTGATATAGCAGAAACCACTAAATTATGAAATTGCTAAATTGGGAATTGTATTTCAACCCAGAACAAGAAATGTGCTTGAACGGACACTAAATAACTCGCCCAGCTACAGCACTAGGGACAGATTTAGCGGGATATAAATTTGAGGCCTAGTATTTAGGCGCTGGGTGACAGGTATGGGTTTAGTGACAGAATTAGACTTGGAAATACACAGTAGCGGGTGTGTGTGAAGTTATTCTGAATGACCCAATGTGCACCTTGAATATTATATACCCTTTTAGGGATAGATTTCAAATAGCTCTGATATAGCAGAAACCACTAAATTATGAAATTGCTAAATTGGGAATTGTATTTCAACCCAGAACAAGAAATGTGCTTGAACGGACACTAAATAACTCGCCCAGCTACAGCACTAGGGACAGATTTAGCGGGATATAAATTTGAGGCCTAGTATTTAGGCGCTGGGTGACAGGTATGGGTTTAGTGCCAGAATTAGACTTGGAAATACACAGTAGCGGGTGTGTGTGAAGTTATTCTGAATGACCCAATGTGCACCTTGAATATTATATACCCTTTTAGGGATAGATTTCAAATAGCTCTGATATAGCAGAAACCACTAAATTATGAAATTGCTAAATTGGGAATTGTATTTCAACCCAGAACAAGAAATGTGCTTGAACGGACACTAAATAACTCGCCCAGCTACAGCACTAGGGACAGATTTAGCGGGATATAAATTTGAGGCCTAGTATTTAGGCGCTGGGTGACAGGTATGGGTTTAGTGACAGAATTAGACTTGGAAATACACAGTAGCGGGTGTGTGTGAAGTTATTCTGAATGACCCAATGTGCACCTTGAATATTATATACCCTTTTAGGGATAGATTTCAAATAGCTCTGATATAGCAGAAACCACTAAATTATGAAATTGCTAAATTGGGAATTGTATTTCAACCCAGAACAAGAAATGTGCTTGAACGGACACTAAATAACTCGCCCAGCTACAGCACTAGGGACAGATTTAGCTGGATATAAATTTGAGGCCTAGTATTTAGGCGCTGGGTGACCGGTATGGATTTAGTGACAGAATTAGACTGGGATATGGCCAAAAAATAAACAGACTATTGCTGGTTAAATGCACTTGGTGTGACAGCTTCACCCTGATGTAGGCTTTAGCCAAAAAACAACCACACCATTGAGGGTTAAATGCACTTGGTGACAGGCGCAGCTTGCCCCTGATTTAGTATATGGCCAAAAAATGAACAGACTATTGCTGGTTAAATGCACTTGGTGTGACAGCTTCACCCTGATGTAGGCTTTAGCCAAAAAACAACCACACCATTGAGGGTTAAATGCACTTGGTGACAGGCGCAGCTTGCCCCTGATTTAGTATATGGCCAAAAAATGAACAGACTATTGCTGGTTAAATGCACTTGGTGTGACAGCTTCACCCTGATGTAGGCTTTAGCCAAAAAACAACCACACCATTGAGGGTTAAATGCACTTGGTGACAGGCGCAGCTTGCCCCTGATTTTGTATATGGCCAAAAAATGAACAGACTATTGCTGGTTAAATGCACTTGGTGTGACAGCTTCACCCTGATGTAGGCTTTAGCCAAAAAACAACCACACCATTGAGGGTTAAATGCACTTGGTCGCAGCTTGTGCTGGCGCACCACAAGACACAAAATGGCCGCCGATCACCCCAGAAAAATGTGACTGACAAACGGTCTGTGCAGCCTAAAAACAGTGAGCAATTGAGGATCAGCAGCTCAATGATCCACAGCTGCAGATCGATCAGTTAATCAAGTCCTTTGGAGGAGTTAATCTGCCTAATCTCGCCCTACTGTCGCAGCCGCAACCTCTCCCTACGCTAATCAGAGCAGAGTGACGGGCGGCGCTATGTGACTCCAGCTTAAATAGAGGCTGGGTCACATGGTGCTCTGGCCAATCACAGCCATGCCAATAGTAGGCATGGCTGTGATGGCCTCTTGGGGCAAGTAGTATGACGCTTGTTGATTGACTGCTTTGCAGCCTTTCAAAAAGCGCCAAGAAAGCGTCACAAAAGCGCGAAGAAAGCGACGAACACCGAACCCGAACCCGGACTTTTACGAAAATGTCCGGGTTCGGGTCCGTGTCACGGACACCCCAAAATTCGGTACGAACCCGAACTATACAGTTCGAGTTCGCTCATCCCTAGTCCTAGGTTTATTGGGCCTTACAAAATCCTGTCTGTCATCAATCCTGTTGCATACCGTCTTGATCTTCCTCAGACTTGGAAGATCCATAATGTTTTTCATAAGTCCTTATTGAAACCTTATGTTCAACCCATTGTACCCTCGCCTTTGCCTCCTCCTCCGATTATGGTTGATGGGAATCTTGAATTTCAGGTATCTAGGATTGTGGATTCTCGTCTTGTCCGCGGTTCTCTTCAGTACCTTGTTCAGTGGGAGGGGTATGGTCCTGAGGAGAGGATGTGGGTCCCAGTGACGGACATTAAGGCCTCTCGTCTCATCAGGGCTTTCCATAGGTCCCATCCTGAGAAGGTGGGTTCTGAGTGTCCGGAGTCCACTCGTAGAGGGAGGGGTACTGTCACAACCAGACAGCTGAGAAGCTCTGACAGAGGCCTTTCAGAACCTCCTCCTTGAATTTCTGTGTTGTGGTATTCAGCTCCTCCTCTCGTCAGCCTCTCTCAGCTGTCATGTGTTAATTGCTTCCCTTTAAATGCCTCCCCAGAATGCTTTTCTGGGCGGCTTATATTACTTCCTGGAGTGTGTGTGCACGCTGATCTGTCCTCCTGTTTGCTTCAAAGCTAAGTGTACCTTTATCTGTTAATATCTGTTTGCTGGATCCCAGGTGACCCTGACTCCCTCCGTGTCTTGTGTAGGGAGCCGGTGGTCGTGTCCCCTCACTATTGTAGGGTGCTCAGGGCTTTATAGTCAAGGTTCGTGGATATGCAAACCTCCACCATTCGGATCTTTGCATAGGCTGAGCAGCCAGGGAAAGTGCCAGGTCTTCTGCAGGGGTCTCCCTTGGTTCCTTAGTTTTTGGATCCAGCGAGTCGTTTATACATGTTGCTTTGCCTTGTTACCTGTACACATTCCGTGACACTGTCCTGACTTAAACCTGCTTACCATTTTGACCCCAGCTGCCTGTCCTGACCTTGGACCTGTTTCACATATACATACAAAATCTGTCTGCCCTGACCGTAACCTGTTTCTGACTTTGAGTTTTGCCTAATCCCTTGGTGCTTGAGGCCAGGGCCCCTGACCTCTATGGGTCAGCTGGGTGAAAATCAGGGGATCGCTAAAACAATGCTGTTAGATATAGCCCAAAGTTAAACTGGATAGGTGGCACAGTGCGTCCACATCCACTATCTGTTACAGTACTAATATGCCATACATTTGTCCATGTTACGTATACATTCTATGAGAGGTACCTTGTGATACTTATGTGTATAACATTCGGCAATCTATCTTGTCCTTTTGGGTCATTTTACCAGTTTCTACAGTATGTTACTTATTACTGTGAGTAATTTTATTCCTATCATTGTCACTTGGATGTACGGTATGCATTAAAGCCAGATCAGGGGTTGGCACTACATTTTTTTGATGCTTCCCATTCACAAAGTTTAGTTCCTGGCTTCAGATTCTTCAGTTGAGAAATACAACATTTCTGGGAAAATCTAAATATTTGATTCATCTCATCTGCCTCATTACATCCGCACATGTGAGTCTAAGTGCCTTCATGATAAGCGAGAGAGAACTAAGAAAACAACTATAAAACAAACAACGCAGCAACACAAATATTACACAACCATTGTTTTTGATAATAAAGAGCTTTCCTAAAACTTTCACAGATGGCAAGTTCCAATGAACACTTATGATACATCAAACTGAAACATACAGATAATCCCCTTCGAAACCTTCTCCAGGATCCTTTTCGTCTGCCTCAGGGACCACTTCTGAAATCTGGCTAACTTCGAGAAGGACTTGATTCTAGACCAGATCACACTAGAGTATACTACTTAACAGCATAATACTGAACAGAAAATAATATAAGTATATAAGTACATTATAATATAAGTGACTTATGTTGGGAATTTGCATTTAAACTTAAAACTAATGCTGAGCAGTTTTGCTATAATAAAACAAATGTGATTCTCGATGTTTTACAACAGGGGTGCACAACCTGCGGCCCGGGGTCCACATGCGCACCCTTGATACCATTCTGTTTGGCCCACAACCATCTGGTAACAGACATGTACAGTATGTCTATGTCTTGTGGCTGCTCACATGTATTTTTCATGTATTTCTCCCATTAGATCGGAGTCCTGGAAGTGTAACTAGACATTAATGGTATATAATGTTCATTATGCCATAACTACCTTTAAATTTTAATTTCGGCCCTCGTCATTGGTTCAGTCTGGCAATGTGGCCCCCAACCAGGAAACGTTGTGCACCCCTGTTTTGCAAGATAATTCAGCGAATAGTTGCTATGAGCTATTTACAACCTAAAGAGGAGCTATCACAAAGAAAATGGAGTTTAATCTACAGGTAGCATATTATAGAGCAGAGGAGGCTGAGCAGATTGCTATATACCTGTAGTTTTGTGGGAAAAAGCTACATTCACACGACTGTGAGGCTACTTTCACACTAGTGTTTTTTTGTAGATCAGTCATGGATCTGCAAAAATGCTCCCGTTACAATAAGGCCTCTGTCACACGAGCGAGTATTCCGCGTGGGTGCAATGCGCGATGCAAGCACATTGCGCCCGCATGGAATCTGGACCCATTTATTTCAATGGGTCTGTGTACATGAGCGTTGCGTGAAAATCGCAGCATGTTCTATATTCTGTGATTTTCACACAATGCTGGCCTCATAGAAGTGGACGGGGCTGCATAAAAATCGCATCGCATCCGCAAACAAGTGCAGATGTGATGCTTTTTTCATGCATGGTTGCTATGAGATGTTATTTGTAAACATTCAGTTTTTTATCACGCGCGTGCAAAATGCATTCAACTGAATGGACTTGCTTGCAAAATCACGCAGTTTTCACTGAACTCATCTACAACGCATCTGGACCTAATCCGGACACGCTCGTCTGCAAGGGGCCTAATACAACCGCATGCATCCTTCATGAACGTATCCGGTTGTATTATGTCTTATATAGCCATGACGGATGGGGACGCAACCAGACGGAACAGAACGGAATGCATTTTGGAGCGCTCCGTTTCGTTCAGTTCAGTTTTGTCCCCATTGACAATGAATGGGGACAAAACTGAAGCATTTTCATCCGCTATTGAGATCCTATGATGGATCTCAATAGCGGAATTAAAAACGCTAGTGTGAAAGTAGGCTAAGGCTCCATGACCGTATTGCAGACCGCAACCACGACTCGGAAGTGCTTCCATGGGCTTTTGGGTCCATGCCTTTGCACCGCAAAAGATAGGACATTTCCTATCTTTTGCCATATCTTGCAGATTGTTGACCCATTCAAGTCAATATGTCCACACCGCAATATAAACTTCACACGGTCAGTGCCTATACATTGCAGACTCCTATTTGCGGTCTGCAGCATGAGCACGGACAGCTTATGTTCATGTGAATGTAGGCTAACTTGCATTTTATTCATTTAAATCTCTACTAAGGCCACATGACTACTGCTGGGCTTAGTAGTCATGTAAATGGTCCTATTCAATGATTGACAGCCTTCCAGTGTAGAGTATGGGAGTGGTAGTGGATCTGATGTGATGCTGTTGTGTTACAGTGTCATACCTCATGCTGTCACTCTATGGGTCCATTGCAGTGAAAGTTGTAAGGCTAGGGCTACACGCCGACACGTGACACACGACAATAAGTTGTGTGACAAAAAGAGAACAACTACAGTGCTACTTGTCGCGCGACATTTATGTCACACCAATGTCATGCAACATTATTTGTAATGGCAGTCAATGGTTTCCCACTGCAACATGTGACATGTGACAAGTAGCACAAAAATCCAAATTGGATGGATTTTTTGTGAATGCCTTGTCGCAGTTGCAGCATGTCGCAGTACGACAACATTGACTATCATTATAAGAAATGTTGCGCGACAAGACGTCGCGTGACATGTCATTGTGTAGCCTAAAACTGAAGTATGAGGCCAGACTTGAAAATAACAAAGTCTTGTTTACTAAGTGCAAAGTACAACTTGAAATACATACAGCAGCAGCAGGCTTTAGTGCAATTGTTCTCTGGCACCAGCTGAGAAGGCATTGTGGCAGGGTGAGGGGCTGCAGTTCTGCACTTAGGTGATGCTGGCCTAATGGTTGTATGGCTTAGCTGTATTCCCTCACCTTGCAGCAGTGTCTTTAGAGCTGTATCTCGCTGATCACTCTCCATTCTGGAATCTCAAGACTTTACTTGAGGACATAGTCAGCTGTCATTCTGGCAGGAGAGGGATAATAATTTGGATCCTGAACCTGATGCTCTACGAGCTACTTCCCAGCTCTCCCACTATCAGGATAGGGCCTCTCACATCCCCTCTCCTCCTAATACTCCCTTAGACTGAAAACACTACTCTAGTCTTCCCCCTCCTGGCAGGAAGTTGGACCAGCCTCATCAACCAGGAAAGGTGTGACAGAGTGGTAAACCCTGTTACAGCCAGTCATTGCCAACCATTGCCTCCACTTGCTTAGGGAGAGGCCATCTTGGTTGAATAAAAACAAAGGACCTGTGGTGAGTGTGATGACATCCTCACGTGACCACGCTGGGCATGAGCATGTGGTGAGGTCATCACACTCACCGCAGGTCCTTTGGCGGGTTTTCGTCAACAAGATGGGAGCAGATGGCCTGTCTGCGAGCAAGTGGATGAGGTGAGTATAATTTTATTTTATTTTTTTCAGCCACCATTTTAGGAAAAATTGATTTGTTACCACGAAGCAAGAGGGAATTCGGCTTTGTGGCGAATCAAATATTTCCTCAAATTCAGATTGAAGTCCACTTCAGATACTTCGAAGTTCAACAGTATATTGGACTATTGCCCTTACTCAAAGTATCTACCGATGCAGTAGTTAACACTCATGCTTTCTGAGATATGTTATCTAAACTAAGCAAACAACATCAATTGCTTTTCAATGGCTTTTGTTTAAAGATAACTCAAATTTCTTAAATCTTGTAAAGAGTTTGAGTGCTAACCCTGCTACATCCGTATTTCCACTTTTTTAAGACAGGTCTTGAGACGCGACTTGGATAATAAGTAAGTTAGTATCTCATCTGCAGACAGCTGTTTCTGGGTGATTGCCACTCATCAGTGCAGAGTAGAGAGTTTTGGCTTAACTGGGTGAGAGGCCTAGGTCAGGATTCTGGGAATACTGTATCTCTTTATGGAGAGCTTCTAAGCAGTGTGAAGAGTCAGGCATCACTCCTCTGGAATTCTGGGAAGAGGGTATGCAAATGCACTCTTCGCAAACTCTACCTCTGATGCCACCAGATGTAAGGTAGCTATCCTATAACTCAGTGTTCAACCTTTTAGACAGGCCTTAAGACATGATTTGGATAATAATTTAGCCAGCTGTTTTGGGGTTATTGCCCCCCCCCCATAAGTACAGAGCAGAGAGTATTGGCTTAACTAGGTGAGAGGCCCAGGTCATGATTTGGGGAATACTATATCTCCTTATGGAGAGTGCTTAAGCGGAGTGAGGAGTCTAATAGGCCAGGCAACGCTCCTCTGGAATTCTGCTTAGAGGGTCTGCAAGTGAGCTCTTATCAAGCTCTGCCTCTGATGCCACCAGATAAAAAGGTAGCTATCCTATAAGACAGACCTTTTAGACATTACTTTGATAATAATTAAACTAGCATCTCATCTAAAAACAGCTGTTTTGGGGTGACTGTCCCTCATCAGTGCAGAACAGTACTGGCCTAACTGGGTGAAAGGCACAGGTCAGGATTCAGGGAATACTATATCTCCTTATGGAGAGTGCCTTAGCAGAGTAAAGACTTATAGCCCAAGCAACGCTCCTCTAGAATTCTGTAAAGATGGTCTGCAAATAAACTCTTAACAAGCTCTGCCTCTGATGCCACCGGAGGTAAGGTAGCTATCCTACAAGTCAATGTGTGACCTTTGAGACAGGCTTGTCCAAAAAGTTGAACATTTACTTAACCCCTTCAGGACACAGCCTAATTTTGCAAATCTGACATGTGTCACTTTATGTGGTAATAACTTTAAAAGGCTTTCACTTATCCAGGCCATTCTGAGATTGCTTTCTTGTCACATAATGCAGTTCATAAAAGTGGTAAAAGTGAGTCAAAATATTTCATTTTTATTTATAAAAAAAATACCAAATTTACCCCAAATTTTGGAAAAATAGCAAATTTACAAATTTCTATTTTTCTATTTTTATAACAGATAGTAATGTCTTCAAAAATAGTTAGTACTTTACATTCCCCATATGTTAACTTCATGTTTGGAACATTTTGAAAATGATTTTTTTTTTTTTTTGGGGGGACATTAGAAGGCGTAGAAGTTTATAAGCAAATCTTAAAAATTGTAAGAAAATTTCCAAAACCCAATTTTTTTTTAGGACCAGTTCAGTTATGAAGTCTATTTCTGGGGCTTACATATTAGAAACCACCCATAAATCACCCCATTTTAGAAACTACACCCATCAAGCTATTCAAAACTGATTTTAGAAACATTGTTAATCCTTTAGGTGCCCCACGAGAATTAATGGAAAATGGGAATGAAATTTCAAAATTTCACTGGGATAATTTTAAGTTGAAATGTCACATTTGAGGACTCCAATAAAGTAACCCTATTTTGGAAAATATACCCCTCAAGATATTCAAAACTGATTTTACAAACTTTGGTAACCCTTTAGGTGTTCCACAAGAATTAAAAGAAAATGTAGATAAAATTTCAGAATTTCACTTTTTGGCAGATTTTCCATTTTAATCCATTTTTTCCAGTAACAAAGCAAGGATTAACAGCCAAACTAAACTCAATTTGTATTGCCCTGATTCTGTAGTTTACAGAAACACCCCATATGTGGTCATAAACTGCTGTACGGGCACACGGCAGGGTGCAGAAGGAAAGGAACACCATATGGTTTTTGGAGGGCAGATTTCACTGGGATCATTTTAAGTTGCCATGTCACATTTGAAGACGCCATGATGCACCCCTAGAATTAAAACTCCCCAAAAATGACCTCATTTTGAAAACTACAGGATAAGATTTTTTGTGTCTCCATATTCTGATAGCCATAGTTTTTTTGCATTTTTGGGGCGAAACGCAGGGGGCCGATGGAATCAGAGGGAGCCCCTCCCTCTGTAAACCCTGCAAATGCCGCGATCAGCGCTTGACATACAATGATGATGAAATAGATAAACTGGGGACTCTCAAGATATTGGAACCATACAGAAGTTTATTAATCTTTGAAACAACCTTAAAAACAACAATAAAAAGGATATAACCCACGCATTAAAATCACTATAAATATTCAACAGTACGTAGCATAGAATATAGATGAATGGTGGTCTATAGGCTGGATAGTATACCAGTACTTAAAACTAGATGGCATATATAACAAATAAAATACAAATGCAAAGTACTTTAGATCGATGAATAAATAAATATCTCGGTTTCATTTTGAGTGGACAGGGTGAGTCCACTTTACTGAGTGCACCTCTGTTTGGTCAGTGTGGGATCCTGTGCGCCACATTTACACTATCCATTGTATTATTTAAATCACCCTTGTGACGGCACGGATCCACTATGACCATGGATATATGGGACCACATAGAATCTAAAAGACAAAAAGTAGAAAATTTTTATTTTAAGGAAGATGATAGTGATATGATTAATGAAGATTATTAAGTGGGGCACACATTCAGAGATTTGGAAACACTCCTAATCTGTCAATTGAGACAGAGATGGGAAGTGAAAACTCTGAAAAGATGTATTGAAGTCAAGTAGATCCCAAAGGGTTTAACTTTGAATAAAACTCCAGCCCAGGATCTCTGTAACGTAGATTTAGAAAAAGAATGGAATTGACTGCTATATGAGTTATCAAAAGACGTATGGAGATCCTGGAGGAGATTACAAAGAAAATAGCGGATATGAAAATAGTGGTGGATAGATTCCCCAAAAATGAGGAACTGAAGAATTACCACACCCAATTGTGTAATAATTTGGATAAAGCGGAGAGGGAAATAATTGATAAAATGGTGAAGAAACTCAAATTTAATAGAGGGAATAACAACGAAAGGAGGGACCACAATTTAGAAGGAAGGCTAACAGAGGGAAAAGGAGAAATTACACATAATCAGGGTACAAATGATTTAAGGGATAATCACATTGAGGAAATAGATACTCATAGTTATCACAATGCCAATGTACCGATTCACAATAGATTTGAAGTTTTGAAAGAAAGGGAACATTTTTTAGACCAGACACCACCACATCACAGGTCACCATTGAGAAGACCACCACTAATACTGTCGAACACAACTATAGATCACTCTTACAACCTAAGGAACAGACCACAGATATCCAGGCAAGAACACAGGACACAACCAATAGGGAGACAGAACAGTCAATATCACGACAAACACACTCAGAAGTATTCACCCAGGGGGAGACATCACGAAGAAGAAAGGGGAAGACAAGGAGGGGAAGAAAGAAAAGACAGATATTATCAGAGGAGATAGAATCTCAGGTTAAAAACGACTCCATCATAAATTTGAGTTCCTTCACTTTTATCAGATACTGAACATAAACTGTTGAATAAAGGTTTGAAATGTTCCCCAACAGTTAAGCTTAATAAGTTTGAAACATTTATTGGTGTGGAAAAATTCATGCGACTCTTATGTTTAAAAAAATATTTAAAAAAAACCCTATGAGTAGAGAAAACAACCCTACGCTACAACCGGAACAGTACATTCATACAAATTTAAAAAAAACATCAAAGAAATACCCTTAAATGAAATGAGTGAAGAAATGATCACTTTTAAAAAATGTGTAGAAAACGATCTGCGCAAAATAAAGGATAAAACAAGGTATTCACGTCAAAATCTAACCAGAAAAGAAACCATAGCATTGAAAAATTTACAAAAAGTTAACAATGTGGTGATCCGCCCTGCAAATAAGGGTGGATCGATTATAAGACAGGACATAGACAAGTATAATAGTGAGTGTTTAAGACAACTGTCAGATGTAGGGACCTATAGAAAATTACCAGGCGATCCGACTCAACAGTTTTACAAAGAATTGGTGGATTTTAGTGAAGAAGGGATGGCAAGTGGTATTTTAAAACAAGAATTAAATTTTATACTTAACAGATTCCCACGGATACCAGTATTTTATACTATACCTAAAATACATAAGGATAAAAATAATCCACCAGGGCGCCCCATTGTATCAGGGATAGACTCTTTGACTTGTAGTCTGTCCCAATACATTGATGTACTGCTACAACCCAGAGTGAAAAAAATGCCCTCCTACACGAAAGACACGACTCAAATGATTAAAACTATAGAGAATATGTATTTTGAGGAACATTGGTTGATGGGTACTCTAGATGTGCAATCTCTATATACGGTCATCAACCATATAAAGGGGAAAGAAGCTGTCAGAGCTCAACTGGCACAAGAAGGTAGACTGGCTCAAGATCAAATAGAATTTTTAATTAATGGCATTGATTTTATATTGTCCCATAATTATTTTAACTTTAATGGGGACTTTTATTTACAGACACAGGGTACTGCCATGGGCACCACGTTTGCCCCCAGTTATGCCAATTTGTTTATGGCCAATTGAAACAGGTCATTGCACCCGACTGGGGACGGACCTGGTCCTCTGGCAAAGATATATCGATGACATATTTTTTATATGGAAATCTGGAAGGGAAAAGTTGGACAGTTTTTTAGCAGAAATCAATTTTAATGCTTTTAACCTTAAATTCTCTAGAGCCATATGCACCTAAAAAATTGGAATTTTTGGATCTAAATATCTATGTGAAAGAAAATAGGGTGAGGTGTTGTACGTATATAAAACCTTCCTTTAGAAACAGCTATATTTTATACAGTAGCTGTCACCTTCCAAGTTGGCTCATCAATATACCCCAGGGCCAATTCCAGAGGTTAAACGCAACTGTACTCTAAATGAACGTTTTGAAATAGAAGCGAAAGGAATGAAAGAAGCGTTCCTAGAGAAAAATTACCCTGTGGGACTTTTGGAAGGAGCCCTTAGTAAGGTTAGGGATATGGAGAGGGAAGACTTCTTTAAGGAAAAATAAAAAAGAGATAAAGAACAGAAGGAAGGAGAAATACGCATGGTTTTACCTTTCAATAGCGATTACAAAAAGGTACAAAAAATAATACGGAAATAGTGGCACCTAATACAAAAGGACAAAACCCTAGACCCCATTAACCCTACGAATCCCTAATCACATTTACAAAAGCCCCTTGTCTTAGTAATAAAGTAGCTCCAACGGTCAAGCAAGAAACCAATCAGGTATGTTCAGTCCAAGGGTGGGCTAATATCAACGGTTTCTTCAAATGTGGGCAGTGTGGAAACTGTAAAGTTACAGATTTTCCACGTAGAACCAATGAAATCATTTCCACCACTAATAAACATAAACACCCAATAAAAGAGTTTTTATCACGTAATTTCACTGACGTAATTTACATCATAGAATGTCCGTGTGGAAAGCAGTATGTGCGGAGGACGAAAAGAATACTGAAAAAACTGATTTCTGAACATATGGCCAATATCAGAAAAGGATTGGATACACAATCTTTATCTAATCACTTTAAAGTAGTACACAGTAAAAACCCAATAGGTCTGAAATTTGTGGCCATTGACAAGGTGAATAGGGATTCGAGGGGGGGCAACCATATCAACAAAATGTCAAGGTTGGAGACACAACGTCTTTTTGAACTGAACACTCTACTCCCAGGAGGATTAAATGCAGAATTTGAGTTGTTTGGTTTTCTATAAAGTAGGGGTGGGTGTCCCCTGCTGAAGGTCAACCCAACCTAGTTTTTATATCAGGTGGGTTGGTCCTTGGCAGTGGGCTCCCACTCTGTCTAACTCCTCTTCATCTACACCTCTGGAAAATATTGAAAATGCATAAAACATAGGAACCCCGTCTAGCCTATACAGGACACCGAACCTCTAAAGATTGGAGACTGAAAGATATTGCCGAATCCTCACAGCATTTTTGTTCAGTACAGCGGAAAGGGTAAATGAGAAAGAAACCTTGAAAGACCACAGTCTACAGCAAAGATCGGACTGCACGTTTCAAACATTTACCAACGTGAGAAGTGAACACTACGATCGCTCGAATACAACTGGCTGCTATATATAAAGAAAGAACCAGCAGAGCAATTTTGTAGCGATTTGGTGAGGAAAGATATACGTTAAGATTATCTTCGAACCACTTTCGAACATTTACCGGTAGGATATTTATCAAAACTGCAGTGTTATTATCCCAGTGGGACGCCGCTGGTTTGAATATATAGCGGGACGTCGCTACATCTTGCCGATGTGGGACAGGAAATAATCAACGTTGCCTTTAATCATTTTTGTACTGGATTTTTCAGGACATTATGAACACTGTCGGCATTATTTCATTCTGGGAGTCATTCATGACAGAGAGCTATACGAAAATCATAGCTAATACGTTCCCAGCGAAGATCTAATAGTATTTATTTCGGATTTGAATATTTATGCAAACATTTATGCAAATATTTATTTATTCATCAATCTAAAGTACTTTGCATTTGTATTTTATTTGTTATATATGCCATCTAGTTTTAAG
The DNA here is from genome assembly GCF_014858855.1 of Bufo gargarizans. NCBI lineage: Eukaryota > Metazoa > Chordata > Amphibia > Anura > Bufonidae > Bufo > Bufo gargarizans. The sequence continues at coordinate 421,039,644 of NC_058084.1, forward strand.
TACTGGTATACTATCCAGCCTATAGACCACCATTCATCCATATTCTATGCTACCTACTGTTGAATATTTATAGTGATTTTAATACGTGGGTTATATCCTTTTTATTGTTGTTTTTAAGGTTGTTTCAAAGATTCATAAACTTCTGTATGGTTCCAATATCTTGAGAGTGCCCAGTTTATCTATTTCATTTCTCAGTTTCATTTTGAGTGGACAGGGTGAGTCCACTTTACTGAGTGCACCTTTGTTTGGTCAGTGTGGGATCCTGTGCGCCACATTTATATTATCCATACAATGATGATAGTGGATGCAGCAGGGGCCCGGGAGCTCCTGCACCCGCCAGATCACATCACGTAGATGCACATGTGAATGCGGTAAGGCACCACATTCCCCCACGTACATGTACGTGAAAATGCGGGAAGGGGTTAAAGGATAGCTACCTTACATCTGCTAAATCACTGAATATCCCAAATGTAATCTAGTAGTAGTGAATATCACAAAAATGGTCCTACTCTTAAACCATAACTTTTATTATTCTATTAAAATAAATCCCACTATATATGACAAACAATATCTCACAAAATATACAGGTATATATATATATATATATATATATATATATATATATATACATATATATATCAAGCCAAATGCTATGCAAGTTGAGAGTTGTAGTTCTGACTGCCCAGTAGTATTGGTCACTCATCGCATGTAATGCTGGTTCTCATTTCAAGGGCAATGAGATCAGTTGATTCTCAGGTATGATATCTTCAGTGGTGGCACGCTAGAAATGAATCCACTAATGGCATAATTTTGTAGGGGACTCCTTTCAAAACGCCCTGGCGTTTTAACAGTCCCTGCCTAAAAGGCACAGGCCCACTTAACTCTGCAATAAGTGTCCTTTCCTAGCAATTAAAGGGGTTCTCAAGGAATACAAAAAATGAAAGTGCTTAAATATTATTTTATAATAAATATATTTACAAATACCTTTCATTACTTAGAATGACTTGTTTTGTCTAGGGAGCAATCATTGGAAAAAAATAAAATGGCCACCATCCTATCAGTACACACAAAACCTGTCCTAATCACACAGGAGGACAAGTTACTTTACCACAATGAGCCATAGTGCTGCCTCATCCTCCTCTCTGCTTGTCAGGAATCATGATCCTGAATACAGGTGAATCTCTGTGGGAATGGAGATGATGAGGAGACATGAGAGGAGGGTGAGGTGTGGCTAATGAGCAGCAGCACTTGTTTACAGTCTCCATTACCACAGCAACACATTACCACAGCCTGTCCTGTCCGTCCTCTTTGTACTTTGTCTCCTCATGAACTAATTTCCCCAGAGATTCAGCTAAAGTTCTTATCATCTGTATTCAGGATCATAATCTCTGACAAGTAGAGCAGAAAGGAGGATGATGCAGCTCTTTACCTCAGTGTTGTAAAGTAACTCGTCCTGCTGTATGGTCAGGACAGGTTTTGTGTGAACTAATGGGACAGCGGCCATTTTGTTTCCCTTGATGATCTCTCCCCAGACAAAACAAGCCATTATAAATAATGCAAGTATTTCAGAATGTATTTATAGTAAATTAATATTTAAGTATTAAAATTTTTTCTATTTCCGAAAAAACCCTTTAATGTCCCAAGCAGTGTCCCAATGCATTTACCTATTATTAAGACCATTTTAGATGCCAGTGTTAATAATGCTCCTTGCCTAAGTTATGTGGAGGCATCGGCCGAGATCTATTCCAGCTCCCTTGCTGGCGTAGATTTCGATAATTTTTAACACCTAAAACATGTGTAGAAAATGATAAATGAAATGGGCTGGCTGGCCCACCCCCTTTCCCGGCCACACCACACCTCCTTTTTTAGACCTGGCATGAGCAGGGAAAAGTCACAGATATTGAGACAAATATAAGTCAATAATTACCGCATATCTAATAATCAATGACCCCCATAATTTGAATCTTAAATATTATACTCCAGAGGGAAACTGAGTGAATTTTTAGACTCAAAAAAGTTTATCCGCAGAGCCTAAATGAGACACTTTCGTTCACCATTTCCCTCTAAAGACCTCCTCTCCAAGATTGAAATTATGTCTCTGTGTGACTCTGTAGTGACCAATAATACTGGGCAGTCAGAACTACAAACTACATTGTGGCAGCTGTGATATTTGAATTGCATCCTAAAATGTCCCTTCGACTTGTATAGCATTTGTCTTGATACATATATTTTTTTATGAGATACTGTTCATCATATACTGTATAGTGAGATTTATTTTAACAGACAATAATAAAAGTAATGTTTTAAGAACAGGACCATTTTTCGACTACTTTACATCTGGTGGCATCAGAGTTTGTTTAGAGCTCATTTGCATACTGTCCCAGAATTTCAGAGCAACGTTGCCTGGCCTATAAGACTCTTCACTCTGCTTAGGTGCTCTCTATGAGGAGATATACCATAGTATTCCTCGGATTATTTATTAAATTTTTTATTTTTATTTAAGCTTTTGGTTACAACAGTATCAAAAGAATACATAGGCACATAACGATATACTGCACAATGCTTTGGTTTAATGCTCCACATTTTGGACAAAATTTTTTGAAATTTGGTGGTTTACTTTGAATATAGAATTAGAAAATTTGAAGAGAATACAGAGTAGCATAGTTAAATAAAGTATTATTTTAATTAGAAGGTTATGTTGAGTCAGGAGAAAATTCAGGAGAGCACCCATTTCAACTGTATTCACATCCTCAAGACGTGGATACAGATGAAATTTATTATAGTGTGGAGGAAAAAAGTGGGTATTTTAATGATTTTGGGGCACTAAGGGAACTTTTTTCAGTGTGGGTGCTCTAAGGAGACACTGTTTAGTATAAAAAAAGGGTCACTACTATAACAAGTAGGGCACTAAGATGACACTATTACTGTGTGGGGACTACTAAAGGGGCCATTTGTATTGTGCAAGGGGCACTAAGGAGGCAATATTACTGTGTAGGGGCAATAACAAGGACATTTCAGTGTGTAGGTACACTAAGAGGATACTATTTTTGTGAGTAGGTCACCAAGGGCAAGTAAGAAGGACATATTGCTTAATGTTTGGGAGAACTACGGGGGCATTATAACTATGAGAAAAGGGTCCACAATTTCTGTGTAGGGGGCACAATTACAGTGGTTGATGCTATTGACGCCAATAATTGTGCAAAATTACTATGTTTGAGCACAGTGGGGACACTTATTGTGTGGGGCACTATTACTGTTTGGGACATTTGGCCCTATTACTCGATGGGGAACTATAGTTAAAGTATGGGAGCACCTAGGACAGCAGGCAAAATATTGGAAGCAGTAGTAAGGTGCTGTTAAAAGACCAGAAGGATGGGAAGTCTTTATGGAGTGTGTAGAATAGTTTAGGAGGTAGCTGGAAAGCAAGAATCCAAAAATATCTGGGCAGAAAATTCTTCAGAGATGAGCTGTGGCCAGGATAATTTGCCATGGAGGTCTGGGCCAGAAAGAGAAGAAAAAGGAAGTAACTCTGTTCAGAGAAGAGGTCATCTGGATTTAACTGTACTGTATTTAATTATATGGCAGAACTCTTGTGTAGAACTTATATCTACTACTGTAAAGTCACTCTATGGTGGTAAAAAAAAATAATTTTTATTGTGGTTTTTATTCAGTACGGTGGTATTACTCAGTCACCATGTAGAAGTCGTGGTGTGGGAGTAATATCTGGCAACAGTATGGTGGTATTATTTGGATACTACGTAGATGCATTATTGGACCCCTGTATAGTGCTATAACATGGTAAATGCATGGCTGTATTATTTAGAACAGTTCTTCTCAAACTGAGGGGTGCCGACTGAAAGGCTTGGATTGCCCTCCTGAATTCAACTAGGCCTGAAGCATAGCAGACGACAGATGGGGGTAAGATGGGGTAATGACGTCATTACAATTGCCCGTGCTACAATGCAGGAGTTTATTAGATTTTTTTTCCTTAAGTGACTTGGAGCATAATAATGGGTGCACTACAAGAGATATTAATAGGACATTATAGGGGGCATTATTAATAATACTAAGGGCACAATTGGGACATTATTAATGCTGGGCACACTATAGGGATGTAATATCTACTGGGGCACTATGGGTGGCATTTTTATTATTTTGGCACCATAGGGGTGCATTTTAGATACACGGTATTCTGGTGGCAGAAAGAGGACACTGTTGGGGCACCAGGGTGGGGAGTTTGGGCTAAGAAACTAGAAAGCATGATGGAAAAGTGAGGAACCTAAGATATTTGTGTGGCAAAGACTGCAGAGATGAGACTTGACTGGAAGAAGTATTCAATCATGATCTGGGCCAAATAGAGAAAATGAGGAATGAGAATTTTTACAATCAGAGGAGACCACAAATTAATAAAGTGTGGTCTGATAGTGCTGGCACAGCCATGAAAGACCAGACTACATGCTTAAGGTAGAGCTGGCTTGGTGCTGTGGCCCGCACCTTACCTCCTCAGCCCCCTCCTTCATATACTCATGAATGGCAACTGGAGGAGAGGAAGGAGGACAGAACATGGCAACCATGATAGAGGGGCAGTTTTGGGGTACTTTGTACTGGGTATTTTGTACTTCTTGGGCAGTATCTTGTGCTGCACTGTGATACTTTGGGCTGCTGGAATGACATTTCTTGCTGCACTATTGTTTTTGGAGCTGCTGAGGAGATACTTTTTGCTGTATTGTGGTGTTTGGCCCTGTTGAGGAGGTGGCTTCCTTTATCACCAACCACCACATCCTTTACCCTAACATATTGGCACTGTAAGTTCCTCTGGGTAAAAACTAAGAGTGCACTGTGCACAGTCATGGATTTCATTTATCAGAAACTCATAACAATTTTATTGGATTCATCTTCCAGTGGATACATATAAATCATTTTGACTTTAATAGGATCTGTCAGGGCTCTGTCAGGGTTCCAATATTTTACAGTAAGAATAGTGATGCAGACTGTGCTATTCTTGCAGTCAAAAATACTGGAAAGGGCAATGGAAGCACTATCACAGGCTCTGAATGTAAATGTGAACAGAAACTGGTAGCAATCTGTGGCTGCAGGGTAATCCAGTTACAGTATGTTCTGGACTTTACAAAGAAGAGCTGTATTTGTGAAGGCAAACATCTCCAAATGTGTCTCAGACTTTTACCCAGGCTTTTTCTTGCTAGTGCCCTGATACTAAATCCGGGTTTTAACCAAGTCAGCGCATTTGCGAACACAGCAGTGAATGTTCCTCTAAATCACAGTGAGCTATGCCTAAAGTACCCATCCCATGCCTAGGCACCTGAAACATTTCCTCTGTATTGAGAACACACTGGACATGGAACATCTCCAGGCTGATAGCTACATGTGTGAAAGGGCAACTGCAGTAAATCTCCAGACCTGATATTCCTGAAACTTTCCAGAGTGTGTAAACTGTATATAAGTAGCCTCTGGAAGATCTAAGGGCTGTGTGACATTCTCATGGTAAGAGCTCATTCAGATGGCCATATGCTGTCCGCAAAAATGCGGATCTGTTTTTTTGCGGACAGTTCAGCATATCCCCCCCCAAAAAAAACTGATTGCATTCCGTATTCTTGCAGACCCATAGACTTCAATAGGACCATGTCCTGATTTTCACTGACAAGTATAGGATGTTTTATTTGTTTTGCGGAGCCATAGAATGGATGAAAAGGACGCAATAAAAGTGAATGGGTCTGCATTTAATCCACAAAAAAAACAGATCCGCATTTTTGCGGACAGCATACGGCCGCCTGAATGAGCCCTAAAAATTAGTAATTACAGAACAGTAGCCAAATGTATCACTTTGCATGATTTCATGAAAATATGTAATTTACTGCCCCACTATATCAATCTCATTTCTGCCGATAACCCAGAGATCACACAATTCTTAAGAGCCACCAGAACCTTCATCCCTGTGTATAAAAGTTTTGTTTCCAGTGACCTACTTTATTTATCATCACATCACTTTTAAACTAGGGAGACCTGTAAATATTTACCCAATCTGAATAGTAGCATAGTCCAAAATGTGCGCCCTAAAGAACTAAACAGAGCTAAACCAGCTTGAAATCTGTATATAGAAATCCCCAGATATTTATTACACTTCAAATTGTTTTACTGAAACAAAGACAGCTCACACACGTAATCTGATTTATGACCACCCAGAACAGACTCAGGAAAAGGAAACAGTACTTGTGAGTCTTCATTTAATAGTGAATAATACAAATGAAGGAGAAGAAATAAATGGCCCACATTTAGTAATCACTGGCCAAGTTTTACTAACGTGTCTGTGCCTAGAATCTTTCTAAATAGCTGAGCAAATTGGCGAATCTACATTTTTTCACATTTCCTTTTGCGTAACTACATTTTTTTCAGATTTTCTCGAAATGTTGTGGGGCTTATGGGAAAGGGGTATCACAAACAAGCGGGTGTGAACCCACTGTGCCACACGTCCTACCTCATCTATGGGCGTTGTCTAAGTAAACCCCTCATTCTTCACAGTACCACTGATGGTGGGGATATGTTTTCCCAAGAGGAACACCAGGTTGCTACCTCTTGAGAAGGATTGGCACACAAGGCAGCTGGTTCAGAGCAAGGTACCAGAGGTGCAGACGTAGTCAGCAGGCCGAGTTGTAATCAGGAGCAACAGTGCAGGACCGAAGGATAAGGCAGAGGCGAAGTCAAACAAGTAATAGGTACAGGTCAGGCAAGCAGGCAGGGATCAAACAGGTAGTGGAGTCCAGAAACACAAGCATGGGTCAGATACACAGGAACATAAGTAGAGATATAAGCAACCTTTGCAAGACACAAGGACCTTGACTCTCAGGCATCTGGGAAGGGGTCTGAGCCACTTATATACATGCAGGAGGGCTAGGATTGGAAAAATAAAGGAATATTCTCCAGCATCCGTCAGTATTGGTCGTCTTTATTGTAGATCGGCATAACAGTACATGCTTCAATCTTCACCACCCTCCACCACAGGTTAACATGTTTCAAACTTGAAAGTTCTTAATAATAACCTAGTGGCTAGAGGGCTAGGATTGGTCAGCGAGATCACATGGTCTAACCCATAAAGCACAGGAAGTGACACGCGTCGGTCCTTAAGGAAGTGCTGCAGGGAAGAAGCAGCAAGCATAATGTGGCCATAGCTCAAAGGAAACTGTGGGGCGGATCCCAGAACAAAAAGTACCTGCAAGTACAGACCCCAGGACTGCAGCTCTGAATGGGGAAGCACAGGCAGCAGATCACCGCTGAGCAGGAGAATAGCTGTGCACAGCAGCCGCAGTTACAAGGGGCATGGCCTATAACACACCATTGTGGGACAAAATTGGTTCTGTCTCTTAGGCCTAGCACACACTTCAGTTATTTAGTTAGTTATTTGCATCAGTTACTGTATTATGAGCCAAAACCAGTAGTGAAGCCTACACAGAGATAAGGTAGAATTTAAACATCTGCACCCGTTCTATGTTTTTGACCCACATCTGGGTTTGGCTCACAATAACTGATCGAAATACTGTAACTGACCAAATGACTGAAGTGTGAACTCAGCCTTAGGCCGAATGCACACGGCCGTGTTCTGCAGACGTGAGCGGTCCGTGGTATGCCGGCCTGGATTCCTGCTGACAGCACGAGCGCACGGCGTCATTAGTTGCTATGACGCCGTGCGCTTCATGCTGCCGCTGCACTACAGTAATACACTCGTATGATCTATACGAGTGTATTACTGTAGTGCCGAGGTGTCATGAAGCGCATGGCGTCATAGCAACCAATGACACCGTGCGCTCCTAGCAGGAATCCAGGCCGGCATACCACGGACCGCTCACGGCTGCGAACACGGCCGTGTGCATTCGGCCTTAGTAAGCCAACCAAGAGTTGGCGTAGAGCTAGACAAAAGAGTCTATCCCTGCACTAGATCTATCATCCAGCTTGAGCCGCTGTGATAAATCTGATGTAAGTATTAGATAAGATAATCCTTTAATAGTCCCACCACGGGGAAATTCACAGTGTTACAGCAGCACAGAGAATACAAAAACTCCAAAATAAAGACATTACAGTGACAGTAGATTACAGATAAAAAAATAAGGGATATAGATATCACAGCTCACAGAATTCAGTCTCTGGGTGGAATATCATCCACAGAAACCTGTAGGTAATGAGTGGACTTCAATATGAATTTCAGGAAAAATTTGAATTTCTTTGCACTTCGTAGTAACAAATACATTTTTCCTAAAATGGTGGCTTAAAATAAAAAAAATATACACACCTCATTCACTTGCTTGCAGAGAGGAAGAACCCCCCCCCCCCCCAAAACACCTGCAGCGAGCCATCATCATGTAATTGCACTAGATGTGCATGGTGAAGTCATCAGTCTCTTTCAGGGAAGGCCTTGCATATTTCTGCAAGAATATGCTAAACCACATACTGTATCCATCACATCAGCAGTGCTTTGCAAAAGAAGAATTCGGGTACTGAACTGGTCTGCCCATCATTAAATGGAAAATCTGGCAAAGAAGACTTTTAAGCAGCTAAAATCCTATTTTAGCCAAAAATGGGACAACGTTAGTGTTGATCGAGCATGCTCAGCCGAACAATGCTCGAGTCTCCTCCCCGCACGTTTGTTGGCTACTACGCAGCCAATAAACGTGCAGGTAAGTGCTATATAGTACCCGATGACACGTGTTCGGCTCAGTGTTAGTCAGGGAGAGCTGTGCTGAAGAAAGGAAAGGTAGTGTAGGGAGTGATTTTTTTTTTTTAAGTTGAAAAACTTGTCAGAGATCCAAAAGTCCTTTTAAGGACTATTGTTGTGTGTGACGGCAGCAATATATATTTTTAGCACAACCTGAGCTAAATTGCTAAAACTTTACAGACCCAAAAGTACATTTAAGGACTATTTTGTGTGGCAGCAATATCTATTTTTAGCGCATCCTGCACTAAATAGCGTGCAATAGTTAGGCCGCTGCAGACAGCAACATTATCTGCGCTACATCTCCTGTGTAACGTATGCCCATCCAAAAAATACATCCAGTGTAATTTTGCCATAGACGGTGTCTGCTGCGGACAGTGACATTAGCATGCGCCACATCTTCTGTGTAACGTGTGCACATTAAAAAAATATCAGTGACATCTAGTGTACTTTTTCTGTAGACAGTGTCTGCAGCGGACAGTGACATTACCTGGGGTACATCTCCTGTGTAACGTTTCCACATCCCAAATACCTATGACATTTCCTGTAATTTTGTATTAGCCGCTGCTGACATCAGCGACATTATCTGTGGTATTTTGTGACGTTTCCACATCTAAAATATCTGTGACATTCCCTGTAATTTTTCATTAGCCGCTGATGACAGCATTGACATTATCTGCGGTTAAAGTTCAGCGGACACTTGGATGTTCGGGTTCGACGGGTTCGGCCGAACTTCACAAAAAAGTTCAGGACCCGAACCCCATTACAGTCCATAGGGACCCAAACTTTTGAGCACTAAAATGGCTGTAAAAATGTCATGGAAAGGGCTAAAGGGTTGCAAATGGCATAAAAATTCGGTTAAGAGCATGGCAAGTGCTCTGCAAACAAATGTGGATAGGGAAATGACTTTAACCCCATAGGGACACAGCCTTATTTCACCTTAAGGACCAGGCCATTTTTTGCAAATCTGACCACTGTCACTTTAAGTGCTGATAACTTTTAAACGCTTTGACTTATCCAGGCCGTTCTGAGATTGTTTTTTCGTCACATATTGTACTTAATGACACTGGTAAAATGAAGTCAAAAACATTATTTTTTTTGCACAAAATAATACCTAATTTACCAAAATATTGGAAAAATTAGCAAATTTCAAAGTTTCAGTTTCTCTACTTCTGTAATACATAGTAATACCCCCAAAAATTGTGATCACTTTACATTCCTTATATGTCTACTTCATGTTTGAATTATTTTGGGAATGATATTTTATTTTTTGGGGATGTTACAAGGCTTAGAAGTTTAGAAGCAAATCTTGAAATTTTTCTGAAATTTACAAAAACCCTATTTTTAGTGACCAGTTCAGGTCTGAAGTCACTTTGCGAGGCTTACATAATAGAAACCACCCAAAAATGACCCCATATAAGAAACTACACCCCTCAAGGTATTCAAAACTGATTTTACATACGTTGTTAACCCCTTAGGTGTTGCACAAGAGTTATTGGCAAATGGGGATGAAATTTGTGAATTTAATTTTTTTGTCCAATTTTCCATTTTAACCCATTTTTTCCACAAACAAAGCAAGGGTTAACAGCCAAACAAGACTGTATCTTTATTGCCCTGACTCTGCCGTTTACATAAACACCCAATATGTGAACGTAAACTACTGTACGGCCACACAGCGGGGCGTAGAGTGAAAGGTGCGCCGTTTGGTTTTTGGAGGGCTGATTTGTATGGACCGGTTTATTTACACCGTGTCCTGTTTCAACCCCCCTGATGCACCCCTGGAGTAGAAAATCCTTAAAAGTGACCCCATCTAAGAAAGTACACCCCTCAAGGTATTCAAAACTGATTTTACATACGTCGTTAACCCTTTAGGTGTTGCTCAAGAGTTATTGGCAAATGGGGATGAAATTAGAAAATTTAATTTTTTTGCCTAATTTTCCATTTTAACCCATTTTTTTCCACTAACAAAGCAAGGGTTAACAGCCAAACAAGACTGTATCTTTATTGCCCTGACTCTGCCGCTTACAGAAACACCCAATATGTGGCCGTAAACTACTGTACGGCCATACAGCGGGGCATAGAGTGAAATGTGCGCCGTTTGGTTTTTGGAGGGCTGATTTTTATGGACCGGTTTATTTACACCGTGTCCTGTTTTAACCCCCCTGATGCACCCCTGGAGGAGAAACTCCCTAAAAGTGACCCCATCTAAGAAAGTACACCCCTCAAGGTATTCAAAACTGATTTTACATGCGTCGTTAACCCTTTAGGTGTTGCTCAAGAGTTATTGGCAAATGGGGATGACATTTTTAAATTTCATTTTTTTTCCTTATTTTCCATTTTAACCCATTTTTTCCACTAACAAAGCAAGGGTTAACAGCCAAACAAGACTGTATCTTTATTGCCCTGACTCTGCCGTTTACAGAAACACCCAATATGTGGCCTTAAACTACTGTACGGCCACACAGCGGGGCGTAGAGTGAAAGGTGCGCCGTTTGGTTTTTGGAGGGCTGATTTTTATGGACCGGTTTATTTACACCGTGTCCTGTTTCAACCCCCTTGATGCACCCCTGGAGTAGAAACTCCTTAAATGTGACCCCATTTTGGAAACTACGGGATAAGGTGGCATTTTTTGGGGGACTATTTTTAGGGTACATATGATTTTTGGTTGCTCTATATTAAATTTTTGTGAGGCAAGGTTACCAAAAATTGAAATTCTGAAATTTCATCTCCATTTGCCATTAACTGTTGAGGAACACCTACAGGGTTAATAAAGTTTGTATAATCAGTTTTGAATACCTTGAGGGGTGTAGTTTCTTAGATGGGGTCACTTTTAGGGAGTTTTTACTCTAGGGGGGCATCAGGGGGGCTTCAAAAGGGACATGGTGTCCATAAAAAAGGCCATCAAAATCGGCCTTCCAGAAACCATGTCGGTCCTTTCCTTTTGCAGCCTCCCTTTTACTGATACAGCAGTTTATGACCACAAATGTGGCATTTCTGCAAACTACAGTATCAGGGTAATAAATATAAACTTTTGTTTGGTTGTTAACCCTTGTTTTGTTACTGGAAAAAACGGATTGAAATGGAAAAGTGCCCAAAATTTCGTTTTTGGCACCGTTTTTTTTAACCGTGTTAATCTGGGGAGTTAGGTCATGGGATATTTTTATAGAGGAGATTCTTACGGACGCGGCGATACCTAATAAGTCTACTTTTTTTTTTTACAATTATTTAGGTTTTTGCCTATATTATCCTTTTTGATACAAAAATAAATTTTTTGTATCTCTAAAGTCTAAGTGTCATTTTTTTTATTTATTTTTTATCCGATTATCTTATGTGGGGGCTCTTTTTTTGCGGGACGAGCGGACGGTTTTATTGGCACTATTTTGGGAGCAATATGACTTTTTGATTGCTTGCTATAAAATTTTTTGTTATGTTTGGTGACAAACAAAATCTTTTTTATTTTTTTGGACTGTGTTAATCTGGGGGGTTGGGTCATGGGGTATTTTTATAGAGGAGAGTCTTACGGACGCGGCGATACCTAATAAGTCTACTTTTAATAAATTATTTTAGTTTTTTTGGGTGTCTCAAGTCTGAGAACCAGTTTTTTTATCCGATGTCAGTGCTAAATTGGGATATAAATTTAGTACTCCATGGAAGTGTGATACTCCCTGAAGCAACCAATAATGCAGAGGCCCGGATGATCGGGGCACGTGTCACATTGAGTAGTGGTGTCCTTCCGTATCCCCCTCCTGTGACACACTCTGCACCTTTTTTGGGTTCGTCCCTTCTTTCCAGTATGGGGGACCACACCTGGAAAGTGTTGGCCAGGGACGATCCGGGCGCCTACAGTTCCCGAGGTACTCCGGCCTGCTCTTTCCCGGTCCGAAAAGATCAGGGCCTTGAGGACTGCCTCATAGAACTGGAGGAATTTCCCTGTGCTGCCAGCGCTTCGGGATAGTACAAAAGAGTTGTACATGGCAACCTGCACCAAGTAGACCGCAACTTTTTTGTACCATGCCCGGGTTTTGCGCATGGCGTTATATGGCTTGAGGACTTGATCAGAGAGATCAACTCCTCCCATATACCGATTATATATCGATTTTTCCGCACGGTCCCACAAGCGAACGTGGATCTGGCGGCAAGGGACTGGAACAAGGGGATACTGGTATAAAAGTTATCCACGTACAGGTGGTAACCCTTATCCAGCAGTGGGTACATAAGGTCCCACACAAGTTTCCCGGTAACACCCAGAGTGGGGGGACATTCTGGGGGTTGAATCCGGGAATCTCGCCCCTCGTATATGCGAAATTTGTAAGTGTACCCTGAGGTACTCTCACAAATTTTGTATAGCTTCACGCCATACTTCGCCCGCTTGGAGGGCACATACTGGCGGAAAATGAACTTGAACGCAATGAGAGACTCATCAACAGCGACCTCCCTTCCAGGTACATAGGCCTCCATGAATTTGGCCCCAAAGTGATTGATGACAGGCCGTATCATATACAGATGGTCATGGGCAGGATCACCTCGGGGGGACATGCTGCATTATCGGAATAATGCAGACATTTCCGGATGGCCTCAAACCGGGAGCGAGTCATGGCAATACTGTAAAGTGGGGTCTGGTATAGGAGGTCCCCACTCCAGTACAGCCTAACACTGGGTTTCTTGACCAGGCCCATATGCAGCACGAGGCCCCAAAATTATAATCTTGATCTAGGAGAACGAGGTCCATATGGAGTAGGAGGTTGAGGAGGTGGTGGATGTGGCGGTGTAGGTGGAAGTGGCGGTGGAGGAGGAGGAGATAGCCTTCACTGCTTTTTGGTTTTACATTTATTTTTTATTTTTTTAAATTAGGTTACACCCCAAAACATTGGGAAATATAACCTGTGATAACCCCCTCCAGTCGTGCTAAACACACGTTCAGACAATACATTGGCTGCAGGGCAGGCCAGCACCTTGAAGGCGTAAAGGGCAAGCTCAGGCCATGTGCCCAATTTGGAGACCCAGAAGTTGCAGGGGGCAGACTCATCAGTCAGTTTGTGTAGACGTGTGCAAACATACTGCCCCACCATGTCGCATGATGTTCACGATCCAATTGGATATCTGCTCTATCAACTTTCGATGTTCTTTTCTGCGCCTACCATGTTATTGGCGAATCAGGGTTCCACGCCGGAGAGGGAGCGTGAGAAAGAGAGAGCACATCCAAGGGAGGTCAATGGCTGCAATGTGATCGAGCTGAAATGTGTGACCAAATTATTAAAGCAGAAGGATCGAATGAAAGGGCCAATTAAAGACGAATTTTACAAATTTAATTCCCTGTCACCTATGCGGAGCAGGGGTTTTTCATCGCCAGAAATAGGTTAATGTCACCCATCAATGGAACAGATACATTTTTAAAAATTTCATTCCCTGTCACCTATGCAGAGCAGGGGTTTATTCAAGGCAAATTGTAAAATGTCACCCAAGAATGTAACAGAAAAATTTAATTTTTTTTTTTACCTGTCTACTAGGTATAGCAGTGGTATGTCACACCCAAAAATTGGCGGTGGATGTAGCGGTGTAGGTGGAAGCGGCGGTAGAGGAGGACGAGGTAGCCAACACTATTTTTTGGTTTTAATTTTTTATTTTATTAGGGTACACTACAAAAGAGTGTGAAATATCTAAAATACAACAATGAGCAATTGCGCTGTAGTATAACAATAGCTGGTTAAGGCCGGTATACATGTCTATTCTGCACAAGGTACGGACAAGTCCTGTAGGATCCATGCCTGGTTAATTTTAATGAACGTGAGCTTGTCCACATTGTCTGTGGACAGGCGGCTGCGCTTGTCTGTGATAACGCCCCCTGCCGTGCAAAACACATGTTCAGACAATACACTGTCTGCAGAGCAGGCCAGCACCTCCAAGGCGTAAAGGGCAAGCTCAGGCCATGTGCCTAATTTAGAGACCCAGAAGTATAAAGGGGAAAGACCCGTCATTCAGTACGTGTAGGCGTGTGCACACATACTGCCCCACCATGTTGGTTAAAGGCTGCCTCCTTCTAAGACGTTCCATATCAACTGGTGCTGGTTGCTGTGGCGTGCTGACAAAGCTTTTTCCACATTTCGGCCATGCTAACCCTGATGCTGATGGTGCCCCAGCTGCGTTGGCGACCTCTTCCTCGTCCTCTGCCTTTGCCTTGTGCTTCCACTGTCAGGTGGTAATTGCCACCAGCAGCGCGTCTACCAGTGTGCGCTTGTACTCGCGCATCTTACGATCACGCTCCAGTGACGGAATTAAGGACGGTATGTTGTCCTTATAACGGGGATCCAGCGTGGCCGACCAATAATCTGCACAAGCTAGAAAGTGGGCAACTCGGCGGTCGTTGCGGAGACACTGCAGCATGTAATCGTTCATGTGTGCCAGGCTGCCCAAAGGCAACGAAAAGCTGTCCTCTGTGGGAGGTGTATCGCCTCTGTCCTCTGTATCCCCCCAGCCACGCACCAGTGATGGCCATGAACTGGTTTGGGTGCCACCCTGCTGTGAACACAGTTCCTCCTCTTCCATCTCCTCATTTTCCACCTCGTCATCCTTCAGAACTGTGCCCTGGCTGGACAATTATGTACCTGGAGTTTGTGGGTGCAGGAACCCACCCTGGGAGCCACTTGTGAATGACTGGCCGGAAACCCTATGAAATGATCCCTCTTCCTCCTCCTCCTCTTTTGCCACATCCACATCCACGTTTTTTCAAAGAGGCATAGAACTGGGATAGTAAGGCTGAGAACGGCCATGTTGGTGGAGTACTCAAAACAGCTCAACAAGGAACACAGGTCTCGCATGGAGGCCAAGTCATTGGTGGTGAAGTGGTGCTGTTCTGCAGAGCGACTCCCCTGCGCGTGCTGAAGCTGAAACTCCATTATCGCCTGCTGCTGCTCGCAAAGTCTGTTCCACCTTGTAATCACGTCGCATATGAGGCGGCGAGCGGGAAGGCTGAAGTTACTCTGCATCGCTGACAGCAGCAGCAGGGTGAGAACGCTGAAAGAGCGCACAGAGGGCCCGCACTTTATGCAGCAGCTCTGACATATCGGGGTTATTTTTAAGGAACCTCTGCACCACCAAATTCAGCACATGTGCCAGGCAAGGGATGCGCGTCAAACCAGCTAGTCCCAGAGCTGCTACGAGATTTCGCCCATATTCGCACAGGCCGGGCTTGAGGCTCACTGGCACCAACCACTCATCGGTCAGTTGTTCAAGGCCCGTCCACAGCTCCTGCACGGTGTGGGGTTTGTCCCCCAAACAGATACGTTTTAAAACTGCCTGGCTGTGCTGAAGTTGGTGGTGAAGGTGTTACGCTAACCGGATGAGAAGCCGGTAGAGGATGAGGAAGCTTAGAAGGCGGAGGAAGCAACAGGAGCCAAACTTGAAGCTCCCTGCAATCCTCGGTGGTGGAAGGACATGCGCCAAACTGCTATCCGCCTCAGGCCCAGTCGCCACTGCATTTACCCAGTGTGCTGTTATGGAAATATAATGTCCCTGACCGTGCTTACTGGTCCACGTATCCGTAGTAAGGTGGACCTTGCCACAGATGGCGTTGTGCTGTGTACACCTGATTTTGTCCCACACTTGGTTGTGCAGGGAAGGGATGACTCGCCTGAAAAAGTAGTGGTGGTTGGGCACAATGTACTGTGGGACAGCCACCGCCTTAAGGCTTTTAAAACTCTCTGTCTCCACTAGACGGAATGACAGCATTTCAAAGGACAGTCATTTTGAAATGCTGGAATTCAGGGCCAGGGATCGCGGGTGGGTAGGGGGGTACTTCCTCTTTCACTCCAGTGTTTGGGAGATGGAGAGCTGAACGCTTCGGTGGGACATTGTGGAGATGCTTGATGACCCAGGTGGTGGTGTTGCTGGAAGATCCTCTGTTTGCGGGGTGGCAGGTGCCACTGTCACTCCAGAGGTGGATGAAGAGGCCGAGACTGCAGCAGAAGAGGAAGCAGGAGGAGCCAGAGACCTTTCTTGGTTTTTGAGGTGTCTACTCCACTGCAGCCCGTGCTTTGCACTTAGATGCCTGGTCATGCAGGTTGTGCTCAGGTTGAGAAAGTTTATGCCTCGCTTCAGGCTCTGATTGCATAGCGTGCAAACCACTCGTGTCTTGTCGTCAGCACATTGTCTGAAGAACTGCCATGCCAGGGAACTCTTTGGAGCTGGCTTTGGTGTGCTCGGTCCCTTGCTGTGGTGGGCAGTAGCAGGTGTACTGTCTAGGGGACGGCCGCTCCACTTTTGCACCCTGCTCCCTCTTCTGCTGTGCTGGTGGCTCTCGTCCTCCACATCATCTTCCACCCAGTCTTCACCCCTGCCCTCCTTGTCGGTCTGCACACTTTTGAAAGCAACAGCAGTTGGCCCCTGTGTTTAGTCATCATCCGAGACGTACTGCGGTGGTCCTCCCATGTACTCATCTTGAAACATAAGTGGTTGGGCATCTTCCACTTCTGGGCAGGGCTAGGTGGATGGCCCTTGGAAACCCTGCTAGCAGAGTCATCAAAAAGCAGAAGAGACTGCTGCATGACTTGGGGCTCAGACTGCTTGGATGATTTGCAAGGGAGTGAGGTGAAAGACTGATGGACATCGGCTGCAGGTGCAAACTCTGATTTTTCAGCAGGAGACTAGGTGGGAGACAATGTAAAGGAACTGGAAGCACTGTCTGCAACCCAATCTACTATCGCCTGTAGTTGTTCTGGCCTCACCATTCATAGAGCCGCATTAGGCCAGACCAAATACCGCTGAAGGTTCTGTCGTCTACACGCACCTGAGGAAGGTGTTTCACTTGTGCGTGTAGCTGGCACAGATCGACCACGTCCTCTCCCTGCAACAGGAGCTCCACCAGCAGCACCACCACGACCTGGGCCATGTCCCTTATTTGACGCTCTCCTCATAATTCTCAAATTTAGGATCTTGCTCAAAATGGTTGTTTTTTAATAGCAGAATAGAAAAACGCATGTATCTCACAATGACAGATGCAGCAAAGGCTGCAAAATTAAGATTTTTGCCCTAAATGGGTGTTTTTTTAATACCAAAATAGCACAGCAGTATCTAAAGCGTGTATCTCACAATGACAGATGCAGCAAAGGCTGCAAAATTAAGATTTTTGCCCAAAATTGTTGTTTTTTTAATACCAGAATAGCACAGCAGTATGTAAAGGGTGTATCTCACAATAACAGATGCAGCAAAGGCTGCAAAATCAAGATTTGTGCCTTAAATGGGTGTTTTTTTAAATACCAGAACAGCACAGCAGTATCTAAAGCGTGTATCTCACATTTACAGATGCAGACAAGGCCGCAAATGGGTGTTTTTTAAAACCCAGAAAATTATAGCTGTATTTCTAGCTTAAATTGCACACTGACTAATGCGGCAGAGGCCCCAGATGGAAGGCATTGCCAAAAATGGGCGTTTTTTAAAACCCAGAAAATTATTGAAGTATTTCAAGCTTGTTTTAACAATAACAGATGCAGCAAATAGTGCAATATTAAGTATTTTGCCCAAAATTGGTGTTTTTTGAATAACAGAATATGACAGCAGTATATAGCGCTTGAATTTCACACGTACAGATGCAGCAAGTGCTGTTTTTTGCCCAAAAAGGGTGTTTTTCAAAACCCAGAAAATTATTGCTGTATTTATAGCTTAAATTGCACACTGACAAATGCTGCAAAGGCACCAGATGTAGGATATTGGCAACAATGGGTGTTTTTTTAAACCCAGATTATTATTATTGCAGTAGTTCAAGCTTGGATTTGATTGTCACACAAGCACATATACTGTGCTGGTGCACAGAACTTGCATAAAATGTCCGCCGCCGCCCACCTAACTAACAGATAGATAAAAGTTATTTTTCTGGGTCACTGGGCTCAGGGCAGGGTAAAAAGATTGTGCACTGCACCCACAAAACAAAATCTAGGTAGATCACTGAGTTAACAAGCACTTCAGATTAAAGATTCTTTCCTATTCTGTCATGGTCTTACCTTCTTGCTGTTCTCCTTCGTTTGACATGTGCTGGCGGCCATCTTGGTTTCTGGGTTTCTTGTAGCCTCCCACCCTGCGGCTTCTCCTTCCCACTGGGAGGAGCTGGATGCCTAGCTCATATATATAGGAGGTCTGTGGCTTCAGTTCCTTGCTTGGTCCTCCTGTGTTCACATGCTTCTAAGACTGCTGCTGCTTCTGGTTCCTGATCCTGGCTTCGTCTGACTACCCTGCTGGTTCCTGATCCTGGCTTCGTCTGACTACCCTGCTGGTTCCTGATCCAGGCTTCGTCTGACTACCCTGCTGGTTCCTGATCCAGGCTACGTCTGACTACCCTTCTGGTTCCTGACCTCTGGCTTCGCAAGACCCTGCCTCGGTTTAGCCATCCATTTGGACTTTTGCCTTACAGCTTGATTTTCAATAAAGCCTTCTTATTTCCACTTATCTCTTGTTGTATGTCTGGTTCATGGTTCCATGACATTAGGACCAAGCCATGAATTCTGACGGTACAGGGCCATCCTCGCTACCTACGCTGGTTGCCAGACTTGATCAGCAGGATCACCTGTTGGGTCGGTTCGCTGTGGCGTTGCAAACCCTGCTTGAACGCACGGCTCATTTAGCTTCCGTTGCCGATGGGTCGGTTGTCGCTCCTGGGCCCGCTCCTACTGCCGCTCCGGTTGTTGCGCCAGAGTCTACCCCGACACCTGTTGCTGCGCCTGCGGTGTTTCGGGGTATGACCGGTTCTGCCCCCCTTCCACAGCGCTTTGGGGGAGAGCCAACTCAGTGCCGAGGTTTCCTTAACCAGGTGGGCATTTTCGGTTGGCATGCCCGAACCGTCCGGGAAACGCTCGCACCTGAGATCCTGTCGGGGGCAGATCTTGGGTGGAGTCTCCTCGTCCCCGGTTTCCCGTGTTGACAAACCACTGATTACTGTTGTCCTCTCCTGGGTCGGGGGCTCGGTGACGACCCAGGCGTTGGTGGACTCTGGTGCTGGTGGTTTGTTCATTGATAGTGTGTTCGCTGCCGCCAATTCCATTCCTCTGCAGCCTCGAGGTTCCCCACTGGCTCTTGAGGCGATAGACGGCAGACCCCTTCTGCCGCCACACGTGACTCAGGAGACCCTTCCAGTGGGGATGGCCATTGGTGCCGTTCACAGAGAGTCGGTCTGTCTCCAGGTTATTTCGTCTCCACACTACTCGGTGGTCTTGGGGTACCCCTGGCTCCAGAAGCATAATCCGACTTTCGATTGGAGATCGGCCGAGATCCTCTCGTGGTCACCGCAGTGTGGGGCTAGTTGCATCCATGGGCCTGTCAAGTTGCTGTGTACTTCCTCGGACTCTCTGTTGCCTCCTGAATACGAGGAGTACCGGGATGTATTCGATAAGGTGCGTGCGGTTGCCCTACCTCCGCACCGCCCATACGATTGTGCCATAGAGTTACAATCTGGTGCCGTTCCTCCTCGTGGCAAAGTCTATCCACTGTCGGTAGCGGAGAATGAGGCCATGGAGGAGTACGTGAGGGAGGCGCTTTCACGCGGACACATTCGCAAATCCTCGTCCCCGGCAGGGGCTGGATTTTTCTTTGTGAAAAAGAAGGGCGGTGAGTTGAGGCCTTGCATCGATTACAGGGGTCTCAATCGCATCACGATCAAGAACGCTTACCCGATACCCTTGATTTCCGAGCTGTTCGATCGCCTCAAAGGGGCCACGGTCTTTACCAAACTCGACCTGAGGGCGGCATATAACCTGGTAAGGATCAAGGCGGGCGATGAGTGGAAGACCGCGTTTAACACCAGGACCGGTCATTATGAATCCTTGGTTATGCCCTTTGGGTTGTGCAATGCGCCCGCAGTCTTCCAGGAATTCATCAACGATGTTTTCTGTGACCTGTTGCAGCAATGTGTGGTGGTCTATTTGGATGACATCTTGGTATATTCTGAATCCATGGAGGCCCACATTCTGGATGTCAGACGAGTGTTGCAACGGTTACGAGAGAACAAGCTGTTCGGTAAGCTTGAGAAATGCGAATTTCACCGATCCCAGGTAACCTTCTTAGGTTACATCATTTCCGCTGAGGGGTTCTCCATGGATCCTGAGAAGGTTTCGGCTGTCTTACAGTGGCCCCAGCCCAGTGGTCTTCGTGCCCTGCAGCGCTTTTTGGGCTTCGCCAATTGTGAGGAATATGGATTAAAATTTACTGTCAGCCATGTCCTCACACCCCCCATTTGCTGACAGACAGCAGAGGTAGGGATTTCCCTGCTTCAAAGCCCCCCAGCCCTGATTGTAATTTTATGCATCTCTTGGCATGACTCAGGGTACATGCAAAATAAGTTTACACCCCCCATGTGCTGACAGATTGCAGAGGTAAGGAACTCCACAGGAGGGCCCTGCTTCAAGGAAAAGTTCACACCTCCATGCACCAGTTTGGAGCCAGCTGAATCTTGCAGGAAACTCCCCCCAGCAGGGGGTATCTGCTTTTGCCTGGTTCAATGAGATTTCCTAGACATATTGGCACCTACCTCTCATGAGGAATTATGAATCACCTGGCCACCGCAGACGCAAACCGGATACATATTTGTGTCCCGGTGGCCACGAGGTACGGTCCCATGGTCTTTGTTTACTCGTACCCAGTCGGGGTAGGGAGATACCCATATCTCCCCATAGAAGCCACCTACCGGTACCAGGTTTGGGCTCTAATTGTAGCCTGAACCCAGGCAGGTCCATTAGTCCCAGAACCATCTCCCTGTGACCCTCTGGTCTGGAGCTATGACCCCTAAAGTGTTTTGTGGGTCATTCACCGTCAGCCCAGAAGAGGGGGAGTTGACCCCTCCCTGAGGCAGGGAGGGGATGGACCAGCTACAGGTTAAAAGCCTGGTGCCAGCAAGTAGGGGGCGTCTTTTTTTGAAGAGGGGTCACATGCTACACATGTGTTTAGAGGGACCCAGGAAATAGCAGGAGATCACAGCCCCTCGGGTGGCCTCCGGCTCAGGACATCGCCAAGGAACTCTCATCATACTTGGTAACTTACTTTCACACTGCTTAATCCTATTGTAACCATATACCCTGTAATCTGTAACCTCAGACCACTGTATATATATTGTCTGTGTATAGTGTGTTATATCTAGTGTGCTCTTATAGCGATTAAATCTATAATTTAATCTTGTGCTATCTTGTATCTCGATCACGAATCCCCACGTCCGTGTTTTGGCCTAGTTATAAGCTACCGCGGGTTGGTTTCTGACCCTATATAATCCCGTTAGCGGACCGGGCTTATATCAAACGAGAAACTGGTGGCAGTTACCCGGGCTGAGTGTGGGCTGTTTTCACTGCGGCAGTGAAAAGGCCCTTCCAGCTTGTTGCCTCTCTGTGCCCGCGTGGACAGGAGGTGTGTGTGTAAACTATACCAGCCTGACCTTACGTGCTCCTCTGGAGGGCGTAACTTCACGTTTTTGGTAAACCCCGTGATCATACCAGGTCTCGTGAGCTCGACGTGGTTGACGTCAGCGGACACGAGGGGTGGTATTCATCACACCAATTATTATCGGAAGTTCATCAGGGACTTTTCCATGCTAGCCAGGCCTCTCACGGATCTGACCAGGAAGGGCAGTAATCCCCAGGTCTGGCCGGTCGAGGCCATCCGAGCTTTTGAGGCTCTAAAGTCCGCCTTTGTGTCGGCTCCGATTCTGTCGCATCCCAACCCTGGGTTGCCTTTTGTCCTCGAGGTGGACGCGTCTGAGACGGGAGTAGGCGCCCTTCTGTCTCAGCGTAGAACACCAGAGGGCCCTCTGCTTCCTTGTGGGTTTTACTCCCGGAAACTGTCTTCCACGGAGTGCAACTATCAGATTGGTGACAGGGAGTTATTGGCCATCGTGCAGGCCCTTAAAGAATGGAGGCACTTGCTCGAGGGCTCGGTGGTTCCGGTTCTCATCCTGACGGACCACAAGAATCTGACCTACCTCTCTGAGGCCAAGAGATTGACACCACGTCAGGCCAGATGGGCTCTGTTCTTGTCACGTTTTAATTACGTGGTCTCCTACCTACCCGGTTCCAAGAACATCAGAGCGGATGCCTTATCACGGCAGTACTCCGAGCTGTCCGGGGAGGAGTCGATTCCGACTTCGGTCATACCTCCAAATCAGATCCTGGCCGCCATTCGCACCAGCCTGACCTCTCCCCTGGGTGAGCAGATTTTGGCGGCTCAATCTGGTGCTCCCTCTGGGAGACCCAACGGCAGATGTTTTGTGCCTGAGGAGTTGCGCACTCGGTTGTTGCGAACCTACCATAACTCCAAGGCCGCGGGGCATCCTGGAAAGAATCAGCTGTCCTGGGCTGTTTCACGTCTGTTCTGGTGGCCTTCTCTACGTTCCGACATCGCCGCATATGTAGCGGCATGCTCCGTTTGTGCCCAGAGTAAGTCCCCTCGGCACCTTCCGTTGGGCCTTTTGCAACCCATAGCCACCGGGGAGCGTCCATGGTCACACCTGGGGATGGATTTCATTGTGGACCTCCCTGCATCCCGAGGCCATACGGTCATTCTCATGATTGTGGATCGGTTTTCCAAAATGTGCCACTGTGTTCCTCTCAAGAAGTTACCCTCTGCACAAGAGTTGGCCTCGATTTTTGCCAGGGAGGTCTTCCGGATGCACGGTTTGCCCAAGGAGATTGTGTCGGATCGGGGGAGTCAGTTTGTGTCCAGGTTCTGGCGCGCCTTTTGCTCCCAGTTGGGGATTCATCTCTCTTTCTCCTCGGCCTACCACCCTCAGTCCAATGGGGCCGCAGAACGATCCAATCAGGCCTTGGAGCAATACCTTCGTTGCTATGTCTCCGATCACCAAGACAATTGGGTTGACCTCCTGCCTTGGGCTGAGTTTGCCAGGAACACGGCGGTGAACTCTTCCTCTGGGACGTCTCCCTTCATGGCCAATTATGGGTTCCAACCTGCCGTGTTACCGGAGGTATTCTCTCCCCAGGATATTCCGGCTGTGGAGGATCACCTTTCCGTCCTACGAGCTTCTTGGGTACAGATCCAGAGGTCCCTGGAGGTCTCTGCGCAGCGCCAGAGACTCCAGGCTGATCGCAGACGAGCGCCCGCTCCTTCCTACCAGGTCGGAGACCGCGTATGGTTGTCCACCCGCAACCTCAACCTTCGAGTGCCCACTCCCAAGCTGGCGCCTCGCTTTGTTGGTCCCTTCCGAGTGCTTCGCAGGGTAAACCCGGTAGCCTATGCCCTTGCGCTTCCTCCTGGCATGCGGATCTCCAACGTGTTTCATGTCTCCCTGTTGAAGCCACTGGTGTGTAATCGTTTCACTTCCTCGGTTCCTCGGCCTCGTCCGGTCCAAGTGGGCAATCGTGAGGAGTATGAGGTGAGCAATATCCTGGACTCACGCCTGGTCCGCGGTCGGGTGCAGTTTTTGGTCCATTGGCGTGGTTATGGTCCAGAGGAGCGTTCCTGGGTTCCCTCCGCAGATGTCCATGCTCCTGCCTTGCTGCGAGCCTTCCACGCACGCTTCCCTCAGAAACCGTTCTTTACTCCGCGGAGGAGGGGCCCTTGAGGGGGAGGTACTGTCATGGTCTTACCTTCTTGCTGTTCTCCTTCGTTTGACATGTGCTGGCGGCCATCTTGGTTTCTGGGTTTCTTGTAGCCTCCCACCCTGCGGCTTCTCCTTCCCACTGGGAGGAGCTGGATGCCTAGCTCATATATATAGGAGGTCTGTGGCTTCAGTTCCTTGCTTGGTCCTCCTGTGTTCACATGCTTCTAAGACTGCTGCTGCTTCTGGTTCCTGATCCTGGCTTCGTCTGACTACCCTGCTGGTTCCTGATCCTGGCTTCGTCTGACTACCCTGCTGGTTCCTGATCCAGGCTTCGTCTGACTACCCTGCTGGTTCCTGATCCAGGCTTCGTCTGACTACCCTTCTGGTTCCTGACCTCTGGCTTCGCAAGACCCTGCTTCGGTTTAGCCATCCGTTTGGACTTTTGCCTTACAGCTTGATTTTCAATAAAGCCTTCTTATTTCCACTTATCTCTTGTTGTACGTCTGGTTCATGGTTCCATGACATATTCTCTCCCTCACAGCAGCACTTCCTCTTCCACTCCAGTGTTTGGGAGATGGAGAGCTGAACGCTTCGGTGGGACATTGTGGAGATGCTTGATGACCAAGGTGGTGGTGTTGCTGGAAGATCCTCTGTTTGCGGGGTGGCAGGTGCCACTGTCACTCCAGAGGTGGATGAAGAGGCCGAGACTGCAGTAGAAAAGGAAGCAGGAGGAGCCAGAGACCTTTCTTGGTTTTTGAGGTGTCTACTCCACTGCAGCTCGTGCTTTGCACTTAGATGCCTGGTCATGCAGGTTGTGCTCAGGTTGAGAACGTTTATGCCTCGCTTCAGGCTCTGATTGCACAGCGTGCAAACCACTCGTGTCTTGTCGTCAGCACATTGTCTGAAGGACTGCCACGCCAGGGAACTCCTTGGAGCTGGCTTTGGTGTGCTCGGTCCCTTGCTGTGGTGGGCAGTAGCAGGTGTACTGTCTAGGGGACGGCCGCTCCACTTTTGCACCCTGCTCCCTCTTCTGCTGTGCTGGTGGCTCTCGTCCTCCACATCATCTTCCACCCAGTCTTCACCCCTGCCCTCCTTGTCGGTCTGCACACTTTTGAAAGCAACAGCAGTTGGCCCCTGTGTTTAGTCATCATCCGAGACGTCCCATGTACTCATCTTGAAACATAAGTGGTTGGGCATCTTCCACTTCTGGGGCAGGGCTAGGTGGATGGCCCTTGGAAACCCTGCTAGCAGAGTCATCAAAAAGCAGAAGAGACTGCTGCATGACTTGGGGCTCAGACTGCTTGGATGATTTGCAAGGGAGTGAGGTGAAAGACTGATGGACATCGGCTGCAGGTGCAAACTCTGATTTTTCAGCAGGAGACTAGGTGGGAGACAATGTAAAGGAACTGGAAGCACTGTCTGCAACCCAATCTACTATCGCCTGTAGTTGTTCTGGCCTCACCATTCATAGAGCCGCATTAGGCCAGACCAAATACCGCTGAAGGTTCTGTCGTCTACACGCACCTGAGGAAGGTGTTTCACTTGTGCGTGTAGCTGGCACAGATCGACCACGTCCTCTCCCTGCAACAGGAGCTCCACCAGCAGCACCACCACGACCTGGGCCATGTCCCTTATTTGACGCTCTCCTCATAATTCTCAAATTTAGGATCTTGCTCAAAATGGTTGTTTTTTAATAGCAGAATAGAAAAACGCATGTATCTCACAATGACAGATGCAGCAAAGGCTGCAAAATTAAGATTTTTGCCCTAAATGGGTGTTTTTTTAATACCAAAATAGCACAGCAGTATCTAAAGCGTGTATCTCACAATGACAGATGCAGCAAAGGCTGCAAAATTAAGATTTTTGCCCAAAATTGTTGTTTTTTTAATACCAGAATAGCACAGCAGTATGTAAAGGGTGTATCTCACAATAACAGATGCAGCAAAGGCTGCAAAATCAAGATTTGTGCCTTAAATGGGTGTTTTTTTAAATACCAGAACAGCACAGCAGTATCTAAAGCGTGTATCTCACATTTACAGATGCAGACAAGGCCGCAAATGGGTGTTTTTTAAAACCCAGAAAATTATAGCTGTATTTCTAGCTTAAATTGCACACTGACTAATGCGGCAGAGGCCCCAGATGGAGGGCATTGCCAAAAATGGGCGTTTTTTAAAACCCAGAAAATTATTGAAGTATTTCAAGCTTGTTTTAACAATAACAGATGCAGCAAATAGTGCAATATTAAGTATTTTGCCCAAAATTGGTGTTTTTTGAATAACAGAATATGACAGCAGTATATAGCGCTTGAATTTCACACGTACAGATGCAGCAAGTGCTGTTAAATTGAATATTTTGCCCAAAAAGGGTGTTTTTCAAAACCCAGAAAATTATTGCTGTATTTATAGCTTAAATTGCACACTGACAAATGCTGCAAGCACCAGATGTAGGATATTGGCAACAATGGGTGTTTTTTTAAACCCAGATTATTATTATTGCAGTATTTCAAGCTTGGATTTGATTGTCACACAAGCACATATGCTGTGCTGGTGCACAGAACTTGCATAAAATGTCCGCCGCCGCCCACCTAACTAACAGATAGATAAAAGTTATTTTTCTGGGTCACTGGGCTCAGGGCAGGGTAAAAAGATTGTGCACTGCACCCACAAAACAAAATCTAGGTAGATCACTGAGTTAACAAGCACTTCAGATTAAAGATTCTTTCCTATTCTCTCCCTCACAGCAGCAGCATCCTATCCCTACACTAAGCACAGCAGAGTAATGTGCAGCACTACGTGACTCCAGCTGATATAGAGGCTGGGTCACATGCTGCACTGGCCAATCACGGCCATTCCATTAGTAGGCATGGCTGTGATGGCTTCTAAGGGAACAGAGTTAAACGCTTGTTGATTGGCTGCTTTGCAGCCTTTCAAAAAGCGCCAATAAATCGCTGAACACCGAACCCGAACTTTTACTGAAATGTTCGGGTTCGGGTCCGGGGTCCAAAAATCCTAAAGTTTGGTACGAACCCGAACTTTACAGTTTGGGTTTGCTCAACCCTATCTGCGGTATATCTCCTGTGTGACGTTTCCGCATCCCAAATACCTGTAACATTTCCTGTAATTTTTTTATTAGCGACTGGTGACATCAGCAACAATATCTGCAGTATTTCTCCTGTGTAACATTTCCACATCCCAAATATCTGTGACAGTCCCTGTAATGTTATATTAGCCGTTGCTGACATCAGCGACAATATATGCAGTATTTCTCCTGTGTAACGTTTCCACATCCAAAATACCTGAGACATTCCCTGTAATCTTATATTAGCCGCTTCTGACATCAGCAACATTATCTGCTGTATTTCTCCTGTGTAACGTTTCCACATCCCAAATACCTTTTTTTCGTTTTTTGCGCATACACTTACAAATCCTACGCTACTACACGTGTGACATACTTTCAAGCAGATATAACATTTAATATGAAGAAGGCGAGCAGTAAGGGACAGGGAAGTGACATTGATACTAATGGTGCACGCAGAGGCCGTGGCCCTGGGGGAATTGAAACTGTGCCTGCTGCCAGAGCACAAGAAAAACAATCATCCACGATACCTAGCATTAATGTCCCAGTTTGCAGGGAGGTGCAGGACTGGCGCTGGTCAGACCTGTGCGACCAGGTGGTCAGTTGGATTGCAGCAAATAATGCTTCCAGCTGGTTAAAGGGAACATGTCAGCGGCAAAACCCATCCCAAACCGCCAGCAGTACTTTCAAGTAGCCGGCAGTGAGTTTTGAATGATGATTTTCTTACTGCATTCTGATGAGGCAAAAGTATGAAAAACAATCTTTTATCCTCCTTCCACGCTATTTTCCAGGCAGGCTTGAAGTAAAGGGGGCAGCGGCCTCCTTGCTTCAAGTCAAGTTAACAGCGCCCCCCTCCCTGCCCCTTCGCTGTGACTGACAGCGCTTATGCTCGATAGCCGGCTGGCTTTGCCGAACAGCCGGCTGTCAGTCACAGAAAAAGGGGCAGGGAAAGGGGCGCGGTTACCTTGACTTGAAGCAAGGAGGCCGCTGCCCCCTTGACTTCAAGTCTGACTGGAAAATAGTGCGGACGGAAGATAAAATATAGTTTTTCATACTTCTGCCTCATCAGAATGCAGTAAGAAAATCATCATTTGAAACTCACTGCCGGCTATTTGAAGGTACTGCTGGCGGTTTGGGATGGGTTTTGTCGCTGACAGGTTCCCTTTAAGCACCATCCTGTCTTCCACCAAGTCCAGTCTTAGTAGCCAGGAGTCTGGTCAACACAATTCTCACCCTGATACTCCTTTCTCCCACCATGGAAAGTCTTGCCAAACAAGTGATCCCACACTCGGACATTCTGAGGAGCTCCTTTCAGCGCCATTCCTTCATTTGGGCCTCTCGACAAGACCGCTTGAAGAGGGACATGAGATCTTGTGCCCTGATTCCCAAACTCTTGACCATCCACTGTCACAAGAAGATAATGGTGGGAAACGGCAATTAAGGTTTCACGAGGTGGATGATGATGATACACAGTTGCCAATAAGTCAACGGCAATTAGTGTCTCAAGAGGTTGATGATGAGGATGAGACATAGTTGTCAATAACTGAGGTTGTTGTTAGGCCAACAAGTCAGGAGGATGATCAGAGTTAGGAAGTGGAAGAGGAGGTGGTGGATGATGAAGTCACTGACCCAACCTGGGAAGGTGGCAAGGCGAGTGAGGACATCAGTAAAGAGGGGGAGGGATCCGCAGCACCGCAACAGGCTGGAAGATTCAGTGGGGTGGCAAAAGGGAGAAGGCAGGCCACACCAAACAGGCCTGCATCTGTTCCTCGGAGCATACCCTTGCAGAAATCTCCCTTGCCAAGGGGTAGGTGTTCTGCAGTCTGGCACTTTTATTTAGGAAAGTGCGAATGACAAAAGAATTTGCAAACTGCGCCATACAAAAATGAGCAGGGGCATGAACACTAGCAACCTCACCACCACCAGCATGATCCACCACATGGCATCAAAGCACCATATTAGGTAGGCCGAACGCCACAATCTGTGTCTGCGGGTCACACCACTGCCTCCTCTTCCCCTGTGTTATGTGCTGGCCAATCCCCTGTCGAAGGCACAGGCCCGAATGCCTCTCACACTGCACCTGGACCTTCACAAGCACCATCAGCGACCACATCAACTTCCGTGTCCCAGCGCAGCGTACAACTGTCCTTACCTCAAGCATTTGAATGCAAGTGCAAATACCCAGCCACCAACCCACAGGCCATAGCACTAAATGTGCAACTTTCCAAATTACTGGCCCTGAAAATGTTGCCATTTAGGCTTGTGGACACTGAGGCCTTCTGCAGCCTAATGCTGCCACTATTTTTCACAGTGTTCCTTGCCCGCCTTACACCAGCATGTGTCCGGTAACATCACCCGTGCCCTGACCAACGCAGTTACTGGGAAGGTCCACTTAACCACTGACACATGGAAAAGTGTTTTCGGCCAGGGACGCTACATTTCCCTGACAGCACATTGGGTGAACGTTGTGGAGGCTGGGAGTGAGTCATACCCTTGTAAGCCGAGTACCGGGGTGGGCTCCCCAGGATACAGCGAAGTCACAGACAAGCAAAGCGACACTGACACCAGCTTTATATACAAGAACAGAAACTTTACTTTGGAAACAGTAATAACACAAGTACAAACAGAATAGGTAATGCCCCAGGCCCACAGTCACTGTCCCTGTCCGAGGGACAGGCCTAGCCCATTGGCGCACACAGCAGAGCCTACAAGTCGTGCTGTGCCCCTATAGAGGACACACCTAACCATGGGCAGATGCAGCAGAGCCTGCAAGTCAATTACTGCGCTGCAGTCCAGTACAGTAAGGCCTAACAAAGCTACAGTGGGATGCAAAAGTTTGGGCAACCTTGTTATTCGTCATGATTTTCCTGTATAAATCGTTGGTTGTTACGATATAAAATGTCAGTTAAATATATCATATAGGAGACACACACAGTGATATTTGAGAAGTGAAATGAAGTTTATTGGATTAACAGAAAGTGTGCTATAATTGTTTAAACAAAATTAGGCAGGTGCATAAATTTGGGCACTGTTGTCATTTTATTGATTCCAAAACCTGTGTAGATCTAATTATTGGAACTCAAATTGGCTTGGTAAGCTCAGTGACCCCTGACCTACATACACAGGTGAATCCAATTATGAGAAAGAGTATTTAAGGGGGTCAATTGTAAGTTTCCCTCCTCTTTTAATTTTCTATGAAGAGTAGCAACATGGGGGTCTCAAAACAACTCTCAAACGACCTGAAGACAAAGATTGTTCACCATCATGGTTTAGGGGAAGGATACAGAAAGCTGTCTCAGAGATTTCAGCCGTCTGTTTCCACAGTTAGGAACATATTGAGGAAATTGAAGACCACAGGCTCAGTTCAAGTTAAGGCTCGAAGTGGCAGACCAAGAAAAATCTCGGCTAGACAGAAGCGATGAATGGTGAGAACAGTCAGAGTCAACCCACAGACCAGCACCAAAGACCTACAACATCCTCTTGCTGCAGATGGAGTCACTGTGCATCGTTCAACCATTCGGCACACTTTACACAAGGAGATGTTGTATGCGAGAGTGATGCAGAGGAAGCCTTTTCTCCGCCCACAGCACAAAAAGTGCCGCTTGAGGTGGGCAAAGCACATTTGGACAAGCCAGCTTCATTTTGGAATAAGGTGCTGTGGACTGATGAAACTGAAATAGAGTTTTTTGGCCATAACAAGGGGCATTATGCATGGAGGAAAAAGAACACAGCATTCCAAGAAAAACACCTGCTACCTACAGTAAAATATGGTGGTGGTACCATCATGCTGTGGGGCTGTGTGGCCAGTGCTGGGACTGGGAATCTTGTCAAAGTTGAGGGATGCATGGATTCCACTCAGTATCAGCAGATTCTGGAGACCAATGTCCAGGAATCAGAGACAAAGCTGAAGCTGCGCCGGGGCTGGATCTTTCAACTAGACAACGACCCTAAACACTGCTCAAAATCCACTAAGGCATTTATGCAGAGGAACAAGTACAACGTTCTGGAATGGCCATCTCAGTCCCCAGACCTGAATATAATTGAAAATCTGTGGTGTGACTTAAAGAGAGCTGTCCATGCTCGGAAGCCATCAAACCTGAATGAACTAAAGATGTTTTGTAAAGAGAATACCAAAATACCTTCAACCAGAATGCAGACTCTCATTGGAACCTACAGGAAGCATTTAGAGGCTGTAAATTCTGCAAAAGGAGTATCTACTAAATATTGATTTAATTTCTTTTTTGTGGTGCCCAAATTTATGCACCTGCCTAATTTTGTTTAAACAATTATAGCACACTTTCTGCAAATCCAATAAACTTAATTTCACTTCTCAAATATCACTGTGTGTGTCTCCTATATGATATATTTAACTGACATTTTTTATCGTAACAACCAACGATTTATACAGGAAAATCATGACGATTAACAAGGTTGCCCAAACTTTCGCATCCCACTGTATAACCCTAACTAACTAGCTGATACAAGGCCTAGGCTAGTCTCTGTTACTTTAGGCGCCAAACAGTATAGTACAATTGGTAATCAGGTGTACTGACCTGTGTCCGTTCTGGGCCCTAGGATTCCACTTACCCGGGATGGCCACCAAGCTCTCAGCAATCGTGCGGCCTTGCTTGATGATAAGGCTTCTTGTCCATACACAGGAAATGGTCTTACTTACAACCTCTCTTTCAAAGAGCTGGATCCAGTAAGGGGACAACAGCTACTCTCTTTCCTTTCAGTGTCCATTCACTGCCGGACATCCGCAAGCCAGGATGGAATCGGATTCAGTCTCTCACAGCACAATCCTTCCATCAGGTCAGAGCAACACTTCCTGGTTCACTCAGAAGCAGCCAGCATGAGTCATCACCTGCTTTGCATATGCAGATCCCAGAGTGTGCTGACTGTGCTGCAAAACAGTGGCCTCTAGTGCCCAGAATGCCAAATGACAGCTCCAATACAATTTAAACATAAACATTATACAGGCAGAGCTTATCCACAATCTCACACCCTGGGATAGCACAAGTGCTACCGACGCCAAGGATTACGGGCCCTACTTTCATCAGGATTTCCACCACCTACATTAGTGGCTGCATTTTCCCCTTCTCCTCCTCCACCTCCTCCTCCTCCACTCCCACCTCTGAATTCTCCTCTTGCACCATCAGTCTGTATCTGGAAGCAGTGTAGCACTGCAGTGGGGAAGCGGCAACAGGCCACGCTAAAACTAATTTGCTTAGGTGACAAACAGCACACCGCCACAGAGCTGTGGCAGGGTATAAGGGACCAGACTGAGTTGTGGCTCTCGACACTCAACCTATAACCAGGCATGGCAGAAGAAGAGAAGCTTAAAGTACCAAACTAGTAGTTAGAAAATGTTTTTATTATTATGAAATACATGATAAAAAAGTACACATATAATACATGCCACAGACAGGGTAGGGGAACAGGGAGGAAAAAAGAAGAAGCGCCACCCTGGAAGAGCACACTGGTCACAAGGGAGTATATAAATAGATTATTGTTATAGAGTTATGAACATGAGGAACATACAACAGTGTATGGTACAATGACCACCTCATGAACACAATGTAAAAAATGATGAATGAAAAGATGTAGAGGGGGAGTAGAGATCAAAGAATTCCAACCAGTGTGACTATCATGCACAAAGTACAAAAAGCATTGACAATGAAAATATGTCAATGAACAGATGATGGAAAGCCAAGTGAGGTGTCTCAACATCGGCCGCATGGAACCATGGCGGGAAGACTGTGATCTAAAACTCACCAAGAGAGGACCAGATGTGAACAGGAACCAGGGTGGCGCTACCCCAACGCCGAAACGCGCGTTGGGGTAGCGCCACCCTGGTTCCTGTTCACATCTGGTCCTCTCTTGGTGAGTTTTAGATCACAGTCTTCCCGCCATGGTTCCATGCGGCCGATGTTGAGACACCTCACTTGGCTTTCCATCATCTGTTCATTGACATATTTTCATTGTCAATGCTTTTTGTACTTTGTGCATGATAGTCACACTGGTTGGAATTCTTTGATCTCTACTCCCCCTCTACATCTTTTCATTCATCATTTTTTACATTGTGTTCATGAGGTGGTCATTGTACCATACACTGTTGTATGTTCCTCATGTTCATAACTCTATAACAATAATCTATTTATATACTCCCTTGTGACCAGTGTGCTCTTCCAGGGTGGCGCTTCTTCTTTTTTCCTCCCTGTTCCCCTACCCTGTCTGTGGCATGTATTATATGTGTACTTTTTTATCATGTATTTCATAATAATAAAAACATTTTCTAACTACTAGTTTGGTACTTTAAGCTTCTCTTCTCTTCTTCTGCTATCACACTCGGAGCTTGTACCGAGTTACCCTCTGTTGGGTACCCCCCAGTATCTATACGATATACATGTAGGCACTGTCCTTGTATTCACGTTGGGGGTTACCTGGGGTCATTCTTCTTTGTTCTGTATAACCAGGCATGGTTGTGTCTGATAATGACCGTAACTTCGTGGCAGCTTTGCAGTTCGGCAAGCTCACACATATACCATGCCTAGCCCACGTGTTCAACTTAGTGATTCAGTGGTTTCTCAAAACCTACCCCAATTTGCCAGAGCTACTGGTGAAGGTGTGCCACGTGTGTGTCCATTTCTCAAAGTCATCTACAGCTGCCGCTGGTCTGGCAACGCTGCAGTAGCACTTGCATTTGCCAGCTCACTGATTGTTCTGCGACGTGAGCATGCGCTGGAACTCCATGTTCCACATGTTGGCCAGGCTTTGTGAGCAGCAGAGGGCAGTAGTGGAATACCAGCTGCAACATGGTCATCGCCTTTCCAGTCAGCTTCCGCTATTCACAAGCGAAGAGTGGGCATGAATGTCTGACCTCTGTGAGGTTTTAAGAAACTTTGAAGAATCAACACAGATGGTGAGCGGCGATAATGCTATTATCTGCGTCACCATCCCACTTCTGTGTCTACTCAAACGCTCGCTGCTCACAATTAAGGCCAACGCTTTGCATGTGGAAGAGGTGGAAATGGGGGGAAGATATTACACAGGGTGATAGCCAGACCACCCTCAGTTTGTCTTATCAGCGCAAATTGGATGATGATGATGAGGAGAAGGAGCAGGAGAGGGTTGCCTCCACTACAGAGGGTAGTACCCATGGAAGTTTAATTCCATCTGTTCAGCGTGGATGGGCAGAAGAGGAGGAAGAGGATGAGGAGATTGAGAGTCATCCTCCTGATGACGACAGCGAAGTCTTGCCTGTTAGGACTCTGGCACACATGGCTGCCTTTATGTTAGGCTGCCTTTCCCGTGACCCACACGTTTTACGCATTTTGGCCAACACCGATTACTGGTTGTTCACCCTTCTCGACCCCCGCTACAAAGAGAACTTCTCATCTCTCATTCCTGTGGTGGAGAGGACGAGCAAAATGGTGCAATACCAGAAGGTCCTTGTAGAAAAATTGCTCCAAACATTTCCAGCTAACAATGCTGGTGGCAGAATACGTACTTCCTTGGGCAACCAAGGAGGGGAGACAAGGGAAATACACAGCAATTCCAACAGTGGCAGGGCAACACTCTCCAAGGCTTGGGACAGTTTCATGACTCCCCGCTAGCACCCTCTCCCTGATGAGCGGTCTAGTGTCACAAGGAGGGAAACGTTTTGGAAGATAGTGAAGGCGTATGTAGCAGATCGTTTCAGCATCCTCAGGCATGAACTGGTGCTCTACGCCTTGGAGGTGCTGGCCTGCCCTGCCGCCAGTGTTTTGTATGAGCGGGTATTTAGTGCTGCTGGGGGCATTATAACAGATAAGCGTATCCGCCTATCAACTGAAAATGCTGACAGGTTGACTCTTATAAAAATGAACAAGGCCTGGATTGCCCCAGACTTCTCGACTCCACCAGAGGAAAGCAGATGAACAAAGGCACTTTAAATGTGTTGTGTAATGTACTTAATACACTGTATTCCCACGCACCCCTACCACCACAGAAAAGGGTATATGGTTAAATCTTCCTTTTCTCATCCTCCTCTTCCATCATATTAACCGCCTCCGGACCGCCTAACGCAGATGTGCGGTCCGGAGGCGGCAGCGCTGCGCACAGTCACGCATATACGCGTCATCTCGCGAGACGCGAGATGACGCGCTTTGCTGGCCCGCGCATGCGCAGTTCGGGCCGGCATTTTGTACAGGAGTATTTCGTCAGCAACCTGCCGGCCAATGATCGTGGCTGGCAGGTTGCTGATTTTTAAAAAATCCAATCACAGTGCCAGATAACAGATCATATTTGTAAATATGATCTGTTATATGGCTGCCTGCTCCTCTGCTGGTTCTTTTCGTCGGTTGGATCCAGCAGAGGAGCAGGCTTCACAGTGAGTACACCAAACATCACACTTTAGCCCCAGATCACCCCCCTGCACCCCAATTAACCCTTTGATCACCCCTTTGATCGCCCCTGTCAATCACAAGTGAAAGGAAAAAAGTGATCAGTGCAAACTGTCACTTTTTTTTTTTCACTGTTATTGACTGTTAGGTTTCAGTATAGTTTAGGCCCCTTGGTTAGGTAGTTTAGGGATCAGTTAGCGCCCAGCCCACCGCACCGCAGTCCGTTATTCGCTGATTAGCGTATCGCTAATCAGCATTTGTACTTTTATAGTATCTGGAAGTGATCAAAACTGATCACGGTCAGATCTATAATTGTATTAGTGTCACTTTAGTTCGCCCTCCACCCAAAACGCAGTGTTTGCCCGATCAGGCCTGATCAGTCGCCCACACGTGCGTTCGCCCACGCCCGCCCCACCGCAGTGACAAAAAAAATTTTTTTTTTGATCACTGCACAATCACTTTACACGCACTGCGGCGATAAAAAAATCAGTTTTGATATTTTTTATCAACCGCAGCGGCCTCCGGTACTTCGCTAGCCTCCCCTTTGTAAGACAGGCTTGCTTTTTTTTCTTGGGTAGTCTCAGGGAATACCCCTAAATTTAGTTGCCCAAATGTCAAACAGGGGGTATTCTTCTGAAGAGGCCTACAGGCTTCTGACCCAGTCGGATGAGGAATGGGAACCCTCATCTGATGAATCCAGCGGGTCAGAATACGAACCTGTAGAAAGCAGTGGCTCTCTGACCCAAAGTTCGGACGAGGAGGCTGAGGTCCCTGATACCACCAGGCGTACCCGGCCCCGTGTCGCTAGACCGCAGGTTGTGCAGGATCCGCTTCAAGAGCAGCAGAGTGGGGCTGGTGCTGTCGGATTACGTGGTGAGGCATACACCAGCAGCCCAGCCCTCCCTGGACCTAGTACCAGCACTGCCGTAGAACATGGTGAAGTAGCGAGCACCAGAAGGGCAGTTGAAGCTGGTACGGTGGCACGTGCAGTAGTGACCCCGTCGCAGCCACCGCAAAGACGTGCCCGTAGAGCCCCTAGAATCCCAGAGGTGCTGGCAAACCCTGATTGGCAGTCCCCAACTTCAGCCGCACCTGTAGTTTTCCCTTTCACCGCCCAGTCTGGAGTTCGGGTTGAGACAGCTCAGATCGGTTCGGCCCTGGGATTTTTTGAGCTGTTCTTGACTGCGGAGCTCTTAGACTTAGTTGTGGCAGAAACAAATCGGTATGCCACACAATTTATAACCGCTAACCCGGGAAGCTTTTATGCCCAGCCTTTCCGGTGGAAACCAGTCCAAGTTTCCGAACTTAAAACTTTTCTGGGCCTCCTCCTCAACATGGGCCTGACAAAAAAGCATGAATTGCGGTCATATTGGTCCACGAACCCAATTCATCACATGCCCATGTTCTCTGCTGCTATGTCCAGGGCACGTTTTGAGGCCATCCTGCGTTTCCTGCACTTTAGTGACAACACCGCCTCTCGTCCCAGAGGCCACCCTGCTTTTGACCGGCTCCACAAAATTCGGCCCCTCATAGACCATTTCAACCTGAAATTTGCAGATTTGTATACCCCAGAGCAAAACATCTGCGTAGACGAGTCCCTGATACATTTTACCGGGCGCCTTGGCTTCAAACAATACATCCCAAGCAAGCGCGCCCGGTATGGGGTCAAATTGTATAAGCTCTGTGAAAGGGCCACAGGCTATACCCACAAATTTCGGATCTATGAGGGAAAAGATCAGACCCTGGAGCCGGTCGGTTGCCCTGACTACCTGGGGAGCAGTGGGAAGACAGTTTGGGACTTGGTGTCACCCTTATTCGGCAAGGGGTACCATCTTTATGTGGACAATTTTTACACAAGTGTGGCCCTCTTTAGGCATTTGTTTCTAGAACGGATTGGCGCCTGTGGTACCGCGCGAACTAGTCGCGCGGGCTTCCCCCAACGGCTCGTTACCACCCGTCTTGCAAGGGGGCAGAGGGCCGCACTGTGTAACGAAGAACTGCTCGCGGTGAAATGGAGAGACAAGCGTGACGTTTACATGCTCTCCTCCATTCACGCAGACACGACAATACAAATTGAGCGAGCAACCCGTGTCATTGAAAAGCCCCTCTCAGTCCACGACTATAATTTGCTCATGGGAGGGGTGGACTTCAATGACCAGATGTTGTCTCCGTATTTAGTTTCCCGCAGAACCAGACGCTGGTATAAGAAGGTGTCTGTATATTTGATTCAATTGGCTCTGTATAATAGTTTTGTTCTCTACAGTAAGGCTGGGAGAACTGGATCCTTCCTCAAATTTCAGGAAGAGATCATCGAGAACCTCCTGTACCCAGGAGGTTCCGTGGCCCCATCCACCAGTGTAGTTAGCCGTCTACACGAGCGACATTTCCCCAATGTCGTTCCTGGTACCTCAACCCAACAGTCACCCCGAAAAAGATGTTGTGTCTGTAGCAGGAGTGGAATAAGGCGTGACACCCGCTATTTCTGTCCTGACTGTCCTGACCACCCTGCCCTATGCTTTGGAGAGTGTTTCCGGAAGTACCACACACAGGTACACCTAGCATAGGGATCATCTCACCAGGACAGGCACACAGGGCTATTAGGGCCCATTCACTCACACAGCTGCTGCAAACGTCTCCTTTCACCTGGGACAAAGTGCATAACGCACTTCGCCACATCTTTGGGCGATTTGCGCTTTGCACATTGACCCATGGGGAAGGAGAGGTTTGTTCTATAAAGGTAAAAAAACAAAAAAAAGAAAAAAAAAAACACCAGTAAGCAAAAAGGTTAATGTTCAGTTAAAAAAGTTAAAGTTTATATGTTCTGTTGCAAAGTTAATAAAATTATTGCATTGCGGCCTGTTTTTTTTTTTTTTTTGTTTTTTTACCTTCCAGGTGGACCAACCGATCGACTAGCTGCAGCACCGATGTGCATTCTGACAGAAGCATTGCGCTGCTGTCAGATTACACGCAAGTCGGTGTATGCGGCGCTGCAAGACGAGATTTCTACTCTGCAGTAACAGATACGTTTGCCGAAGCATACGAGCTGAGGAGGAGGCGGCGTTCCTATGCTTTGGCAAACACTTTGTATGTAAAAAAATAAATAAAAAATCCCGGCAATGATTTATTCATCCACATCGATTGATGTGAATGGAGAAATCTGGTTTGCCAGGGCATACGAGCTAAGTGGGTATGGATGTTGGGCGGAGCTCCTATGTCCTGGCAGACGCCTTTCCCCTCCTTTTTTTTTTTTTGGCAGAGATTTTTTCATCCACATTGATCGCATCGATAAATGTGGATGAAAAAATCTGTGCCGTTCATTTTTTTTCTTTCAGCCCAGAGGCTGAACGGAAAAAAAAAACTCATTACCTGTATGCTCAATATAAGGAGAATAGCAGAAACTCCTAATGCTGGCCATACATGTAATGATTGCGGAGACCCTCAAATGCCAGGGCAGTACAAACACCCCACAACTGACCCCATTTCGGAAAGAAGACACCCCAAGGTATTCGCTGAGGGGCATATTGAGTCCATGAAAGATTTAAATTTTTGTCCCAAGTTAGCGGAAAGTGAGACTTTGTGAGAAAAAACAAAAAAAAAATCAATTTCCGCTAACTTATGCAAAAAAAAATAATTCTATGAACTTGCCAGGCCCCTCATTGGATACCTTGGGGTGTCTTCTTTCCAAAGTGGGGTCACATGTGGGGTATTTATACTGCCCTGGCTTTTTAGGGGCCCTAAAGAGCCAGAAGAAGTCTGGGATCCAAATGTCTAAAAATGCCCTCCTAAAAGGAATTTGGGCTGCTTTTCGCCCCTAGGCTGCAAAAAAGTGTCACACATCTGGTATCGCCGTACTCAGGAGAAGTTGGGGAATGTGTTTTGGGGTGTCATTTTACATATACCCATGCTGGGTGAGATAAATATCTTGGTCAAATGCCAACTTTGTATAAAAAAATTGGGAAAGTTGTCTTTTGCCAAGATATTTCTCTCACCCAGCATGGGTATATGTAAAATGACACCCCAAAACACATTCCCCAACTTCTCCTGAGTACGGCGATACCAGATGTGTGACACTTTTTTGCTGCCTAGGTGGGCAAAGGGGCACACATTTCAAAGTGCACCTTTCGGATTTCGCAGGCCATTTTTTACACATTTTGACTGCAAAGTACTTCTCACACATTAGGGCCCTTAAATTGCCAGGGCAGTATAACTACGCCACAAGTGACCCCATTTTGGAAAGAAGACACCCCAAGGTATTCCGTGAGGGGCATGGCGAGTTCCTAGAATTTTTTATTTTTTGTCGCAAGTTAGTGGAATATGAGACTTTGTAAGGAAAAAAGAGAAAAAAAAGAAAACATCATTTTCCGCTAACTTGTGACAAAAAAAAAAAATTCTAGGAACTCGCCATGCCCCTCACGGAATACCTTGAGGTGTCTTCTTTCCAAAATTGGGTCACTTGTGGCGTAGTTATACTGCCCTGGCAATTTAGGGGCCCATATGTGTGAGAAGAACTTTGCAATCAAAATGTGTAAAAAATGACCGGTGAAATCCGAAAGGTGCACTTTGGAATATGTGCCCCTTTGCCCACCTTGGCAGCAAAAAAGTGTCACACATGTGGTATCGCCGTACTCAGGAGAAGTTAGGGAATGTGTTTTGGGGTGTCATTTTACATATACCCATGCTGGGTGAGAAAAATATCTTGGTCAAATGCCAACTTT
This sequence comes from Bufo gargarizans, assembly GCF_014858855.1. NCBI lineage: Eukaryota > Metazoa > Chordata > Amphibia > Anura > Bufonidae > Bufo > Bufo gargarizans. The sequence goes on from NC_058084.1 coordinate 421,080,057, forward strand.
GTATAAAAAAATTGGAAAAGTTGTCTTTTGCCAAGATATTTCTCTCACCCAGCATGGGTATATGTAAAATGACACCCCAAAACACATTCCCCAACTTCTCCTGAGTACGGCGATACCAGATGTGTGACACTTTTTTGCAGCCTAGGTGGGCAAAGGGGCACATATTCCAAAGTGCACCTTTCGGATTTCGCAGGATATTTTTTACACATTTTGATTGCAAAGTTCTTCTCACACATTTGGGCCCCTAAATTGCCAGGGCAGTATAACTACGCCATAAGTGACCCCATTTTGGAAAGAAGACACCCCAAGGTATTCTGTGAGGGGCATGGTGAGTTCCTAGAATTTTTTATTTTTTGTCGCAAGTTAGTGGAATATGAGACTTTGTAAGAAAAAAAAAAAAGAAAAAATCATCATTTTCCGCTAACTTGTGACAAAAAATAAAAAGTTCTATGAACTCACTATGCCCATCAGCGAATACCTTAGGGTGTCTACTTTCCGAAATGGGGTCATTTGTGGGGTTTTTCTACTGTTTGGGCATTGTAGAACCTCAGGAATCATGACAGGTGCTCAGAAAGTCAGAGCTGTTTCAAAAAGCGGAAATTCACATTTTTTGTACCATAGTGTGTAAACGCTATAACTTTTACCCAAACCATTTTTTTTTTGCCCAAACATTTTTTTTTTATCAAAGACATGTAGAACAATAAATTTGGTGAAAAATTTATATATGGATGTCGTTTTTTTTGCAAAATTTTACAGCTGAAAGTGAAAAATGTCATTTTTTTGCAAAAAAATCTTTACATTTTGATTAATAACAAAAAAAGTAAAAATGCCAGCAGCAATGAAATACCACCAAATGAAAGCTCTATTAGTGAGAAGAAAAGGAGGTAAAATTCATTTGGGTGGTAAGTTGCATGACCGAGCGATAAACAGTTAAAGTAGTGTAGTGCAGAAGTGTAAAAAGTGCTGAAGGGGGTTTCAGCTAGCGGGGTTGAAGTGGTTAACATGCTTATTAGTCGCATATAATGCCTTCGCATATATGCCCTCGCATATAATTCTTTACAGGGTCAGCTCAACTGCAGACCCTCGCATATAATGTTTTACAGGGTCAGCTCAACTGCAGGCCCTCGCATATAATGTTTTACAGGGTCAGCTCACCTGCAGGCCCTCGCATATAATGTTTTACAGGGTCATCTCACCTGCAGGCCCTCGCATATAATGTTTTACAGGGTCAGCTCACCTGCAGGCCCCTTACCTAAAATCTTTTACAGGGTCAGCTCAACTGCAGGCCCTCGTATATAATGTTTTACAGGGTCAGCTCACCTGCAGGCCCTCGCATATAATGTTTTACAGGGTCAGCTCACCTGCAGGCCCTCACCTACGATCTTTTACAGGGTCAGCTCACATGACAGCGAAGTATTGCCTGTTGACACACATGGCTGACTTCATGTTAGGCTGCCTTTCCCACGACCCACGCGTTATATGCATTTTAGAGAACACGGATTATTTGTTGTTCACCCTTCTCGAAGACTACAAAGAGAACTTCTCATCTCTCATTCCTCTGGTGGAGAAGACAAGCAAAACGGTGCTATACCAGAAGGTCCTTGTTTAAAAATTGCTCCAAAGTTGATAGGGCAGACATCCAAATGGGACATGCGATCACCTAGAAGTTATCTAGAGTCAACAAAGCGGCAGCAGGCCCTCACCTACAAGTCCAGTCTCAGTAGCCAAGAGTCTGGTCAACACAATCCTCATCATGATGGCACAGTGGGTGAACATTGTGGAGGCCGGGAGCAAGTTGGCTGCTGACACCAGACTTGCCCTTCAATAGATCCTCGTTAACAGAAAGTGTACTCATTCCAATAACAGGGCCGCTTAGGAGTGCTGTATTGTTATTTATCATCACTACCTCCCTGAGTTGGGAGTAGTTAATTGCCGCGAACCTGCTGCCTTCTTTGGATGTTTGTGCTTTAATAACTTGACCCACCCTTCTCTGGGTGGTTCACAATTAGGAAAAAAAAGGGTCAAGGCAACAACAGCCAATCAGATTTAAGCCATTGACCTCCCTTGGATGTGGTAGCCCTTTCTCAGGCTTCTCTCCGGCATCGAACCATCATTGCCCGTTACCCATGATCACCATGGTAGGTGCAGAAAAGAACATAGAAAGTTGATAGGGCAGACATCCGAATGGAACGTCGCCGTCACGGGGACGTGCAATCGCCCAGAGGTTATCTAGAGTCACCAATGTGGCAGCCCCTAAGGTTTTAGATGGTCAGATCAGCAGGCCCTTGCTCCAAATCTTTTTGAGGGTCACCATCAGGCCATCAATCATAATTTTTCAAGGGTGTGTATGACGCCCTCCTTTATGTGTAACAAAGGGTGTTTTGGAGTGCTGGTTTCTTGTAACAATCTTTCCTCTAAAATGTTTTATTTTTTTTGTGCGTATTATTGTCAGTCTGTAAAAGTGGCCTAGTACTCGGACAACATGGTTCCCAGCATCGTTCTGGGAGTCGAAGATGCATCCAGACATCCCCCCCATGCTGTTCCCGAACCATTTCGGTGGTGTTTCCATCAATTTCTGACCTTTTCCTTTTTGAACCAGGCACCCTCCCCTCTTCAGATCAGGGGGTGCCTGGTTTAATTCTCTGGTTCTCCCATTGACTTCCATTATTCTCGGGTGCTCAGTAGAGCACCTGAGCATCCCGGTGTGTTCGGCCAGAGCACCCGAGCACTTTGGTGCTCGATCATCACTAATCAACACACCTATATACAGGTCCTTCTAAAAAAATTAGCATATTGTGATAAAGTTCATTATTTTCTGTAATGTACTGATAAACTCTAGACTTTCATATATTTTAGATTCATTACACACCAACTGAAGTAGTTCAAGCCTTTTATTGTTTTAATATTGATGATTTTGGCATACAGCTCATGAAAACCCAAATTTCCTATCTCAAAAAATTAGCATATTTCATCAGACCAATAAAAGAAAAGTGTTTTTAATACAAAAAAAGTCAACCTTCAAATAATTATGTTCAGTTATGCACTCAATACTTGGTCGGGAATCCTTTTGCAGAAATCACTGCTTCAATGCGGCGTGGCATGGAGGCAATCAGCCTGTGGCACTGCGGAGGTGTTATGGAGGCCCAGGATGCTTCGATAGCGGCCTTAAGCTCATCCAGAGTGTTGGGTCTTGCATCTCTCAACTTTCTCTTCCCAATATCCCACAGATTCTCTATGGGGTTCAGGTCAGGAGAGTTGGCAGGTCAATTGAGCACAGTAATACCATGGTCAGTAAACCATTTACCAGTGGTTTTGGCACTGTGAGCAGGTGCCAGGTCGTGCTGAAAAATGAAATCTTCATCTCCATAAAGCTTTTCAGCAGATGGAAGCATGAAGTGCTCCAAAATCTCCTGATTTTGCATAACATGATGTAACATGATTGTATGATGTATACAATATTATATATTTGATTGCATTGGAGTTCATGTGTTTTAGCCATGGTCATCTTCCTTATCATCAATGTAAGACTTTACCCTAGATCCCGCTCCTAGACCCCATCGGATTTGAATGTTGGGGACTTAAATCTTTTTTGCAACTGTCTATAATGTTGCATTTTGCGAATAACCATGTATATACTACCACTGCCCTGGTATGTTCTTTTGATTTACGTTTATTTTTTCTGCTGTAGTTGGAAAAAGGCCATATGTGGCCGAAACATCACACGTGATTTTGTATAGCCGCATTTCCGATTAAAATTCAACTATTCAGCAACCACATTGTGAGAGTATTCATATTTATTACCTATAACATGTAATAAACAGACAATCACATGAAGGCTATATGCCAAAAGCCAGGTATGTGCAAGCCAACTACCTATCCATGAGACATGTAGTCAGCATACCCTACAATGGCAGCCTTGTGCACTATGAGACATTCCAAACCAGCTTTCATCTGACTGAGAGCCAGTAAGCCTCAAAGTTGCTTGATTTAAGTTGGATGACTTGGGGGGCCCTGCTCACCTAGATCATTATCATTAGGGTGACAAAAACGGTAAAAAAAAAATTGGGATGCCAGCTAACTCTTCTCTCACTGCTTAGGGCTGCATAAAAATGTCAGTTTTCTAATTGTCCTAATATTATATTCAATAACCGTTCAATACTGTTTTGTCATGTAAACTCATTTGCATAAATTTGAATATGGGAAAGACATGCACATTAGCAGAATCTGCCTTGTTTATCAGCTGAAACACTATTTGCATGTCTTTCCCATATTCAACGACAAAACAGTATAGAAAGGTTATTGAATATAATATTAGGACAATTATAAAACTGAAAATTCTTATGCCGCCCTCCTAAGCAGTTAGCTGGCAAACAACATTTTTTTTTACAATTTTCCATGATAATGATCTAGATGTGCAGGTCCCCCTAAGCCATCAAACACAAAACAAGTAACTTTGAGGCTTACTGGCTCTCAGTCAGATGAAAGCTGGTCCTGGCAATATCAGGTGTGACTATTGCTAGTTGTCTCATAATGCACAAGGCTGCCATTGTAAGGTATGCTGACTGTATCTGTCTCATGGATAGATTGTTGGCTTGCATATACCCGGCGTTTGGCATACAGCCTTTGTGTGATTGTCTGTTATATGTAATGATTTATTTTAAAAATAATATAGCATCTTTAAAAAGAAATGATTAATGATAGGTAAAAAAAATAATTTTAATAAGAATTTATTAGTGATAGGTAAAAAATATTTTTTATAAAAATGTATTAATGATAGGTAAAATAGTAACTATAAAAAAAATGCATGTAAGATAGATAACATAATAAGGATAAAGAGATTATAGGTTTATCTAGTGATAAAAAAAATCTAGAATATTCGCGCTCAACACTAGTCATTAGGTCAAAAGAGTGAACAAGAGGAACTGTGGAAGGGAAAAAGATTGACGGCACTTGGAGCTTTAGAGATAATGTTATAGTGGATGTTTTTATTTTTATTTTGAAATAAGTTTTTAAGTCTTCAGGACAGAGATCAGTGATAATAGTAAGGAGATTGCAGCACACAGTTTTTCGTGTTGCTAATAAATTTTAATTTCACATTTTTTTCTCGTCACATAATTAGAGTTCCGGTGCAATATTCACAATTATGAGCATGGAAGAAAACGACCAGACGTTTCGGCCTTTCACGGCCTTCCTCAGTGGTCTTAAATCTATAAAGATAATGCATATTTGTATGAGCTATATGATATAAACGCATTGGTCTCTATATTACATGAGAAAACAATTATTTAGAAAATTTTTTACATGTATGTGCATATATACACACATGTATGTATATGCATGCACATACACACACCTACGCATTTGAACATGGGGGAATAAATACATATTTACAGGGAATTTAGTTTAAAAACAATAGACAGTTCATTGTCATCAAGAAGTAAACATGATTTTATCAGCGATAGTGATTTAGGCAAATACAGTTTAGTATGCTGTTGTTGGTAAACAAGTTTATACATATGGTACGTCCTGGTATTGCAGTTGCACACATGCGGCAGCCTCCCAGCCTAGAACACTCCTGCACTGATATACAGGCACTACTCATGGATAATCCATTAGGTAGGTCAGGACATCATATGGAAACAGTATATAAACTCAGTGTTAAGCGTCCATAGCTGGGTAGTCTGCCACGTGCATGCAACCGAGACCATAGAAGAAAAATACTTAGTTCAGCATGTAATATCACCATAGGAATACATGAACAGACAACACATCGAACAGAGGACCAATATCTGGTGAGGATCTATTAGTTACCTTGAATGCTGTGTGACAGGGGTTGGCGCCGGATGCACTGTGCACGCGCCAGCTAAGCGCCTTTTGAAGCGGCGGGGAGCGCGACTACCTACTGGGAGATCCGGTCACATGACCTTGTTGGGGCGTGCGTGCGTTCCACTTGCGTGTCAAGCACGCAGATCAAACGTGCGCCGTGTACTTGTGCGCATGCGTAAGCAGGACGAAGCTGTCCTGCGTTCCACATGCGTGTCATTCACTATATCATGCATTCATTGGACAATCAAGGGGCAGGAATGTTGTGTCATTTGACACAGTAGTTCATTCTGAGCTGGAGCTACGCTAAACACCCTTGAGTGTCCAGACAATGTGGGTCTAGTGTTTATTGTAGTGTATTCATGTAAATCCCAGGTGAACCCATTAACAGGAGATATTACCATATATAATATAATATCAGAGCATACTTTCATGATACAGACTTATTGGTATCTGATGAATCTATAATGTCCCTAATGTAATGGGTAGTGGGTGGGGTGGATAACAGGGAAGAGGGGGACAGGAGAGAGTTAAGGGGCGGGGGGGGAAAAAGGGGAAGGGAAAGGGAGAAGGATGGAATGGGGTGGGGAACAGGGTGGGGAGGGGGGGGGGGGTTGTTTGTTATCTCACCCTCGCAGGTCATGATATCAACGGGTCTGGAAGGAGAAATGAAAGTTTGTTAATCACACATATAAAACATTTTTTATATATATACTCTTAACCGTTACATTAGACATTAATAGAAAAATCACATTCCCGATTGAGACCGTGTGGTGAGAGAGTCCCGAGTGTATGGATCCAAAACGCTTCTCTTTGTTTTAGATGTAGGATCCGGTTACCGCCGCGCCTTGGAGAGTCGATTTGTTCTAATACCTGGAACCGTAATTGGGATACCCGATGATTTTTCTCATTAAAATGGTATGGAACAGGTAGTAGAGTGTGTCCAAGTCTGATGGTGGATTTATGTTTGCTCACCCGATCGCGAACATGTTGCGTTGTCTCGCCCACGTACGCCAATCCGCATGGGCATTTCAGAACATAGACTACAAAACTGGAATCGCATGTAAAAAATCCTTTTATCTGGTACGGTCGTCCAGTTCTGGGATGCGTAACGTGTTCGCCTCTAGTAACACTCGAACATTGTGCGCAATGTAAACATGGAAATGTCCCTTGTCGTTGACTCTTTAGGAAAGTTTGTTTTGGTAGCTTGGTGAGGCTACCTATGTCAGCCTTGACCAGTTTGTCTCTAACATTATGGGGTCTCTTGTAACACGTAATTGGAGGTTCACTAAATTCAGAGATGTTGGGGTATGCTTTTGTGAGTAATGGCCAGTGTTTTCTCAGTGCTTGATGAATTTTAGGTATCAATGGGTGATATGTTGTGACGCAGGCTAGCCTATTAGGTCCCTTTCTGCGTGGTTGGATTGTCTCTGTAATATTATTTAATGTGGAGTCAAGAAGTGTTTGTGGATAACCTCTTGTCTGGAATTTCTCTGCCATTTCCTTTAATCTGGTTTCCCTCACATCAGTGTTGGTAACAATACGGTTAACCCTTGTGAATTGGTATTTGGGCAGAGAGTTTTTTGTGGCCCTGGGGTGGCAGCTGTTATAGTGGAGCAAACTGTTACGGTCGGTTGGTTTGTTGTATAGATCCAGTGTTATGTTGCCTGCTAAATCAAGTTTGACTATTGTGTCCAGGAAGCTTATTTTTTCTTTGCTTGTCTGTATGGTAAAGCCTAGTTCTGGATAAACAGAATTGAGGTCCTCAACAAATTTGTCAATAGTGATGATGGGGCCCCGCCATATGCAAAAAATATCGTCAATAAATCGTAGCCACGTAATTGAAAATTGATTAAACAAAGGATGAGTGTATACGTGATCCTCCTCAAAGGCTATCATGTAGGCATTTGCATATGGCGGGGCCACATTTGATCCCATAGCGGTACCTCTTTTCTGACCATAATATGTGTCCCCAAACATGAAGTAATTTTTTGTCAGTATAGTTGTCAATAATTCTATACAAAATTCCTGTTGTGTCATGTCGAGATCCGAATGGATATTTAATAATCTGGCCGTGGCTTGAATTCCCTTTTCATGTTCGATCGATGTGTAGAGGCTATTCACGTCTAAAGTGATAAGTGTGCAATCGGATGGTTTGTCTATCTGTTGTAATTTAGTGATAAAGTCTGTTGTATCGAGGAGAAAAGATCTAGATGTTTTAATCAGAGGGGTGAGGATTTTTTCTAAGTAAATGGCCAGTGGGGAGAATATAGAATCTGTAGAGGCGACAATTGGGCGTCCTGGGGGGTCTTGTAAATTTTTATGGATTTTTGGTAAGGTGTAAAATACTGGTATAATAGGATCTTGTTTGGTAAGGAACGTTACGGTCTTAGAATCAATTATCTCTAGATTGCTGTATGTGTTTAGAATATTGGAGATCAACTCTTGAATTTGTGATGTCGGATTCTGCCGTAGGATTTCATATGTAGTGTCATCATTTAATTGTTTCCTTATTTCACCCATATATTTAGTCTTGTCCATTACCACAAGAGCACCACCCTTGTCGGCTGGTTTGATTATAATGTCGCTCTGTGTTTGTAGTGAATCTAGGGCCATCTTTTCTTCTGCTGTCAAGTTATTAGTATGTTTGTAATGACCTTGTTTGTGGTCTTTTATAATTTCCTGTATGGATTTTTGGGCAAAAGAAATAAATGTTTCTATTGGATGTTTGTTACGTGGTGGCATGAATGAGCTTTTATTTCTAAGGCCTAGTGTCTCCAGGGATAGTGCCCCTGGTAATTCCTTGGTGTTGGATGATCCGGGTTCCATCTCGCTAAAGTGTGCTTTTAGTCTTAAGGTTCGGTAGAACCTCTGGAGTTCCTGTTCCAGGGTGAATGTGCTCAGGCTTGGTGTTGGGCAGAAGGATAGTCCCTTTTGGAGTATGTAAGTCTGTGCGGGGGATAAGTTGGTAGAGGAGATGTTTACAACTAAGTTGTTCTCCTTACCTGCGATCTGGTCTGTACTTGGCTTCCTTGACCGTCTCCTGCCGCCTCTCCTGGTACGCCTGGTCCTGGTCCCCGTCCTCTCCGTCGGTTGCCTAAAAAACGGGCTGGGTGTTTATAGTTTCCTGATCGGTCACTATCGGATGAAGAGCCGGAGTAATGTTGGTATCTGTTGTCCCACGGATTATGTTGAGGATTCTTTTTCCATCGATAAACGTTGTCAAGGCGATAATCTTCCGCGTCGCGTACAAATTTTTGTCGCTTGTTTAGTTCTGTATGTTTCTTATATTCATTCAATTGTTTGTCTATTTATCTTTGGCTTTCTTCCATTCTTCTTCTGGTGCTGTTGTGGTTAAGGTTGTTTCTGTAATTTCAATTTTCTTGGATAGTTCCTCTATTGACTTCTGTAGTTGTTCTAGGGTAAGCAAAATTATATCGAAAGAGCATTTATTCAAAATACTTTCAAAGCGTGTAGAGAATTCCGTATTGTCAGCGAACAATGTCGGTCTCAATCTTGATCGCAGACCTCTCGGTATACGATTAGAGCGGTAATATTCGGCAAGGGTGCTACAGTGGAGCTCCCAACCTATCAAACGTTTTCGGTCTCTTTCGTAGTCTCGTATCTTCAGTTCATGACTGGGTATATGGAGAAAATCGCTGGGCAGGTTTACTCCAGAGACAATGCTGTCAGCGGTGCTAGTGTCATAGGAAAACACATTTGTCATGTTCAGGTAGGGTGCTGGTAACTCCCCGTAAGAGATCAGTGATAAGCACCTTTAAAACGATTGATTATTGGTCATGTTGAACAAAAGACAATTACCGTATAAAGATTTAGGCTTGTACATAGGTATTCTGCTCCCCTACAGTATTCCAAGGGCAATGACCTTTCTAATTTCAAGCTAAAAATTGCAAAGAACATAGGATAATAAACCGGTTTATTTAAGAAGGATCTGATTGGTGACCATGTGGCAGGGATTCTCAGTTAGGCTACTTTCACATCTACGCTTTGCTGTCCGGTTTTGAGATCTGGCATTGGATCTCAAAACCACAGCAAAACACTTCTGTTATTATAATGAAACCGGCTACATCAATTCAGAACGGATCTGGTTGTATTATATCGAAAATGAACATGCCAGATCCAGCACTAAAACCATTGTCCGTGTCTGAAAAAAACTGATCCGGCACCATTACCTTACCTGGTTTTTGGTGCCGGATCTGGCATGTTCAGTTTCCCATGCTGCACACAAAAACAGTGCTTGCAGCGGTTTTGTGACCGGCATGGGAGCGCAATAAACTGGAACGGAATGCATTCTGATGCACTCCATTCCGGTTTGTTCAGTTTTGTCTCCATTGACTATGAATGGGGACAAAACTGAAGCGTTGTGCTGCGGTTTTTAGACCCTGTCCCAGATCTGAAAAATGGACAGCACAATGCAGATGTGAAAGTAGCCTTACTTGTGCTTGGTTACTACCGTTCCAATATGTTAGTGAATCATGAAGCATGTGTAACATGCTTCAATTGTTTTTTCAACTCCAGAAAGGAACATAAGTAGGACAAGGTCCCATTGTACAGTTAAGCCTTGAGAATTGATAACATCTAGGCCTTGATCTGCGCAGGGTTTAACGTCTAAAGTAGCTTCAAATATAAATCATTCTTGGACACCCATATGTTACATTAACTATCCAAACAGGTCTCAGTAGTGTCGATTTTATTATGCCACTACAGCAGATCATTTGTTTAACAGCAGGAACTAAAAAATGCATAACCTTCTGGAAGCAGTAACCTGATAGAAAAAGCTTAGCTTGGATTTATGATAGTTTATATAACAGAGGTCCAAAACTGATTAGCTGAATAATTGCTATGAAGAGGTCAGTCAGTACGGCAGAATATTAGATAGATAGATACACATAAACAGTTGTACCGCTCATGTTTTTTGATTGAGCACATTGCATAAACATCCACAGAAAAAAGGGCAGAAAAAGTAAGTGAACTGTATAATATAATAACCAGAAGGTCCTCCAAACCTTTTCTGGACCATTCTTCTCAAATGTGCTTCAGTTCATCAGTATTTCTGGGATTCTTTGCATGCATGACCAGGTCATGTCATGCCAAAGCATCTCGACAGGATTAAAGGGTTTTTCCAAAATTGGAATACTGATGACCTATCTTCTGGATAGGTTATCAGTATCTGATTGGTGGTGGTCTGACACCCGGGACCCACACCGGTCAGCTGATTGAGAAGGCGCTGTTGCTCACAGTAGCGCCACGGCCTTCTCACATCTCCTCCTAGGCCAGTGACGACAGGTTCATCGGTCACATGGCTTAGGCACAGCTCAGCCCCATTCAAGTGAATGGGGCAGAGTGCGATACCAAGCGATACCCATCCAGCGGATAGGTCATCAGTAATAAAATCCTGGAAAACCCCTTTAAGGTCAAGACTCTGACTTGGCCATTACACAACACAAATCTTTATTTTCTTTCAACCATTCTTTAGTTGATATACATGTAGCCATACTTTGGGTCAGTGTCCTGTTGTACAACCCAACATCTCTACAGCTTGTGGTCATGGCTAGAGTTGAGCGGACACCTAGATGTTTGGGTTCGATGGGTTCGGCCGAACTTCACAAAAAAGTTTGAGTTCGGGACCCGAACTTGACCCCGAACACGAACCCCATTGACCCGAACTTTTGAGCACTAAAATGGCTGTAAAAATGTCATGGAAAGGGCTAGAGGGCTGCAAATGGCATCAAAATGTGGTTAAGAGCATGGCAAGTGCTCTGCAAACAAATGTGGATAGGGAAATGACTTTAACCACTTCAGCCCCGCTAGCTAAAACCCCCTTCATGACCAGGCCACTTTTTACACTTCTGCACTACACTACTTTCACCGTTTATCGCTCGGTCATGCAACTTACCACCCAAATGAATTTTACCTCCTTTTCTTCTCACTAATAGAGCTTTCATTTGGTGGTATTTTATTGCTGCTGACATTTTTACTTTTTCTGTTATTAATCAAAATGTAACAATTTTTTTGCAAAAAAATGACATTTTTCACTTTCAGCTGTAAAATTTTGCAAAAAAAACTACATCCATATATACATTTTTCGCAAAATTTATTGTTCTACATGTCTTTGATAAAAAAAAAATGTTTGGGCAAAAAAAAAATGGTTTGGGCAAAAGTTATAGCGTTTACACACTATGGTACAAAAATGTGAATTTCCGCTTTTTGAAACAGCTCTGACTTTCTGAGCACCTGTCATGATTCCTGAGGTTCTACAATGCCCAAACAGTATAAAAACCTCACAAATGACCCCATTTCGGAAAGTAGACACCCCAAGGTATTCGCTGATGGGCATAGTGAGTTCATAGAACTTTTTATTTTTTGTCACAAGTTAGCGGAAATTATTATTTTTTTCTTACAAAGTCTCATATTCCACTAACTTGCGACAAAAAATAAAAAATTCTAGGAACTCGCCATGCCCCTAATGGAATACCTTGGGGTGTCTTCTTTCCAAAATGGGGTCACTTGTGGGGTAGTTATACTGCCCTGGCAATTTAGGGGCCCAAATGTGTGAGAAGTACTTTGCAATCAAAATGTGTAAAAAATGGCCTGCGAAATCCGAAAGGTGCACTTTGGAATATGTGCCCCTTTGCCCACCTTGGCTGCAAAAAAGTGTCACACATCTGGTATCGCCGTACTCAGGAGAAGTTGGGAAATGTGTTTTGGGGTGTCATTTTACATATACCCATGCTGGGTGAGAGAAATATCTTGGCAAAAGACAACTTTTCCAATTTTTTTATACAAAGTTGGCATTTGACCAAGATATTTTTCTCACCCAGCATGGGTATATGTAAAATGACACCCCAAAACACATTCCCCAACTTCTCCTGAGTACGGCGATACCACATGTGTGACACTTTTTTGCAGCCAAGGTGGGCAAAGGGGCACATATTCCAAAGAGCACCTTTCGGATTTCGCAGGCCATTTCTATGTTCTTCTCACACATTTGGGCCCCTAAATTGCCAGGGCAGTATAACTACGCCACAAGTGACCCCATTTTGGAAAGAAGACACCCCAAGGTATTCCGTGAGGGGCATGGCGAGTTCCTAGAATTTTTTATTTTTTGTCGCAAGTTAGTGGAATATGAGACTTTGTAAGGAAAATAGAAAAAAAAAGAAAAATCATCATTTTCCGCTAACTTGTGACAAAAAATAAAAAATTCTAGGAACTCGCCGTGCCCCTCACGGAATACCTTGGGGTGTCTTCTTTCCAAAATGGGGTCACTTGTGGCGTAGTTATACTGCCCTGGCAATTTAGGGGCCCAAATGTGTGAGAAGTACCTTGCAATCAAAATCTGTAAAAAATGGCCTGTGAAATCCGAAAGGTGCTCTTTGGAATGTGTGCCCCTTTGCCCACCTAGGCTGCAAAAAAGTGTCACACATCTGGTATCGCCGTACTCAGGAGAAGTTGGGGAATGTGTTTTGGGGTGTCATTTTACATATAACCATGCTGGGTGAGAGAAATATCTTGGCAAAAGATAACTTTTCCCATTTTTTTATACAAAGTTGGCATTTGACCAAGATATTTATCTCACCCAGCATGGGTATATGTAAAATGACACCCCAAAACACATTGCCCAACTTCTCCTGAGTACGGCGATACCAGATGTGTGACACTTTTTTGCAGCCTAGATGCGCAAAGCGGCCCAAATTCCTTTTAGGAGGGCATTTTTAGACATTTGGATCCCAGACTTCTTCTCACACTTTCGCGCCCCTAAAAAGCCAGGGCAGTATAAATACCCCACATGTGACCCCACTTTGGAAAGAAGACACCCCAAGGTATTCAATGAGGGGCATGGCGAGTTCATAGAAATTTTTTTTTTTTTGCATAAGTTAGCAGAAATTGATTTTTTTTGTTTTTTTCTCACAAAGTCTCACTTTCCGCTAACTTAGGACAAAAATTTCAATCTTTCATGGACTCAATATGCCCCTCAGCGAATACCTTGAGGTGTCTTCTTTCCGAAATGGGGTCACATGTGGGGTATTTATACTGCCCTGGCTTTTTAGGGGCCCTAAAGCGTGAGAAGAAGTCTGGAATATAAATGTCTAAAAATGTTTACGCATTTGGATTCCGTGAGGGGTATGGTGAGTTCATGTGAGATTTTATTTTTTGACACAAGTTAGTGGAATATGAGACTTTGTAAGAAAAAACAAACAAAAAAATATATATATTTCCGCTAACTTGGGCCAAAAAAATGTCTGAATGGAGCCTTACAGGGGGTGATCAATGACAGGGGGGTGATCAATGACAGGGGGGTGATCACCCATATACACTCCCTGATCACCCCCCTGTCATTGATCACCCCCCTGGTAAGGCTCCATTCAGACGTCCGTATGATTTTTACGGATCCATGGATCGGATCCGCAAAACACATGCGGACGTCTGAATGGAGCCTTACAGGGGGGTGATCAATGACAGGGGGTGATCAGGGAGTGTATATGGGTGATCACCCCCCTGTCATTGATCACCCCCCTGTAAGGCTCCATTCAGACGTCCGTATGATTTTTACGGATCCATGGATACATGGATCGGATCCGCAAAACACATGCGGACGTCTGAATGGAGCCTTACAGGGGGGTGATCAATGACAGGCGGGTGATCACCCATATAGACTCCCTGATCACCCCCTGTCATTGATCACCCCCCCTTAAGGCTCCATTCAGACGTCCGCATGTGTTTTGCGGATCCGATCCATGTATCCATGGATCCGTAAAAATCATACGGACGTCTGAATGGAGCCTTACAGGGGGGTGATCAATGACAGGGGGTGATCAGGGAGTGTATATGGGTGATCACCCCCCTGTCATTGATCACCTGTCATGGAACCATGAACCAGACGTACAACAAGAGATAAGTGGAAAATAAGAAGGCTTTATTGAAAAGCAAGCCGTAAGCAAAAGTCCAAACGGATGGCTAAACCGAAGCAGGGTCTTGCGTAGACAGAGGTCAGGAACCAGAAGGGTAGTCAGACGAAGCCTGGATCAGGAACCAGCAGGGTAGTCAGACGAAGCCAGGATCAGGAACCAACGGGGTAGTCAGACAAAGCCAGGATCAGGAACCAACGGGGTAGTCAGACGAGGCCAGGATCAGGAACCAGAAGCAGCAGCAGTCTTAGAAGCATGTGAACACAGGAGGACCAAGCAAGGAACTGAAGCCACAGACCTCCTATATATATGAGCTAGGCATCCAGCTCCTCCCAGTGGGAAGGAGAAGCCGCAGGGTGGGAGGCTACAAGAAACCCAGAAACCAAGATGGCCGCCAGCACATGTCAAACGAAGGAGAACAGGAAGGTAAGACCATGACAGTACCTCCCCCTCAAGGGCCCCTCCTCCGCGGAGTAAGGAACGGTTTCTGAGGGAAGCGTGCGTGGAAGGCTCGGAGCAAAGCAGGAGCATGGACATCTGCGGAGGGAACCCAGGAGCGCTCCTCTGGACCATAACCACGCCAATGGACCAAAAACTGCAACCGACCGCGGACCAGGCGTGAGTCCAGGATATTGCTCACCTCATATTCCTCACGATTGCCCACTTGGACCGGACGGGGCCGAGGAACCGAGGAAGTGAAACGATTACACACCAATGGCTTCAACAGGGAGACATGAAACACGTTGGAGATCCGCATGCCAGGAGGAAGCGCAAGGGCATAGGCTACCGGGTTTACCCTGCGAAGCACTCGGAAGGGACCAACAAAGCGAGGCGCCAGCTTGGGAGTGGGCACTCGAAGGTTGAGGTTGCGGGTGGACAACCATACACGGTCTCCGACCTGGTAGGAAGGAGCGGGCGCTCGTCTGCGATCAGCCTGGAGTCTCTGGCGCTGCGCAGAGACCTCAAGGGACCTCTGGATCTGTACCCAAGAAGCACGTAGGACGGAAAGGTGATCCTCCACAGCCGGAATATCCTGGGGAGAGAATACCTCCGGTAACACGGCAGGTTGGAACCCATAATTGGCCATGAAGGGAGACGTCCCAGAGGAAGAGTTCACTGCCGTGTTCCTGGCAAACTCAGCCCAAGGCAGGAGGTCAACCCAATTGTCTTGGTGATCGGAGACATAGCAACGAAGGAATTGCTCCAAGGCCTGATTGGATCGTTCTGCGGCCCCATTGGACTGAGGGTGGTAGGCCGAGGAGAAAGAGAGATGAATCCCCAACTGGGAGCAAAAGGCGCGCCAGAACCTGGACACAAACTGACTCCCCCGATCCGACACAATCTCCTTGGGCAAACCGTGCAACCGGAAGACCTCCCTGGCAAAAATCGTGGCCAACTCTTGTGCAGAGGGTAACTTCTTGAGAGGAACACAGTGGCACATTTTGGAAAACCGATCCACAATCATGAGAATGACCGTATGGCCTCGGGATGCAGGGAGGTCCACAATGAAATCCATCCCCAGGTGTGACCATGGGCGCTCCCCGGTGGCTATGGGTTGCAAAAGGCCCAACGGAAGGTGCCGAGGGGACTTACTCTGGGCACAAACGGAGCATGCCGCTACATATGCGGCGATGTCGGAACGTAGAGAAGGCCACCAGAACAGACGTGAAACAGCCCAGGACAGCTGATTCTTTCCAGGATGCCCCGCGGCCTTGGAGTTATGGTAGGTTCGCAACAACCGAATGCGCAACTCCTCAGGCACAAAACACCTGCCGTTGGGTCTCCCAGAGGGAGCACCAGATTGAGCCGCCAAAATCTGCTCACCCAGGGGAGAGGTCAGGCTGGTGCGAATGGCGGCCAGGATCTGATTCGGAGGTATGACCGAAGTCTGAATCGACTCCTCCCCGGACAGCTCGGAGTACTGCCGTGATAAGGCATCCGCTCTGATGTTCTTGGAACCGGGTAGGTAGGAGACCACGTAATTAAAACGTGACAAGAACAGAGCCCATCTGGCCTGACGTGGTGTCAATCTCTTGGCCTCAGAAAGGTAGGTCAGATTCTTGTGGTCCGTCAGGATGAGAACCGGAACCACCGAACCCT